>NC_092720.1:69647442-70300192 GCF_047496885.1 Scyliorhinus torazame
GTACTCCCCTCCACTTCCTGGAACTCCTCAATGCTATTGCCAGGGGCTCAATCGCCAGTGCAAACAATAATGGGGACAGAGGACATCCCTGCCTCGTCCCTCTATGGAGCCGAATATATGCAGACCCCCGTCCATTCGTGACCACGCTCGCCATCGGGGCCCTATACAGCAGCTGTACCCATCTAATATACTCATCTCCAAAGCCAAATCTCCTCAACACCTCCCACAAATAATCACACTCCACTCTATCAAATGCTTTCTCGGCATCCATCGCCACCAATATCTCCGCTTCCCCCTCTGGTGGGGGCATCATCATTACCCCTAGCAGCCTCCGTATATTCGTATTCAGCTGTCTCCCTTTCACAAACCCAGTTTGGTCCTCATGGACCACCCCCGGGACACAATCCTCTATCCTCATTGCCATTACCTTGGCCAGAATCTTAGCGTCTACATTCAGGAGGGAAATAGGCCTATAGGACCCGCATTGCAGCGGGTCTTTTTCTTTCTTTAGGAGAAGCGATATCGTTGCCTCTGACATAGTCGGGGGCAGCTGTCCCCTTTCCCTCGCCTCATTAAAGGTTCTCATCAGTAGCGGGGCGAGCAAGTCCACATATTTCCTGTAAAATTCAACTGGGAATCCATCCGGTCCCAGAGCCTTCCCCGCCTGCATGCTCCTAATTCCTTTCACTACTTCCTCCATTTCGATCTGTGCTCCCAGTCCCACCCTCTCCTGCTCCTCCACCTTAGGAAATTCCAGCTGGTCCAGAAAACACATCATTATCTCCTTCCCATCCGGGGGCTGAGCTTCATATAATCTTTCATAGAATGCCTTGAACACTCCATTCACTCTCTCCGCTCCCCGCTCCATCGCTCCCTCCTCATCCCTCACTCCCCCTATTTCCCTCGCTGCTCCCCTTTTCCTCAATTGGTGGGCCAGCAACCTGCTCGCCTTCTCCCCATATTCGTATTGTACACCCTGTGCCTTCCTCCACTGTGCCTCTGCAGTACCCGTAGGCAGCAAATCAAATTCTACGTGTAGCCTTTGCCTTTCCCTGTACAGTCCCTCCTCCGGTGCCTCCGCATATTGCCTGTCCACCCTCAGAAGTTCTTGCAGCAACCGCTCCCGTTCCCTACTCTCCTTTGGGGTCTACGTTCATACATCTTTGAAAGTTGCCACTCAAGTGGATAGAGCTGTGAAGAAAGCCTATGGTGTGCTCGCGTTCATTAACAGAGGGATTGAATTTAAGAGCCGTGAGGTGATGATGCAGCTGTACAAAACTTTGGTAAGGCCACATTTGGAGTACTGTGTACAGTTCTGGTCACCTCATTTTAGGAAGGATGTGGAAGCTTTGGAAAAGGTGCAAAGAAGATTTACCAGGATGTTACCTGGAATGGAGAGTAGGTCTTACGAGGAAAGGTTGAGGGTGCTGGGCCTTTTCTCATTAGAACGGAGAAGGATGAGGGGCGACTTGATAGAGGTTTATAAGATGATCAGGGGAATAGATAGAGTAGACAGTCAGAGACTTTTTCCCCGGGTGGAACAAACCATTACAAGGGGACATAAATTTAAGGTGAAAGGTGGAAGATATAGGAGGGATATCAGAGGTAGGTTCTTTACCCAGAGAGTAGTGGGGGCATGGAATGCACTGCCTGTGGAAGTAGTTGAGTCGGAAACATTAGGGACCTTCAAGCAGCTATTGGATAGGCACATGGATTACAGTAAAATGATATAGTATAGATTTATTTGTTCTTAAGGGCAGCACGGTAGCATTGTGGTAGCACAATTGCTTCACAGCTCCAGGGTCCCAGGTTCGATTCCGGCTTGGGTCACTGTCTGTGCGGAGTCTGCACGTCCTCCCCGTGTCCGCGTGGGTTTCCTCCGGGTGCTCCGGTTTCCTCCCACAGTCCAAAGATGTGCAGGGTAGGTGGATTGGCCATGATAAATTGCCCTTAGTGTCCAAAATTGCCCTTGGTGTTGGGTGGAGGTGTTGAGTTTGGGTGGGGTGCTCTTTCCAAGAGCCGGTGCAGACTCAGGGGGCCGAATGGCCTCCTTCTGCACTGTAAATTCAATGATAATCTATCATTAATCTAGGACAAAGGTTCGGCACAACATCGTGGGCCGAAGGGCCTGTTCTGTGCTGTATTTTCTATGTTCTATGTTCTATGTCCTGCTTTCCTTTATGTGCCCTGATTGATATCAGCTCCCCTCTAACCACTGCCTTCAGCGCCTCCCAGACCACTCCCACCTGGACCTCCCCATTATCATTGAGTTCCAAGTACTTTTCAATACACCCCCTCACCCTTAGACACACCCCCTCATCCGACATTAGTCCCATGTCCATTCTCCAGGGTGGACGCCGTTCTTTTTCCTCCCCTATCTCCAAGTCCACCCAATGTGGAGCGTGATCCGAGATAGCTATAGCCATATACTCTGTCCCCCTCACCTTCGGGATCAACGCCCTTCCCAAAACAAAAAAGTCTATTCGCGAATAAACTTTGTGGACATAGGAGAAAAACGAAAACTCCTTACTCCTAGGTCTACTAAATCTCCATGGGTTTACTCCTCCCATCTGCTCCATAAAGTCTTTAAGCACCTTGTCTGCTGCCGGCCTCCTTCCAGTCCTGGACCTCGATCTGTCCAGTCCTGGTTCCAGCACCGTGTTAAAATCTCCACCCATTACCAACTTCCCCACCTCTAGGTCCGGGATACGTCCTAACATGCGCCTCATAAAGTTGGCATCATCCCAGTTCGGGGCATATACGTTCACTAAGACCACCGCCTCCCCCTGTAATTTGCCACTCACCATCACGTATCTGCCCCCAGTATCCGCCACTATGGTCTTTGCCTCAAACATTACCCGCTTCCCCGCTAATATAGCCACCCCCCTGTTTTTCGCATCTAGCCCCGAATGAAACACCTGCCCCACCCATCCTTTGCGTAGTCTAACCTGGTCTATCAGTTTCAAATGCGTCTCCTGTAACATAACCACATCTGCCTTAAGTTTCTTTAGATGTGCGAGTACCCGTGCCCTCTTTATCGGCCCGTTCAGCCCTCTCACATTCCACGTGATCAGCCGGGTTGGGGGGCTTCCTACCCCCCCCCCCCTTGTCGATTAGCCATCCCCTTTTACCCAGCTCCTCACCCGGTTCCCACGCAGCTGTGTCCCCCCCAGACGGTGCCCCCCGCCCCGCCCACCCCACCCCATACCAGCTCCCCCTTCTCCCCAGCAGCAGCAACCCAGTATATCCCCCCCTCCCACCCCCCCCCCCGCTAGATCCCCCACTAGCGTAGTTACACCCCCCATGTTGCTCCCAGATGTCAGCAAACTCTGGCCGACCTCGGCTTCCCCCCGTGACCTCGGCTCGCACCGTGCGACGCCCCCTCCTTCCTGCTTCCCTATTCCCGCCATAATTATCATAGCGCGGGAACAAAGCCCGCGCTTCCCTTTTGGTCCCGCCCCCAATGGCCAACGCTCCCAACTCCTCCACCTCCCTTCCTCCCTCCCCACAACCTGTGGAAGAGAGAAAAGTTACCGGGTCGCAGGATTAACAACATAAAAATCATCTCTCCCCCCTTTTTTCCCCCCTCTTCACCCCCCATATTCGCCCCACCACTTTGTCTCAAACGTTCTTTTTTAATACCCACTCATTCCAAATTCTCTTCAACAATAAATGTCCACGCCTCATCCGCCGTTTCAAAGTAGTGGTGCTTCCCTTGATATGTGACCCACAGTCTTGCCGGCTGCAGCATTCCAAATTTGATCTTCTTTTTATGAAGCACCGCCTTGGCCCGATTAAAGCTCGCCCTCCTCCTCGGCACCTTCGCACTCCAGTCTTGATATACGCGGATCATCGCGTTCTCCCATCTGCTGCTCCGAGTTTTCTTTGCCCATCTTAGGACCATCTCTCTGTCCTTAAAACGGAGGAATCTCACCACTATGGCTCGAGGAATTTCTCCAGCCCTCGGTCTTCGCGCTATAACTCGATAGGCTCCCTCCACCTCCAGCGGACCCGTCGGGGCCTCCGATCCCATCAACGAGTGCAGCATCGTGCTCACATATGCCCCGACGTCCGCCCCTTCTGCACCTTCAGGAAGACCAAGAATCCTTACATTCTTCCTCCTCGCATTATTCTCCAGCACCTCCAGCCTTTCCACACATCGTTTATGGTGTGCCTCGTGCATCTCCGTCTTCACCACCAGGCCCTGCATATCGTCCTCGTTCTCGGCAGCCTTTGCCTTCACGACCCGAAGCTCCCGCTCCTGGGTCTTTTGCTCATCTTTTAGCCCTTCAATCGCCTGTAATATCGGGGCCAACAGCTCCTTCTTCATCTCCTTTTTAAGCTCTTGCACGCAGCGTTTCAAAAACTCGTGTTGTTCAGGGCCCCATATTAAACTGCCACTTTCTGACGCCATCTTGGTTTTTGCTTGCCTTCCTTGCCGCTGCTCTAAAGGATCCACCACAATCCGGCCACTTTCCTCTCCTTTTTCCATCCGTGTCCAGGGGGGATTCCCTTCTGGTTTACCGCACAGTGTTTTTAGCCGTTAAAATTGCCGTTGGGGCTCCTATTAAGAGCCCAAAAGTCCATTCCACCGGGAGCTGCCGAAACGTGCGACTTAGCTGGTCATCGCTGCTCCCGGAACGGGCCACCGCAACCTTGACGGACACGGGGAGAGGGTGTCCCCCACCAGTGCCACGCGGTGACAGGTGCGCCAGCAGGTGGCAGATGTGTGCCACGGTTTCCGGCTCATCCGGAGTCTCCTCCTGCATTCTCAGTCCGTGAGGTCCTGGTATAACGGCCGGGGCCGGTACACACGGGGCGCCCTCGGGTGCCTCCGTTGCCATGGGACAGCGACGTCCCCCTCCCCCTCCTCGTCCTGTCGGTCAGGTGTCCCTCCAGCCTGGTCGGCTGCCGCCTGCCCCTCTGCGGCAGCCTGCGCCGCCTCTCTGGCACGCTCCTCCTCCTCATCCTCCTCATCCAGGGCAACATGGCCATTGGCGGCTGCCGCCACGGCGGCCAACATCGCTGGCTGATCGGAAAACATGGCGGCCTGGGGGGGGAACGACGGCATGTCATCATTGCCCATACCCCCTCCTACCCCCAGCCAGGTGGCATGGACCGCATGGGTCCGACTGTTGGAGGCTGGCACCTGGCCAGGTGGACCAACTCACTTCCCCCCCCCACGTTCCTCCACGGCACGGACCCCCACTCCATCCGCCTCCCCGGCACGGACCCCATCCCCCTCCCAGGCACGGACCCCCCCCCCCCCATCCCCCTCCCCGGCATGGACCCCATCCCCCTCCCAGCACGGACCCCATCCTCCTCCCCGGCACGGACCCCATCCTCCTCCCGGCACGGACCCCATCCCCCTCCCCGGCACGGACCCCATCCCCCTCCCTGGCACGGACCCCATCCCCCTCCCGGCACGGACACCCCCCATCCCCCTCCCCGGCACGTACCCCATCCCCCTCCCTGGCACGGACCCCATCCTCCTCCCCGGCACGGACCCCATCCCCCTCCCCGGCACGGACCCCATCCCCCTCCCCGGCATGGACCCCATCCCCCTCCCCGGCACGGACCCCATCCTCCTCCCGGCACGGACCCCCCCCATCCTCCTCCCCGGCACGGACCCCATCCCCCTCCCCGGCACGGATCCCATCCCCCGCCCCGGCACGGACCCCACCCTCCTCCCGGCACGGACCCCCCCCATCCCCCTCCCCGGCACGGACCCCATCCCCCTCCCCGGCACGGACCCCATCCTCCTCCCCGGCACAGACCCCCCCCCATCCCCCACCCCGGCACGGACCCCATCCCCCTCCCCGTACGGACCCCATCCCCCTCCCCGGCACGGACCACATCCCCCTCCCTGGCACGGACCACATCCTCCTCCCCGGCACGGACCCCACCCCATCCCCCTCCCCAGCACGGACCCCATCCCCCGCCCGGCACGGACCCCATCCTCCTCCCCGGCACGGACCCCCCCCCCACCCCATCCTCCTCCCCGGCACGGACCCCATCCTCCTCCCCGGCACTCACCCCCCCTCCCGGCACTCCCCCGGAGCCCAGCCCACTCTAACCACCCCCCCCCCCCCGCCGCACACACACATACAAAACCCTACACACACCTCTCCCCCACACATTCAGACTGAGGCCACGCCATCGCCTGCCCAGAGGCCAACCCCCCAGGCCGTCACCCACCTCCACGCTGGTCGGCGTAAACCTTGAGCACTGGTTGACGCCGATTGAAAGGTGGTTTGATTTACGCCGACGTGACCAGTCATCACGTCGGCGGGACTTCGGCCCATCTGGACGGGAGGATATCGGCAGCCCCAAAATCCATTGCCTTGCGCCCACCCGTGCCATTCTCCGAGGTGTGCAGCGCCTTTGACGCCCCGCCGACTTTTCTCCCTTCGGAGATTACGGTGGGCGGCGGGGGCGGAATTCACGGCAGCCAACGGCCATTCTCCGACCCGCTGGGGGGTCGGAGAATCTCGCCCCAGGTCATTATGTTTTCCCTCACGCAGATATAAAGCCTGTAAGGTTAGTTTTAGTTAGTTCTTCCTCTCTCTGCATTGCACAGTTGACCATGGTTGTACAAGCTTTCAGAGTCAAACAACCTTCATTTAGCATTGGGAGAGTAATGGGTACAGAAAATACATTTTTATTTCATTCAGTGATCTGGAGCGAAATTCTCCATCCCGCCCCGCCACATTTCTGCCCCGACCCGCCGGCGGGATGCTCCGTTACACCGGCTGGTCAATGGGGTTTCCCATTGTGGGGCAGCCCCACGCCGTCGGGAAACCCCCGGGCGCCGGCAAAACGGAGACTCCCGCCGGCGGAGAATGACGCCCCAGACTTCTGTGTTCTGTAACTTGTAAGCACGAAAGATAAACACTGAACATTGACTGCACCACTCCTAATATGCCACAATATTTGTTGTGGTGTGATAAAATTGTACCATGTATTTACTACTGGGGAGATTGGGGAATACAGTGATCGAATTTAAGGTGTCAGGTACCAATATCAACAGTGCATTGAACCCCAGACTAAAACATGCAGATCCTGGAAATCTGAAACAAAGCAGGTCTTTTGAAGGGTTTTGCCTGAGATGCCCAGGCATGACCCTCTTCCCCCTGAGCGATGGACTCATCTAAGCTCTCCTTGGAGGTTTCCTCGCTAGGTGCATGCCTTGGGAGACCAGTCAGGTTTCATGCCATTCTGCGGTGACGCCAACGTGCCTGGATTTTCTGATGCTGGGGTAAATGACTGAGCCGTAGAGATCTGATAATGATATATTAATGAATGCAAATGATGTTTCCAATAAGAAGTCTTACAACACCAGGTTAAAGTCCAACAGGTTTGTTTCAAACACTAGCTTTCGGAGCACTGCTCCTTCCTCTGGTGAATGAAGAGGTAGGTTCCAGAAACATATATATGAACAAATTCAAAGATGCAAGACAATGCTTAGAATGCGAGCATTTGCAGTTAACCAAGTGTTTACAGATCCAGAGAGAGGGATAACCCCAGGTTAAAGAGGTGTGAATTGTCTCAAGCCAGGACAGTTGGTAGGATTTCCAATGTTCAACATGTTTCCAATGTTCAACATCGGGAAACGCGTTCTGCCACTGACGGAGTGAGGGGACAATTGCGTCACACCTTTATGTTGATGTAAACGCAATTTGGATCTTCTGGTGATATTTTTCCCTCCATTTGCCGAATCTGCCCGATGCACTTGGGAGTGGTAAATCCCAGCCATAGTGTCCAAATATCTATCAATATCAGCCTCAAAGGACCGAACATCTAGAGCTCTCTGGATGAAGAATTCCAAGGTTGTACAACCCTCTGAAGAAATTCCTGAGTGAACGATGCTGCACTGATAAGATGATTGTAAAGGCAAAAAATGTCATTCAATGTCAGCAAATAGGAGTGATGTGGAGATGCCAGCGTTGGACTGGGGTGAGCACAGTAAGAAGTCTTACAACACCAGGTTAATGTCCAACAGGTTTGTTTCAAACACTAGCTTTCGGAGCACTGCTCCTTCCTCAGGTGAATGAAGAGGTAGATTCCAGAAACATATATATAGACAAATTCAAAGAAGCAAGACAATGCTTAGAATGCGAGCATTTGCAGCTAATTAAGTGTTTACAGATCCAGAGATAGGGGTAACCCCAGGTTAAAGAGGTATGAATTGTCTCAAGCCAGGACAGTTGGTAGGATTTCGCAAGCCCAGGCCAGATGGTGGGGGATGAATGTAATGCAACATGAATCCCAGGTGCCGGTTGAGGCCGTACTCATGTGTGCGGAATTTGGTTCTAAGTTTCTGCTCGGTGATTCTGCGTTGTCGCGCGTCCTGAAGGCCGCCTTGGAGAGTGCTTACCCGGAGATCAGAGGCTGAATGCCCTTGACTGCTGAAGTGTTCCCCGACTGGAAGGGAACATTCCTGCCTGGTGATTGTTGCGCGATGTCCGTTCATTCGTTGTCGCAGCGTCTGCATGGTCTCACCAATGTACCACGCTTCGGGACATCCTTTCCTGCAGCGTATGAGGGAGACAACATTGGCCGAGTCGCACGAGTATGTACCACGTACCTGGTGGGTGGTGTTCTCACCTCTAATGGTGGTATCCATGTCAATGATCTGGCACGTCTTGCAGAGATTGCCATGGCAGGGTTGTGTGGTGTCGTGGTCGCTGTTCTGAAAGCTGGGTTGTTTGCTGCAAACAATGGTTTGTTTGAGGTTGCGCGGTTGTTTGAAGGCAAGTAGTGGGGGTATGGGGATGATCTTGGCAAGATGTTCATTTTCATCGATGATGTGTTGAAGGCTGTGAAGAAGATGTCGTAGTTTCTCCGCTCCGGGAAAGTACTGGTTGACGAAGGGTACTCTGTCGGTTGTGTCCCGTGTTTGTCTTCTGAGGAGGTCGGTGCGGTTTTTTGCTGTGACGCGTTGGAACTGTCGATCGATGAGTCGAGTGCCATATCCCGTTCGTACGAGGGCATCTTTCAACGTCTGTAGATGTCTGTTATGCTCCTCCTCTTCTGAGCAGATCCTGTGTATACGGAGGGCTTATCCATAGGGGATGGCTTCTTTAATGTGTTTAGGGTGGAAGCTGGAGAAGTGGAGCATTGTGAGGTTATCCGTGGGCTTGCCGGAAAGCGAAGTGCTGAGGTGACCGTCCTTGAAGATGAGTGTGTCCAAGAATGCAAATGATTTTGGAGAGTAGTCCATGGTGAGTCTGATGGTGGGATGGAACTTATTGATGTCATCGTGTAGTCGTTTCAGTGATTCTTCGCCATGGGTCCAAAGGAATCAAATGTCATCGATGTATCTGGTGTATAACGTCGGTTGAAGGTCCTGTGCGGTGAGTAGGTCCTGTTCAAACTTGTGCATGAAGATGTTGACATATTGAGGTGCGAGTTTGGTCCCCATGGCTGTTCCGTGCGTCTGGATGAAGAACTTGTTGTCGAAGGTGTGAAGACGTTGTGATCCAGAATGAAGCGGATGAGTTGCAGAATTGCGTCTGGAGATTGGCAGTTGTCGGTGTTGAGCACTGAGGCTGTTGCAGCAATGCCGTCGTCATGGGGGATGCTGGTGTAGAGTGCTGAGACGTCCATTGTGACAAGGAATGTTCCTGGTTCAACTGGACCATTGGGTGCTGCGTTTCTGTAGGAAGTCCGTCGTGTCACGACAGAAGCTGGGCGTACCTTGTACGATGGGTTTCAAGATGCCCTCGATGTAGCCAGAGAGGTTCTCACATAGGGTCCCATTGCCTGAAACGATAGGACGGCCTGGTGTGTTGGCCTTATGTATTTTCGGGAGGCAGTAGAGATCTCCAATGCGGGGAGTACGTGGGATGAGAGCACCTTGGGTGCTCTGAAGGTCTGGATCCAAGGGGCGAAATTCTCCGGAAACGGCGCGATGTCCGCCGACTGGCGCCCAAAACGGCGCAAATCAGTCGGGCATTGCGCCGCCCCAAAGGTGCGGAATGCTCCGCATCTTTGGGGACCGAGCCCCAACCTTAAGGGGCTAGGTCGGCGCCGGACGAATTTCCGCCCCGCCAGCTGGCGGAAAAGGCCTTTGGTGCCCCGCCAGCTGGTGCGGAAATGACATCTCTGGGCGGCGCATGCGCGGGAGCGTCAGCGGCCGCTGACGGCATTCCCGCGCATGCGCAGTGGAGAGAGTCTCTTCCGCCTCCGCCGTGGTGGAGACTGAGGCGAAAGTGGAAGGAAAAGAGTGCCCCCACGGCACAGGCCGGCCCGCGGATCGTTGGGCCCCGATTGCGGGCCAGGCCACTGTGGGGGCACCCCCCAGGGCCAGATCGCCCCGCGCCCCCCCCCAGGACGCCGGAGCCCGCCCGCGCCGCCTTGTCCCGCCGGTAAGGTAGGTGGTTTAATCTACGCTGGCGGGACAGGCATTTTAGCGGCGGGACTTCAGCACATCCGGGCCGGAGAATCACGCGGGGGGGCCCGCCAACCAGCGCGGCGCAATTCCCGCCCCCGCCGAATATCTGGTGCCGGAGACTTCGGCAACCGGCGGGGGGGGGATTCACACCAGGCCCCGGCGATTCTCCGACCCGGCGGGGGGGTCGGAGAATCTCGCCCAAGGTCTTGATCAGTCTGTTGAGTTGGCGGATGTGTTCCTTGGTCGGATCTGCGTGTAACTGTCTGTAGTGTTCCTGATTGTTGAGTTGTCGGTATACTTCCTTGCAGTAGTCGGTTCTGTTCAGTATGACGGTGGCCCCTCCTTTGTCTGCTGGTTTGATGACGATGTTGCGATTGGTTTTGAGAGCGCAGGTGGCGTTGCGTTGTGCTTGGGTGATGTTCGGGGCTGTCATGTGAATGCGACTGATGAATCTGACATTGACATCCACAGCCTTCACGGTGTTTTGACAGTAATATTTATGGAACTCAGTTAAGAATATGGTCTAATGATACTGCTGTGTGCCTGGAAGTGAAGGTAAAGTCCTCATAGTCCCAGATAACCATAGGCTGTTTTCCCCTTTGAGGGGGAGAGCTGACTGGTGGTGGTTTAAGCTGAGGATCAGCACAGCTCAGTCGAGGGCAAGGTTGAGAAGGCGAGGCCTTCACGAATAATCTCAGCCGGTACAGGAATTGAACCTATGCTGCTGGCCTCACCCTGCATTAAAGACCAGTCTAGCCCACTGAGCAATGCCATCCCCGCCACCACTCCCAACTTTAGGTCACATCAGCCACCTCAAGTCCCCTTGCACCCGGAAGGCCACTACTTTGATCTCCTGCATGCAAATCCCTCTTTCATTTGATACATTATGAAATACACTAACAACAATTTGGATATTGTCTCTGGACTGTACCTACAGCATTCCCAAGTGATCTAGATAATGACATTTTTTGACCAAAGAGAACGGACATAAATGTGCCAAATAGTTCCTTCTGCATTGTAAATGTTGTGGTTCAATAGTTTTCAAGCATCATTCAATGAACATCTGGTTTTGGTATTCACTTCTCAAGCCTAGTGATTGTCATAGCAACTGGTATCATCAGCCAAGGTTGAAGAGGATATCTGGAGTCCTCCAGGAACTATCCATCTAGTTTGCTATTTTGCTGAAGCAGGTCTTGAATGTTGAATTGTCTCAGAACCTACTGACCCAGCAGGTCCCCAGATGCCTGGCATTAATATAGAGAATGTCCAGGTTGACATCATGCACTATCTACCCACTGACTGAATAATATCCTTTTTTGTTTATGTATGGTTCAAGTTGACATGATCTAGATTTGGATAGGCACATGTGCTCTGCACCCTTGGGAAATAGCTAATATCAGAAAGAAAATCACACTATCTGGATTTGCTGCTGTGCTTGCTTTTTCAGAGCCTCAGTCACATTTTGGCTGCATTGTCGTTCACACTGATTAGCTTATTTCCACCCAATTCCCAGTGGCAACTTGAAAGAACCATGAAGCACTGGAATTCACGGCTGTGACTCTGAGAAAGACACATGGAGATGATGGATTGCCCCCTGACTGGAGTGCATGAGATGGCATCAGAACCATCTCCCTCGGTAACCATAGGTAATACATGCACTAAGCCGCTGTCATATTCGTGATGCTTTTCCGGAAGTGGTGCATCTGACCCTGTGAGTGTACAATGCCAGTAACTGACAGGATTCTATGTAGTCTGTGCTCCTTATAGTACTTAAGCTTATATGTTTATGCACTAAATCTTCACTGTTCCAAATTTAAAAGAAAACTCCTAAAATGCCACATCAACCAATGACAGCTCAAAATGGATGATGAATGGTAGCACAGAAGTATTGGTCAAAAAATAAAATTCTGTCTACAATCCAAAACTATCTGAAAGAAACTAAATTTGTGTTTTCACAAATTAACTTGAATAAGGGCTTTGAATTTGGCTTGGTCCAATAGTCCTTTCTAAAAATCATGGGTCGAAGGTCCCACAATCATTGTGCCAGCCATGTTAAGGTGTTGGAGTTCTAAATATTTGGCAAAATTAATGCTGTTAAACCAACTCTTCGAGTTTCCTGTTTCTTGTTGCAGCATTATAGCAACTTGCACGGCACATTATTTCCTGAGAACATGCTGACAAAATAATCCCTCGCAGTTCCTCTGTACAACTTTATGGATGGGCTGTAAATCTTTTGAACTCCAAGTCCAGGTTAATCCACTGAATACCCAAATGTTGCCCAACGGCTTGAGCTCTTTGTCAAAAAAAAGCACTGGAAACCGTGCTATGTGTGCCATTATTTTCTTATCAAACCACATTTCCCTGCTGTAACTGTAAATGATGGCTGACTGACTGTCATCCATAGTTGCAATCATTGTGCAAAGGCAAATGTCCCTTCTACCTTTCTTATTTTTATTACCATGAAGTATGAATGATAAAGTGGGTGGTATTGATTCTTGGGTGGTCCAATATACAGAGTTTAATTCCAAATGGATTATTAGTGTCAACCAAAGAGATTCAATGTTAACCAAATATGATGATCAAAGTATAAATGCATTCCAATTGCCAGATTCAAAAAATAGTCTGCTGTACAGTTGAAAACTGACTAAAATGAGGAAATCTGATGGCATTGTAGCTTTATTGCATATTTCAAGGAGAAAGGTGAAATGAGATGAAGTAAGTAGAATTGTTTTGATCAGTACTCTGTGCATTCACTGCTGCCTGTGGAATAAAACAGTTTAATAATTTAAACCGGGCACCTTTGTCTGCCTTTGAAATGATTGGACAAACATACGTGATAGTGCATGTGAAAGGTTCATGGGACATGGGCGTCACAGGCTGTGCCAGCATTTATTGCCCATCTCCAATTGCCCTTGAGGGGCAGTTAACAGTCAACCACATTGCTGTGGGTCTGGAGTCACATGTAGGCCAGACTGGGTAAGGACGGCAGATGTCCTTCCCTAAAGGATATTCGTGAACCAGATGGTTGTTTTTAACAGCAATGCTTTCATGGTCATCATTAGACTTTAATTCCAGATTTTTACTGAATTCAAATTTCACTATCTGCAGTGGTGGGATTTGAACTGAGTCCCCAGAGCATTACCCTGGGTGTCTGGTTTACTAATCCAGTGACAATACAATTACGCCACTGCCACGATGCCACTGCCGCCAAAGAATATGTAAAACAGAACCAAAATGTAAACTAGCCTTATTCCTAGAAACTTGTGAATAGATATTTAGCAAAGTGATATGTACCCAACAATTCTGCTGCTGTGGTGCATTAGCATGCCTATCTATATTGAACAGAACTACAATCGAGGGATTTACCTAGACCGTGCAGTCCTAATTTCAGTTGGTTCATTGGAGGAGATATTAACAGGAGGCAAGGCATTTCCCTGAGAGAGGGAAGGGGAATCAAAGGTTGAAACAATTTTCATTACCCATTTATTTGGGATTTGGTTAAACAGCTGTCTAAGCTCTCAGTTAGAAAATGGTGTCAGGGTGAAGCTGATGAATGGTGGAAAAAAATCTATCTTCAAATGAAGAAACATACAAATCGATAGAAATTCTGCGCAGGATTCTCCGTTTGTGAGTCTATGGGCTGGATTCTCCGATTCTGCGGCTATGTCCGCAGGGTCCGTTTGGTCTTACGACCAAAAGGTTGGCGTCGCCCCTGCACCGACGTTCCTCCCGGTGGAAGGTTAGCAGCCACGCCATGGCTTTACTTGCCGATACGGCAGGAGAATTGCTGAGCCCGTGGTCACACATGCACACGGCGGTGGCCTCGCCGTACAACATGGCGCGGACACGCGTGGACCCAGCCTGCCAAAAACTGCCCTCTGCAACCCCCCTCGCCACTCGCGCATCACACCCTACCAGTCCCCCCAGTTCCCGCCTAAGCCCCCCTCCCGGCTCCCCCCTCCCCCACTGTGGCAGCGCTGGACACAGTCTACAGTCACCACGCGAGGTCCCCGAAAAGCGAGAGGGCACATACCCCACGCCGTTGGGGACTCGGCCCATCGAGGGCGAAGCATCGGGGGAGGTCCTCAGGTGATGTCCTCAGGCCGTCCCGACGGCATGCGGCGTGCTCCTCGAACCCCCACCCTGCACAACATCCTGGCACGCATACCAGCCACCATGGCTGGGTGCTCTGGCCACTGAAGTCATCAGCTGCCCACCCCTGTGCTGCATGCATCGGACTGTCTACCACTGTAGTTTTCTGTCTCCACGCCCCCCCCCCCCGCCGGAGAAGGCCGCCTACAACCGCCGGGAGCGGCTGAAGACAGGAGGGGGAGCACTGTTCCTGCAGCCGCTAACCATGGCAGAAGAGAGGGCCCTGGACGTGGTTGGCGACCTTGAGGAAAGGGAGGTCGCCGGTGTGCAGTTAGGTCATGGATGAGGAAGTGAGACCCTGCTGAATTGTGCTTCCCCGGGACATGTGTGCCAACCCCCCCCCCCCCCCCCCCCCCCAACACCATCCTCACACCACTCTCACGCCCACATCACCTTCACCCCACGCAACCCCCACCCACACACCCACCTTATCCCCATTCCACCCTTCGCCGCGCGGTCTAATCATGCGTCTTATCTTGTGTCATGCAGGACCTGCTGGAGATGGGATGAGTCCATCTAGTGTTCCCCGCCCTGAGCCAGTGCCACAGCCCGAGCACCCCCGTGAACCATGTTCTCCACGACGTAACCGAGGATGGCCAGTCGGGTAGTACGGAAGACACACTTTTCTTTGCTGTATGCAAGGTTGAGGGATTGAGTGGCTTGGAGGAACCTCTGAAGGTTGGCGTCATGGTCCTGCTGGTCATGGCCGCAGATGGTCACGTTGACCAGGTACGGGTATGTCGCCCGCAAACCGTACTGGTCCACCATTCGGTCCATCGTTCTCTGAAAGACCGGGACCCCATTAGTGACGCTGAAAGGGATCTGAGGAAGTGGAAGAGTCAGCCGGCTGCTTCAAAGGCAGTGTAGTGGTGCTCTTACGGGTGGATAGGGAGCTGATGGTAGGCCGCCTTAAGATCGACTGTGGAGAACACACGGTACTGTGTGATCTGGTTGACCACCTCTGCTATGCGGGGGAGGGGGTATGCATCCAGTTGCGTGAGCCGGTTAATTGTTTGGCTGTAGTCCACAACCATCCGATTCTTTTCCCTGGTCCGGATGACCATCACTTGCGCTCCCCAGGGGCTGTTACTGGCCTCTATGATCCCCTCACTCAACAGTCGCTGGACCTCTGACTTGATAAATACCATGTCTAGCGAACTGTACCGCCTGCACCTGGTGGCAATGGGCTTACAGTCCGGAGTGAGGTTCGCAAAGAGTGAAGGGGGGAGACCTTGAGGGTCGCGAGGCTGCAGACTGTGAGGAGGGGCAAGGGTCCGCCGAACTGAAAGGTCAGGCTTCAGTGAGTACACTGAAAATCCAATCCGAGCAGTAGGGGTGGGGGAAAACGTAGAGCTTGAAACGGGTATACTTTGCACCCTGTATCGCGAGGTTGACGATACAGTACCCCGGATCTGGACTGAATGAGACCCGTAGGCAAGGGAGATTGTTTGTGAGGCGGGGTAGGTGTGGAGGAAGCAGCGCCTTACTGTGTCGGGGTGGACAAAGCTCTCCGTGCTCCTGGAGTTGAAGAGGCAGGGAGTCTCGTGCCCGTTGACCCGGACGACCATCATGGAGTTCCTCAGTGGTTTCAGCCGCAACTGGTTGAGGATCACCGCGCCCAGCTGCGGGTAGCCTGCTTTGTCGGTGGAGTCGCTAGATGGCGGCCCCCAAGTGTCGCACGTGTCGGACGGCTTCGAAGATGGCGTCCAAGATGGCCGCCCCCATCGGTCGCATGTGTTGGTCGGTGCTGGGGCCGGCGGCCAAGATTCCGGCCCCCATGAGTCGCACGTGTCAGTTGGTGTTGGGGCCAGCAGCCAAGATGGCGGCCCCCACAATCCTCATGATGCCGTTGACGCGTCAGGGGAGGACGTTCCGGGCAGGCACGCAGCCACATTGTGGGGTCTGTGCAGCTGTGAGTCCATGGGTCGGGCCTAGAACATAAATAGAACAAAGAACATTACAGCGCAGTACAGGACCTTCGGCCCTCGATGTTGCGCCGACCTGTGAAACCACTCTAAAGCCCATCTACACTATTCCCTTATCGTCCATATGTCTATCCAATGACCATTTGAATGCCCTTAGTGTTGGCGAGTTCGCTACTGTTGCAGGCAGGGCATTCCACACCCTTACTACTTGGAGTAAAGAACCTACCTCTGACATCTGTCCTATATCTATCTCCCCTCAATTTAAAGCTATGTTCCCTCGTGCTAGACATCACCATCCGAGGAAAAAGGCTCTCACAGTCCACCCTATCCAATCCTCTGATCATCTTGTATGCCTCAATTAAGTCACCTCTTAACCTTCATCTCTCTAATGAAAACAGCCTCAAGTCCCTCAGCCTTTCCTCGTAAGATCTTCCCTCCAGACCAGGCAACATTCTGGTAAATCTCCTCTGCACCCTTTCCAATGCTTCCACATCCTTCCTATAATGCGGCGACCAGAATTGCACGCAATATTCCAAATGCGGCCGCACCAGAGTTTTGTACAGCAGCAACATGACCTCATGGCTCCGAAACTCAATCCCTCTACCAATAAAAGCTAACACACCGTACGCCTTCTTAACAACCCTCTCAACCTGGGTGGCAACTTTCAGGGATCTATGTACATGGACACCGAGATCTCTCTGCTCATCCATACTGCCAAGTACTCTGTCTTCCTGTTATTCCTTCCAAAATGAATCACCTCACACTTTTCTGCATTAAACTCCATTTGCCACCTCTCAGCCCAGCGCTGCAGCTTATCTATGACCCTCTGTAACTTGTAACATTCTTCCGCACTGTCCACAACTCCACCGACTTTAGTGTCATCTGCAAATTTACTCACCCATCCTTCTACGCACTCCTCCAGGTCATTTATAAAAATGACAAACAGCAGTGGCCCCAAAACAGATCCTTGTGGTACACCACTAGTAACTGGACTCCAGTCTGAACATTTCACATCAACCACCACCCTTCGTCTTCTTCCAGTTAGCCAATTTCTGATCCAAACTGCTAAATCACCCTGAATCCCATGCCTCCGTATTTTCTGCAGTAGCCTACCGTAGGGAACCTTATCAAACGCTTTACTGAAATCCATATACACCATATCAACTGCTTTACCCTCATCCACCTGTTTGGTCATCTTCTCAAAGAACTCAATAAGGTTTGTGAGGCACGACCTACCCTTCACAAAACCGTGTTGACTATCTCTAATCAAATTATTCCTTTCCAGATGATTATACATCCTATCTCTTATAAACCTTTCCAAGATTTTGCCCACAACTGAAGTAAGGCTCACTGGTCTATATTTACCGGGGTTGTCTCTACTCCCCTTCTTGAACAAGGGGACAACATTTGCTATCCTCCAGTCTTCTGGCACTATTCCTGTAGACAAAGATGAACCTCAAGCCCTTCTAGTCTAGTAGCCTGAATCTCAGTATTCTCCTCGACAACATTGTCTTTTTCCTGTGTGAATACTGACCAAAAATATTCATTTAGCACCTCTCCTATCTCCTTGGACTCCAAGCACAACTTCCCAGTACTGTCCTTGACTGGCCCTACTCTTACCCTAGTCGTTCTTTTATTCCTGACATATCTTTAGAAAGCTTTAGAGTTATCCTTGATCCTACCTGCCAAAGACTTTTCATGTCCCCTCCTGGCTCTTCTTAGCTCTCTCTTTAGATCCTTCCTAGCTAACTTGTAACTCTCGAGCGCCCTAACTGAACCTTCATGTCTCATCTTTACATAAGCCTCCTTCTTCCTCTTGACAAGTGTTTCGACTGCTTTAGTAAACCACGGTTCCCTTGCTCGACCACTTCCTCCCTGCCTGACAGGCACATACTTATCAAGGACAGGCAGTAGCTGTCCCTTGAACAAGCTCCACATTTCCATTGTGCCCATCCCCTGCAGTTTTTCTCTCCATCCGATGCATCCTAAGTCTTGCGTCATCGCATCATAATTGCCTTTCCCCCAGATATAACTCTTGCCCTGCGGTATATACCTATCCCTTTCCATCACTAAAGTAAACTTAATCGAATTGTGGTCACTATCACCAAAGTGCTCACCTACCTCCTAATCTGAATGAAATGAAATGAAAATCAAAATGAAAATCGCTTATTGTCACAAGTAGGCTTCAATGAAGTTACTGTGAAAAGCCCCTAGTTGCCACATTCCAGCGCCTGTTCGGGGAGGCTGTTACGGGAATTGAACCGTGCTGCTGGCCCGCCTTGGTCTGCTTTCAAAGCCAGCGATTTAGCCCTGTGCTAAACAGCCCCGAACACCTGTCCTGGTTCATTACCCAGTGCCAAATCCAATATGGCCTCACCTCTCGTTGGCCTATCTACTACTGTGTCAGGAAACCCTCCTGCACACATTGGACAAAAACAGACCCATCTAAAGTACTCGAACTATAGCGTTTCCAGTCAATATTTGGAAAGTTAAAATTCCCCATAACAACTACCCTGTTGCTTTCACTCCTATCCAGAATCATCTTTGCAATCCTTTCCTCTACATCTCTGGAACTTTTCGGAGGCCTATAGAAAACCCCTAACAGGGTGACCTCTCCTTTCCTGTTTCTAACCTCAGCCCATACTACCTCAGTAGACGGGTCCTCATCAAACGTCCTTTCTGCCACCGTAATACTGTCCTTGACTAACAATGCCACCCCATCCCCTCTTTTACCACCTTCCCTGAGCTTACTGAAATATCTAAACCCAGGCACCTGCAACAACCATTCTTGTCCCTGCTCTATCCATGTCTCTGAAATGGCCACAACATCGAAGTCCCAGGTACCAACCAAGTTCACCCACCTTATTCCGGATGCTCCTGGCATTGAAGAAGACACACTTTAAACCACCTTCCTGCCTGCCGGTACACTCCTGCAACTTTGAAACCATACTCATGACCTCACTACTCACAACCTCCTGTATACTGGAGCTACAATTCAGGTTCCCAAGCCCCTGCTGAACTAGTTTAAACCCTCCCGAAGAGCATTAGTAAATTTCCCTCCCAGGATATTGGTACCCCCCTGGCCCAGCTGTAGACCATCCTGTTTGTAGAGGTCCCACCGACCCCAGAATGAGCCCCAATTATCCAGAAATCTGAAACCCTCCCTCCTGCACCATCCCTGTAGCCACGTGTTCAACTCCTCTCTCTCCCTATTCCTCGTCTCGCTATCACGTGGCACGGGTAACAACCCAGAGATAATAACTCTGTTTTTCCTAGATCTAAGTTTCCACCCTAGCTCCCTGAATTCCTGCCTTACATCCCTATCCCTTTTCCTACCTATGGCGTTGGTACCTATATGTACCACGACTTGGGGCTGCTCCCCCTCTCCCTTAAGGATCCCGAAAACACGATCCGAGATATCACGCACCCTGGCACCTGGGAAGCCTCACACCAACCGCGAGTCTCTCTCATTCCCACAGAATCTCCTATCTATCCCCCTAACTATGGAGTCTCCAATGACTAATTCCCTACTCCTCTCCCCCCTTCCCTTCTGAGCAACAGGGACAGACTCTGTGCCAGAGACCTGTACCCCATGGCTTACCCCTGGTAAGTCGCACCCCCCAACAGTATCCAAAGCGGTATACTTGTTACTAAGGGGAACAACCACAGGGGATCCATGTACTGACTACTTCCTCCCAGCACCTCTCACCGTCACCCATCTATCTTTATTCTTCGGAGTAACTACATCCCTGAAGCTTCTATCTATGACCACCTCTGCCTCCCGAATGATCCGAAGTTCATCCAGCTCCAGCTCCAATTCCCTAACGCAGTTTCTGAGGAGCTGGCGATGGGTGCACTTCCCACAGATGAAATCAGCAGGGACACTGACGGCGTCCTTCACCTCAAATATTCTGCAGGTGTGTTTTCAATGTCTGCCCAGACAGACTCTCGCGTAGTGCTCCTTTTTCCCGCAGTCGCTGCACGTCGCCATGCGGGCTGGGCAGCACTGCCGGGGGTGTTGGCCCTGGCCACAGAAGTAGCATTGCGGTTCTCCGGGCTGGGCTGGCAGACGCGCAGCGCAGGCCTGCAGCGTAGGCGGGTCCGACGGGGGCCGTGATGATAGTGTCCAGGAGGGGGTCGCCAGGCCCGGGCCCGCAGGGAACGCGCTGAGGTTCTGGTAGGCCATCTCGAGCGAGGTCGCTAGCTTTACCGTGTCCCGCAGGTCGGAGGTCCCGTTTTCCAGCAGCCGCTGCCTGATATAGTTCGAGCGGACCCCCACCACGTAAGTGTCCCGGATCTGTGAGTTCATATGCTCCTCCGCCGTCACATCTCGGTAGCTACAGTTTCTTGCGAGTAGGGTCAGGGTTTCCAGATACTCGTCTAACGATTCTCCGGCACGTTGACGGCAAGTCGTGAGGACATGCCGAGCGAACACCTCGTTCACGGGCTTCACGAAGTGCGCCTTGAAGGTTGTGACCGCTTTCTCAATCATTACCGAGATTCGATGGCTCACCCGAGCGTGGAGGAGTCGCAATTTGAGGGTCTCCGAAGGAGCCGTTGCTGAGGAGTTGATGTAGGCCTCGAAGCATCGAAGCCAATGTTCAAATATACCCTTGGCTTTGGATGGCGGGCGTCGAGTTCGAGCCTGTCTGGCTTTAGACCGGCTTCCATGGTGCTGTCTATGACTAATAAATTGATGTACCTTCAATCCACAGGGAGGCAGCGAGAGCAAGTGAACATAAGGCTTTATTAGTCATGAACTTGCCTTGCCAGAGTCAGTAGTACAGATGAATGCTGCCCACAAGAAGCCGGCCTATATATGCCCCAGTGTGGGTGAAGCCATAGGTGGAGCCCTAGCGGGGTTACAGTACAGTACCTGGAAACAGTTCATATCACCACTTCCAGGTCAGAGGTCACAGGTTATGGTATCATGCATGCATTATGGTGAATACATTCACCACAAACGCATGTGTGGCAATCACGGTGCAGGCATTGGGGGTGACAGTTTAGACTGTGGGATCAGCATCTCCAAGGCCTGCGGCATTCTGTGCAGATGTTTGTCAAGATCCAGGACCAGGTTGCCACCTCACAGGCACCCTTGTGCCAGAGCCACCTGGAAATCATAGCGGGGCTTCTGAGCGTGGCCCAATCACAGCAGGCCATTGCTGACAATGTTGGTGGCATTGCCCAGGCACTGGCCGACATGGCGCAGACATAGAAGTAGGTGGCTCAGTCCCAGAGGGATATGGTGTAGTCACTGGCTGATGTGACACAGACCCAGAAGGTGGTGGCACAGTCGCAGTGTGATGGTGCTGCTTAGTTGTGGGGATAGGGTGGCGGCGTGGGCTTAAGTAGGATGCTCTTTCCAAGGGCCAGTGCAGACTCGATGGGCCAAATGACCTCCTTCTGCACTGTAAATTCTATGTCTATGTCTACATCGGCTTGCGTGCACCGGGGCATCAGGGAGTGCCCTACATCAACAGGAAGGTGTTCCATTTCCTGAACGTCCAACCTGTGTGTGACCATGAAGCTCAAGCACATGTGTGCACACATCCCAGGGAGTGTGTATGACAGCCATATCCTGGGGCAGTCGGAGATCCCTGGCATCTTCCAAGAATACCCCTGGGTGACCTTGTTGCTCTTGGGGATAATGCTTACCCACTTAGGATCTGGCTAATGATAACAGTACAGGAGGCCACTATCCGATGCGGAGGCCTGTCATAACAAGACCAATGTGGCCACCCGGGCTGTCATTGAGCGGTGCATCGGACTGCGCAAGATGCGGTTCCGATGCCTCTACCTCTCTGGTGGTGCACTGCAGTACACTCCCCAGAGGGTCACCCGCGTTGTGGTGGTTTGCGGCGCCCTCCACAACCTGGCTCAGCAGCGGGGTGATGTGCTGAAGGTAGAGGGGGAGGAACAGATGGCCACCTCCTAGGAGAAAGGTGAAGAGGCCTGGGACCAAAATGGGCTAGATATCAAGCCGGGGAGAACCCGCAGGACCAGCCGGAGGATGGTAGCCAGGCAGCAGCGTCAAGGGTCTGGCCTGGGAGGACCTCATCCTCGCCAGCTTCACATAGGATGTGGCCTCGTCCGTCATCCCACCCCCACCCCTGCCCCCCCATTCTCACCACTGTCCCGTCACACCCGTGCCCCCATCCACCACATAGCCAGCCTCACCTCCCCCCTCCCAAACCCCCCCCCCCCCCGAATCGGCCTCCGTTTCATATCATTCTAGGGTGATAGACCTGTGTCGGCACTATCAATGAGCGGGTCCACGGCAAGGGCAAGAGGGTGATGATAACCCATGGTGAGATGAGCACCAGTGCTCCTCATGCCATAATCTGACTTCTGTCCGTCTGCTAAGTGCACGTTCACACCCATCACCTGCATGTGGTATGCCTTGGGTGGGGGCCACAGATCCAGGACCAGGCTGCCTGGGGTTGGAGGTCAGTCCGCATTGCGGAATAACGTGTCAGGGGCTTCACATGTCTAAGGTGCAATGTGCTTTATTGCTGTATAGTAGTGACCCCTCCGCCCAGACGCATTTTGAATCTGCTTTCCATTTAGATAATAATTTGTTTGACTTTTTTTTGGCCACATTGGATAACCTCACACTTATCACATTAAACTCCATCCGCCAAATTTTGGCCCAATCTCCTTGCCTATCTATATCCATCTTTATCCCCTCTTCACTGCCTGCTTTCCCACCTATTTTAGTACCATCCGCAAATTTTGCTATGTCCCTGCTTGCAAATCATTTATATAGATTGTAAACAGTTGAGGTCCGAGGACTGAACCCTGCTGCACCCCATTAGTTACAGTTCGCCAGCCAGAGAAGGACCCATTTAACACGACCCTCTGCTTTCTGTTAGTCAGTTAATCCTCAATCCAATCTAGTATTCTACCCCCAATCCCCTTCTGGATCTTTTATGTGGCACCTTGTTAAACACCTTCTGGAAGTCTAAATATCCCACATCCACAGGTTCCCCATTATCCACCTTGGTGGTTACGCCCTCAAAGAACTCAAGCAAGTTTGTCAAGAATGACTTATCCTTCATAAAACCATGCTGGCAATGGTGGATTGTGCTTTGCCTTTCCAAATGTTCAGTCATTTCCTCCTTAATGATTGATTCCAGCAACTTCCCCACCACAGAGGTCAAGCTAACTGATCTATAGTTTCCTACTTTTTGCCTCTTTCCCTTTTTGAACAGGGGAGTTACATTAGCGTGTTTCCAATCCACTGGAATCTTTCCAGAATCCAGGAAATGTTGAAAGATCATAACCTGTGCATCCACTGCCTCTGCTGCCACCTCCTTTAATAGCCTATGGTGCGGGCCTCCATGGCCCGGAGACTTATCTGCCTATTGTTCCATTAGTTTATTCAATACTTTCTCCCTGTGATGGTTATTGCACTAAGTTACTCTGCATTAACTGGGCTTCTTGGAACATTTTTATTATCCTTTACTGTGAAGACAGAGGCAAAATATTGGTTCAGTGCCTCCACCATCTCTGTGTTCCCCATTATTACCTCACCAGTATCATCCTCTGAAGGGACGATTCATTTTCTATATTATTTATTATCTATTTATTTTTGCTGTTCTCTTACTCTTCATATACTTATAGAAGCTCTTGGTATCAATGATTATATTTTCTGCTAGTTTTCTGCTAGTTTTCAGCTAGTATATGGAAAACCGGCAGGAGGTGCTCCGGCAGTTTTCCCACGTGGACGCCCGGCTAAAGAGGAGCAAGTGTGTGTTCTGCGCTGGATCGGTGACCTATTTAGCTTACAAGGTGGAAAGGGATAGTCTACATCCTGTGGACGGTGGGGGGGTGGGAGTCTCCACCCCGCCGCACCCGTTTTCCGGTACTGCACAACCCCACCGGCAGCGGGATCCTTCGTCCTGGCAGCCAGCCAGTGGGGTTTCCCATTGTGGACACCCCCATGCCATCTGGAAATCCACGGGCGTGAGTGCGCTGCCAACGAAACAGAGGATCCCACCACTGGAGAATCGAGCCCAAGCTTTGGGCTACAACAGGGATTCCAGCACCAAGGTTTGCCACTGAGCTCTGGACGTTCCTTGGCCTGGTTCACTACTATGGGATGTTCATTGCACACCACACCTGGTTACTTTATTAGCTTCGCTCCATGTATCATTGAGGAAGGATCAGGGCTAGTTCAGGGTGCTTCACAGGACAAAGCATTTGCCGGAGTAAAAAAGCATCAATCGTCCACACAGCTCCTCATGCACTATGATCCGGCCCGGCCACTGATCATGACATGCGATGCCTCCCCCTACAGCATTGGGGCGATGCTGGCCCACAGATGGGACAAAAGTATGGAACATTGCTTCCACTTTAAGGACCGTCGCAGACAAAGAATGAATTTAAGCTCAAATTGAGAAGAAGGGCTTGGAGGTGATATAAATAAAATGACAAATGATCTTTATCATCACAAGTAGGCTTACATTAACACTGCAATGACGTTACTGTGAAAAGCCCCTAGTCACCACATTCAGGCTCCCCTGGTCGCCACTTTCCGGCACCTGTTCGGGTACACAGAGGGAGAATTCAGAATTCTCAGCCGGTACGGGAATTGAACCCACGCTGCTGGCCTTGTTCTGCATCACAAACCAGTTGTCTAGCCCACTGAGCTGGTTTAGCTAGTTTAGCCCCCCAAAAAGAGTAATAATATTTGGAGTTAAGAAGTTCCGCCAGTATATTTTTGGGTGGCATTTCTCCAATGAGACAGACCACACCGACCTTTTTAGGGAGGATAAGGGAATAATCCCACCCGTCGCATTGGCTAGAATTCAGCGTTGGACGCTTCTGCTTGCCGAGTATGAATATTTGTTTCGTCACCGCCCGGATACGCAGATTGCTCATGCCGACACCTGCAGCTATCTGCTGTTGCCTGTGTGTGCACAATTTGACCAGTGGCAGGATGGATGAAATGGTTGTAACTCTCAACTTTATAGATACCATGCCAGTGACAGCTACTCAGGTGTGTGCATGGATGCCAGCGTGATCCAGGACTGGCAAAACTTCACCTCATGCTGTTGAGCGGCAGGAAAAAGGGGGCCCTTCCGGCCTTTTATCCAGAAATTTGCGAAACTCAGTGTGGGCGGTGCCCTCATATTGTGAGGAGGTCATGTGGTCCTCCCACCGCAGGATTAGGAGTTATAGCTGCAGGACATCCGCAGTGGGCATCCAGCTGCCTCTAAGATGAAGATGTTGGCCAGTAGTTATGTCTTGTGGCACGCTATCGATGGGGACATCAAGAGGGTCGTGTGCAGCTTCCAGGTGTGCCAGGAGCTACAAAAGCTCCCATCGGAGACCACCCTTCCTGCCTGGGAATGGAACAGACTCCCATGGGTGCGTCTACATGTGGATTGCGCAGGACCGTTCATGGGGTCCATGTTCCTCGTCAAAGTGGATGCTCTCTCAAAGTGGCATCGACAACATTTAGAGCCATGATAGAAAAGCTCCGGGGCTCGTTTGCACCCATGGGATCCCTGAGGTCCTGATAGCAGATAATGAGACTCCATTCGCTTGCAAAACAACATTCGGCACATTCAAACCACTTTCCTCCAATGATCTGGTGGCAAGGGCAGCCCAGACAAAAAGCAATCCACGGGTTCCATGGACATACGGCTGGTGCAATTCCTTTTTAATTACCGTACAACGCCACATGAAACGACGGGAATCACCCCTGCGGCACTGTTGATGGGCTGATGACTGAGAACCTGGTTGAATAGCAGATGCAGCAGGAGACGCAGAAGGGGCACCACGAATTGTGGAAGCTCGGGTGGCAATTTCACTCAGGGAATGCAGTCAAGGCCCACAATTGTAGTCATGGGGCACTTTGGCACTCAGGCGTCGTGCTGGAGAGCATGGGTCTGGTCTTATACAAAGTCCAGGTTCGGGGGAGCTCTGCAAAAGCACTTGGACCACCTGAAGAAACAAGAGTCCGCATTTCACGACACTAACCTGAGTATTTACATCTGCTGCCCAATTTTGTTTCTAGTTTGGGGAGATTAAGTCATTGCTGGGTGGGGCTCAGAAAAGCAGAGAGGCACTCAGTTTGCAGAATCTTTGAGAGGGAGAGGAGCTGAGTTCTGATCTGCCTGACTCTGAGTCCACATTTCTTTCCATGTAGGATAGTTAAATAAAAGAGCAATAATAGTTTAAAGCAGAGCATTATTTTCTGAAGATAAGGAAGAGACTGAAACAACCGAGTTAAAGCATCTGTTTGATATATATTCAGCCAGAGTCTGAAGGGGTTTCAACTGGAGCGAAATCTGTTTTATAAAGCAAGTATTATTCTATGCCCTGCTAATTTTAAGCTGGATTAAGAGTTATATGTTTTTTTTCTTGTTGTTTAATGAAATGGGAAATTAAAGTGGAAGCATGTTAAAGGTTAATTGTAAGCTGTTCGTTTTGGTTGTGAAGTTAAAAGTTTAATACTACATTCATAATAAAATTTTGTTTTATAAATATCAAAGCCCTATTTTTTCATGCCATCGCTCCTGCAGGTAATCATTCTTTCCACACAGTTTTACAAAATAAACTAAAATATTCGGGTTTTGGTCCAGTATTCTAGCCACTGTTGGGGTCTTGTCTGGGATTGTAATACCTTCACTCAAGTTACTAAAAAGGTTACTTCTCGTATCCTCTTAATGTAAATTTCAAGTCATGCTGTTCATGGTATTCCATTCTAGCTCTGTTCATCTGAACTTCAAAGTATTTGCTTCCATATCTAACTCCTTTTTGATGCTCTGAACCCTACTTGTCTTCAGTTCAATTAATTTATTCACGCCGACACTCACACACACAAGCATGTTTCACAGTGTACCGCGGTGATATTGAAAAATATAATATTTTATCACTTTAGTGAGAGCAATTGAGGAAGGATTAACAACTCTACTGAAGTCTTTGAACTTCTTATGGAAATTGCAACCCTTTCCTTGAAGCTGAGCTCCTAAATTCACCTTTTCAGGCATCTATACTCATCGCCTTGAGATGCATTGGCTGGGGGGAGCAGGATCTTTCTTCTCTTTCTGGCCTGGATCAGGACTTCCAACACCTTGGCTGCACCACTGAAATTATTTTGGAACTTTCGGAATTAATCCCCACAATTTTCTGCCACCATTCCATTTGTTTTGAAAGGTGTCAGCCACCAATCAGTGCTGTCAGTGATGCCCAATTTCCAGCCCCGCACCCACCCCAGGTAGCACTGCATGCATGATTGTCTCTATGCAATGAGATTACAACATCAATTTTCGGTGGTCCCTTACAGTCGCAGGAACAGGCACCCTGCTCCCTGGCACACCTACTTTTAGTTGCGATTGCATTTCCACGTCCCTGTTCTCTAAGTCTATTTAAAAGGTTGAGCTAAAAATTGGAAAATAAATGCCAGTAGCCAAGTGGTTAACATCACAGCCTTTCGGAATTCCAGTGACTTTAGGGTTAATTGTACTATAAAACCTAACATGACACAGAAATAAACATAATCACCATTGCAGTATATAAACTGAAAGTGGAATATTTTGTTTGGATAAAACGGCTTTTTCCCTCTATTTTTCTTAGCAAAACATTCTGTCACTTTCATCCTCCTTTTTCCTATCAAATCGGGAAGTTGGCAGCAACACTTAAGAAAACAGTGGATGAGAGCGGCTTTGTGCAGTTCCTGAAGGGTTCAGCAGTCACACTGGCCTCCACAATACTGCAAGTAATGCCTAGATTCAGGTTTCAGGTCATAAATCAGCCTGGGAACTCAACAGCAGATTTTCTGCATTCTTTAACCCATAAAATGATGACATTCTTTCCACAGCTCAACCCAGCTTTTACTCATTAGAATTTTTATTGCTTTACATTCTGAAATAAATAATGATTTATTTCCCAGGGATTATATTTTGGTTGCAAGTTTTTTTTTACATGTTGCACTGAACATGTGGTCTGGTGTTTATTTTTCCACTTGGAAGGATTTCATTGTTCCAGCAAAGTCACATTTTAATCCTGTTTATTCCCTCAGTTTTTCTAATCTCCCTATTCCAGTTCTCCCGTTGCTTCTTCCTGTTTCATGCCATCTACTCTATTTTTAAACCCCCATCATCCTTTCCACTTTTTCTGCTTGTCCCTACTTTTTCCTACTAAATACAGCCATTCTTATGTTTCTTATGATCTTCGCATTTGATTCTTTTCCATAACTTTTTGTTTCACTCTTGGTTTCTCAATCATGTAGTTCCTTTTTATCTACTTCTCAGTGGTAGACCTAGTGTGATCCTTTCACCTGTTAATGTGCTGGGATAGTATAATGCATCGCTACTCTTTAAAACCTCATTTTTACAGGAACTAAGCAAATAAAAACATTCCCGATGTTACACAATAGGCTGTGTGCATTTCCAATACTGCCCACATCTGCTGTACTTTCCAACGAGCTGAAAATAATAGCATTGCCTTGGACTTTGATCCCACTACTGAAACAGAGGGAGCAGAAGTCAGACAAACAAAAAAAGCCAGAATGCTCTGCTCTGTGTTTAAAACTCCTCGTGCTATGACTTTCATGTACAAATCTGAGATTTATTTTACTTCCTTTAATATTCAGTTCTAGAATCTATCCTGATTGGTTGATACTGCAGGCATCAGCCTGCCTGAAGATGGAGATCAGAAAGTATGACAACTTCAGTGCCTTTGTTAAAGAAAGTATCCAGAATAAGATTAGCAGGGCCAATAGCAATATATCATAATAGAGGTTTTTTAAAAATATCAAGTGGCCAGATTTATTTTTTCAACAGAAAGAAAACTGCTTGAGCTTAGCTGCAGACCTGTGAAGTAATTAGTAATTGCTGGCGCTTCTTCAGTTGTTGAGTGGATACTCGCACAGCCTCATGTATTATTGAATCACACAGATCGTGGAGGTACAAGGCTTGATCCCCGTCTTGCACTAATTGATTTCAGCCAATAGAACTGGGAGACATTGCAAATTTTCCCAACTAGGTGAAAATCAAGTCTAGTTCCTGAAAGCGATTGCTTTCCACTGGGCCCAAAGTGTTGACATTGGCTGACAGGATTATGTTTGGCTGTAACGCTCCCACAGTTGAGTAACCTGCCAAACCTTGTTCCAGCAAACTTATTAATGTAAATAACAGTGATAAAATGGAAATGGTTCAACTCACTTTTAAATTATACTAACATGTAGGTGTTGAAATATTACGCTAAGACCAACATCATGATACTGTCAATAAAGTGCTCAAACCCTGCTCTCACAATAGACCTTTCTGATATGCTGTCATATTCTGACCAATCATTCCCTACCATTGGGTTATTGACTCAATGTTCATGTACCAGACAAAGTAAAATCCTTTGTCTGGTTTATGATTGAGTGCTGTATTAGTTAACATACATTACAACCTCATTATACACAGTACCCAAAAGGCTTATTTGGTAAGTGATTGCTCAATGTGGTGTTAAATCAGATTGGTCCCAGGCTAAATCCCTGCTGAGTGCTGATCTTAGCTGGAAAGTAGTGGAACTCTGTAATTGGCCTCAACATTCCTGGACTGGCAAAGCAAAGCGTTAGTTATGGTTTCCACTCCTGATCATCCTCCAGTGATTCATGCTGAAAAATGTACATGTATGTGTTGAAGGAATCGCAAGCAAACTCAACTGCAGAGGCATACACTGCAGGCATATACTGTCTGCACCGTCATACGTTAAGAACAGTGCATTGGAGAGGAAGTTGAAGGGGTGGAACCTAATTCAGTCTATTAAACACTTCAGTGGCCACCTTGGGCTTTTGCTAAGGCCCCCCCAACCGTATCAACTGTCCCCCTCCACCACACCCCAGAGAGCTGCTGACTAATCAGAGGTTAGCAACTCTTCATTGTAGGCAGTGACTTTGGGAACAGTAGCCGGGGGGGATGGTGGGGTTGGAGGGCTGGGGTGGGGGGGTCAATTGCAGTCTGTGGGGAGACTGAGGGTAGGGAAATTGGAGCTTGTCATGGATGACAAGAATGCAGACACAGAATGGTGAATCAAATTGAATGAATGGGAGGGAATGGAACAGAGGGGGGATTGTGTTAGTGTGGCAGAAGTGTGATGGGTTGCAAAAGGGCTCATGGAGGTGGGGGAAGGGAAAGGCGTGTCTCTGAGGGATGGTTGCACAGAGAATCAAGGGTTAAAGGAGGACTGAATTGAGATCAGTTGTGCAGGAAGAGCTCATTGAAAGACAATCATAGTCATTGATCTGTGGCCAAGAGGTCAGAGTGAGGTTAAAAGTACTCTTGGTGTTTGTGCACCTTATAGTCAGGATGAGAGATTAAAGGGGCTTTCTAGGCTACAGGGCTATGCTTGGCATGAACTTCACAGTCCTGCTCCAGGGTGGGGCAAAGCCTTTGTGCTTAATTGGAATAATCGTGACAATTAGGATTGCTCAATTGGTGTGTAGGATCTGTTCATAGTCTTACAGTTGGTGATGATGGGGTTGTCTGGCTCAGTACTGGGCTGCAGATGGGATGGTCATGGTTAGGGCAGGCATCTGCCACCTGTAAATGGAGGTCCACCTGCACATCACCTGGTTCCAGGAAAATTGGAGGAACCCAAACACTGATGGGGGAGAGTTGAATCTTGTCTCAAACTAAAAATGCAGCAGCACCACCCTGCTGAAACCCTGAGGTTATTGCACAAGGAGGCCATGTGGGAGGAGCTCATGGCTGGACAAAGGGGCACCCTCAAACTGCTTAGAGTCACAACATTGAAATGGAGTCAGAGCTGAGAGAAAAGAGGATGACTTCCTTGAGAATGTGAAATTGCAGCCACTGTATTTTGATAAGTTTTAACAAGAGTCTGCAGGAGTCATTGGCTTCACAACAAAGTTGCTCCATTTGAGCATTAACAGAGAGGTATGTGGAATGGAAAATACAGGCAACTATTAAGGAAGCACAGCTGCTGCGTATCTGTCAGAAAATCAATTAAAATCTCTAATTGCTATGGATAACAGGCCAAAGGGCATCCAGTCATTGCTGATGTGCAAGTTGAGTTAATCAGCAAACCGTATCAGAAGTGTCTGGAAAAGTGGCACATTTCATGAATCGTCGAAACCTCTTCCAACCTGTGTGGTTAGAGATGCCAAGGATCAGAGTTGGCAGCTTGGTCACCAAGATCTATGAGCTTGTACCTCAGCTGCAAGGCTGTATCAGCAAAAATCTAGTATTGCAGACAGACGCAAACACAGTTTTAGAGCAGACATTGGCATTCTGTTTGCAAGGGGAAATCTATTACATTTGCTCAATATTAATGAACCTGGTGCATCTATTAGCCCAGAGTGAGAAGGAGGATTGAATAATGGAGCCTGTGCTCAATGCTGCCTTCTAATAATAATAATCTTTATTATTAATAATAATCATCTTTATTATTGTCACAAGTAGGCTTACATTAACACTGTAATGGAGTTGCTGTGAAAATCCCCCACACTCCGGCGCCTGTTCGGGTACAGTGAGGGAGAATTTAGATTGTCCAATTCCCCGAACAGCACGTCTTTCGGGACTTGTGGGGGGAAACCCCCGGAGCACCCGGAGAGAACACATGCAGACACAGGGAGAACGTGCAGACTCTGCACAGACAGTGCCCCAAGCCAGGAATCAAACCTGGGACCCTGGCACTGTGAAGCAATAGTGCTAACCACAGTGCTGCTCATGATCTTGATGGCAGTGATCTGATTGAGGAGGGGAAGCCCTGTGCTGTCTAGCACTGGTGGCACTGACAACTGACCTGGGCACTGCCAAGGTGCCAAGCTGGCATTGTTTTACACAGAGCTATCTGGCTGGGGGTGCCTTGCGCGGGTGTTGGTGGGGATGTGGGGGGGGGGGGAGGTGGGAGGAGAGGGCTGGGACCCTCCCATAGTACATTGGGGCTTGAAGGGTGATTGATCGCTTTGGGGACTCCAGAGATCGAGATGCTATTTCAAAATTTAAACGTGGTGAGGAATATGAGGGATTCCTCAAGGAATCCTGGTATTGGGCTGCCCATGGCACAACCCCCCCGCTCCCGCACCGCAACTCAGCTCAACCGTAGATCTCTTCTGGTATTCACCAGTGTGGCCCTAACATGGTGGACCTACCGATGGATGAAGGAAGTAATTCCTTTTGGGATCTCTTTAATGTGGTCACTGTTTGCAAACATTGGGGTTTCATCACTTCGAGTCACTTATCTAGAGATGAATGAATCAAGGCTGTAGGTGGTTTGTGTAAGCTGTCAATCACAGCCCACTGCCAGAAAGTTATGAATGGCTTGTAGCCAATGTATCTGAGGGGGTTTAAACACAGGTCACAGCTGTTCTTCTTCAAGGAATGGACACGTGAAGTTTCCAGGTCTGTTACAGCTGTAGTTTTTTCACTGCCCCTGTCTGGATGCCCTATAGCTTCCAGATAAGGGTCTCTTTTCGGGGTCGGGGAGTCTGTGGGGGGGGGGGGGGGGTGCAGCTGTGGAGGTGTCCCTTTCGTCAGGAGATCCCTGTGGGGGAAGTCCTTTTAGCTTGGGTGTCCCTGGGGGTGGTCTCCCTATTGCAGGTGTCCCTGGGGGGTCACCCTATTTTAGGTGTCCTGGGCGGATCTCCTTATTACAGGGGTCTCTGGGGGGTCTCCCTATTGCAGATGTCCTGGGGGGGGGTTCCCTATTACAGGGGTATCTGGGGTGATGTCCCCCTATTATAGGTATTCCTGAGGGGTCTCCCTATTACAGGGATCCCTGCGGGGGTCTCCCTATTAATGGGGCCCTGGGGATGTCTCCCTATTAAGAGGATCCCTGGGGGTGGGGTGGTGGGGGTGGGCCTGGAGGAGGGGTGAGAAGGTCGTGCATTGTTTGGGGGGGGGGGGAAGGATGGACTTTGGGGGCAACTCCCCGAAGGAGTTACCCCATTCACCCACCTTGAGGTCCACCATGTTAGGGCTGTCGTGTTATTCACCCTGGGGTAACACGGACTGCAACACAAGGCAGTGAAATGATCAAGCATACACCAAACGTAGGCGTTGGTTCGATAAGATTTATTGAACTTCAGTAACAAAGCACACAACTGCCTGTGGGTTGACTCTCTGCTACTCTTAGTAAACTAACATTAACTATATAGACCAGGCTAGCTCTGATCCACGTGTAGAAGGTGTTGAATGATTTGTACACCCTGACTGTCACTGCAGTTGTCACCAGTGGAAAAAGGCAGAGTGCTGATGCCTCATGTGTTTTATAGTTGGAAGCCCCCCTCTGGTGTTCTGCCTGGTGATTGGTCGTGTTCTGTTCTGTCTGTTGATTGGCTCACCTGGGTGTCTGTCACTGCCTGCTTTTACCTCATGATGTGCATGGGTGCATATTATGACAAGGGCCACACTGGTAAATACCAGAAGTGATCCGCGCCCACGTGATTCCCGGCCCAGGGTTACAGAGAATCATGGATGGTCCGAGTATAGGGTGCTGGCCCGACAAATGGATGCAAATTGGTCATTAAGGCGTGCTCATGACCCTCAATGCTGATGGCAGTGAGGAGTTGGAGCATTGCATTCGGATCGACGCCTGGCGCCCATACTGATTTTCCCCCCCCCGATGCTCGATTCTCCGTCCCATCGGGAAAGGCACTTTGGGCATCGTGGGACAGAGAATCCAGCCCAAAGTTACGGTCTGTTGAAATCAGAAATCTGCCAAGGGAACAATTATAAAGAGATGTAGGGAACACCAAAGATTGGAAGGAACAGTATAAGATCTCAAGGAGCTGGTACATTTAAGTGTTTAATTTTCAGTCAGCATGGTGGGTTTTCTTTCAAATGAAATTTCTTACATTCGGTTAATGTTGTAAGATCTGGGGTTCACTCTCGACGTAAGTCAATTATGTCGTGTTGGGTGTTCCGCTATACAAACAAACCAATACGGTTGTAGATGGTACAACTCTGTTTTATTACTCTTGATAACAACATTTGTAAACTTATGACTGTGGTTCGTACTTTACCCATTAACCTATGGACCCAGCCCTAACACTATCTTAGAGAGGCACTCAGCACATGGTGTATGTCTGAGTGACACGCTGTGAGCTCTGTGCCCTGAGCTGTCTCCTGCTGGAAAGAGGGGGAACTGTGGTGTTCCCCGTTTTTTATAGTGTTTGTGCTCTCACTGGTGATTGGCTGTGATGTTGCGTGTGTTGATTGGTCCGTTGATCTGTCCATCAGTGTGTATGTGTGTTTGCACCATGATATGTTTATCGAATATCATGACATCCCCCCTTTTTACAAGAATATGTGCCTATGTGCTAATAAATATTGGTGTGTACTGAGTGCAGCTGAATATGTGTGTGCACTATCTACAACATGTACATGAGGCTAAACTATATACATGGGAAGGTGTCAGGTGCAACATAGCAACGAGGTTGTACCATAAACAAAACAAGTGCAATCATCAAACATCGAAAGCGAACTCCTGTAACGACAAAAAGAGAAACACATTAATATTGTGGCATAACACTTTAGTGAGTCCAATGTGCAAACAGGCTCATAAGTCCAGCCTAGTAGGTGGGCGACGAATTCAGGTTGACCGCCTCAAGGGTGGGTCAGGATCCACCGGCTGAGGAATGGGCCTGGCCACAGGCGATAGAGGAATGGGTGCAGTGGCAGGAAGCTCCACGAAGTCGACATCAGGGACAACAGGAGGGCGTGGCACCGGTGCATGATCACGTAGCGAGCGCGGAAGCAGCCAAAGAGCCCGGCGATTACGCCGGTGAATGGAGCCATCAGGCATGCGAACCAGGAACGAGCGGGGAGCCATGCGGCGGAGAACTTCGGCAGTTGCCGACCAGCCGCCCTCTGGTAGGTGGATGCGGACGTTGTCTCCAGGCGCCAAGGCAGGAAGATCAGTTGCCCGAGTGTCATGTGCCATCTTCTGCTGAGCACGTTGCTGTCGCATCCTTTGCAGTACTGGAGCATGGCCGGGTTTAGGAACATGAATGGATGGTACAGTGGTCCTGCGGGCGCAACCCATCAACAGCTGGGCTGGTGAGAGGTCAGTGGACAGTGGGGCCGAGTGATAGGCCAACAGGGCTAAACAGAAATCCGATCCGGCATCAGCAGCCTTGCAGAGGAGCCGCTTGACGATATGGACGCCCTTTTCCGCCTTGCCATTTGACTGGGGATGCAGAGGGCTGGACATCACATGTGTGAAGCCATACGAAGCGGCAAAAGAAGACCATCCTTGGCTCGCAAAACAGGGCCCATTGTCCGACATGACGGTAAGCGGAATGCCATGGCGAGCGAAGGTTTCCTTGCATGCCCTGATGACAGCTGACGATGTCAAATCGTGTAGGCGTATGACCTCTGGATAATTTGAAAAATAATCAATTATGGTGACTTAGTCCCTGCCGAGCGCATGAAAAAGGTCCACACCCACCTTCGCCCAGGGGGACGTTACCAACTCAGGGGCTGAAGCGTCTCAGGGGGTTGCGCCGGCTGAAATCTTTGGCAGGTGGGGCAGTTGAGCACCATGTTGGCGATGTCGTCGCTGATGCCCGGCCAGTACACAGCTTCTCGGGCCCTCCACCTGCACTTCTCAACCCCGAGATGGCCTTTGTGTAATTGTTCGAGGACCAACCTGTGCATGCTGTGTGGAATCACAATCCGGTCCAGCTTTAGGAGGACACCGTCAATGACGGCCAAGTCGTCCCGGACATTGTAGAATTGTGGGCACTGTCCTTTGAGCCACACTTCCGTCATGTGGCGCATCACACGTTGTAGAAGGGGGTCAGCCGCAGTCTCCCGGCGAATACGGGCCAGACTTGCACCATTAGCTGGCAGATTGGCCGATGTGAAGGCCACATTCGCTTCGACCTGACATACAAACCCCCCCGATTCGGGCGGTGTGCTCACTGCTCTGGACAGGGCATCCGTGATGATGTGGTCCTTTCCCGGGGTGTAGACCAGTTGGAAGTCGTACCTTCGGAGCTTGAGCAGAATGCGCTGGAGGCGAGGGGTCATCTCATTCAGGTCCTTTTCATAGAATTTACAGTGCAGAAGGAGGCCATTTGGCCCATCGAGTCTGCACCGGCTCTTGGAAAGAGCACCCTACCCAAGCCCACACCTCCACCCTATTCCCATAACCCAGTAACCCCACCCAACACTAAGGGCAATTTTGGACACTAAGGGCAATTTTAGCACGGCCAATCCACCTAACCTGCACATCTTTGGACTGTGGGAGGAAACCAGAGAACCCGGAGGAAACCCACGCACACACAGGGAGGATGTGCAGACTCCTCAAGCCGGTGGATGTGCAGACTCCTCAAGACAGTGACCCAAGCCCGGAATCGAACCTGGGACCCTGGAGCTGTGAAGCAATTGTGCTAACCACAATGCTACCCTGCTGCCCCTGCTGTATGATGCCGACCAGGGGGCGATGGTCGGTTTCCACGGTGAACTGAGGGAGACCATACACGTAGTCGTGGAACTTATCTATGCCGGTTAACAAACCCAAGCACTCCTTCTCAATCTGCGCATCACGCTGTTCTGTGGGGGTCATGGCCCGCAAGGCATAGGCGACCGGGGCCCACGATGCAGTCTCGTCCCATTCCAGGAGTACCGCCCCAATGCCGGACTGGCTGGCATCAGTCGAGATTTTCGTATCACGAGAAGTGTCAAAGAACTCCAAGACCGGGGCTCTGGTGAGCTTAATCTTGAGCTCCTCCCATTCCTTCTGGTGTGCGGGCAGCCACTGGAACTCCGTAGTCTTCTTCACTAGGTGGCGAACAGCCGTTGTGTGGGAGGCAAGGTTGGGAATGAACTTCCGCAGGAACTTGACCATCCCGAGAAAGCGTAGCACTGCCTTCTTGTCTGCCAGCTGCGGCATGGCTGTAATAGCTGTCACTTTGTCTGCATCTGGACGCACTCCTGACCGGGATATGTGGGCCCCAGAAACTTTAGCTCAGTTTGGCCAAAAGAACACTTGGCTCGGTTGAGGCGCAGGCCGTGTTCTCGTATCCGAGCAAAGACGCGCTGGAGACGACTGATGTGCTCCTGTGGTGTGGTGGACCAGATGATGACGTCGTCAACATAGACGCGCACCCCTTCGATGCCCTCCATCATCTGTTCCATGATTCTATGAAACACCTCGGATGCCGAGATGATGCCAAACCGCATTCTATTGTATCAGTACCTGCCAAAGGGAGTGTTGAAGATGCACAGCTTCCTGCTAGACTGATCCAGTTGAATCTGCCAAAAAGCCCTTCGAGGCATCAAGCTTTGTAAAAATTTTTGCCCAGGCCATTTCGCTCGTGATCTCTTCCCGTTTGGGTATGGAGTGGTGTTCCCTCATGATGTTCTTGTTCAGGTCTTTCGGGTCGATGCAGATCCGGAGTTCGCCAGAGGGCTTTTTTACGCACACCATGGAGCTGACCCATGGCGTGGGCTCCGTGACCCGGGAAAGCACTCCTTGGTCCTGGAGATCCTGCAGCTGCTGCTTGAGGCGGTCTTTGAGTGGTGCTGGGACTCTACGAGGTGCGTGAATGACCGGGGTGGCGTCCGGTTTGAGCCGTATTCCGTAAGTGTAGGGCAGTGTGCCCATGCCCTCGAAAGCCTCCTGGTTGTGGGCAAGGAGCGAGTGGAGCTGTGCCCTAAAGTCTGCATCCGGGAAGTCGGACGTGCCTTCTGGAGACAGAGCGTGTACCCGCTGAACGAGGTGGAGAACCTTGCACGCCTGTGCGCCTAGCAGGGAGTCCTTTGATGGTCCAACTCTCTCAAAGGACAGTGTGGCTGTGTATGCATTGTGTGTGACCTCGAGCTGGCAGGATCCCATGGCCGAGATAACATTTCCGTTGTAATCGACCATCTGACAGCGGGATGGCCGAATCGGTGGTTTGACCTTCAAAGCGTAGAAGGCTGACCATGCTATAAGGTTGGCGGAGGCACCAGTGTCTAAACCGGAATGTGATTGGTGATCAGTTGACCATTAGGGTGGCACACCATTCATCACCCAGATTAACGCTGTTCACTGGCATCGGCTGGTGGGTCCTGCTTGGGGACATCCGGTTCCTGTCAATGACCGCAACGCGGAAAGCTCCCCGGTCGTCAGTATCACCGGTCTGTACGTCGCAGGGTCTGACTCGGTGTCTGGAGGCTGAATGGCCCGCACGTCCCTGCGAGGCTGGCAGAATTGGGGAGTGTTGGCGGGTTGAGCTGCTCGACAGCAGGCAGCGTAGTGGCCCATCTTGCCACAGCGGAGGCATTGTCGATTCTTTGCTGGACATTGCCGCTTTAAATGTGCGGATCCACAGTTGCCGCACGTCGTGACGTCATGGCGTTCGTTGCGCCACCGCGCATACGCAGTTCGGTCCTGTGTGGAGCGCGCCTGCGTGTCACGTCCCTCCGCGTCTACGTCTTTTTGGCGCGTACAAGCGCGGGAGGCCGCGGAAAGCGTGCAAAATGTCCACCCTCGTCCGGGCCCGGGGCCGGGAGGAACTCGATCGACTGGACCCACTCGGCCTTGTAGGACCCCTGCTGTGCCGATTCGGCCGCCTGGAATTGGGAGTACCGGCTGGTCGCGTTTTCATGGAGGACGCAGGCTTCGATGGCGGTGGCTAGGGTGAGGCTCTTAATTTTGAGGAGCTGCTGGCGTAGGGTGCCCGAGGTGACCCCAAAAACTATCTGGTCCCGAATCATGGAATCGGAGGTGGGCTCATAGCCGCAGGACTGCGCGAGGATACGGAGGTGTGTCAGGAAAGATTGAAAAGGCTCATCCTTACCCTGCAGGCGCTGCTGGAAGAGGTACCTCTCGAAGCTCTCATTCACCTTGACGCTGAAGTGTTGCTCAAGTTTCAGAAGGACCATCTTGTACTTCGTCTTGTCCTCACCTTCCGCGAACACCAGGGAGTTGTAGATGTGGATGGCGTGTTGCCCTGCCGTGGAGAGGAGGAGGGCGATTTTCCTGGTGTCCGATGCATTCTCCCTTTCTGTGGCTTCTAGGAAAAACTGGAAGCGCTGTTTGAACAGCTTCCAGTTGACGCCGAGGTTTCCAGCGATTTGGAGCGGCTGCGGCGGGCTGATGGTGTCCATGGCGCAGGATGGCGGATCCCTGAAGATGTGCAGGTAGGTCTCACAGTTGCTGGGTTCCAAGCCTGGTACTATGTCGTGTTGGGTGTTCCATTGTACAAACGAACCAACACGGTTGTAGATGGTACAACTCTGTTTTATTACTCTTGATAACAACATTTGTAAACTTATGACTGTGGTTCATACTTTACCCATTAACCTGTGGACCCAGCCCTAACACTATCTTAGAGAGGCACTCAGCACATGGTGTATATCTGAGTGACACGCTGTGAGCTCTGTGCCCTGAGCTGTCTCCTGCTGGAATGAGCAGGAACTGTGGTGTTCCCAGTTTTATAGTGCGTGTGCTCTCACTGGTGATTGGCTGTGATGTTGCGTGTGCGTTGAGTGGTCCGTTGATCTGTCCATCAGTGTGTATGTGTGTTTGCACCATGATATGTTTATCATGACAAATTACAATTCGGAGAATGAGTTGGGTCTATTTATACCTGTCACTCTTGCCATAAAACTGTGGTTAAACCCTTCTCCAGCAGTTAGTAGAAAACTTATATATGGAACTGCAATGGCATTTCTTTTCCTATACTTTCTCACTGACAATGTAAATATTTATCTATGTTACTGACACATTAACTTGGAAGCATTGGGACCCAAAATAAGCCTGTGAATTTAATACCTCACCTAGTGGTCACAACATACTGAGGTACAAGTCTTATCTGGAGAACAATATGAGGCAGTTCCCATGGAATTGGAGAGTTTAGTTTCTCTTTCCTCAATTCCGTCACTCATGAGCCACATTGTCCTTTCACCGTGAGGGCAACTAGCTTGTCCAATGATGCATTTATTGTACATAATCTATACTATAGTTCAAAACCTTTGCCTGTCATCATGGATAGGTTTACATTTATAACTAGCTGTTTGTGTTCAATATAGAGTTTATTCCATTTAAATTTATACACACATACGTTTTAAATCTAAATCTCTTTCATTCTTTTCAAGGAATAATGTTGCCCTCAGGCCAATATTAATTTTATCAGATACAGTTAGAGTATCTACGCAGAATGCTCAGTTAAGGAGCTCAAATCTCATTTTTGCAAACATTATGTTGGCTAACTGCTCTCCCACATGCTTATTTTAACACCTCTTTGTCCGTTTAATACCAGAACACCTTACACACTATGAATTTCATGCTTAATTTATTCAAATTCTCTTGCTGTTGTATTCTTAAAACAGTACTTTTAAATCCTAAAATAATTTATTTTGACACAATGCCATGGGTTGCAATGAGTAACACTTACAATATAGAGTATTAAGTGTTTTTGCTTCTGTGTGAATAAAAAGAAAAAAGAAAACCTTATATTATTTTCACCCTCTAATCTGATTCATCCATTGTTTTTAAGGTGCAAACTATCTCTGTCTGCTTTCCTGTGTAGTCTGCTTATTCTGATCCATTCATGCATTGCAGCTCAATAAAGCCATGAGCTTTGGTCATGGTAAGTACATTATATACTCTGTATAAAAGTTGTTTGGTATGGATTACTTTCTCTTATTACCCAACTGTGTCCATCTCTCGATAGTTGGCCTCAAATGCAGTGAAGGAAAGGTGAAGGGTGGTGTCTAATCTCTAATGCTTGGCAAGAATGACAGGTTAAAATAACCTTTCTGCAAGCAGTAATGCATTTGTGTTTACTACCGAGAATGGTATCAAATGCACACTGCAGTTCTGACTTTAAACCAGCAGGAATGGGCCGAGTGTGTGGTTAAAATAACCGGGGATGGTGGGTCCATGCCGCATTCCCAGCACATTCCCATTCTTCACCATTTCCATTTATTCGGAACTTATAATGGGAGGGCAGCTCACTCATACAGGTGGGCCCAATAATGTCATTGATGTCGCAATACAATTCTAACTGCAGAAACTGGGAAGCCTGTAGAAGCTTAGCAGGAGGCTGCAAAGTGGCCAGAAGAGGCCAAGATAAGACCATTATTAAAATTGTTTCGGCGAGGAGGAGCAGGAGTTCTCCTCTAAACCCTGCAAGGATTCCTTGAGAATCCCCGCCCCAGCGTTTGCTCTTTCAGTTCTTTGGAGACATCACTCCAAGAACTAACCTTATTCTAGAGACCGTTGACTGCTTTGGCCTCTAACCCAATTTCCTGTTCCTGTTTATCGACTCTAACGTCATTCTCACCGGCATCAGCCGATAGACAATATCGACAAGTTCAAATTACACCTAAGAGTTAAAATGGCTTGGCAACTGTTATAACCTGCCTACTTACCATTGGCTGGGGACTAATGACTATCCCACAATCCTGTGGGAGTATGAGCTTCCCCAATGAGGGGGGCGGAGAAACCACAAGTAAACTCCTAGTATAAATAAAGCTGGCCAGTTCAGGAACCAGCAGGAAGGAGTATGTAGCAAGGGAAGTTACTGCTACTGTTATGTATATATGTTATAGTAAATAAATGTTATTACTTTGTATCCTTAAAACTCGTGCTGGATTCTTCATGGCCCTTACAAAACTGGCGACGAAGGTTAAAGTGAATAGCTGTCTACACTGCTGAAGCCACCTCCCTGGATTTTTGTTGGATACAGGTTGGAAGTTGTTTTCTATGATACCATGCCCCTGTACGGACGTTTGGATGTTTTTGATGCTGCGCTGGAAAGCTGGAACCAGTACACACAACAGATGTGTTACTATTTCCGGGCAAACAATATCACCGAAAACGAGCGCCAGGTGGTCATATTGCTCACCGCCTGCGGCCCGCAGACGTTTGGGGTGATTAGGAGCCTTACGTACCCAGCTGCGCCGGACACCAAAACGTTTGATGAACTTGTGAATATAGTGGGGCAACATTTTAACCCAACCCCGTCTACGATAGTCCAGCGTTACCGGTTTAATACCGCTGAGAGGACCCCTGGAGAATCCCTTGCCGATTTTCTATCCAGGCTACGCAGGATTGCGGAGTACTGTGACTATGGTGAGACCTTGTCAGAAATGTTACGCGACCGTTTGGTTTGCGGTATTAACAATGCGGCCACCCAGAGAAAGTTGTTAGCGGAGCCAACATTGACTTTTCAACAGGCCATTCAAATAGTATTGTCCCGAGAGAGCGCAGAGCGAGGAGTACAGGACCTACAGGGAATGGAAGTGCATGCCTTGGGGCGCAACACCTTCCGTCCGAAAACGTCCCCCCGCACTCCTGCGGTACCTCGGGCGAGGCAACGTCCGGAACGACGCCAGTGGCCGTCGGACATTCCTCCCCGAAGGGAGCCTTCTCCAGAGCCAATGGAGGAGGAGCCATGTCCGTGTCAGACTTGTAGGCGTCGACCCCGTCGCGTACGGCGGTCCTGGCGTTCCGACCGAAACTGGGACCAGCCCAGGGGCCGTAACTGGGACCAGCCCAGAGGCCATACCTTCCATGTGGATGAACCTGTGGCGACTACTCCTGAGGACATGGAGACGGAGGACGACTGCCTGCAGCTGCATTGTGTGGCAGCTCCCCGTGTGGCCCCCATTAAGGTGACAGTACGGGTCAATGGCCACCCGCTTGAGATGGAGTTGGATACTGGCGCAGCGGTCTCCGTGATCGCCCAGAGGACATTCGACCGCATCAAGCAGGGTATACAGACCCTTACATTAACCGACTCACAGGCCAGGTTGGCCACCTACACGGGGAACCACTGGGCATTGCAAGAACTACAATGACCCCTGTTGTCTATGGACGCCAGGAGGGACGTTTCCCACTTATCGTGGTGCGCGGCCATGGGCCCAGCCTGTTGGGTCGGGACTGGTTGCGCCATTTGCGGTTACAATGGCAGCACATCCTCCAAACAGTTTCTGAAGGGTTGACTGAGGTGCTAGGACGATACCCAGATGTATTCCAGCCTGGTTTGGGGAAAATAAAAGGGGCCGTATCCCGTATCCAAGTTGAACCAGGAGCCACGCCGCGCTATTTCCGGGCGCGCCCAGTGTCTTACGCCTTGCTCGAGAAGATAGAAGGGGAGCTCACTCGTTTGGAGAGTTTGGGTATTATCAGGCCCGTCCGTTTTGCTGACTGGGCAGCACCAATTGTACCTGTAATGAAGCCAGATGCCACAGTTCGCTTGTGTGGCGACTATAAACTTACAGTGAATACGGTTTCCCGACTCGACCGATATCCAATGCCTCGCATAGCGGATCTCTACGCGAAACATGCAGGTGGACTCTCGTTCACAAAATTAGATATGAGTCACGCCTACCTGCAGTTGGAGCTGGACCCTGCCTCCCGACCATATGTAGCGATTAATACACACTGGGGCCTGTATGAATATACACGGTTGCCCTTTGGAGTAGCCACTGCCCGCGCAATTTTTCAACGTGTTATGGAGGGCATTTTGAGAGGTTTACCACGTGTGGCTGTCTACCTAGATGACGTTTTGATTACAGGGACGTCGGAGCAGGAACATTTGGAAAATCTGGAGGCTGTCCTTAGACGCCTTTCGGAGGCTGGAGTCCGTTTACGTTGCACAAAGTGCGTATTTCAGGCAAAGGAAGTAGTCTACCTAGGTTATCGGGTGGACCGCGAAGGTCTGCACCCCGTCGCAGAGAAGGTGCATGCAATTCACCATGCCCCCGCCCCGACTGACACTTCGCATCTTCGTTCTTTTCGCGGTCTCGTAAACTATTACGGGAAGTTCCTCCCCAATCTGGCAACTACGCTGGCCCCTTTGCACCTTCTGCTAAAGAAAAATCCCACCTGGGTTTGGGGTTAGCCGCAAGAAACCGCTTTCCGGCGGGTAAAGCAACAATTGTCGTCGTCTGGGTTACTAACCCACTATGATCCTGGAAAGCCTTTGCTCGTCACATGTGATGCATCCCCGTATGGTATTGGGGTCGTCCTGTCCCACAAGATGGAGAACGGGGCCGAACACCGATAGCTTTCGCCTCCCGCACATTGACTGCAGCGGAGAAAAAGTAAGCGCAGATCGAGAAGGAGGACCTGGCAGTGGTCCTTGCGGTGAAATGCTTCCACCAGTACGTGTACGGCCGCCATTTCACTATCGTGACTGATCATAAGCCCCTGCTGGGACTTTTCAGAGAGGATAAGCCAATACCGCCCATTGCTTCTGCATGGATCCAGCGCTGGGCTTTGTTTCTTGCTGCATACGAGTATTCTCTGGAGCATAAACCAGTTACGCAGATAGCAAATGCCGACGCACTGAGCCGATTGCCTTTATCGACCGGCCCCATGTCGACCCCCACGACTGGTGAGGTGGTTGCAACCCTAAATTTTATGGACACCTTGCCTGTCACGGCATCACAGATCCGTGAGTGAACCCAGACGGAGCAAGTCCTGTCAAAGGTTCGGCACATAGTCCTGTATGGTGGGCAGCATAGACAGCTCCCAGGCGAGTTGCGGGCATTTTCCTCCAAGCTGTCAGAATTCAGCGTGGAAGACAGCATCCTCTTGTGGGGGACGCGTGTGATTGTCCCGGAAAAAGGCCAGGAGCTAATACTATCAGACTTGCACAATGGGCATCCGGGCGTGACCAAGATGAAAATGTTGGCCCGGAGTTATGTCTGGTGGCCAGGCCTCGACACCGACATTGAGAAGGTGGCCCAAAACTGCTCCATTTGCCAGGAGCATCAGAAGCTTCCGCCGGCCGCGCCCCTACATCACTGGGAATGGCCAGGGTGGCCTTGGGCACGCTTGCATGCAGACTTTGCAGGCCCTTTTGAAGGATCCATGTTCCTTCTACTAATTGACGCCCAGTCCAAATGGCTAGAGGTGCATAAGATGCAGGGGACAACGTCCTGCGCAACAATTGAAAAGATGCGTTTATCGTTTAGTACGCATGGCCTCCCCGAGGTGCTGGTCACGGATAACGGCACTCCATTCACGAGTGAGGAGTTTGCGAGATTCACAAAGATGAACGGCATCCGCCATATCCGCACTGCCCCTTACCACCCGGCTTCAAATGCGTTGGCAGAGCGCGCAGTGCAGACATTCAAAAGAGGCCTAAAGAAGCAGTCTTCCGGATCAATGGACACGAGACTGGCTCGCTTTTTGTTTACGTACAGGACCACCCCCCATGCAGTGATGGGGTAGCTCCCGCAGAACTCCTAATGGGCCGGAGACTTTGCACCCGCCTTAGTATGGTTTTCCCAGACATTGGCGCAAAAGTACGCCGCGCACAAGAACGGAAGGGACAGGGATTTTCTCTGCATCGGCCGATTCGGCAGTTTGCGCCCGGTGACCCAGTGTTCGTTCGGAATTTTGCTGGTGGTGCCCAATGGGTTCCTGGTGTAATCTTTCGCCAAACGGGCCCTATATCTTACCAAGTCCAAGCCCAGGGTCGTCTCCAGCGAAATCATGTAGACCACGTTCGGTCCAGAAGACCATCCCCTCAAAAGACTCCCCGCCCCCGGAGCTCATTTCAACAGCCGCAGAGACCAGAGACAAGGGAAGGTAGTCCTCACAATCTTCCACTGGTGCCTCACTCGAAGCCTGCGCAGGTCATGACGGGACCGAATGGAGATAGAGACGCTGACATGACGGAGGCAGCAGACTCTGACTCCGAGATGGAGATACAGGATGCATCAGAGGGGGAATCCTCGGGTCCACGGGCCGTGGATGTACAACCGCGCCGTTCATCACGGAAGCGCCGGTCTCCATCTCGTTACACGCCGCCTGATCCAGCGCCACGTGCAAATGCTGTCCGGCCTGCGGCCAAACGAGTCCGACGCCCTCCTTCGCCAAGGTCGTCGTTGGATTCCTTGGACCTTGGGGGGGAGGGATGTTATAACCTGCCTACTTACCATTGGCTGGGGACTAATGACTATCCCACAATCCTGTGGGAGTATGAGCTTCCCCAATGAGGGGAGCGGAGAAACCACTAGCAAACTCCTAGTATAAATAAAGCTGGCCAGTTCAGGAACCAGCAGGAAGAAGTATGTAGCAAGGGAGGTTACTGCTACTGTTATGTATATATGTTATAGTAAATAAATGTTATTACTTTGTATCCTTAAAACTCGTGCTGGATTCTTCGTGGCCCTTACAAAAGCAACTAGTTAGGGGCCAACCCCAAACCTTGTCCTGCCTGCACCTTTCCAGGCTAATGTTGGGGTTTATATTATTTGTCTGTAAGACACACAATGCTAAAACTGTGAAAAATAGAAATGTCACCTGAATGCAGCTGAGTGAACTGGGCTCAGAACACTTTTGAGCAACTTCGGTGGGCCATTAATTGTATTATATTATCTCCAGCATTACTCAATATAATATAATCACCAAATGTCAAGCATTTATGTATTCTATTCTCCAAATATATATTCTACTCCCCAGCAATGCAATATTTCAATCTGATAATTTTGTAAATTGTTTTTTTGTGATTTATATAAGTGGGCTGATAAAAACAAAATACCTAGGAATGATTATTCCGTTTTCGATATTCGATCATTTCAATCGTTAAAGGAGGCCATGGGCTAACAGAACATTGAAAATAGATTTGGCACCTTCATTAAAATTTAAAATGACCACAGCCTTCAGCTGCTTCAGATTTGAAAAAAGGTGACTCATTCAGTATTTAAAGGCAGCTACAATAGAAAGTCTCTCAGGCACTGGGCGCAGTCTGGGATATTAAAACAATATTATGGTCTGTGTAAAAATGATAGCAAAATCTGAGAAGACTCTTGAGGATTTCAAGTCACAGTGTTGACAGAGAAGTCAATCTATTCTGTTTTATGAATTTAAGTACAGTAGTGTAACCCCTAACCCTGTTACTTATGCAATAGTCATCGTTCTCAGTTTTATTGTTTCTTTGTCACATATGCGCTGTTTATTTGACTTGCGAGAATGATGGAAAATATTTCTGGGCAACACAAAAGGTAATACTGCACTGTTGTCCTACCAAACTTTGATATGTCAGTAACAACTTACACATATTTATCTCTGGAATCAAGTCTTTTAAATGCAATTTCTGTCCAGAATTCGCAGTCTTCAGAAGGTATCGGATAATTATTTTAAACAAGAGTCAAAAGAAACTCAAATCATTTCCAAAACTATGTTCTTCAAAGCGTTTGGTCTTCAGATTAAGATTGGTAGCTGTAATGAAATATTCAACTGGCAGATCCATTTCACTACAAATTGCACCCTGTGCTAAATTCATCAATAACGTGCCAATTGCATGTGTGTTTGGATGTACATGAAAAAGCTTCACTTTCCAAGCACCTGTCTTTTAATGCTAAGAGAGTATGTCCAGGAAAGTCCACTTTTTCTCAGCAGTAAAAAGATTGAAAAATAAGTTCCATCAATCCACAAGGATCACCCAGGAACTTCCTGGTTCAGAACCAATTCTCCAGGGCCAGGCAGTGCTGAGGGCTGCTACCTGCCTGTCTCGAATGGCATTAATAGGCGGCATGGTGGCACAGTGGTTAGCACCGTTGCTTCACAGTGGCAGGGACCCGGGTTCAATTCCCGGCTTGGGTCACTGTCTGTGCGGAGTCTGCAAGTTCTCCCCGTGTCTGCGTGGGTTTCCTCTGGGTGATCTGGTTTCCTCCCGAAAGACATGCTGTTAGGTGACTTGGGCATTCTGAATTTGCCCTCTGTGTACCCAAACAGGTCCCGTGGTGTGGTGACTCAGGGATTTTCACAGAAATTTCATTGCAGTCTTAATGTAAGCCCACTTGTGACAATAAATATTATTATTATTATTCCTCATTAATATCAGTGATGATACCTTCCACTGACCTGAGAAGCTAATGGCCTGTTGTCTCCACATAGAATTGACATAGGGCAGAATTTTCTAATATCTTTGCAGAGTGTGGCAGCAGGTAAGAAAAACAGTGTGGAATCCAATGGCCTCAATGGTGGTTTCTTCCACTGTATTGATAGGGGGCAGGTCCCAAGACATCACACTGCCAGCAACTTAGATTCTAAAATATTGGGGCACCATTTTTAACAATACAAAAAATAAGAAATTGAATCAACCTCCCCCCCCAAACACCACCAATCTGAGCACCCCCAGCCACCTCATGGAACACCTCCCCACTACACGCAACCCTCCCCCCCCCAATGGAACAAATGCCCCCCCATGGAGCCACTGCAGCCCTGCCCCCTGGCACTGACCCTGGTATTGCCCTGGCACTGCACCCTGGCACTCCCCCTGAAACAGGCATGACCCTTGCCACTTCCCCCCACCTGAACGATTTGGGAGACTTGTCATGATTCACGTCAGGATGTCCTCACGCCGAAGTGAAGGGACAATCTAACGAGGGTAGGGGGACTATCAGGCGTAAAGGCCCGACAGTGACATTTAAATGTAATGAAATGGGGATCTCGACGCTGAACATTGGGATTTTTATTATGTCACTGGAGGCGTAAACTGTTTTTTTGGGACTCCCATGGAATTTCCTGCTCCCGCCACTGATCCTATCCCCCCAAAACAGGAGAGGGAAATCCCTCCGTGGTCTACATAAGTGCCGTTTTGAAGCAGCATAATGGAAACAAGTGGATATAAATGTAAAACTTCAACAAAGTAGTCAGGATTTGTGCAATGCAGGAAAGGCTGTATTTATTGACAAATCCAAAGTGCCCTGAGGTATTTTCCTTAATTGATGCAATTTGTATACTGATGGTGCTCTTTCAATTGTGTAAGAGAAGTGGCCTTAAATTATGTGCTTTCAGTGCATTTAACAATCAAAATTGCAAATCTGATTTCTATCTTCTTTTAATAATGTGCCAAAATTGAACTGTGCTTGAAAGCCTGACACAGAGAGTTGATTCTAACCCTACTTCCGGGCAGAAAGTGGGAGCGTGGGAGTTAAAGGTATACAGATTATTTGTCCATTCATAACTTGACATTTTTATGTCATTCCAAACTTTGACCTGCAGGATTTTGCAAGCAGATGAGACCCGTGCACAAAGCAGGCTGAAAACTTTGCAGCTCAGCAATGGGCCTTTCCTCATACGCTACAAACCTAGTTATTTGCCTTTACAAAAAGGATCTGTTGTTACTGCATTATTGCCACATAACATAATCCCATATTTATACATTTCCTAAATTAGCACAGCAAATTCTACATTAACAAAAATTGCAAACTTCCAACTACTATAAGAGTTAAACATTGGGGACTGTCAAATTACTACAGTTGAAATCCACATTGAGTCGCCCTTCGCGCTTTTGCCTGCATGACCCCAGACTTGGCAAAAGGAGTACATTAGCACAAATTCTAAAGCCAGAATTAAAAGCCCATGCACTTTCAGCATCGTTACAGACAACGTCCAAACATACATAACTGATGGAATGTTAATGTAAATGTAAACAACATTTTGAAATGTTAATCACATCTGACTGCATGAGGCCTTGGCACGAAAGAAAGACCACACTGGAAGTGTATATTCATAGTTCATCTGTGATATTATTACAGAAGGCAATAAGATAAACTAAGTTTTAGTATTTCTGCAAACTATAATTTTTATATTCCCTATTTTTCAATAGTGATATGAGGAATTTCCTGAAGCGGAATCCCAATCTCTTGAGGATGTTGTAGTTTACCAAGTGGAACTGCATTATTGGCACCACTAAACATTAAGATCTGTAAATTCTCATGTGGTGAAGACAATCTCGGGGTGACCATTGCCTGAATATTTTTGATGGCAAGTTAAAATTCTGAAATGTTTGGTTCAGATGCCAATGGGTAAACCAACCCCATTGGGCTGGATTCTCCGATTTTGAGGTTATGTTTGGAGGATCCATGATGTTTTACGTGGGAAAAACCGGCGCCGCCGCAGCACCGATCCTCCTACCGGTGAGGGGCTAGCAGCCGTGTTACGTAAAATGCCAGGCCTACACGCCAAAGCCCCCCCCCCGACCAGCAGAACAGCTCCTGCCTGACTGTGGCAGCGCTGGACACAGTCCGCGCCCGACACATCGGGTTCCCGACCGCTGACACCACACGTCAACCGCTCAGTCGGGAACTCGGCCCAACGGGGGTGGAGCATCAGGGAGAGCCTTCAGGTGATGTCCTGAGGCTGTCCCAACAGCGTGTGGCGCATGCCACAATGATGCCGTTTTGGAGGGGGCGGAGCATGCGCAACATGGGTAAAACAGGCGTAAAAATGGATTCTCAGCCCGATCGCCGATTACAAAATGGAGAATCCTGCCCATGCTCTTTAACCTCAGGCTGTGGTACAAACTGTCAGGTTTATTTCATTGATGCTTTTGTTTTTAATGCAATATTTGTTTCTTTCTTTTCATTTAATTGCTGACAGTTTCCCTGTTGATCGACTTTGAGTGATCATGTTTATCTTTTTGATCATGCATTCTCATTGCTGCCTCAACTCCATTTATCCAGTTGGACAATTGTTTTTGTTTTTAACATTATTGTTGATTTAGATTTTTTAATTTTCACATTGATTCCTTTCCTGGTTTTGTGAATTTTCCTGATTCATAGATTTTTCTCCTTACTCTTCTTTTGTTCTTCTTTGCTTTTATTCTATCTTCTCTATTTCTTAACCTTTCTTACGATTGGTCCTGTTCTTTCTCCTCTATTTTTCAAGGTTTTGCTCTTGCTGTTCATTCCTTTCTCTTTCTAAATTGATATACTTACAAGGGACAGGGATTTCTTCCTTATTTTCCCATGGGAACACAATCCCTGGGTGCGGGAAACTATCCTATTCCAATATATTCTCATAATTATATATGTATGAATATGCGTTTGAAAATTTGAACTCTTAAGACATTTTAGCCTAAGTCCTACACACATATATTAAGGCCCAGGTCTTCTGGTGTCAGGGTTATCGGAGATTGGACATATGACCCAAATGCACATCAGGACCTCATGGAAATCCCAACACGCTGACCTTCATGAAAATTACCAGGGAAGTTTGAACCTCTGTGGGCAATTCCCTTGGACCTTGTGACCCTTAGTGATTGTTTCTGACTCTGAGTTACAGTCAGAGACTTCGGATAGTACTAACATACTTACCTGGGAACTTAAAAAATGTTAAACAGAAAGAGCCTAGTCGATCTCATGGGTAACTAGAGAATCCCTACAGTGCAGAAGGATGCCATTCAGTCCATCAAGTCTGCACTGACCCTCTGAAAGAGTACTTCACTCAAGCTCATTCGTCCGCCCTATCCCATTAACCCCTTAATCTAACCTGCACATCTTTTTGGACACTAAGGGGCAATTCGGTATGGCCAATCGACCTAACCTGCACCTCTGTGGGAGGAAGCCGGAGCACCCAGAGGAAACCCATGTCGGCAGGGGGTGAAAGTGCAAACTCCACACAGACAGTCACCTGAGGCCGGAATTGAACCCGGGTCCCTGGCACTGTGAGACAGCAGTGCTAACCACTGTGCCACCATGCAGCCCCCTATAACTATGCAGCTAATTCACTCACCCTACCTACCTGCCATCTTACCCACATACCTCAACCACCTACCCACCTTCCATCCAGCCCACTCACTCATTCATTCACTAACATTCACACTGGACACTTAAATTTACCTTACAGCTGCTACTGCCATAAAAGGTATGGTGTTTTGTCTTCCCCTCAACACTCCAGTGATACGATGAAGCTCTTTATGGGACTGTACACTCCACATTTCTGAAGAAGCTGGGTTCGGATGACCTGGCCAGAAATGTAAAGCAGTGTCAGAGTGGGAGTGGAGTGGCAATCCAACAGTGATTGCCATTTTGTAGAAGATCAAGGCCCAAAAATATAAATAATTTAAATAAAATCATACAGCAAAATAAACAATGACATTTTTTTTAAACTGAAATGATTAAATGAAACTTATGAAGTTAATATCTAGTCTTACACTGGAACAGTTTACAAACAGTTGTGGTGAATTTCTTGCTGCGTTGCACCCAGCGCACATCCCGTTATGTCGGGCAAATATCGGGAAATCCCTGAAAAGGCCGGGCACCAAACAGCTTGTGATATTCCTGGGCCCTCCCAGCAGACATAACCAGATGAAGGCATGACCCTGATTTTCATTCAATTAAATGGATTCAAATATGCGAAGTCAGCATGATGCCGAGTCTTCCAGGTACGTGCAATGTTCCAACCCACCAGAGTGACGTGGTACTACTGATTGCCACAGACGGAGAAGTGATGAAAACATAGGGGTGTTTGGAGGCCTCGTAGCCCCCGGGAACATTGCAGGGCACTATCAGGTTGGCGCTGCCAGGTTGGGACTACCATATTGGCACTGCCTGGGTACCAGGTTGGCACTGGTAAAGGGTTGGGCCTGAAGGAGGTGTGGCCTTTGGCGACCCCATAGCTGAGTATCGCTCATTGGATTGGCGAGTGAGGAGCTGCCTGACACTGGTAATTGGGTGGGAGGGATAGGGGAATTGATGCTGGCGAGGCTGACGGAGGGGTGGTACAGATGCCTGTGAGGTGGGGGTGGGGTGGGGGGGGCGAGAGGTGGGTTTGGGTCACTTTGATTTCTGCTTAGTGTGTGTGGGTCGCGATGTCCATTGTGGAGGGGAGGGGGTTGGCGGAAGGGGGCCTAACACTTAACTTTGAAATTAGGACACCCTTTAAAAACAGCGCCCAATCTCTGTTTGGAGCTGGACCCGCTGATGTATTTAGGTCCCACCCTTCTCAGTGCCTTTGCAAAACACACACCCCCTCCAAAAAAATTAGGAAGTGCGGTGAGATTGCAATCAGATTCACCACGGAACCGTAGGCACGATCCACATCAATTTCTGTGAATGGAAAAACTCTGCCCAGTATAGTTCATTATGAAAAAATACAGATTGAACTAGAAACAGACAGAGATCTGAGTTCAGGGGCGTCATTCTCCGACCCCCCGCCGGGTCGGGGAATGGCCGTTGGCCGCCGTGAATCCCGCCCCCGCCCCCGCCGAAGTCTCCGCTCCCGGAGATTGGGCGGGGGCGGGAATCGGGCCGCGCCGGTTGGCGGGACCCCCCGCTGGATTCTCCGGCCCGAATGGGCCGAAGTCCCGCCCAGGAATTGCCTGTCCCGCCGACGTAAATCAAACCTGGTATTTACCGGCGTGACCAGGCGGCGTGGGCGGGCTCCGGGGTACTGGGGGGGGGCGCGGGGCGATCTGACCCCAGGGGGGTGTCCGCACGGTGGCCTGGCCCACGATCGGGGCCCACCGATCCGCGGGCGGGCCTGTGCCATGGGGGCACTCTTTCCCTTCCGCCTCCGCTACGGCCTCCACCATGGTGGAGGCGGAAGAGACTCTCCCCACTGCGCATGCGCGGGAAACTGACAGCGGCCGCTGACGCTCCCGCGCATGCGCTGGGAAACTGACAGCGGCCGCTGACGCTCCCGCGCATGCGGCGCATTTCCGCGCCAGCTGGCGGGGAAACAAATGCCATTTCCGCCAGCTGGCGGGGCGGAAATCCCTCCGGCGTCAGCCTAGCCCCTCAATGTTGGGGCTAGGCCGCCAAAGATGCGGAGCCTTCCGCACCTTTGGGCCGGCGCGATGCCCGTCTGATTGGCGCCGGCTTTGGCGCCAGTCGGCGGACATCCCGCCGTTGGGGGAGAATTTCGCCCCAGAATCCACACTGTTGAGATACAAGCCATAACTTCCTGGATTCCCATTTGGGGGGTACCCCTATGATGCGCTGGGGAATCCTCTTGGACGTTCTCACGTAAGGGTTTACCTGGCAATTGCTCAGAGATGTGAATGACCTCTGGACAATGGCGTTGGGCTGGGAACCATCCGAAATAAGCAATTTAATTTGTTAACTTCAGATGGTTCTGCTGCCATTTTCTGGCCCGACCCCTCACGCCCCTGTTGACTGAACCACTTACCTTTAAATTGTCCCTTTAAACACCTTCTTTATGGCAGCTAGTGCCGTAAAAAGGAGGCATTTCTTACCTCTCGGTGCCCTAGTTACTCCATACTGATGCAGCTGGGAGTGGGCTATTCTACTCCTCTCTCACTCTCAGCCTCAGTGAGGAAGGTTGGGCGAGAGAGGGGCTTTGGAATCCCAGCGCGGGTAAATTCGTCGAGAGTGACAATCTGCCGGAGAGTGCCACTCGGAGCTATTGTCTCATGTGTATTTAATGCAGTAAAACAAAATGATAGCATTGCCTGTATATAACTGCCATCTGGTAAAGGATATAATCTACCTGTTCCCAAGGGTCACTCAACCTATCCGTGTTCATCGGGGTCCATATTTCGTCTCGATACAAAACAACTGTTTTGTGGTGATTCACCTAATTCCAATTGGTAGATACCACCAAGTGTTAAAAATTATGGCTGAAGCTATTTGCACAGTAACTTCATTGCAGTGTTAATGTAAGCCTACTTGTAACAATAATAACAATTATTATTATTTCTCAGTGGCAACAAATTATGACAGCTTGCACGAAGTGTCGCAGGTGTGAGCGAATTAAAGCAATCGTTCTTGTGAGTGAATGCATGCATCAAGCTCCTATCACTGGTGAGATATTCTAATTACTTCATAGCTGCAGAGTATGTGGTAGAATCCTAATACCTGGCCAAGTACATGTAGGATGCCATGAGAAGCAATTGGAATGTCAATTTGTTCATGGAAATTAATGATGCAGTGAATGAAAGCAGGACAATCTGCAGCACCAGCAACCATGATGTGGCTAAATGTGGCTCAATGTAGACGCCACAAACCTATACTCAGTTATGCAATAAAGTTAGGTGGGATTACTGGGTTACGGGGATAAGGGTGGAGGCATGGGCTAAAGTAGGGTGCTCTGTCCAAGGGCCGACGCAGATTCGATGGGTCGAATGGCCTCCTTCTGCACTGTATGGATTCAATGATTCTATATGCCAAGGTTAGCTGTGCTCTGAAAGCTAGTGATCCGAAACAAACCTGTTGGACATTAACCTGGTGTTGTAAGACTTCTTACTAGGAAAACAAAGGCAGCTTTAAAGGATTTATATTTATTTTGGTAAACATGAGAAATCAGGGGCAGGATTCTCCCCTACCCGGCGGGGCGGGGGGTCCCGGCGTGATAGAGTGGCGGGAACCACTCCGGCGTCGGGCCGCCCCAAAGGTGCGGACGTCTCCGCACCTTTAGGGGCCAAACCCTCACCTTGAGGGGCTAGGTCCGCGCCGGAGTGGTTTCCGCTCCACCGGCTGGCGGGAAAGGCCTTTGGCGCCACGCCAGCCGGGGCCGAAAGGTCTTCCCCGAGCGATGCGGGTCCGCGCATGCGCGGGAGCGTCAGCGGCTGCTGATGTCATCCCCGCGCATGCGCAGGGGAGGGGGTCTCTTCCGTCTCCGCCATAGTGAAGACCATGGCGAATGCGGAAGAACAAGAGTGCTCCCACGGCACAGGCCCGCCCGCAGATCGGTGGACCACGATTGCGAGCCAGGCCACCGTGGGGGCACCCCCCAGGGCCAGATTGCCCCGCGCCCCCCCCCCCCAGGACCCTGGAGCCCGTCCGCGCCGCCTTGTCCCGACGTTCAAAAGGTGGATTGATTCACACTGGCGGGACAGGCATTCCAGCAGCGGGACTTCGGCCCATCGCGGGCCGGAGAATCGGCGGGGGTGGGCCCGCTGACTGGCGCGGCGCGATTCCCTCCCCCGCCGACTGGCGCGGCGCGATTCCCGGCCCCGCCGAATCTCTGATGGCGGAGACTTCGGGACACGGCGGGGGCGGGATTCACGCCAGCCCCCGGCAATTCTCTGACCCGGCGGGGGGTCGGAGAATCCCTCCCCAGGTATTGCTTTCAGTGGGTTTAATTTAATGTTTTTGTGCCTGGAAGAATAAAACCTATAGTTAGATTCAATCTGGACAAAGGTGCTTGTATGTGTGGGGGTTGGTTTCAATTCCAAATGTGAGTCTATTATGCTACGGCGTGAAGGGTGAATAGGCCAGCAGAAGTATGTGGGCATTATTTAGCAACTTGAGGCCCTTTTAAGGAACAGAGGCTTTAGTTTTAGCTGGAGATATTGCAGTTGGGCACAGGTCACAGGGAGGGGTGAACATTTCTCAAGTCTGCCAGGAGAAGCTGGACAGGATAAAGGAGTTTCAAAGATGCAGGCTTCCTCAGGAACAAGTTACAATCCAGTTAACCAGGGAATTGGAAAAGAACGTCTTAAGACAACTGAAGTAAAGAGAACAGAGGAATTCAAGGAAGAGTAAACAAAGTGTTCTGAGTTAAAGAGATAACTGCAGTAACCAGGTTTAAAGTGGGACAGCAGATTTCTGGGGCGAAATTCTCCGGAAGCGGCGTGATGTCCGCCGACTGGCGCCCAAAACGGTGCAAATCAGATGGGCATCGCGCCGCCCAAAAGGTGCGGAATGCTCCGCATCGTTGGGGGCCGAGCCCCAACCTTAAGGGTCTAGGTCGGCGCCGGACGAATTTCCACCCCGCCAGCTGGCGGAAAAGGCCTTTGGTGCCCCGCCAGCTGGCGCGGAAATGACATCTCCGGGCGGCGCATGCGCGGGAGCGTCAGCGGCCGCTGACAGTTTCCCACGCATGCGCAGTGGAGGGAGTCTCTTCTGCCTCCGCCATGGTGGGGACCGTGGCGGAGGCGGAAGGGAAAGAGTGCCCCCATGGCACAAGCCCGCCCGCGGATCGGTGGGCCCCGATCGCGGGCCAGGCCACCGTGGGGGCACCCCCCGGGGCCAGATCGCCCTGCACTCCCCCCAGGACCTCGGAGCCCGCCCGCGCCGCCTTGTCCCGCCGGTAAGGTAGGTGGTTTAATTTACGTCGGCGGGACAGGCATTTTAGCGGCGGGACTTCGGCCCATTCGGGCCGGAGAATCGCGCGGGGGGGCCCGCCAACCAGCGCGGCGCAATTCCCGCTCCCGCCGAAACTCTGTGCCGGAGACTTCGGCAACCGGCGGGGGCGGGACTCGCGCCAGACCCTGCCGATTCTCCGACCCAGCGGGGGGTCGGAGAATTTCGCCCCTGATGTCATTTTACTATAGTCTGAGAATCGGGAGTTAAAGCAATTGTAAACAGTTTGTACAGCAGCCAAGACAAAGTAATCCTAAAAGGATTGGTGCAAAACCTGGACTGGATTTGCTGTTAAAAGTGGAATTAAAAGTGTCATTTGGAAAACCTGGACTGTATTTCAGAATACAAACTGCCAATGAAAGTATTACTGTGAACAAAGGTTTTAAAGTATGTTTATGTGGGGAGTAGAATTTGGAAACTCAGTCGTGACAATCATCTGGTCGATTCTGAGGAGAAATCCATTGACAGCCACTTGAGGTTCAGAGTGGAGAGTGGTACTTGAACACAGCCAGCTTGTATGTGTAAAGGGACGTTGTGTTACTGAGACCATTATTGCTTAAGAAATACTTTATAATTCCCGTTAATCTTAAAATCTGTGTGTAATTGTGAAGCTAATTGGGTGAATAATGGAATATTGTATTATAATATAAACTTTTCATGTTTAATAATTTTTTTTTCTTGCTAAAACCAATTAGCGGTTCTATGACTTTGTTCCTCCAAGTTTTATTTAAAAAGAAGTTCTGGGGTGAATTCTCCACCAACGGGATTCTCAGTTCTGCTGGCAGTGCACCCCTGCCTGTGGTTATCCCGGTGGTGTATGGTGTCTACAATAGGAAGTCCCATTGGCCAGCTCTGGGAACGAGCGTCCCACTGTCAGTGACAGCACGCCGCTGAGAAACACGTGGCTGGGGAGATGGAGATATCTCCCCATGGTCCTTTGAGCCAGTGTTCCATTCTGGGATCTTTCCGTCCAGTTACAACAACTGGGATCATAACAGCGCCAAGTTTGCAAGATTAGCAGATGCCCAGCAACCATTAACAGTAACCAAACAAATATGTTCCCAATGGATTAACAATATAACATAAGGTGAAATAAAGAAGAAAATTTAAACGCCATGCAACCTGGTGAAAGGGGACAGTGAACCCACTGTCAAGAATATTTGAAAAAGATGTCAAAAAACAGTAGGAAAAGCCAAGTATGAACTAAAAGCGAGACGTCTGTCAATGTTAAATGCAAAAGCAAATAATTCTTCTTATTTTATCAAAGAAAAAGTGACATTGTTTCAGCTGCAGTTGAAATGCTTGGACTTAATGGGGGTGCAAATCAACCAGTCTGGCATCAATTGCCTTTTTGGAGACTTCATCCATGTTCAGTTAAGGGTCTGGATTCTCCGTCCCGCCCCGCCACATTTCTGCCCTGACCTGCTGGCGGGATTCTCCGTTACACCGGCCGGTCAATGAGGTTTCCCATTGTGGGGCAGCGGGAAACCCCCGGGTGCCGGCAAAACAGAGAATCACGCTGGAAGAGAATCCCGCCCAAGGACTATCTCTGACCTCATCTCCTCTAGAAAACTGTCCTCCATGGCTTCCAAAATCATACAGCGGAATTCTCTGATAATGGGGCTATGTCCCCACGCCCGTGAGAAAATGGGTGCAAATCGCCCTGGACTTACCTGGAGAAAGTCCAGAGTGATTCTCCGTTTTGCAGTGGGCGAGCAAGGCCCTGGAGCAGTCCTCGCAGCTATGGCTGCCGATACAGAGCCCTGCACTTCTGGCCGGGGATCCGCGCATGCGCGTGGAGGCGGCCTGCAGCGGTGGCCATGCGTAACATGGAGGACCCACACAGTGGACCGTCCCCGAGAACACAGGCGCACAACGGGATCGCGCACGCCCGCTGATCGGTGGGCCCCGATCGCGAGCCTGGCTATTCTGGAAGCCACTCCCCGGTGTCGCATTCCCCCGCCACCCCCCGCAGAATCACGCCGGTCGTAGCGAGCATGCGCGAACTCGCGCTGGCTGTTCCGCGCTGGCTGGAGTTGCGGGGAACACTCCGGCACCGACCTAGCCCCCTAGGAAGGGGAGCATTCCTCAAAATTGGGGACGGTTGGCGTCGGAGTTGTTGGCGCCGCTTTTCACGCTGGCGTCAGAACTTGGCCGCGGGATTGGAGAATCCCGGCCAAAATCTCCCATCTTCTACCATATCACAGGATTTCCCATTTAACTCTTTTTCTAACCTCCTCCATTTGACCTCTTGAAATCTTTTTTATATTTCTAATTTTTCCCAGTCTGCTGGACCATACATAATGGCGAAAGTGTGGGAGAATTGGGCAGGAATATCCACCTCTGGGGCGAGATTCTCCGACCCCCCCGCCAGGAATATCCAGCTCTTGGGGGGAGGATTCCAGCCCGTTAATCTCATTAAAATTAATGCAAAGGAGCTGTTCGGATGTTCCCACTATAGCCGGCAGGGCGGAAGTGGAGACTAGGATGGGTCTGTCACGGGACTGACCCGGGATTCTGCACCAGATCGGGATTTCCAATCTTAGCAGTGGGGAATGGGGAATCCCAACTTTGATCATGTGGGAGACCCGGGGTGGAATTCTCCCCCCCACGCCGGGTGGGAGAATTGCCAGGGCGCCGCGCGTGTCCCGCCACGCTGCCCCGATGCCCGCATGCGATTCCCCCCCCGAAACCGGCGCGGTGAGAATCACGGCTGGCCGCTGGGAGAATCGCTGCTCGCCATTTGTAACGGGCAAGTGGCGATTCTCCAGCCCGGATGGGCCGAGCGGCCTGCCCAATACGACGGGTTCCCACCGGCGCCGTCCACACCTCGTCGCTGCCGGTGGGAACAGCGCGGGAATGCTGGGGGGCGGGGTGGCCGCTGGGGGGGGAGGGGGATCCTGCACCGGGGGGGGGCCTCAAATGGGGTCTAGCCCGTGATCGGCGCCCACTGATCGGCAGGCCGGCCTCTCTGCAGGAGGACCTCCTTTGTTCCGCTGCCCCGCAAGATCCATCTGACATCTTCTTGCGGGGCGGCCTCGGGGAGGATGGCAACCACGCATGCGCGGGTGACGCCAGTTATGCGGCGCCGGCCACGTCATTTACGCGGCGCCAATGCCCGGCGCACGTAAGTGACGCGGCGTCGCTCCTAGCCCCCCAGGGGCAGGAGAATAGGGGCTGGGAGTGAGCTCCGACGCCGGAGTGAAACACTCCGGTTCTCGGCACGGACCCCATCCGTGAGGATGGGCTCCGGCACTTAGACTCCCGATGGGAGAATTGTGCCCCGATGTCTCAAAGAAATGTAATTGCATTCCAATCACACAAACATGTGATTTCATTGCACATACCTCTCTTTAATGTGGTCAATGTTTACAAAATTTGGAGTTTCACCACTTAGGCCACTGAAGCATGAAGGGATATGAATGGCTCAAAGCTGCAAATGGTTTTTTACAAACTGTCAATCAGAGACCCACTACTCGAAAGCTGTACACAGTTTGCAACTAATCGATCTGTGGGAACCAGATGCAGGAAGAGCTGCTCTCCTTTGAGGAATGGACATGTGGAGCTGCAAAGAAGTATTACAGCAATAAGGCTTCCCACTGCGTCTGTCTGGACTGCTCTCCAGCTTCCAGACAAGGACCCCTTTTTTGGGGGTGAAGGGTGGAAGGGGGCAGTCTGTGTGGGGGAGTCTGTGGAGGGAGCCCTTTAGGCAGGAGTCCCTGTGAGGGGCCCCCTATTACATGGTCCCGTTGGGGGGGTCCCCCAATTACAGGGGTTCCTGGGGGTCCCCCTATTGCAGGGGTCCCGAAAAGGTGTCTCTATTACAAGGGTCCCTGAGGGAGTTCCCCTATTACATGGGTACGTGAGGGAGTTCCCCTATTACAGGCGTACATGAGAGGGTTTCCCTATTACTGGGGTCTCTGGGAGGTCCCCCTGTTACAGGGGCTCTTTGGGGAGTCCCCGTTTTACCTGGGGGAGGGAGGGGCGCAGGGTGGGTCACCCCTGTACTTGGGGTAGGACTGGCCACCCAGGCAATCCGGGGGTGGGCGGAGGACTGCTGTGCGGTGGGGGGGCTCTAGGCTGATTTGCAGTCCAGTGAGTGAGGTGGCCTGCTGCGGAATCTCACTATTGGGCCACTCGCTCAAGATGGCAGCCCAAGGGGCAGCATGATGGCACAGTGGGTAGCACTGCTGCCTCACTGCGCTGAGGTCCCAAGTTCGATCCTGGCTCTGGGTCACTGTCCGTGTTTGCACATTCTCCCCGTGTTTGCGTGGGTTTCGCCCCCACAACCCAAAGATGTGCAGGCTAGGTGGATTGGCCACACTAAATTGCCCATTAATTGCAAAAAAAAATTGGGTACTCTCAATTTTAAAAAAAAAGATGGCAGCCCAAGAGCAGGATTCCCTGGGACTCTCCCGTATTCTTAGCCATGCATTAATATACATGGCGTGGAACGCTGAATTGCATCCTGCTTTATGGCCACAAGGGGTTGGTAAAACTGGTGTATTTCACCTCCAACAGGAGAACATAGGGTGGGGTTCTCCGGCCGTGTTTCCCCGGCGACCGGAAAATCCCACCCATGGTCAATGGTTTTTGCATTGTTGCCATCTTGCCCGTGACTTTCTGGCGGCAGGCGGGTTGGAAGAATCCAGTCCATAATCTCCCAAACGGAGAACCTGCCCATTGAGTTCATTTGAATTGAAGATTGGGCATGTGAATATAATGGTTGGTAAATTCATTCTGTCTGCTTTGAAAATGACCACCCAAGTTCAAATTCACCCCTCATGTTTTTAAATTCAGGATAAATAAAATATGTCAACATGCAAAGTCACTTCTTCCACTGTCACCGCCTGACCTGCTGAGACTTTGCAGGGTTTTTTTATATTTAGTTCCTGGACCTATTCAGTCAAGACAGTGGTAATATACATTATAGGGGATTGCATACATACTGCGGCTCATGTGAAAGATAAATACCAACATGGACTGAATGGGCTAAACAACCTATCCCTTTGTTACAATTCTACATATTTGAAAAATGTGGTTTAACTTTCTAAATCAAGAGAAGGCAAAGATGTGACAGGGAGAAATGAAGAGACATAAAAAAAATAAGGTGGAACAACAGGGGCGTCATTCTCCGCCGGCGGGAGTCTCCGTTCTGCCGGCGCCCGGGGGTTTCCCGACGGCGTGGGGCTGCCCCACAATGGGAAACCCCATTGACCGGCTGGTGTTACGGAGACTCCCGCCGGCCGGTCGGCACAGAAATGTGGCGGGACGGGTAGGAGAATTTCGCCCCAGTTTTCTGACAAGTGATTGCACAAACCAACACTTGCCCTCCCAGATAGATGACTGTTGAAGTGGAGAAGGAGCTGTACGGGACGCTTTCGAGTGCAATCGCTTTGTTTTCCCAGCACCACCTCCACAAAGGGGAGTTTTGCATCGGGCAGTTTTCAGGTTTTACGTGGAAAATGGTCACCCGTTAAGCCAGCTATATGAGCTGCCATCTTTCATTCTGAACTTCGCACCAGGGAAGCTGGAAATTTCCCATGGCAAAGTGCAGATGTACTGTACCAAACGCCATGCTTTTGTTTACAATTAGTTCCATTACAAATTTAATCCTAAAGATTTTACAAAGTTGTTTTAGAATGCAGTTCTTTTGTGTCCTTTTATTTGGCGTCAATGGGTGCTTATATTGTGAGCTGAGTTCCTATGGCACGAGATTCATGTCAGAACAACTATCATACTCATGCACACACAGTTCCATTCCATGAGTGCTCTGCCTTAAGGCAGCTCCTTGGCTCATCACCTGTTGATGTTTCATTCTAAGCTGTTTTCCTTGGCAGTTCTTGTCAGTGGTGGTTTGCCCTTGCTTTCCATTCTCAGCGACAGGGTGAGGAGGCAGGTTCCAAGTCTACCTCAGCCAGAAGAGGAATTGAATCCATGCTGTTGACATTCCGCTGGAACACTCCCTAGTCATCCAGCCAACTGAGCTAATCGGACTCCTGCATACACAGCTGTAATGTTAATAAATCAGGCTGCAGCTGGGCACATGCACTTGTTTTAATTGCAAGAGCTGGGTAAACTACTGCTCAGGACAATGAGTGGGCATGAAGTTGGTATGAACGTTGTTCTGTCTTTGGGTTTTAGTCATTGATGTCTCAGGTCATGCCTGTGGCTGAGGTATCACTCCTTCAACACAAAGTCTGAAGCTAGCAGACAACTTTCTCTGATTGTTTATTGGTTGTGAGCAGCTTATTTATTTAAGTATGGGAACCATTTTTCCTCAACCATGAGCAGTAGTAACTTAAAGGGGTCAACTTGACTCAACCTGCATGAATCTTTTGTCTTACTTTGCAGTGAATGCGGCCATGAAGCTGAGAGGGAACATTTCTAGCAACGTTCTATGCTAGCATGTAAGAAGTAATGTAAGAAGCAATAGTTCTATGCTAGCATGTAAGAAGTAATGTAAAACATGCTGCTGTGCAGAGGGACCTGGGTGTCTTAGTGCATGAGTCGCAAAAAGTTGGTTTACATCTGCAACAGATGATTAAGAAGGCGAATGGAGTTTTATCCTTCATTGCTAGAGGGATGGAATTTAAGACTAGGGAGGCTATGCTGCAACTGTGTAAAGTGTTAGTGAGGCAACACCTGGAGTATTGTGTTCCGATTTGGTCTCCTTACCTGAGAAAGGACGCACTGGCGCTGGAGGGTGTGCAGAGGAGATTCACTAGGTTAATCCCAGAGTTGAGGGGGTTGGGTTACGAGGAGAGGTTGAGTAGACTGGGACTGTACTCGTTCGAATTTAGAAGGATGCGGGGGGGGGATCTTATAGAAACATATAAAATTATGAAGGGAATAGATAGGATAGATGCGGGCAGGTTGTTTCCACTGGCGGGTGTAAGCAGAACTAGGGGACATAGCCTCAAAATAAGAGGAAGTAGATTTAGGACTGAATTTAGGAGGTGCTTCTTCACCCAAAGGGTTGTGAATCTATGGAATTCCCTGCCCAGTGAAGCAGTTGAGGCTCCTTCATTAAATGTTTTCAAGATAAAGATAGATAGTTTTTTGAAGAATAAAGGAATAAAGGGTAATGGTGTTCGGGCAGGAAAGTGAAGCTGAGTCCACAAAATATCAGCCATGATCTCATTGAATGGCGGAGCAGGCTCGAGGGGCCAGATGGCCTACTCCTGCTCCTAGTTCTTATGTAAGTGACAATGTTTCACAAATTCATTTTGCATTGAAATAAGTACAAGAAAAGTATTTTTACAGTTTTCTTTGTACAAGAAGAATAAGACTGTGCGATGTACAGTTCGACTGAACGCTGTTCATTTACCTGTACAATGTTAAAGAAAAATGCTGAAAATACTATGAAGGTCAGGCATCCCTGGAGACAGAAAAATAGTTAACATTTCAGCTTGCTGACCTTTCCTCAGAACTGGAAGAGATTTGGGATTGAACAGTTTACACGCAAGTACAGAGGCAAAGAATAAGAGGGTTGGCAAGAACAAATGAAAGGTCAGCGAAAGAAGAGGTGATCTTCCTTGGACTGGCCTCCAGTTTCATTGGAATATTGCAGGAAACCAAGGATGAATCTGTACATTGATCTTTGCCCTCATGCTGCTAGAATACATGTGCATTTATGTTCTTGTTGGCGGGGCCCAGATCAGAGGCACCTCTATGCATATTGATTCAAATACATATTATTTCCAAGATACACACCAACTACTAACAATGTATAATCCTGATTACATATGTAAAATATAGCAGTTTGTGAGGCATCATGGGGTTTTTAGTCAACTGGCTTGGCCACATTTGTGAATCCGTAGTTCCCACGAACATACACAGAAATGGCTTATTCTGCAAGGCTTACCTTATCAGTAGCTCTGAGCAGCTGCCTTTAAGGAGTGTTGCCTGGAGTGCCAGTCTGTAACAAGGGTGAGATGAGAAAGTCTCAGTTTGCGAGGTAGCAAGAAGACTTAAGGACAATTGATAAGGGACCTCTATCCATTGTAAACGGATCACGAAGCCTAATGTTGCCTAGTAACCAGTAATTATTATGCTTGGATTGTATCCAGCTGAGGTGGGCTGTATAACTGTTCGAATAGGATAAAGAATGGATGCTTTCCTATGTTTAGCAGAGAGGCACATGATGTATCCAGCGACTTATTCCCCACAAGCGTAATAAACTGTTTGACGTTTCGAGCAGATCCGAGGGTTGAATGATTCTGTTGGATTCATTCCTGCTAACATTCTTGCTCTGACGCAACATGGCGCAGGACTACAGGGGCTGGCGCGGAAGAAAGGAGGCTGCGAGCCAGAGAGGCCGGCCCGCCGATCGGTGGGACCCGATCGCGGGCCAGGCCACATCGGAGGCCCCCCCTGGGGTAGGAAATCCCCCTCCCCACCCACAAGTCACCCCCCCCCCCCCCCCCGCCAACCCTTCCACGCCGAGTTCCCGCCGGCTGAGAGCAGGTGTGGAAGGCGCCGGCGGGACTCGCCGTTTTTACGACGGCAGCTCAGCCCATCCCGGGCCGAGAATTGGCAGGGGGGGGGGGTCCGCATAGAACGGCCGCGACTGGCGCCATGCTAACCACGCCAGCGCCAATGGCACTGATCCTCCGCCGGCATCGGGGCGGCGTGACGCAATTCGTGCCGTTCGCGGGGATTCTCCGGCCCGGCCCCAGGCCGAGAGAATCCCGCCCCAGGTTTTTTTTGGTTGAACCTGTTGTAGCAATCCTGGATGAGTTTCTGCCATGACTTAAAGTTGATTTCAAAACTCTGAAGTTGGAGTGGAGCAGCTTCAACAGATCAATCGATCAACAGAAGGTCAGAAATCCTTGGTGTCGGGTTGGGTGTTCTGATGCACAAATGATCCAACACGGCTGTAGATGGTACAACTCTGTTCTGTTGTCCAAACAACTGTAACAACTAACTACTGGCTTGGGTACATGCTTCACCAGCTAACCTGTGGACCCAGCCCTATCACTGTCTTAGTGAGGCACTCAGCACATGTCTGAGTAGCGCGCTGTGAGCTCTCTGCTCTGAGCTATCTCCTGGTAGAATGAGTGGGAACTGTGGTGTTCCCTGTTTTATAGTGCGTGTGCTCTCACTGGTGATTGGCTCCTATGTTATGTGTGTGCTGGTTGGTCCAACTGCCTGTCCATCAGTGTGTGTGTGATTGCACCATGATATGCTGATGTGGATATCATGACATCCCCCCATTTCACAAAAGATATGTGCCTACATGCTAATAAATAGAAATGTGTACTGAGTGCATCTGAGTATGTGATGCAATATTTACAACATGTACATGAGGCTAAACTATATACAGAGGAAGGTGTCAGGTGCAACAGAACAACGAGGTTGTACCAATAACAGAAGAAATGCAATCAACAAACGACGAGAGAAAAACTTCTGGAACAATGAACGACAAGAAAAGAAACTCGTTAACAGTACTGTAAAACAAGTCAGTGAGTCCAATGTGCTAACAGGCTCATAAGTCAAGTCTCTCAGGTGGGCGACGAAGTTGGGTTGACCGCCTCAAGGGTGGGTCAGGATCCACCTGCTGAGGAATGGGCCTGGCCACGGGCGAAAGAGGAAGAGGCAGAGCGGCAGGAAGCTCAACAAAGTCGACATCAGGGACAACAGGAGGGCGTGGCACCTGCATGATCTCGTAGCGAGCGCGGAACCAGACGAAGGGCCCGCCGATTACGACGGCGAATGGAGCCATCAGGCATACGAACCAGGAATGAGCGGAGAGCCACGTGGCGGAGAACCTCGGCGGTTGCAGACCAGTCAGCCTCCGGTAGGTGTATGCGGACGTTGTCTCCAGGTGCCAGGGCAGGAATATCTGTCGCCCGAGCGTCGTGTGCCACCTTCTGCTGAGCACGCTGTTGTTGCATCCTTCGCAATACTGGAGCATGGTCGAGATCAGGAACATGAATGGATGGCATAGTGGTCCTGAGGGAGCGACCTATCAACAGCTGAGCTTGCGAGAGGCCCATGGACAGTGGGGCCGAGCGATAGGCCAGCAGGGCTAAACAGAAGTCAGATCCGGCATCAGCAGCCTTGCAGAGGAGCCACATCACAATGTGGACGCCCTTTTCCGCCTTGCCATTCGACTGAGGATGCAAGGGACTGGACGTCACGTTGTGTGAAATTGTATGAAGTGGCAAAGGAAGACCATTCTTGACTCGCAAAGCAAGGCCCGTTGTCAGACATGACGGTGAGCAGAATTCCATGGCGAGCAAAGGTTTCTTTGCATGCCCGGATGACAGCTGATGACGTTGTGTCGTGCAGGCGTATGACCTCCGGATAACTTGAGAAGTAGTCAATCAGAATAATGTAGTCCCTGCCGAGCGCATGAAAGAGGTCCACGCCCACCTTCGACCAGGGGGACGTGACCAACTCATGGGGCTGAAGGCTCTCAGGGGGTTGCGCCGGCTGAAACCTCTGTCAGGTGTGGCAGTTGAGCACCATGTTGGCGATGTCGTCGCTGATGCCCGGCCAGTACACAGCCTCTCGGGCCCTCCGCCTACACTTTTCAACTCCGAGATGGCCTTCGTGCAGTTGTTCGAGGACAAGCCGGTGCATGCTGTGTGGGATCACGATCCGGTCCAACTTCAAGAGGACACCATCAATGACGGCCTAGTCGTCCCGGACGTTGTAAAATTGTGAGCACTGCCCCTTGAGCCACCCTTCCATCATGTGGCACATCACACATTGTAGAAGGGGGTCAGCCGCAGTCTCACAGCGAATGTTGGCCAGACGTGCATCAGTGGCCGGCAGATTGGCCGATGTGAAGGCTACTTGTGCGTCGATCTGACAAACTAACCCCTCCGAGTCGGGCGGTGTGTTGACCGCCCTGGACAGAGTATCTGCGATGGTGAGATCCTTCCCCGGGGGGTAGACATGTTGGAAGTCGTACCTCCGGAGATTGAGCAGAATTCGCTGGAGGCGAGGGGTCATGTCGTTGAGGTCCTTCTGAATGATGCCGACCAGGGGGCGATGATCGGTCTCCACAGTGAACTGCGGAAGACCATATACATAGTCGTGAAACTTGTCGATGCCAGTCAACAGGCTTAGGCACTCCTTCTCAATCTGCGCATAGCGCTGTTCTGTGGGGGTCATGGCCCACGGCGCATAGGCGACCGGAGCCCATGATGCGGTGTCGTCCCGATGCACGAGTGCCGCCCCAATGCCAGACTGTCTGGCGTCAGTTGGGATCTTTGTTTCCCGTGTGGTATCGAAAAACGCCAGTACCGGGGCGGTGGTGAGCTTGACCTTGAGCTCCTCCCATTCAGTCTAGTGTGCGGGCAGCCACTGGAATTCCGTTGTCTTTTTGATCAGGTGGTGAAGAGCAGTCGTGTGCAAAGCAAGGTTAGGATTGAACTTCCCCAGGAAGTTGACCATCCCGGGAAAGTGCAGCACTGCCTTCTTGTCTGACGGCTGCTGCATGGTTGCGATGGCTGCTACTTTGTCGGCATCCGGCCGCACACCCGACCGGGAGATGTGGCCCCCCAAAAACTTTAGCTCAGTCTGGCCAAAAGAGCACTTGGCTCGGTTAAGGCGCAGGCCCTGATCCCGTATCCGTGCAAAGACACGCTGGAGACGACTGATGTGCTCCTGTGGTGTGGTGGACCAGATGATAACGTTGTCTACGTAGACGCGTACCCCTTCGATGCCCTCCATCATCTGTTCCATGATGCAATGGAACACTTCGGAGGCCGAAATGATGCCGAATGGCATCCTATTGCAGCAATAAATGCCAAATGGCGTGTTGAAAGTGCACAGCTTCCTGCTGGACTGATCCAATTGAATCTGCCAAAAGCTCTTTGAGGCATCAAGCTTGGTGAATATTTTTGCCCGAACCATTTCGCTCGTGATTTCTTCTCGTTTGGGTATGGGGTAGTGTTCCCTCATAATGTTGTGATTCAAATCTTTTGGGTCGATACAGATCCGGAGCTCGCCGGAGGGCTTCTTGACGCACACCATGGAGCTGACCCATGGCGTTGGCTCTGTGACCCGGGAAAGCACTCCTTGGTCCTGCAGGTCCTGCAGCTGCTGCTTGAGGCGGACCTTGACTGGTTCTGGGACCCTATGAGGTGCATGAATGACCAGGGTGGCGTCCGGTTTGAGCCGTATTTTGTACGTGTAGGGCAGTGTGCCCATGCCCTCGAAAACCTCCTGGTTGTGCGCGAGGAGTGAGTGGAGCTGCGCCCTAAAGTCTGCATCCGGGAAATCGGACGTGCCTTCTGGAGACAGTGTGTGTACCCGCTGAACGAGGTGGAGGACCTTGCACGCCTATGCGCCTAACAGAGAGTCCTTCGAGGATCCTACGATTTCAAATGATAATGTGGCTTTGAGTGAGTTGTGTGTAACTTCGAGCTGGCAGGACTCCTTGGCCGGGATGACATTTCCATTGAAGTCAACCAGCTGACAGTGGGATGGCAGAATCGGTGGTTTAACCTTCAAGTTCTGGAAGGCTGACCATGTGAGGAGATTGGCGGAGGCACCAGTGTCCAGGCGAAATGTGATCTGTGATCGGTTGACCGTTAGGGTGGCACACCACTCATCGCCCGGATCAATGCTGCGCACTGGCAGCGGCTGGTGGTTCCGACTTGGGGACATCCGGTTCTTGTGGATTACCGCAACGTGGAAGGGCTCCCTGTCTTCGGTGTCGCTGGTCTGCATACTATCTGGATATGACTCAGTGTAGGAGGGCTGAATCGCCCGCACGTCCCTGCAAGGCTGGCGGAATTGTTGGGAGTTGGCAGGTTGAGCTGCTCGATAGCAGGCAGCATAGAGGCCCATCCTGCCACAGCGGAGGCATTGTCGTGCTTTGGCCGGACATTGCCGCTTTAAGTGGGCGGGGCCACAGTTGCCGCACATCGTGACGTCATGGCATTTGTTGCGTTCGTTGCGCCACCGCGCATGTGCAGTGTGGTCCTGCGTAGAGCGGCCTGCGCATCACGTCCCTCTGCGTCAACGTCCCCTCTTTTGGCGCGTACAAACACGCGAGGCCTCGGAAAGCGCGTGAAATGGCCGCACTCGGCCGGGCCGCGGGCCAGGAGGAACTCGATGGACTGGACCCGCTCCACCTCGTAGGACCCGTGCCGTGCCGTTTCGGCCGCCTGGATTTGGGAGTACCAGCTGGTCGCATTCTCATGGAGGACACAGGTCTCGATGGCAGTCGCTAGGGTGAGGCACTTTATTTTAAGGAGCTGCTGGCGTAGTGTGTCCGAGATGACCCCAAAAACTATCTTATCCCGTATCATGGAGTCGGAGGTGGCCTTATAGCCGCAGGACTGCACGAGGATACGGAGGTGTGTCAAGTAAGATTGGAAAGGCTCATCCTTACCCTGCAGGCGCTGCTGGAATAGGTACCTCTCGAAGCTCTCATTAACTTCCACGCTGAAGTGTTCCTCGAACTTCAGAAGCACCGTCTTATATTTTGTTTTGTCCTCGCCTTCCGTGAATGCCAGGGAGTTATAGATGTGGATGGTGTGTTGCCCCGCCGTGGAGAGGAGGAGGACGATCTTCCTGGTGTCCGATGCATTCTCCCTGTCTGTGGCTTCTAGGAAGAGCTGGAAGCGCTGTTTAAACAGCTTCCAGTTTACGCCGAGATTTCCAGCGATTTGGAGTGGCTGCGGCGAGCTGATGGTTTCCATGGAGCAGGATGGCGGATTTCTGAAAGGGTGCAGGTAGGTTTCACAGTCGCTGGTTAGCGTCCACTACTGGTATCATGTCGTGTTGGGTGTTGTGATGCACAAATGATTCAACACGGCTGTACAACTCTGTTCTATTGTCTAAACAACTGCAACAACTAACTATTGGCTTGGGTACGTGCTTCACGAGTTAACCTGTGGACCCAGCCCTATCACTATCTTAGTGAAGCACTCAGCACATGGTCTATGTCTGAGTGGCGTGCTGTGAGTTCTGTGCTCTGAGCTATCTCCTGGTAGAATGAGCGGGAACTGTGGTGTTCCCTGTTTTATAGTGCGTGTGCTCTCACTGGTGATCGGCTGCGATGTTATGTGTGTGCTGGTTGGTCCAACTGCCTGTCCATCAGTGCATGTGTGATTGCACCATGATATGCTGATGTGGATATCATGACACTTGGCTTAGGAACCGGTAATGTTTGGGGTACAAAAATGCAAAGGAAAGGCCTATACAGAATGAACTAGACCACTGATTTACGAAAAGAGGGAGAGCAATCCAACATCGTGAAAAATGGTGGGAAATTGTGGTGCAATGGGCTCTTTTGATGACGACTCATAAAACTGGAAATCATATTCAGAGAGGTTACATTGTTACATTTTAGCCGGCAAAGTATTGGAAAAAATTAAGGTCCAAGAACTCTTAAGTACAATCAGAAGCAAAACTTTTAATTTTGTAAGAAGCTTAGGTCCCCGGGGATAAGATATATCAAGAACTGGTGAAAATTTCAAAAATCATTATTCAGCAAAGCCTTCAACACCATCATCCCAGCCAGGCTCATATCAAAGCTTCAAAACCTAGGACTTGGCTCCTCTGCAACTGGATCATCGACTTTCTGACCCATAGACCACAATCAGTCAGGATAAACACCAACACCCCCTTCACGATAGCCCTCAATACTGGGGCCCCGCAAGGCTGCGTACTTAGCCAACTACTGTACTCCCTATACACACACTACTGTATGGCAAAAGCTGGCTCCAACTCCATCCACAGGCTTGCTGATGACTGACGATAGTGGGTCAGATCTCGAACAACAACGAGTCAGAATACAGGAGGGAGATAGAGAACCTAGTGGAGTGCTGTAACGACAACAATCTATCCCTCAATGTCAGCAGAATTAAAAAGCTGGTCATTGACTTCAGAAAGCAAAGTACTGTACACACCTTGGTCTGCATCAATGGGGTCGAGTGGAGGTGGTTGACAGATTCAAATTCCTAGGTGTGCACATCACCAAAAATCTGTCCTCTCAACCGATGTCGACGCTACGATCAAGAAAGCACAACAGCACCTATACTTCCTCAGGAAACTAAGGAAATTTGGCATGTCCACATTAACTCCTACCAACTTTTACAGGAGCACCATAAAAAGCTTCCAATCTGACTGCATCACAGCCTGGTATGGCAACTGCTTGGCCCAAGACCGCAAGAAACTTCAGAGAGTCGTGAACACAGCCCATCCATCACACAAACCTGCCTCCCATCCATTGACTCTGTCTGCACCTTCCACTGCCTCAGGAAAGCCGGCAGCATAATCAAAGACCCCTCACACCCGGCTTACTCACTCTTCCAACTTCTTCCATCAGGCAGGAGATACAAAAGTCTGAGAACACGCACAAACAGACTCAAAAACAGCTTCTTCCCCGCTGTTACCAGACTCCCAAACGACCCTCTTACGGACTGATCTGATTAATGCTACACTCCTGTATGCTTCACCTGATGTCGGTGTCTATGTATTTAAATTGTGTACCTCGTGTTGCCCTATTACGTATTTTCTTTTCATGTAGCAATGATCTGTTTGAGCTGCATGGAGAAAAATATTTTTCACTGTACCTCGGTACATGGGGCAAGAAACAAATCCAATCCAATAAATAAATCCAATCCGTTGATTATTGCGGAGAGGCTTATATTTCATTGAAGGAATCTGTTTGAAGGAAGAATATTGCGCTGTTCCTTACAACCCTCAAGCAATTTGCAGAGTTTTGTGAATTTGGTGATTTGTGAGATGACACAATTGCAGATCGTTTAGTGTGTGGTTTGAAAAATGAGGCCATTCAAATAAAGTTATTAACAAAACGTAGTCTAAATCTGAAGACTGCATTTGTTATTGCAGTTTCAATGAACCTTGCAGATAACGGGGCTTCTCAGCTCGGAGCGAGCACAAGGATCCATAAACTGGCTGCCACTCAGATGAAGTGTACTCAGCAACAAGCTTCCCTTCGCTGTGCAAAAACAAGCACTTCACAGGCTGATTGATGAAGGATAAAGACATCTACTGGAGAACGTGAAAATACATCTAAAGTTGAGAACGACAAAGTCCTGGAAGTGCACAGGCAACCAGGAAGAAATGGATACCCAATTCATTGTTTCTATGACTATGTTATTACAATGCAATAATATGGGGCGTCATTCTCCGCCGGCGGGAGTCTCCGTTTTGCCGGCGCCCGGGGGTTTCCCGACGGCGTGGGACTTCCCCACAATGGGAAACCCCATTGACCGGCCGGTGTTACGGAGACTCCCGCCGGCCGGTCGGGGCAGAAATGTGGCGGGGCGGGTAGGAGAATTTCGCCCATGATGCCTGCACTTGGATATGGATGTAAATGACTTTTAAAAAAATAAATATTTTTATTCCAAACCAAAGTACACAAATCGCAAATTCTTCCAAAAACATAACACAATCCAAACAGTTTGTCATTTTTCCCCCTTTTTCTCCCCTTAACCTCCCCACTCCCTCCCAAAACTGCCCCCTCTTCCCTTCTCTCACCCCATCCATTGGCGACAAACAAATCTTTGAATAAGGACAAGAACATGCTCCATCTTATGAAGAACCTCTCCTCTGACCCTTGAAGAGCGAACTTAATTTTTTCCAACTTAAGAAACTCTGCCACATCCCCCAACCATACCAACACCCTTGGTGACTCCACTGTCCTCCATCCCAATAGAATTAATCACTGGACAATCAGACAGACGAAGGACACAATATAGTCGACCCCCCTCCCCTCGCGTAGCTTCGCCACTCCGAAGATCGCCACCAATGGGCACGGCGACATCCTCACCCCCACTACAGAAATTCCTTTATTGATATCCCAGTTATTAGTTGTGTTGGACCTGAGAAGTAAAGAGGGAGGGATGTTATATATGTGGGTTATTGTAGTTGAATGACTAACCTGAGGAAGGAACTGCGCTCCGAAAGCTAGTGATTCCAAACAAACCTGATGGACTTTAACTGGTATTGTAAGACTTCTTATTTTGCCCACCCCAGTCCAACGCCAGCATCTCCACATCATGGGCGGGAGTCTCTGATCCTGAGGCTAAGTGTTGATGCCGTCATAAGCGCCGTCGCGTTTCTCGGCGTCAACATGGCCTCAGGAGCAGCGATTCTGACCCCTAAAGGGGACCAGCACGGCACGGGAGTGACACACGCCGCTCCAGCTGCCGATCCCAGTGTCAGATGGGCTCCACGGGTCTGTACATGCGCAGTGGGACCAACGCGATTGCCGCGCATGCGCGGTGGCTCCCTTTTCCCCGCTGGCCCCAATGCAACATGGCATAGGGCTACAGGGGCCGACGCAGAACAAAAGAGGCCACCAGCCCGATCGGCCCCGATCACGGGCCAGGCCACAGCGGAGGCCCACCCCCGGGGACGACCCCGCCACCCCCCCCACACATTTCAGGCCGCCCCCCAACCCATTCACGCCGGGTAAGACCGGGTTAGAGTGGCGCCGGCGGGACTCGGGCTTTTTTGTAAGGCCGCTCGGTCCATCCCGGAACGAGAATCGTCGGGAAGTCCGCTCTCCGGAGAATTGGTGGACCAGTGTTGGGGTGGCGTCGCGCGATTCGCGCCCGTCCCGGCGATTCTCCGGCCCGGCTTGAGCTGAGAGAATCCCACCACAGCAGCGGGATTCTCCGCTTTATGCTGAAATGACCCGACGCCAGCATGAAAACTGGCGCGAACCACTCCGGCGTCAACGGACCCCGAAAGTGAGGAATTCTCCACTTACCTCCACTTTCTCGGGGGCTCAGTGGACAACGGAGGGGTTGGCACCACTCCATCCGGCGTGTTTTGGCGCTTGCGCAGGGGTTCTCTTCTCCGTGCCAGCCATAGCGGAGACCTACTGGGGCCGGTGGGAAAGGAAGGAATGCCCCCACGGTACAGGCCCGCCCGCAGATCGGTGGGCCCCAATCGCGGGCCAGGCCACCGTGCCCCCCCCCCCGGGGTCGGATCCCCCGAGGACCGCCCCAGCCAACGTACCTGCCAGATCCCACCGTGTGGGACCATGCACAACCCACGCCGGCATGACTGGCCAAAAATGGACGGCCGCTCAGCCCGTCAGGGCCCGGAGAATTGCCGGGGAGGCCACAGCCAACGGCCCCCGACCAGCCTGGCGTGAACCCTGCCCCCGACCGAAAAACAGAGCTGGAGAATACGGCAGCCAGCATCAGGGCCGTGGGCGGGATTCGCGCCGCTCCCCGGGGATTCTCCGACCCGGCAGGGGGTTGGAGAATCCTTCCCAATGGCTTTGTTCACGTTGATCGTAAGAATAAAAAATCAGAATATTTTCTAAAAGGCATTCGTCTCCTAAGTGTTGATGCTCAAAGAACCTTGAGAGTACTCACACAAGGACACAAAACCTTAGTTGCAGGTACAGCAATCAATCAGGAAAGTAAATGACGTGTTGGCCTTTATTTCAAAGGGATTGGAGCACTAGAATAAAGAGGTCTTGCTGCAATTGTATGGGGTTTTGGTGAGACCTCACCTAGAGTACTGCGTGCAATTTTGAATTCCATATTTAAGAAAGGATATGGAGGCAGTAAAGTAATGGTTCACCATTTTAGTCTCTAGGATGAGGAGGTAGTCCTATGATGAGAGGCTGAGGAAATTGGTCGAGTTTTGAATAATTGAAACTTTTAAGGTTATGGGGAGGCTTGACAAGGTGGATACTGAGACATTGTTTCCCCTCGCTGGGGAATCCAGAAGAAGAGGACACACAGTTTCAGGATCAGGGAAGAATCATTTAGAATTTGGATGAGGAGAGGTTCTTTACTCTCTACTCTGGAGAGTTGTACATCTGCATCGCTGAATATATTTAAGGCTGAAATCGACAGAATTTTGGCCTATCAAGAGATACCAATGTGGATGGGAATGTGCCAAAGATCAGCAATGCTCATCTTGACTGGCGAAGCAGATTTGATTAGCTGTATGGTCTACTCAAGCTCCTGTTTGTATGTTCTTAATATGTCTCTTCTGTTCTGTGGAAGTTCTAGAAATTCTTCAATTATATTGACACAAACTCTGTCCTAGATTTCCTACTTAAATTATGTCAGTTCCTGGGCATCACTCACATAGAGAAAATAAGGAAATTCTTCAGGAACTGCTCCATCTGCTCACCCCAGGGAATTCTCCTATATTGATACATCATTTATTGTGTCACATTGTCAGTTGTGGTATCTCTGAGCATACTGTCATTAAGAGTGGATCTGCATTCCAATGTAGCATGCATATGGGTTTGCGAGTTCCAAGGACCTGCAGCATTTTTCCTTCGGGATCCCTGAGGTTGCGGGAATATGTAGTGTTTTATACAGGTAGTAATGCTGGCACTGATGCTGCAGTGTTGGCATGGCAGCACCGTTTATGCAACTGGGATGTGTTTCATTTCAGATTGGCACATACACAGGATCACAATACCCGCAGCTGCAATGTGAAAATATTAAACTTAATGCAGTCACCAGAATATAGAGGAATATAATGAAACAAAAACATCTGGGCTCACTAGGGAACCCCAGCGGATTAGAAGCCACAGTGCAGTGGAGATGTATCAGCAGTTCACCTGTCCTGGAATCTGGTGATGATTGCTATTAGTTGACCTGCCATTACCACACCATTGCCCTGGCTTCTGCCACTGCATCTGCCACTTCCACATCAGCCTTCCCCTACCTCCCGGTCAGACAAACATCTGACTCCTCCATCTCCCCTTCTACAAAACCATTCCCCCTTTGCTGAACGAGGTTGTGCAGGATGCGGCAGACCACAATGATCTTGGACACTGGTGAGTACTGAAGCACTCTGCCTGAGCAGTCCAGCAGTACAATCTCATTTTCAGCAGTCCTATTATCTGCTCCATTGTTGCCCTTGCTGAGGCATGGGTGGCATTGTCCCTCTCTTCATTGGCATTCTGCGTGTTCCGCACTGGTATCATCAGCCAGGTCCTCTGTGCGAATCCCCATCACCAACGAGTCGGCCCTGCAGTCGATGAGATGAAACTAAGACTTGTGGTACCTGCAATCTGTTTGAGATTTCAGTGGGATCAGTTTTCAGTGATCACATACCAGCTGCACATTCAGCACAACTAAGGGGTAATTGCCCCTTACATTTGTGGGACTCTTATGATTGCAGAAATTCCCACTGCTCTGGCTGCCTGGTTTTCGGGGTCTGTACTGAATTTTACATAATAATTTGTTCTTTTGAAGGGTACACCTGTCATCTCCTGGAGGCATTTGCGCATTGGAAACTGCAGTATTTGCACACAAGTCTATAGTGTAGCCCTGGAAAGAGCCACTGCAAAGAAGTTCAATGCCAGTGGTATTAAAAATAGCAGAAAAGCAGTGTACAGATTATCATGTTAATGTGGGGAGGTTTGTCAGATGAGGAACATATAGCAGTTATGAACAATGCTTGGCACTTTTACAGGAACATAAAAGAAAAAGAAAGCTGTATTTAGTTGCTTTGGAACGAACATCTAAGAATATTTCTTGGAATCATTATACTTTCATTATCACATGATTTTAATTTAAATCAAGTGTAAACCCCATCAGAGAAGCAACATAAAGATTTCTAAAAATTGGCTTTTACTCCATTCGTGTGGGCTGAAATAAAACTTTCTTAAACGATTGGAATATGTTAAACGGAATAAATCAATCCTAATTACAGAACTGGAAACAAAAATATGGTCAATGGTTAAAAAGATCAGAAAACCGGTAAAGTTTTAAAGCTCACCACCATGTGTCTATTCCTTTCTAAATAATTACAAAAAAACAAGTGGATTTCTCGTGGCAATGCTTATGGAGAATTATGATGTGGTTTTAAGAAAAGCAATATGATCTAATAGTGTGGTGTTTACTACTTTTCAGTTAAGATAGGAGGATGTGGTAAACAGGCATGCAATCTCCAATGTACTTGTTACAATTCCTGAATTGCCAGACCACCTATGGTATCCTCTGCTCTTTGTGTCATGGTATAAAGTTGCACGTTGAAGAATTTATACGGAAGACAGGTCTTCTTGTTGTCTGATTGCCAGTAAGATGTGTTGGAAAATCACATTTATGCATCCTCAGATATCTACAGAACAACCGCCTTGGCCTGGATCTCTGGAAAAGCAATCAGCAACAATATCTGATCCAGTCACTTTAGGTCCATCAAAATCTTGAAGTTTGTTAAGGTGGGTGGGGAATTACTGAGTAGCTGGACAGACCTTATCTGATGAAAGACCAGGATTAATCTGTAGTGATGCTGTCACATACTATTAACATATAAACATCCTCACCATCGATACATCAGCAAGGTCAGTGGCAGGAACATCCCAGTCTTCACACAGGGATCAATGGTCTTGATATTTTTGGTTCACAATCCCCAGGTGGTTCAGCCAATAAAGTAACTGTATAGGTTGGTACTGAAACACACAGATCAGCAGGGTGCCACATTTTTACCTTGGGTCTGTGCTAATTTGGCTGATCTCAGTCAGGGTGGTGGGGATGGCCATTCATTTGACCTCAGTTCACTTGCAGCTTCATCTTGGGCACCCGTAAGATCAGGGCTGGTCAATTCCCTGCCTGTCTCCCCCATTCTAAAAATGTTAATGGGCCTGTCAGCCACCTTGTAAATGGGCCCAATCTTTGTTTGGAAGGAAAGCAATAGCTGCGATTCCCACTCCCAATTGCTACTCAATGCTTCATGCCAGAACATATGGCTAGTGGAAGAGGCTCCCTTCGCAGCTGTATGCATTTGTGAAATGAGGCCTAAATTCTCTAAGCATTTACACAAATCTGCAAGATCGCTAATGCACGTGGAACCAGACTGAGAATGTATCACTGGAAAGTTTATAAAAAGAGAGACATTTCAGGGAAAATATATGAACGAAAAAGTAAATGAAAAAAAATGCTACAAGTTATCATTGACCAGTAAGACTTAGGCTGACAATTGGCCTTAACTGACTCTTTCGTGGATGCTCCTGGAATTAAGAATGGCCAAAATGTTTTTGGACATCTGTTTTCACTGTTGGCTTGGTCATAGCAATTTATATTGGTGAATCTAAAGAGATTAGTGACTTTGTTTCTAATCATTCTACGTTTAGTGCAATCTGAGATCTTGTTTGTTTTCTTTTGCTTTTTGAAAGAAGCATTTTTCAGCCTAATAAGATACAGCAGTTCAATTCTAATCCAGAGTTTATGTTTAGAGCCACATCTAACAGTCTGGGATGAAATAAAGTTCTTAATTGCTGACATAAAATAGCTCAAAACTGACTACAGGCAGTATCAACTGAAATGGTGACCTGGAAATTGATGAGAACATAAGGTAGGATTACATACGATCTTACCCCAATTGTTTGGCTTGATGTCCAAACTAACTTAAAAAAGAGGTGTTAGAATAGAGAGTCTAACATCAAGAAAATTGTAAAATTATTTATTTTGAAAAAATATGACTTTGCAAAGGAAATTCAGCCAGTGAGAAAAATAGTCAATGGAAACTTTGCCAACAGGTTAACTTATAAGTGTAAATAAACTAAAGCTGCTTGTCATCATACACAGCTCATCAATGTGGAGCCCAGAGGTTATAATAAACGCATATCAAAATCTAGCATTGACATTTTAGAGGGTACATTTTACCCAGTTTTATTCTCTGCACAGAGTCCTATTGATTGTTACTGTCGGCCTCAGGGTAAACACAAATTCAATCCATCTGAATCAAAGCACACTGCATTGTGTGTTCAAAAATGTTGCTATTCTTGAGGTAGCAATGTATACCAATCCTCTTCCCTTGTACCTTGTAGTTTGTTCTTTTAAAATGACTGCATTGCTGTCTGGTTAACTCGTCTTTAAACGTTGTCTTCTTAAAACTACGTAGGACTTTTCAGAGTTTTCATTTTGTCTACGTATTTTGATTCCGCAGCATTTTTTTTTATTACCTGATTGTTTCCTTTAACCCCACAAGAATTTTACTATCTTGCTTTCAGCTCCTAATTCATTTGCAACAACCTAAGTGGTCCAGATGGCAACTGCATTTGAGAATCCAATGTGTCGTTAAGATGTGGAAGAGAAGTAAGAGTCTTTGAAGGGAGAGCAATGGCAAATGGATTACACTTCAGACATTATATACATATGCCAAATTTACTGAAGCTCCCTCAGAAGAGACACCTACCTTTTAACATCTTTTTGTTTTACAGAAGGTTATCATATAGTTGTGTTATCTCCTGCAGACAACTTCAACCATGAGTGCCTCTTATTAATAAAGCAACTGTCGTTAAATGTTTATGCCATACTATGCATTGAAATCTCCATGAACATCATCTGCTAAATCAATCAGGCTATGCACAGTTATGTCAAGCAACTGATGGAAACCTTGAGAATAATTTCAACTTTAAAATTTTAATTTTAACTGGCAGCATGCACCTCAGGCAAAGGATCCAGCCAGTGAAAAAACATGTTATTCTGAGGGGCAATGACCATGACAATAAAGCTTTACATATTCTGGGTGTGAGAAATAGCTATGCCCAGGTATATAATTATAAAAATAGAAGACAATTAAAGAAAATAGATTATACGAAGCAAATTTCTGCGGTTGTTGGAGATCTGAAATAAAAACCGAAAATGCTGGAAGTACTCATGTTTTGCTTGCATTCTATTTAAACATTGTTGTCAGAACTGATGAAAGGTTATTGACCTGAAATGTTAACTCTGATTCTCCAAAGATGATGTCTGGCCAGTGGAGGATTTCTAGCAAAGAAAAATAGAGTGTTGGAATTCATTCAATGACACTTCAGTACAAAGCAAGTAGACCGTCTTCATGGTGTTTCGCAAAAAGTGCAGAAAATTACATAATGAAAAGCATTATGCTCAGACTAAACAAATGTGGTCCAAATTTGATTAACAAACAAATTAAAATTAAATTGAAGAGAGCCAAGGTGTCCGAGTAGATACTAATGGACCCTAAACACTAGATCCCGTACCAACCTCCCCGAACAGGCGCCGCAATGTGGCGACTAGGGGCTTTTCACAGTAACTTCATTTGAAGCCTACTTGTGACAATAAACTATTTTCATTTCATTTCACACTAATCATTTCCAACCAATGAAGAACATTTTATTTATTCATTTGTGGGATTTCAGCAATGCTGGCAAGGCCGGTATTTATTGTTTATCCTTAATTGCCCTTGACAAGATAGTAGTGAGCTGCCTTCTTGAACATCAGGAGCTGAAAACAAGATAAAAATAAGTTGCAGCCTATGTGGTGTAAATGTACCCATCTGTTAGGAATGGAGTTCCTGAATTTTGACCCAGTAACGGTGAAGGAGCAAAAATATGGGGCAGGATTTTCCTTCCCCTCTGCAGAGTGCCCTGCAGTGGCAGAGGGCGGCTCACCGCTGGTCCCGCTGTTTTTAATGACGTTTTCCGTTGAACGCAACCCTCACTGCCGCAAAACCCGCAGTGGGCATGTGCCATCGGTGGGACAGTAAGATCACACCAGCGTGGATGGCCAGAAAATCCCACTCATAGTTCCAAGTCAGGATGATGTGTGACTCGGAGGGGAAATGCAGATAATGCTGTGTGCCTCTGCTATCCTTGTCCTTCTAGGTGGTAAAGGTCATGGGTTTGGGAGATTCTGTTAGCAGAGTTAAGGAGAGTTAGCAGGTTGCTACAGTGCATCTTATAGATGGTACAATTTGCAGCCGTTGTTCGCCAGTGATGGATGGAGTGAATGTTTAAGGTGGTGGATGGACTATCAATGTAGGCTGTTCTGCCATGGATGGTGTCTAGTGTTGTTAGAGCTGCACTTATCCAAAAAAGTGGAGAGTGTTCTATTGGACTGTTGGCTTGTGCATTGTAGATGATATTCAGGCTTTGGGGAGTCAGGAGGTGAGTTACTTGCCGCAGGATTTCCAGTCTCTAATCTGCATTTTTAGTTGCAGTATTTATATGGCTAATCAAGTTAAGTTTCTGATCAATGGTGTGTGATTCGGTGATAGTGATGCTACTGAAGGCCAAAGGTGATCTTTAGATTCTCCCTTATTGGAAAAGGTAATTGCTGTGCACTTGGGTGGTATGAACATTACTTGTCATTTATCATCCTGAGCCTGAATATGGTCTTCTGCATGCAGTCATGGACTGCTTCAGTATCTGAGGAGTTGCAAATGGTATTGAACAAAATACAATTGTTAGCAAAACCCCTCACTTTTGACGTTATGTTGGAGGAAAGTTAACTGCAGTAACCACTGAAGATTGCTGGGTCTATGACACTGTCCTGAGGAAGCATTTTGGCTGAAATGATTAACCTTCAACAACCACAATCATCTTCCTATGTGTGAGATATGACTCCAACTATTGGAGAATTTCCCTCCAGATGCCCACTGATTTCAGTTTTGCCATAGTTCCTTGAAGCCACACTTTGTCAAATGTTGCCTTAATGTCAAGGGCACTCCCTTTCAGTCTCACCTCACCTCTGGATTTCAGCTCTTTTGCCCATGTTTGGATCAAGGCTGTAATGAGGGCTCCTTACTGAAAGTAAGATTTAAATGCATTAGAAGCAGGGGCGAGATTCTCCGACCCCCCGCCGGGTCGGAGAATTGCCGGGGGCTGGCGTGAATCCCGACCCCGCCGGTTGCCGAATTCTCCGGCACCGGATATTCGGCGGGGGCGGGAATCTCGCCGCGCCGGTTGGCGGGCCCCCCGCGCGATTCTCCGGCCCGGATGGGCCCAAATCCCGCTGCTAAAATGCCTGTCCCGCCGGGGTAGATTAAACCACCTACCTTACCGGCGGGACAAGGCGGCACAGCCGGGGTCCTGGGGGGGGGGCGCGGGGCGATCTGGCCCCGGGGGGTGCCCCCACGGTGGCCTGGCCCGCGATCGGGGCCCACCGATCCGCGGGCGGGCCTGTGCCGTGGGGGCACTCTTTTCCTTCCGCCTTCGCCACGGTCTCCACCATGGCGGAGGCGGAAGAGACTCCCTCCACTGCGCATGCGCGGGAATGCCGTCAGCGGCCGCTAACGCTCCCGCGCATGCGCCGCCCGGAGATGTCATTTCCGCGCCAGCTGGCGGGGCACCAAAGGCCTTTTCTGCCAGCTGGCGGGGCGGAAATTAGTCCGGCGAGGGCCTCGCCCCTTGAGGTTGGGGCTCGGCTCCCCAAGATGCGGAGCATTCCGCACCTTTGGGGCGGCGCGATGCCCGACTGATTTGCAGACATCGCGCCGATACCGGAGAATTTCGCCCCAGTTCAGAGAAAGTTTAATGGACTAATAGCAGGAATGGGTGTGTTGTTGAATGAGAAAAGATCGGAGAGGTTAGGTTTGTGTCCACTAGAGTTGAGAAGAGCAAGAGGTAACAATCAAAACATTTAGGCTTCCAAGGGGTATTGATGGAGTGGATATGGAGAGGATGTTTCTTCGCGTCAGAGTATCTAAAACAAAGGGTCACTCATTTAAGACAGAGATGAGGAGAAATATTTTCTCACAGAGGGTCGTGATTCTCTGAAATTCTTCCTCGAAAGGCAGTGGAAACGGAGTATATGAATAGTTTTAAGGCAGAGCTCGATAGATTCTTGGTTAACAAGGGGGTGAAAGGTTATTGGGGTAGGCATGAATGTGGGGTTGAGGTTACAATCAGATCAGCCATGATCTTACTGAATAGTGGAGCACTCTCAAGGGACCGAGTTGCCTACTAATTCATTTGTTCGTATGGAGCCGTTTGCTCCTGGTGGAAAACGATCATTAATGAGCAGGTTATTGCTGTGTAAACGATGCTTCACAGCACTTTCAATCACTTTGATAATTATTGATAGTAGACTGATGGGGCACAATTGGCTGGTTTGGATTTGTCCTGCTTTTTGTGGACAGGGCACACCTGGATAATTTTCCATATTGTCACATATATGGCAGTGTTGTAGCTGAACTAGAAAAGGGCATGGCTAGCTCCAGAGGGTGGCTTTGGTACAACAGCTGGGTGTCATCAAGACTGTTAGGAAATAGATATATTTTAGGTAATTGATATTCATATTTGTGTGTATTGGGGCTAACCTATAGCTTTAAGTTTAAGCTTAATTTGTGTTTCTGTACCTGCGTGTTAAGAAAGGGTTAAGAACTTCAGTTTAGGGCTGCACGGTGGCACAGTGGTTAGCATTGCTGCCTCATGGCGCCGAGGTCCCAGGTTCAATCCCGGCTCTGGGTCACTGTCCGAGTGGAGTTTGCACATTCTACCCGTGTTTGAATGGGTCTCGCCCCCACTAACCAAAGATGTACAGGTTAGGTGGATTGGCCATGCTAAATTCCCCTTTCATTGGAAAAATGAATTGGGTACTCTAAATGTAAAAAAAAAGAAAAAGAAGAACTTCAATTTAGTTTCATTTAAACTTTGCCTGCATTATAATGAGGCCTTACAATCCGAAAGCAAACACAGAGTATAAAAATCTGGGCTGTTGCCTTGTAACAGAGAGGCCACATAGGAACAGAAAGCAGTTTGAGGCAGTTGGAATAACATAACCGAGAAGCAAGGAGCTTATCACAGAAACTGTTGGAAGAGGGATGTGAAAGGACATTTGAGAAAGCAAGTCCCAACCTTAAGAATAGAAAACTCCCAGACATCAGGGAATGGGACGGAAGAAAATTCCAGGAAGACTGAAGTCAAGGAATAAGGAACAGGAAAGGTGAGGAGCAGAGAGACCCGAACTTTAAAGACATGGCTGCAAGGTGCAGACCTGAAGACATTGGCTTGTGAGAAGCCAGAGATTCAAGATGACCAGAATGTTGTGGCTCCTTACTACGGGCCTGTGAAGCACTGGTATTCTGTTGGCATGGTTTGGTGGCTGAGAGATTGAAAAGGAAGCTGGAATGCATGTGGTGATGCTGGGGAGGACCACCGGAAGGCACGGTCGAAATCCTGAGGGTGGGTCCTTGGTTAAGACACCCGAGAGAAAGTGCCATTTAGGAGAATATTCCCAGGCGTGTCCTTCAAGAGTGGAGATAGAAATCCTCATGTGGAAGACAGAGTTCCAGTGAGACCAGTTAGCTCTCAGTGTGACAAGTATCTGGGGATCCTCCTTGGGATTTGACTTGTCCAGGAGCAACATCAGTTGGGAACATAACAGGACTTATAGCCTTTTTTGAATCCAGTGCCTTAAGCTGTTTCTTTTTTTAAAAAACATTTTATTAAGGCATTTATAATTTTATAACAATAAATGGTACAAATATAAACATAGTGCAAAAAACATCTCTCCATCTCTCACTAATCCTGCCTACCCTAAACACAAAGTAGGCTAACTCCCCCCCCCTCCCCTTTATTGCCTCTGCTGACGGTTTATCTTTCCCCGAAGAAGTCGATAAACGGCAGCCACCTCTGGACGAACCCCAACCCCAAGTTGACCCTCTCAGGGTGAACTTAATTTTCTCAAGCCTGAGAAACCCAGCCATGTCGCTAACCCAAACCTCTGATTTTGGGGGCTTTGAGTCCCTCCACGCTAACAATATCCAACTCCGGCTACCAAGGAGGCAAAGACTAAAACGTCAGCCTCTCTCGCCCCTTGGACTCCTGGATCTTCTGACATTCCAAAGATCGCCACCTCTGGACTCGGTGCCAACCTTGTTTTAAGCACCGTGGACATGACATCCGAAAATCCCTGCCGGTATCCCCTAAGCTTTGGGCATGCCCAAAACATATGGACATAGTTTGCTTGGCCCTCCCGCACACCTTGTCCTCTATCCCGAAAAACTTGCTCATGCGGGCCACCGTCATGTGTGCCCGGTGAACCACCTTGAATTGTATTTGGCTGAGCCTGGCACATAATGAGGACGTGTTGACTCTGCTCAAACAATCCGCCCACAGACCAGCCTCTACCTTACCCACCCCACCCGCCCCCCCACCCCCCCCACCCCCCTCCAGCTCATCTTCCCATTTACCCTTTAGCTCATCTATCTGGGTTTCCTCCCACTCCATAAGCTCTTTGTAGATATCTAAAATCTTCCCCTCCCCCACCCCCATTCTAGAAACTACCCTGTCCTGTATCCCCTGTGGTGTTGGAGCGGAAAGATCGAAACTTGCCTTCTCACAAAATCCCTTATCTGTAGATGTCAAAACCCAATCCCTCCCGGCAATTCGAACTTCTTCTCCAAATGCTCCAAACATGGAAAGCTCCCATTAATAAATAGATCTCCCATCCTCTCAATCCCTGCTCTCTGCCATCTCCGAAACCCCCCATCCAGCCTCCCCAGAACCAACCAGTAATTATCACAAATTGGAGCCGACACCGATGCTCCCTCTACTCACATATGCTTCCTCCACTGCCTCCAGACTCTCAGGGCCGCCACTACCACCGGGCTTGTGGAGAACCGGGCCAGCAAGAATGGCAGAGGAGCCACTACCAATGCCCCCAAACTTGTGCCCTTACACAATGCCGCTCTTAAGCTGTTTCTTGACGTCATGTGAAGTGAATCAAATTGGCTGAAGACAGAGATTTCTATAATGGTGGAGACTTCAGGAGGAGGCTGACGACGGATCAGTTATTCAACACTTCTGGCTGAAGATGGTAGCAAGTGCTTCGGCTTTGTCTTTTGCATAATGTGCTCTGCTCTGCCATCATTGAGGATGAAAATGTTCATGGAACCTCCTGCTCTGAGTTGCTGTTTAATTGCCCACTATCATTCAGGATTGGGTGCGGCAGGACTGCACAGTTTTGATCTGATCCATTCCAAGTGCGACATTGCATTGCACGGAACTTCCACTGTTTAGAATGCATGTACCCCTGTGTTGTAACTTCATCAATTTGGCACCTCCTTTGGATATGCCTTTTGCCGCTGCTGGTAAACTCCCCTTCACTCATCATTGAATGAGGATTGGTCCGCTGGCTTGATGGTAATGGTAGAGTGAGGGGTGTGCCTCAGATGAAGTGACGGACTATGATTGAATCCAATTTTTCTGCTCCGGATGTTCCACAGTGCCTCATGGATGCCCAGTTTTGGGCTATTCGATCTGTTTTGAACACATTCCCTTCAGCACAATGGTTGTGCCGCTCAACACAATGGAGGGTATCGTCAGTGTAAGAACTTAACTTTGGTTCTGCTAGGAAAATGTGATGTTCACTCTTACCAGTATTATCCTGGGCAGATGTATCTGCTACAGGGAGATTGGTGAGGACCAGGTCAAGTAGGTTTTTCCCCCTTGTTGGTTCTCTCATCACCTGCTCCAAGCTTAGTCTGGTAGATATGTGCTTCAGGTTTCAGCACACATGGCTAGCAGTGCTACCAAGCCACTCTTGGCAATGGACATTGAAGTACATTTAGTTCCTTTGCTACCCTCGGTGCTTTTTTAAGTGATGAACCCACTGATTCTTCATCTGCCAGAGTGTGGTAAATATTAATCAGCAGGAGGTTCCCTTGCTCATATTTGGCCTGATACTATGAGACTCCATGAAATCCAGAGTCAATGTTGAAAACTCCTCGGATGACTCCCTCCTGACTCTAAAGCCCTGTCCTGCCACCTCTGGTAGGATGGCGATGGAGGAATCTGGGACTTTGGCTGTAAGATGTGGGGCAAAATTCTCCCCCAGCGGCGCGATGTCCGCCGACTGGCGGCAAAAACGGTGCCAATCAGACGGGCATCGCGCCGGCCCAAAGGTGCGGAATGCTCCGCATCTTTGGGGGCCGAGCCCCAACATTGAGGGGCTAGGCCGGCGCCGGAGGGATTTCCGCCCCGCCAGCTGGCGGAAATGGCGTTTGTTGCCCCGCCAGCTGGCGGAAATGGCGGTTTGTTGCCCCGGCAGCTGGCGCGGAAATGCGGCGCATGCGCGGGAGTGTCAGCGGGCGCGGACAGTTTCCCGCGCATGCACAGTGGGGAGAGTCTCTTCCGCCTCTGGCATGGTGGAGGCCGTGGCGGAGGCGGAAGGGAAAGAGTGCTCACACGGCACAGGCCCGCCCGCGGATCGGTGGGCCCCGATCGCGGGCCAGGCCACCGTGGGGGCACCCCCCGGGGTCAGATCACCCCGCGCCCCCCCCCAGGACCCCGGAGCCTGCCCACGGCGCCTGGTCTCGCCGGTAAATACCAGCTTTAATTTACGCCGGTGGGACAGGCAATTTCTGGGCGGGACTTCGGCCCATCCGGGCCGGAGAATTGAGCGGGGGGTCCCGCCAACCGGCGCGGCCCGATTCCCGCCCCCGCCCAATCTCGGGTACCGGAGACTTCGGCGGGGGCGTTGGCGGGATTCACGGCGGCCAACGGCCATTCTCCGACCCGGCGGGGGGTCGGAGAATGATGCCCATGATTCTGTAAATATGACTCTGTTAGGCTATTGTTTGACTAGTCTGTGGCGTAGTTCTCCCATTCTCCCACTTTTTGACAGATAAGTCCCCAGATGTTTATCAGGAGGACTTTGCAGGGCATGGTTGGCTGGGCTGGGTGTGCCTTTGTTTTTCTGATGCCTAGGCCAAAGCCACATGCTTGGTCTGGTATTATTCTTATTCAACTTTTCTATAACAGTTTAATATAACTGGCATGGTCATTTCTGAGGGCAGTTAAGAGTCTGGCACATAGTGGATCAGGCGTCAAAGCATGAATGCGATAGGGTTACCTATATATCCATGAAAAAACAATGGCACTTTAGCAAATTTAGGGTTAAAAGGTTATTGTTGTTGGTGCATGTCGGTTGAGTCCAGTTGGGTAAGGACAACAGATTGTCTTCGCTAAGGGATATTGTTAAACATAGGTGAGATATTATGACAATCCAGTAGTTTCATGATGATCATCACTGAGACTAACTTTTTCATTACAGATTTAATAATGAACCCAATTTAACCTTTTCCAGCTGCCGTGATGAGATTTCAACTCATGTTGCCTGAGCATGAGTACAGGCGTTTGGATTACTAGTTCATTAACACTGCCACTATGCTACCTGAACCTCACAACCACTAGAATGTAAGTCAGAGGTAACCAGTATAGAATTTTGACCAGTTCTCATCACCAAGTCACAGATATGACATTCAAGTAATGGAGGAAGTGCTGAGAAAGACCATACAACTGGGGCGAAATTCTCCGTTATCGGCGGAAACTCCGCCGATCGGCGCAAAAAACGGCGCAAATCCCACTTGCGTCACGTCATAAAAATGGGCCGATAGTCTGCGGCCCGAAATGGGCTATCAGCGACGTAACGGGATCCGCGCTTGCGCAGTGGTTCACGCCGTGCAGCGTCATACGCGCTGCACGGCGTGACGGCTCATAAGGCCGCGCAGCTCCCCCCCACCCGACCGGAACAGCCGACCGCAACACCCGACTTGATGGCTGGCCGTCGCTCAGCCCCGAGGTTCGAGTCACGCGATGTGGAGGCGCTCCTGGATGCGGTGGAGCAGAGGAGGGACGCCCTGTATCCCGGGCACGGCCGCAGAGTTGCCCCACGCCACAGCCGGCGTCTGTGGAGGGAGGTGGCAGAGGCCGTCACCGCTGTGGCCCTGACACCACGGACAGGCACCCAGTGCCACAAGAAGGTGAACGACCTCGTCAGAGCAGGCAGGGTGAGCGTCCCCCATATCCCCATATCCCCTCTCCCCCAAATCCCCCCCTCCCCCATATCCCCCCCTCCCCATATCCCCCCCTCCCCCATATCCGCCATATCCCCCCTCCCCCATATCCCCCCTCCCCATATCCCCCCCTCCCACATATCCCCCCTCCCCCATATCCCCCATATCCCCCCTCCCCCATATCCCCCCCTCCCCCATATCCCCCCTCCCCCATATCCCCCATATCCCCCCTCCCCCATATCCCCCCCTCCCCCATATCCCCCATATACCCCCTCCCCATATCCCCCATATCCCCCCTCCCCCATATCCCCCCTCCCCCATATCCCCCATATCCCCCCTCCCCCATATCCCCCATATCCCCCCTCCCCCATATCCCCCATCCCCCATATCCCCCATGTACCCCCTCCCCATATCCCCCATATCCCCTCTCCCCCAAATCCCCCCCTCCCCCATATCCCCCCCTCCCCCATATCCCCCCTCCCCCATATCCCCCATATCCCCCATATCCCCCATATCCCCCCTCCCCATATCCCCCCCTCCCCCATATCCCCCCCTCCCCCATATCCCCCCTCCCCCATATCCCCCCCCATATCCCCCATATCCCCCTCCCCCATATCCCCCATATTCCCCCTCCCCCATATCCCCCATATCCCCCCCTCCCCCATATCCCCCATATCCCCCCTCCCCCATATCCCCCCTCCCCCATATCCCCCATATCCCCCCTCCCCCATATCCCCCATATCCCCAAGTGAATCCAGCCCTAACCTTAACCTCTGCAATGCACGCGCAACCGATGGCGTGCATTCATATACCTGCCTAACACTGTTGCCTTTTACCCCTGCCACCACCCCCCCCCCCAGGAGAAGCGCGCACACAACAATAGGGAGCATGTGAGGACTGGAGGAGGGCCCGCTGATGAGAGGCCACTGACCGTACACGAGGAAAGGGCCCTGGAACTGGCTGACGGACCTGACGACCGGGAGGTTGCTGATGCAGAGGTCGGGGCCCCACGAGCAAGTGAGCCACCAACAGCCCGTCCCCATATCCCCCCTCCCCTATATCCCCCTCTCCCGTATCACCTGATCACTGCCTGATGTCTAACCATGCATGCTTCATTGTGTATCGCAGGACCAAACGTCCAGGCACCCATCCCCGCAGATGCAGACCGCCCGCAGGATGCCCCTCCGAGACCACGGGAGACGGAGAGACCCGCACCCTCCAGCATGCGACGCCCGCAGGATGCCCCTCGGAGACCACGGGAGACGGAGAGACCCGCACCCTCCAGCATGCGACACCCGCAGGATGCCCCTCGGAGACCACGGGAGACGGAGAGACCCGAACCCTCCAGCATGCGACGCCCGCAGGATGCCCCTCGGAGACCACGGGAGACGGAGAGACCCGAACCCTCCAGCATGCGACGCCCGCAGGATGCCCCTCGTAGACCACGGGAGACGGAGAGACCTGGTGCAACAGGGAGACGACACCCCCGTCACGTGCGGGAGCGACCACCCAGCGATGAGGGGGGCAGCCACAAGCCCCCCGTCACATCCGAGCCAGGACACCACTACCCAGGACACCACTATCCAGGACACCCCTACCCGGGACACCACTACCCAGGACACCCCTACCCGGGACAGCACTACCCGGGACAGCACTACCCAGGACACCCCTACCCGGGAAGACGAAATACCGGACAGTGACTCAGAGTGGATGGGTGGAGACGAACCCCCACCCCAAAGTGCCATGGACTCAGAGTGGGACGAAGAGCACGACACAACGCCACTGCTGTCACCAACACCCTCCACCATCGCAGAAACACTCACCACGGTTGGGCACTTTAGTGATGAGGCGTCTGGTACACTCACTGGTGCGCACAACACAGCCGTCCCGGTACAGCAGGTGGAGGTAGGAGCAGCAGAGGGACCGGGCGGTCGGAGGGCAGCCCAGGCCAAGCGAACATCTGCCGCCCAGATGGATCCCGGGTTCCTGCAGTTACCACACCCACACATAGATCCGATGCAACCACCGACACGGAGACGAGCGAATAGGGTGACGGGTGGCTTGCGGCGGCTGCGGTCGCAGGTGGACGAGTCCACCCGCGTCCAGGAGCTGGGAGTGGTCCCGGTCATGCGTGCCACCCAGGCTGACACCGCACGGGTGGCGTCCGCGGTGGAGGCAATGGGTGCGACGGTGTCAGACATGGGGAGCGGTTTGCGAGGCCTGGGGCCTTCCGTGCAGGCGGCGTCTGTGGCCCAGGAAATGGCTGCCCTCTCACAGGAGGCCATGAGCCAGTGCCAGCGCCAGATGGCAGAGGCGCTCAACGCCATAGCCCAGTCTCAGCAGGCCATGGCCCAGTCTCAGCAGGCCATAGCCCAGTCTCTGCAGGCCATGGCCCAGTCTCTGCAGGCCATGGCCCAGTCTCAGCAGGCCATCGCTGAGGGCATCGGCGCCAGTGGCCATGTGCGAGCTGGCGTCGCACTGTCGCAGACAGGGTTCGACAACCCCCTGGGCTCCATGGCTGCAAACCTGCAGACCCCTGTCGATACCAGCACGGGCCTCCAGGACTGGCAGCGCCAGATGTCGGGGGCGCGTCGGATGGCCAGTCCATTCGCATCCCCCACCCATGTAGAGGCCTGGGGGCCATCGGGCACCCCGAGGGAGGAGGAGGTGGTGTGGTCCGTCCCGGCTCCCTCTGTAGGGGAGGTCCCGGTACACCGCGACACCTCGGACTCCCCCCCTTCCGTCCCAGGTGCATCGGGTGGGCAACGGGCAGGACAGGCTGGCAGCTCGCCATCCCAGTCGCCCGGGCCGCAGCCTGGCCCATCTAGGCCAGGACGCCCCAGGAAACGGCCGCCAAAGGGATCCAGTGTCAGAGGGCAGGAATCACAGGAGTCCACCTCCAGTTCTGCTGTACCGTCTGGGGAACCACGTAGACGTAGTCAAAGGGCCCGTAAGGCCAAACAATTAGACACTGAGTAAGTTGGCACGGGTGCAGGGCACAGATGAGTTTTAGGCGCTAGGGCACGTGCATGAACTCCTTTGGTTATTAAAGTCAATGTTACACCTACCGAAGCTGCCTTTGTGCTCTGTCCAAAGTGTGCGGGGGTGTCATGTACGTTGAGCGCAAGTGTGTGTGTGAGGGGTGGTCTTACCTCAGCCCCAGGTGAGTCTGCCCCCTTCCCCCTGGGCCGCCATCAACATCCCCCGGGCAGAGGACGGGACCGTGCGCTGCAGTGTCACAGCCGCATGCAGGGATGGTCCGGGTGGATGGTGGTACTGTGGCCATGGGTCAGACATAGTCCAACGATGTAGAGCCAGGAGCTCATCGGAGGCGGGCTGTCATCATTCTCCATGGCCTGCGATAGACACGCGTCCACCCGCAACTGGGTGAGCCCGGCCCGTTGTGCCGCCGGTGGATCGGCAATTGGGAGTGGGGGGGTGGTGTGCATGCGGGTGGGGTGTGTGGGGTTGGGGAGGGGGGTGATGGTGCTGGGTGGATGGATGGGTGGGGGGTGTGGGTGGTCGGCTGTTGTCATGGTGTGCGGTCTGTGGCCATACTACCCGATTCCCACGCCCATCTAGTCAGTGAAGCGGGCGTCTATCAGTCTGTCCCGTGCCCGCTGGGCCAGCCGGTAACGGTGGACAGCCACCCGTCTGTGTCTACCCCGTCTGCCCTGACCATTGCCCCCATCCCCCTCATCTGGGGAGGACTGGGCCTCTTCCTGCTGCTCCTCCACTCCGCCCTCCTCTGCCTGCGGCACATCGCCCCTCTGCTGGGCTATGTTGTGCAGGACGCAGCACACCACAATGATGCGGCCGACCCTATCTGACCGATACTGGAGGGCGCCCCCAGAGAGGTCCAGGCACCTGAAACGCATCTTCAGCACGCCAAAGCACCTCTCGATCACTCCCCTTGTCGCTACATGGGCATCATTGTAGCGGTTCTCCGCCTCATTGCATGGCCTCCGTATAGGCGTCATCAGCCACGATCGCAATGGGCAGCCCCTGTCGCCCAGCAACCAGCCCCTCAGCCGGGGATGGCGTCCCTCGTACATGCCGGGGATGGATGACCGCGACAACACGAATGAGTCGTGTACACTGCCTGGGTAACGGGCGCAGACGTGCAGGATCATCATGCGGTGGTCGCAGACCACCTGTACGTTCATCGAATAGGTCCCCTTCCTATTAGTGAACACGGCCCTGTTATCTGCAGGTGGCCGCACGGCGACGTGCATCCCATCGATCGCGCCCTGGACCATGGGGAACCCGGCAATGGCAGAGAAGCCCACGGCCCGGGCATCTTGGCTGGCCCGGTCCACGGGGAAGCGGATGTAGCGGTGCGCCATGGCATAAAGGGCATCTGTCACTGCCCGGATGCACCGATGCACCGATGTCTGCGATATGCCGGACAGGTCCCCACTCGGTGCCTGGAATGACCCCGTTGCATAAAAGTTCAGGGCCACCGTAACCTTGACGGACACGGGGAGAGGGTGTCCCCCGCCAGTGCCACGCGGTGACAGGTGTGCCAGCAGGTGGCAGATGTGTGCCACGGTTTCCCGGCTCATCCGGAGTCTCCTCCTGCATTCCCGGTCCGTGAGGTCCTGGTATGACTGCCGGGGCCGGTACACACGGGGCGCCCTCGGGTGCCTCCGTTGCCGTGGGGCCGCGACGTCCTCCTCCCCCTCCTCGTCCTGTCGGTCAGGTGTCCCTCCAGCCTGGGCGGCTGCCGCCTGCCCCTCTGCGGCAGCCTGCGCCGCCTCTCTGGCACGCTCCTCCTCCTCCTCCTCCTCCTCCTCCTCCTCATCCAGGGCAACATAGACATGAGCGGCTGCCACCACGGCGGCCAACATCGCTGGATGATCTGAAAACATGACGACCTGGTGGGGGGGAGGGGAACGACGACATGTCATCATTGCCCATATCCCCTCCTCCCCCCAGCCAGGTGGCATGGACCGCATGGGTCCAACTGTTGAAGGCTGGCACCTGGCCAGGTGGACCAACTCATTTGCCCTCCCATCACCCACTCCGGCACGGACCCCCCCCCGCCCCAACCTCCACCCCAGCACGGACCCCCCCCCAACCTCCACCCCGGCACGGACCCCCTCCCCAACCCCAACCTCCACCCCGGCACGGAACCCCTCCCCAACCCCCAACCTCCACCCCAGCACGGACCCCCCCCCCCAACCTCCACCCCGGCACGGACCCCCTCCACAACCCCCAACCTCCACCCCGGCACGGACCCCCTCCCGGCACTCCCCCGGAGCCCAGCCTACTCTAACCACCCCCCCCCTCCCCCCCCCCCGCCGCACACACACACAAGCCGAGACACACCTCTCCTCAGGCAATCAGTCTGCAGCCACGCCATTTCCTGCCCAGAGCCAACCCCCCAGGCCGTCACTCACCTCCTCGCTGGTCGGCGTGAGCCTGGAGCACCGGGTCACGCCGATGAAAAGGAGGTTTGATTGACGTCGACGTGAACGGTCATCACGTCGACGGGACTTCGGCCCATCTGGAAGGGAGAATATCGGCAGGCCGAAAATCGGCTGCCTTGCGCAGACCCGTGACATTCTCCGCGGCAGCGGCGCCATTAACGCCCCGCCGACTTTTCTCCCTTCGGAGACTTCGGCGGGGGCGGGGGCGGGATTCACGGCGGCCAACGGCCATTCTCCGACCCGGCGGGGGGTCGGAGAATGACGCCCCTGAGCCCTGGTCTTCGGGGTCTGGGATATGAAAAAAGACGGGAGAATCTTGGTGCTTTTCAGCCTGGAAGTGCCTATGGAGTGAATGACCAGGAAGGGATGTAAGATAATAATAGGCATGGAATAAACCATATGATAAACAAATATAATCGATAGAACATTACTTCATTAAATTAAATTGTGGAAGCAGGACAAGGATACACAGATTCAAACTAGCAGAAGTTAACTTTAGGATAGATATCAAGAGGTTATGCTTCAGAGAATAATCGACAGGCAGATTAGTGATAACCAGGCAGTCATTTTAGAAACATTTAGATTCTGCAATAGGCAGAGTGCAACATACTTCTATTTTGATGGAGTCACCCTCATCTGTAATGGTCACGTGATCTTGACCTTTCGTATTTGGAAAATTTTCCTCGTGGTTTAAGAATGTGATTTTTATTCATACGGAAGGTATAACATTGAAGGAATCGATGGCATGATGATAGAAATGCTTGGCAAACACAAAAGAATTCAAGGTATTCAGCACAATACAATTGCTTAAACATTTGGATATGGTTGCTGTTTATACCCAAGTTAATTTTGTATAGAAATAAATGCTATTCACTCTAAATATTCCCAAGTCAATTTATTATTGTAATTATACAGAGCTCTAGCTTCAGGTTTACATGAGTCCAGGGGGCCCTCATTGGGGTTGTTTTTAGTGATCACGAACTGGGTGATAATAAATTGAAATGGATCACCCTCCCTTTTTGGTGTTGTCCTGATTTTCATACCACCGATTTCAAGTGAAATTTAAAGGGTTGAATAGGTCTTCATCAATTCTAAAGGGGAAAGGCCTAAGAAGTGACTGGTAAAATGAAGCAAAAGGAAATCCCAGTTGCTGGCTTGAGTCTGCTGGGAAGTGATGGAGATCTCAGCACTGCAACCTCTGTTTAATGGTTGCCGAAGTGGAGCCAAAATATTGCTGCGTAAGACAGCTGCAGGGAGACCAGGCATCTGTGCCGCTCTATGGAAAGTCCAGTCCCACGTGCTGAAGGAATAGTTGAGGGCGGGATGGACATTTTGAAAGACAATTGAAAGGTCCGTTAACCTTGGGCTGGAACTTCTGGTCCTGGGGTGAGCAGGACGGTAGCACAGTGGTTAGTACAGTTGCTTCACAGTTCCAGGGTGCCAGTTTCAATTCCCGGCTTGGGTCACTGTCTGTGCGGAGTCTGCACGTTCTCCCATGTCTGTGTGGGTTTCCTCCGGATGCTCCGGTTTCCTCCCACAGTCCAAAGATGTACAGGTTAGGTGGATTGGCCATGATAAATTACCCTTAGTGTTCTAAAAGGTAAGGTGGGTTACGGGGATAGGGTGGAAACGTGAGCTTAAGTAGGGTGCTCTTTCCAAGAGCCGCTGCAGACTCAGTGGCGAGAAAAATGTCTCTTTGGAGCTGATGCCCCTACAAGAAGGCAGCTTTTATATCTATAGATTTGCATTCCCATGCCTTAGTGGCTAATAGAGGCAAGAAGATCTTTAAAATAACCTTTCCTGCCGTAGGTGAATCAACCCTTAAATCCTGATCTTCTAAGTTTTTTTCAAATCCCCTCGCCAGAAGCCTGTCTTTTGCCTTATAAGTTCCATCGGGAAGAACCTTTTCCGTGCAAATCCATCTGTGGGATAGAGCGCTTTGTCCCCTATCCAGTACTTCCGTGTATACCAGAAATTCCCTCCAACTGTGCAGTTTTGGCTATTTGGCATCTTTGATATGATACTTTTTCATCTAGCTTATTGAAAGACAACAAAATATCACGTGCATGTGGGTTTCTACCCCTATTAGAATTTGTAGTCTTACTCATGCTCCAAGACCTTGATAAACTATGTCCCCGCTCCCGCCTGGTATCTCGTTCTGTACTGCGACTGCTTGATCTTTCCCTCCTGCTGTGGGATGTCCTTTCAATAGTTCTCGACCTTTTCCTGCGGACCTGTTCACTATCCGATGTACTATCTGAACTGGCGCTGCGTTTCTGTGCCCTCCATTTTTGAACTTTGTCTTCCCAATCCATTGTCTTGACTCCCTCGCCAAAATGCTATACATTCAACCAATGTTTATACTTTCCAGTGGCCTTCCCTGCTCTACTAATAAAAGTTGCATCCTGCCATTGACTAGACCCTTCAGGCAAGTGTGTCACTTTTGTACCAACTTTTAGCAGTTGACCTTTTGGAAAAATGGCCTGTTCTAAATCATCCGAAGTGTTGTGTTCCTCTACAGAAACCCTGTCTATATCAGTTAACTGGTCCTCAAACTTCTGTAACACGTGCGTACCAGATGACCCTGGTTCCTCGTCATGTCTGTCTGCTCTGTCTCAATTTGAAAATTTGTAATCTACACCCTTATCCTTGATGAATGTACCCGAACAGTTTGATTGCCATGTTGCAAAATAATTGTTTTGCCATCTACGCCTATGATCTTCCCTGGGCCTTTCCAGTCATTAAAATTGTCTCTCTTATAGTATACTATGTCTCCTTGCTGAAAAACAGTTTTTGATGGCCGTACATTATGCCTCAAATCTCTGCGAATTCTTTCAGAGACTTCTGCTTCCAAGAAAGCTTTTCTGCAGCTATGTAATGCATTTAAATGCTCAGCAAAGGCAGAGCTTATTGTAGTCCCTTCCCAACCTGGAGGCTGGTCATCCAAAATGGACGGAATTTTAGGATTTCTACCAAGCACTAATTGATAGGTACTATAGCCCCCAACCATCTGCAATAAATTCTTTGCATGTACCACCCATGCTAAAGCTGAATTTAGCTTGCAGTTTAGTCTATCTGCCAAAATTTTCCGGAGCATGTCATCTGTTACCGCTTGGTTTCTTTCACACACACCATTACTAAATAGGCTTTCTGCAGCCGTATTCAGAACTGTGAAATTCACGTTTTCACACACATCCCTAAATTCATCATGAGCAAACTCTCCCCCATTGTCTGTAAGGAATTTTGCTGGAGGGCCCATTCCTGTCCCTATCCATTTTTCTACAAATTGATCCAGAATTACTCTCTTTTCTTTACTTCGTACAATCGTTGATTGACTAAATCTGGTTGCTAAATCTACAAAATGCAAAATAAATATATTATTGGCTTTATACCAGATCTTAAGGTCCATGGCCACAATGTCGTTAAAATCCCTGGCCAATACAATTTCTTTGATCCTAAAGCGGGACAAGGACCCACTGCAATGTGGATCGTACAGGCCAATCTCGCTCCTCAATGTGGATGCAAAGTTGCTGGCAAAAGTGCTGGCCACGAGGATCGAGGACTGTGTCCCGGGGGTAATCCACGAGGACCAGACGGGATTTGTAAAGGGCAGGCAACTAAACACCAATGTGCGGCAGCTCTTAAACGTGATAATGATGCCATCGGAGGAGGGAGAGGCGGAGATAGTGGCAGCTATGGACGCAGAGAAGACCTTTGACCGAGTAGAGTAGGTTTGGGTTCGGGGTAGGGTTTATCAATTGGGTTAAGCTCCTTTACAGAGCCCCAATGGCGAGTGTAGTGACGAACCGGCGGAGGTCGGAGTACTTTCGACTGTACTGAGGGACGAGGCAGGGGTGGCCCCTGTCCCCCCTGTTGTTCGCATTGGCGATCGAACCATTGGCCATGTCATTGAGGGAGTCTAATAAATGGAGGGGGGTGGTCCGAGGGGGAGAAGAGCATCGGGTGTCGCTATATGCGGATGACCTGTTGCTGATGGTGGAGGTCATGCAGACTCTAAGGGAGTTTGGGGAGTTTTCGGGCTATAAGCTCAATGTAGGGAAGAGTAAGCTCTTTGTATTACAGGCGGGGGACCAAGAAAGAGGGATAGGGGACCTACCGCTGAGGAGGGCGGAGGGGAACTTTCGGTATCTAGGGATCCAGATAGCCAGGAGTTGGGGGACCCTACATAAACTGAATCTGACGAGGTTGGTGGAGCAAATGGAGGAGGATTTCAAAAGATGGGACATGTTACCGCTCTCGCTAGCGGGTAGAATGCAGTCGGTCAAAATGGTGGTCCTTCCGAGGTTTCTGTTTGTGTTTCAGTGCCTTCCCATCGTGATCACTAAGGCATTTTTTAAGAGAGTAGGCAGGAGTATTATGGGGTTTGTGTGGGCGAATAAGACCCCAAGAGTAAGGAGATGGTTCCTGGAACGCAGTAGGGACCGAGGAGGGTTGGCACTGCCAAACCTGGGGAGCTATTACTGGGCAGCAAATGTGGCGATGATCCGCAAGTGGGTTATGGAGGGAGATGGGGCGGCATGGAAGAGGATGGAGATGGCGTCCTGTAAAGGAATGAGCCTGGGGGCGTTGGTGACGGCACCGCTGCCGCTCTCGCCAACAAAGTATACCACGAGCCCAGTGGTGGCGGCAACGCTAAGGATCTGGGGCCAGTGGAGACGGCACCGGGGTGCAATGGGAGCATCGGTGTGGTCCCCGATCAGGGGTAACCACTGGATTGTCCCGGGGAAGATGGACGGGGTGTTCCAGAGCTGGCATCGGGCGGGGATTGGAAGAATGGGGGACCTGTTCATCGACGGGACGTTTGCGAGCCTAGGGGCACTGGAGGAGAAGTTCGAGTTACCCCCGGGAAATGCCTTCAGATATATGCAGGTGAGGGCTTTTGTGAGGCGACAGGTGAGGGAATTCCCGTTGCTCCCGGCACAAGAAGTTCAAGATAGGGTGATCTCGGGTGTATGGGTCGGGGAGGGCAAGGTGTCGGAAATACACCAGGAGTTGAAAGAAGAGGGGGAAGCGCTTGTAGAAGAGTTGAAGGGTAAATGGGAGGAGGAGCTGGGGGAGGAGATCGAGGAAGGTCTTTGGGCTGATGCCCTAGGTAGGGTTAATTCCTCCTCCTCGTGTGCCAGGCTCAGCCTGATACAATTTAAGGTGGTCCACAGAGCGCACTTGACGGGGGCGAGGTTGAGTAGGTTCTTTGGGGTAGAGGACAGATGTGGAAGGTGCTCAGGGAGCCCGGCGAACCATGTCCATATGTTTTGGTCATGCCCGGCACTGGAGGGATTCTGGAGAGGAGTGGCGGGAGCAATATCTCAGGTGGTGAAAGTCCGGGTCAAGCCAAGCTGGGGGCTAGCAATATTTGGAGTAGTGGACGAACCGGGAGTGCAGGAGGCGAAAGAGGCCGGCATTCTGGCCTTTGCGTCCCTAGTAGCCCAGCGAAGGATCTTGCTAATGTGGAAGGAGGCGAAGCCCCCCAGCCTGGAGGCCTGGATAAATGATATGGCTGGGTTCATAAAGTTGGAGAGGATTAAGTTCGCCTTGAGAGGGTCTGCGCAGGGGTTCTACAGACGGTGGCAACCGTTCCTAGACTATCTCGCGGAGCGTTAGAGGAAGTTCGGTCAGCAGCAGCAGCAACCTTTTGGGGGGGGGGGGGGGTGGAGGGGACGTCCGGGGAGGGGGGGTGGGGAGGGGGGGGGAAAGGGGGGACTGCCTTGGAGGGTGGATGAGCAAGAGATAACATGAAAGGTTGGGGAAACTGGCACGTACGGGTGAGGGCCAGTGTACAAAGCTGTGTAAATATATCATTTTGCCATGTATATATCTTGCTCTGCGCGATTTCTCGTTTTTTTTTGTTACGGGGGGGGGGGAGGGTTATTGTTTGTAAGGGAGAAAAATTGTGTTAAAAAACTTTAATAAATATATTTTAAAAAATCAAAAAATCCCTGGCCAAAGGTAGGGTTACTATCGGTCGTGCTGGTGTCCTTCTGTACTTCCTACAAACTTCACAGCGATCACTAACCTGCTCTACTAGCTTAGTATAGTCTTCATCCCTTACCCTTGCATCCTTTAATAAATTTTTCAGCCACCGAGGAGACGGATGCGCAAATTGCCTATGTAGTTTTAATACAACAAGCTTTTTATCAGCTAAAGTCCCATTTTCAACTGCCATTAACACATTCTTAACAACTGTACATGAAATATTATTTGTCAGTAATAGTGTCCTGACTGTGTAAATTGTAAATTCCCCATCATTCCAAAAACTGTTGCTTTATCCTGTTCCATATCCAGTTTCATGTGTGCTTCCTTCATCGACGGTCTGCTCAGAAGCAAAGGTATCTCACTTGATACAACATCCGTGCTAATGAAATGATTCACTCCGGCAATATTGCAAGGGATCACCACTCTTTTCAGCGACTTCAGAGTATTGTCATCCCCAAGACTGAAACTTGTGGAACTTTCAAATTCCTTAAACTTGTTACAATTTTCAGCATTCAAGGAGTCCAGGCAACATTTTAACCAGTCAATTCCACACACAGTAGATGTGCAGCCACTGTCCAATACAGCACAATTGAAGGATTATTCAACCAATACCCTCATTACCGGCATAAAACTGCTTGTTAATAGGACAATGCCTTCTTTCTGGTCACTATCTTTTTCCTCTTCTGACTCTTCCGTGTCATGTGTCGCTTCAAACACTCTATTATAACGTGTTGGACAGTTGAAAGCATAATGGTATTGAGAGTCACATCAAAAACATCGATTTATCATGCCCCGTGCATTTCTGGGGTTCATCTTCCTATTGTAGGTTCTAACTGGGTTTCTGTCTTCATAATTTCCAGGTCCTGATCTCCTTCTATAGTTTTGGAACCTGTTTGTAGCTGTACGATTTCGCCATCCTGTTAGTAGTGTATCTTCCATATTCTGCTTTATTGCAAATGATGACCTATTTGAGTCATCAGAGCCATCAGAATCGAATGTTTCCCCGGAAACTTTCTTTAAAGCTTCTGTCATCTGATCGAATAAGGTATCCTTATCCGCAAACTGAACTCCTGTCAAAACCAGGAGCCTATCCATGTTGCTCACTCTAGCTCAGTCAAGTAATTTAAAGGCCAACACAGAATGTGGAAATTCCAGGTTGCGTTTCTGCAGCCTTTTATATAGTCTGCCAAATTCCATTATATAGTCTTCAATGGAGAAATCCTCTATTTTCCGGAACCTATCAAAATCCGATCATGCTTCATACGCACTTAACAAGTCATCCGTCTTATAAATCTTAGCCATATAACATAATAGAGTCTGCAGGCCTTCTTCTGAGTCTGACTCTTCCAATTCCAGCTCAGAAAACACTTTCTCCAGATTTTACTGTCATAGGGTAGAGAAAGAGCCAATGCCATACCTTGTTTTCTCTTTCCCAAGGCAGTTTCCTTCGTCCACATAACTACTGCACGTCTCCATTGGTCGTACGATCCCCTTTCAGAAAATAAGGGGTGGTAGTCATATCCAGCCATCTTTATCCTAGGTTCAGCCATATATTTTGGGGTGTTTTTTTCTTCTCACTCAGTCCTTGGTTTGGTCTGGAAAAATTGTATCTTTCAACCCTTCACATTTGCACAGCAACCATCCTCTGCTACCATTTGTTATACGTTTAGCTGCTGTTGTATAAAGAGTAAAAGGTTCTGCTCCTTTTCCCAAACACCTCTTCAACAGACTCTGCACGAAACTCTAACATCACATCACCTGACACAAAGGCCACCTGAAACCCCTTTACATATCAGTGTCAATTATTGGATACTTAACATAAATGAGACAACTAATTGGAATGTCTCTTAACCCATTACTTAACAGCCTATTCCATCACACTCCTGACTTGTGATTGTAGATGGTGCACAGGTTTTAGGGAGTCAGAAGATGAATTACTTACCACAGAATTTCTAGCCTCTGACCTGTCCCTGTAGCCACAATATTTATATGGCGGTCCAGTTCCAGTTCCTGGTCAGTGGTAACCAAACATGTGATTAGTGGGAAATTCAGTGATCAGTAATGTTGTTGAACATCAAGAGGAGATGGTTGTATTCGCTCTTGTTGGAGATGGTCGTTGTCTGGCACTTATGTGGCACGAATGGTACTCGTCACTTATCAGCCTGAGTCTGAATGTCATCCACATCTTGCTACATGTGGGATCGGACTGCTTCATTGTCTGAAGCATTGCGAATGGAGCTGAACATAGTGCAGTCATCAGAGAACATTCCCACTTCTCACTTTAAGATGGCGGGAAGGTTATTAACTGAAGATAGTTGGGTCTAGGCTACTAACCTGAAGAGCTTCTGCATTACTATACAGCAGCTAAGATAACTGCTAGCAACCATAACCATCTTCCTTTGAGTTTGACATGACTCCAGACAGTGAAGAGTTTTCCCCTGATTGCCGTTTACTTCAGTTTTTCTCGGGCTTCTTGATGCCACGTGGTCAAATGTTGCCTTGGTGGCAAGGTCAGGCATCTCACCTCTGCAATTCAGCTCTTTTGTCCATGTTTGAATGATGCATGTAATGAAGTCTGGAACAAACTAGCATTTGTGATGCTGGGGTCCTCATGAGGAGGCCGAGATAGACCATCCACTTGGCACTTCTGGCTGAAGATGGTTGCAAATGCTTCAATCTTGTTTTTTGCACTGATATACCAAGTTCTCCCATCATTGATGATGAGGATATTTATGGAGCCTCCTCTTCTGATTAGTTGTTTAATTGGTTGTGATTGAATTTGACTGGACTGCAGAGCTTTGACCTGATCTGCTCTATTTATTGCTATTTCATCAGGTTGACACCTCATGAAGTATGTTTCCCGGGGTGTTTATTTGCTGTAACCTGTTTTGATACATGTTTGTAATAAAATACATTTTTTAAAAAAGGTTGGCTCCTTATTTTTAGGTATGTCCCGTGCTGCTCCTAGCATGCTCTTCTACACTGCTTATTGAGCCAGAGTTGGTTCCTGGGCTTGATGATAATGATCATCCTCACACAGTGGACTACTACTGATAGTATAGGGATTACTATGTACTTTGCAATAGGTAAAGTACATCCTCTGATGTAACCAGATACATATGTACTACCCGAGTGCAGTTTATTTTCAATGTTTTCCAATGATGTGATTATGAAACACAATCTTGAAGTCAGGATGTTCTTGGTTTTCATTTCAGACTAAATACACTTACCGCTCTGTTGTGGCTGTGTCAGAAGTATCCAGCAGCGTCATTCATCAAAAATACTAATCTAGATCCTGTTGTTTCAATTAGCCCTGCCACCATCTGAGGTTATGTCCAGAGACTACCTACAGGTCAATATAGCATGTTTCATGCTGTGATATTGCTGTCTTAAGGAATGTCATCAGTCATTTCATGACGTATTTCATGCTCAATTAGGGATCATGCGAAGAATTCGCTCAGTTACATGATTTGTTTCAAAGAAAATATGTTAATATTGTGTCTCTTTGAAAATCTGTAAATCTAGCAAAGAAATGTAGAAACTTTTAAGGTCTTAAATGCCCAAGGGACTGATTTTTCTTTCCTTGGATAAGAAGTGGGGCAGAGATATGTTCTTTACAGAGATTTCCAGGAGGTTGCCCAAGAGATTTGGCCTTTATTGCGAGGGGATTGGCTTGCAAGAATAAAGGAAGTCTTGCTGCAGTTATACAGGGTTTTGTTGAGGTCACATCTGGAGTACTGTGTTTTGCTCTCCACATTTAAGAAAGGATATATTTGCATTTGAGGCAGGACAGCGAAGGTTCACTAAATTAGTCCGTGGGATAAGAGTGGTTGTCCTATGGTGAGAGGCCGAGTAAATTGCGCTTATATTCTCTGGAGTTTGGCAGAGAGAAAGATTATCTAATTGAAACCGATAAAATCCAAATGGAATTTGATGGGGTGCACGCTGAGAGATTGCTTTCACTCCTGGGGTAATATAAAATACTTCTCAGGATAAGGGGTCAATTATTTAGGGCTGAAATAAGGAGAAATTACTTCACTCAAAGAGTTGTGAATCTTTGGAATTCTCTACTCCAGGAGGATTGTGGTTGCTTCCACATTGGGTATTTCAAACTAGGATAGATGGATTTTCATATAGCGAAATGCATTCCCAGGTGGCAACCCATATTTTTCTGTCAGTGCTCCCAGACTCGCGAACGTCCCGTCTAAGAACAAGTCCTTCAATTTCGCAATTCCTGCTTGCTGCCAAGATTTAAATCCCCCATCTATCCTTCCCGGGACGAACCTATGGTTGTTCCTTATCGGGGACCACACTGAGGCACCCGTCACTCCCTTATGTCGTCTCCACTGCCCCCAAATTTTCAGTGTTGCCACCACCACTGGACTTGTGGTGTACTTTTTCGGGGAGAACGGTAAAGGCGCCGTCGCTAATGCTTGCAGGCAGGTTCCCCTACAGGACGCCATCTCTAGTCTTTTCCATGCCGCTCCCTCCCCTTCCCCCATCCACTTGATATATTGGCGGCCCAATAATAGTCACTTAAGCTCGGCAGTGCCAGTCCCCCCCTATCCCTGCTACGCTGCAGAAACCCCCTCTTCACTCTTGGGGTCTTCCCAGTCCACACAAAGCTCATAACGCTCTTATCCACTTTTTTTGAAAAAAGCTTTGGTAATCATCACAGGGAGGCACTGGAACACAAAAATAAATCGCGGAAGGACCACCATTTTGACCGCCTGCACCTGCCCGCCAGTGACAGGGGCACCATGTCCCATCTCCTAAAATCCTCTTCAATCTGCTCCACCAATCTTCCTAAATTAAGCTTATGCAAGGTTTCCCAGTTCCTGGCTATCTGGATCCCTAGGTACCGAAAATCCCTTGTTACTCTCCTCAGCGGCAAATCATCTATTCCCCTGCTCTGTTCCCCAGGGTGCATCACAAACAGCTCACTCTTCCCCATATTCAGTTTATATCGCGAAAATTCCCCAAACTCCCTAAGTGTCTGCATTATCTCGGGCATCCCCTCCACTGGGTCCGCGACATACAACAACAAGTCATCCGCGTATAATGACACCCGGTGCTCTTCTCCTCCCCTAAGTACTCCCCTCCACTTCCTAGAGCCCCTCAGCGCTATGGCCAGTGGCTCAATTGCCAACGCAAACAGTATCGGGGACAGGGGACACCCCTGTCTTGTCCCTCTATATAGACGGAAGTAGTCAGATCTCTGCCTGTTTGTGATCACACTTGCCACCGGGACCCTATATAAAAGCTGAACCCACCCAATAAACCCCTCTCCAATGACTCAGATTGATTGATGTGTTGATGGGGCTGGAGGCCAATGAATGGGCCTAAAAGGTGGTGCTCTGCCCGGTAACAGGTGGTGTTTGGATGGTTATTGAAATAGTTCAGAGAACTAAAGAGCTTTTCAGCCTCACTTTGGAAACTAAGGGAGAAGAAGACCTCTCTTCTTTCCATTCTGTTTTCTCAAGAAATTACCAGCTTTTCCTCATCAAACCATTATTGTGGCAACCAACTCTCTCTGCAGAAAAGGCTGATGCAAGCAGAATCCAGAATCTGATAACTCTCTCTGCAGAAAAGGTTGTTGCAAACAGAATATGATAACTTTCTGCAGGCTGATGTGAAGCATCTCTCCTTGAAAATCTGTACGTAAGAAATTGAGATATTGAGTCAATATTGGGGTGGCACAGTGGTTAGCACTGCTGCCTCATAGTGCTAGGGACCCAGGTTCAATTCCGGACTTGAGTGACTGTCTGTGTGCAGTTTGTACATTTTCCCCGTGTCCACTTGGGTTTCCTCTGGGTGCTCCGGTTTCCACCCACAGTCCAAAGCTTTACAGGTTCGGGGGATTGTCCATGCTAAATTTCCCCTTAGTGTCCGAGGATGTGCAGGTTAGATTATGGAGTGATGGGATAAGGTGGGGTGGATGGGTAACTGAACGTGGGTAGAGTGCTCTTTCAAAGGGTCGGTGCAGTCTCAGTGAGCCGAATAGCATCCTTCTACAATGTAGGGATTCTGTGATTCAGCAAGATTGTTACAGGCTGTAAACCAGAGGCTATAAACCAGAGACTTTAATCCACCCTCACACTATGAAGAAAGCACACTATAGAACCCATCATCTGAAACGAGGACTCTTATACTTTGACATTAATCCTTATTATTTTTACCCCTTTCCACCCCTCTGTGTTTGTCTGTCTTGTGTGTGTGGGTAGTGGGTGGGGTAGTTGAAGGTGGAGTCGGGTATTAGCTTGTCATTAAGCAGATGTGTATTTAATATTTGTTCTTGTTATAAATACACAGTAATTGTGTTTGAACTTATAAACCTGGTGACTGTAATTGTTGGACAGCCAAGGGCCAAAGATTTGGTGTGGAGATGTTGATTTCCCCCCCTCTTGTGGAATAGCATCAGAATAGAACAGCAACCCCCGATGTACCTCCATTATTAGTCTGCTGAAAGTTCATTAAGGGACCCTCATGTAAAATCAGAAAACCACAGAAAACTTACTGCACAGACAGAAGCCATTCAGCCTATCTTGTCCATGCCAGCCTGAGGACACAAGATGTCCTTTCCAATCCCGTCTTCCTGTACCTGGCCCATAGCCCTGATGCTTACAGCACATAAGGTGCACATCCAGATACTTTTCTAAAGAGTTTAGGGTCTCTGCCTCCACCACCAACGCAGGCAGCGAATTCCAGGCTCCCACTACGCTCTGCGTAAAAATATTCTTCCTCATGTCCCCTCTACACCTTCTGCCACTTATCTTGAACCTATGCCCCCTGGTTCTAGAATTCTCCATCAAGGGAAGCCCATTTGCCCTTCTTCATTCCTAAGACTAAATCTAGAATTGTATCTCCTCTCGTTGGGTTTGTCATTAATTGATTGAAAAGACTTTCCTGGACACACTGCATGAAGTTGAGCTGAGAGATGGAACTGATAGTGATAATGTCACTTCAAATAGGATATGTAGTCTGGAATTCTCTGGCTGTTCACTGGCAGTGGGATTCTCTGGTCTCGCCGGTAGCACACACCCGCCAGCAGTTTTCCCGGCGGTGTGGGCTGGCTTCAATGGGAATTCCTATTGACAACGATGGGAACAGAAAATCCCGCCGTGAATGAATGGTGTGCCGCCTCCCGCCGCCGAGAAACATAAAATAATATGATGCCGCTACACATGACTATTCCTTCCATTGTTCTTTTGTACATCAAACAGGCCTTTTACCTGTTCAAGCATTAACCGATCTAGTGATGGATCTCCTCTTCAATGGTGGCCTTTTGAGATAAGTGGCTGCCAAGGTCTGGGAGGTGTTCAACATATTCCAGAGTCTCTGCTTCAGCATCTATGGGAGCTGGAATATTTGCTGGATCAGGTGTGGGTTGATATATGAGTTTTGTTTTGGCAACATTCAAGGACAGGCCGAGTGTTTTGTATGCAGAATTGGAGAGGCCAAGAGCAGCTTGCAAATCTTTTGCAGAGTGGGCTGATGTGTTGGGTATGCTGGGTCTGCGAGGACTGCGTTTACCAGAGCAGTGAGAGAGGCAGGCTACCAACACTTGTAGAAGTACAACTCTATTTTATTTAGCTATGAGCTGTTAAACATACTTGTACTGTGGGTTGACACTATGTTTCGTTGACTGGAGGCCTGAGGCTAACCTGACCAGACTATACTGCTAGCACATGGTAGATGTTCATGTTACTGATCACGGGCTCTGGCTGCCTCAGAGGCTGCATCCCGAATGAGTGGGAAAACTAGTGCCCTCTGGCTATATAGTGGCCGCGTCCTGTCTGGTGATTGGCTGCTGTGTTCTGTGTGTTGATTGGTCTTTCAGTGTGTCAGTCAGTGTCTATCTCTGCACCATCACATACTTGTGTGTATATTATGACATGGACAATAGCACTTCAGTCATCCACGAGCTGTACATGAGATAAATAGACATTATCAGATAGATTGTAAATAGTATTGGGACTATCACATAACCCCGGCCTTGATTTTGAAGGCTTATGTTTTGGATTTCCCATTCAAGACAGTTAGTCATATCACCATGAAGGAATTGCAGGTTTGTGATGAAGTTATTGAACGTCCAAATCTTTGGAGACAATCCACAGAGCCTTGTGATTTACTGAGTCAAATGCTTTGGTCAGGTTGGTGAATGTAATGAAGAATTCCTGGTGTTATTCTCAATATTTTTCTTTGATTTGCCTGGCAAGAAAGACCAGGTCAGAGATTCTTCTGGAAGGTGTGTCTCTGGGAGGATTTCCTCAGCCACAGGAAGTAGGTGATATAGGAGAATGTGTGTCAGGACTTGCTATCGACAAAAGGGAAATACCTTGATAGTTTCCACAGGATGATTTATCTCTCTTCTTGAAGATAGTTACAGCTGTCATATTCCTGAGGTTGTGGGGTGAGGGAGAGGTTTCGTCCCTCACAAATCCACAGGCTGAATGCGTGGAGTCTTGACGTGGGCAGAAGTCCACCAGCTTTGAGGACCTCAGCTGGAATACCATCGGACTTGCAAGCTTTGTTGTTTTTCATCTGTTTGATTATTTCAGCTCTCCCAGCATTGGGGGTTCACCCATGGATTCAATCACAGGGTAGGAGATAGCCTGGAAAGTATCAGCTGCCACGGTGGATTTACAGGTGGGTGAAAATGTACTTTCCAGCATTGACAGGTGACATTGTTATCCTGAAGAAGCGAAACACCATCCTGTGTGTGAAAAGGATTTGTCCATTTTACCTTGGTTTATAAATTGCCATGATGGCTTCAAGAAAGCTTTGCATGTCTTGATGATCAGCATATTTTTAATGTGTTATTCAATATTAGCATTGGTCCCACACATTGGAAGCTAAAGGCATGCCATTTCCCCTTGTTGCAACAGCCATTTCACTCTCTCTGCCTGCTCAGCTCTTTCAATGCATGCAAACCTTTAAATGACACCCTTGCTCCATTCCCAAATGTTTCAACTCCCACTGGTGCATCTCATCCCTTCTGCCGGAGGGATTCCTGCCCTCATTTTACCATTGTTAATGAAGTTGTTGACCCTGGAAGTTCTGATGAAGTCAGCGTTCTCGGATTTCGTACTTTGTAGTTATCCAACATTCAGGAATTTCGAACTCTGAGTTTGCTGAGTTAAATTGACACCTGAAGGACCATCCTGAGCATGTTTAAGTTTGGTTCAAGGGGCATTATGTACAATTCTTCAGGAAAGCACAAAGTAGGCTTACAGTAGGAGGTTTCAGCCAGTGACAAAGAAAGCCCCACAGATATAAAGATCAACAACCCGTGTTTCAATAGTGCACTGTAATTAAATTTTGAAAAAATGTCAGGCAGCACTAGAGGCAAACATAAGAGTTGAACTTCCCAGCATGCACAAAAGCAGTTGAACTGCCTTCATCCTGGAGGCAGTTTTAATGTTAATTAGAGGGAAATGTAAGTAGTATCTGATTGTATCAACCAAAAAGACATCTGTTTTACTTAGAACACAAATGCCAAAGACTCTGACTGCGGCACATGGTTGCAGACAGTGAATAAGACACACTGATAGAGAAAATGGCTACATATGGAGGTGCTGTCATCCATCATTAGTGTCACCGTGTATCACTTGTGATTTGATTAAGTAGGGACTATTCTGACGATAATTCATCATTGATTCGGTATATATTTTATTCCAACTACAAGAATCTCATAGCATCATTTGTGAAGTACTGAGATTTATAATGCCTGGTGATGTCAATTCCATCTCCTCCTCTGGATTAAAAAAATACACATTATAGACAGCACGTTTCATCTTGTTTCAGAAAAACTGAAGTAATGTTGTCTTGTATTTTACTACTCAACTGTGACTTACCATCTTATTTTAATGATAAAGCTCGAACCCTAATCTTTTGGTATGAAACCTGCAGCAAAATGCAGTCAAAACAAACACAAAGCTAATATTTACAGTATTGTGTCAGCTGTTTGTTCAGCTGTATCGCATATATTTTTTAAAAATATGGGTCAGCAGCATTTTCTTTCATAGACACCTCCAAAATAACAATGTACGAACACACTCTGTAAACCGGGAATGAAGTTTACCTGTCAGATTTTAATTCTGTGCAAAAAAAGTAATACATAGCACTTTCTCCATTACAGTATTTTATTTATTGCGAAATAGCTATCCCACATGTGAAATGACCAACAGTACAAATTTTGGAAACCTGAATTGCTTCCATATTATTTGGAAATATGATTTTGTTAACAGCTTTTTGAAATCTGGGTCAGATGAAGCTTCACAAATTTTGTTTGTCAAACTAAATCATTAGAAATATTATGTATAGTGTTTGCCTGATATCCTGGGGGAAAAGGAAAATATTCAGTCTGTTTATAGGCTGTTATGTGTGCTGATTGGTTGCTTCTTGAGTCCTAGGTCAGTCAAAAAGTATTTAAATACTGGTGCATGTTTCATGCGTACTTTACTATAAATACGAAAAGCCCAAATGTTTTCCAGTTTTCCCCTGTGTTTACTCCATTTTAATTTTCTCCCTTCCCTCTGCCATTTTAGGTCTGCAGCCTGGAATTGTTAATTCCGTGATTAAACCTTGCCTCCTTTCGTTCGCCACAATCACATTTCTTATAGAACTCTCATTGGTCCTCCCTGTGCCCCTGTAGCAACGGGAGAATTTTGGCCTTGTTAGACTGTGCCTGCCAGGACTCTCCAAAGTCCATTCAATTGCATAGGACCAAGGAAAATCAGCCTTCTCAAGACCAGCCAGTTCCCTATGTATATAAAAATATATTCTTGATCTTCAGTGATCCAGGCCTCTTCCCGAATTGGAACCTTCCTGTCGAGTCCCCAAACACTGTCCTCCAGGCTATTCACCTCATTGAATGCGCCAGCCTTCTGAATGAATGAGGCAAGTTGGAACTCACAGGATGAGGAATCCCGATGCCAGATCGTGGTAATTAGCACCTCTAATGTCACTGATCTGCAGGCAGTTGAAGGTTTCAAAAAGCTCATAAAGAATGTCCCAGTAATGACAGTGAGTCAGCAGTAGACATAATTGCTTATTCCCAGGATAATTGCATTACTCATCCACAACAAAGTCAGGATAGCTCATAGGACACCAGGAATACTCACTTCAGTCACGGATGCTGACACCATTTTTTGTCATCCAAGGGCAGAGACTAAAAACAAGCTCAGTGAAGCCTTGGGCACTGCTGAGTTCATCGTGGACCAAACCAGCAGAATTATCAAGCCTTGTTTCCAGTGACTGAATGAGGAACCCCCATGCCAGGATCCCCAAATTAAAAGGAGCCCTGCAGCGTGGTCCTCCCACAGTCCAAAAATGTACAGGTTAGGTGGTTTGGCCATGCTAAATTGCCCTTAGTGTCCAAAGGTTAGGTGGGGCTATGGGGATAGGATGGGGAATTAGGCATAGGTAGGATGTTCTTTTGAAGGGTTAGTGCAAACTCAATGGGCTGAATGGTCCCCCTCTGTACTGTAGGTATTCTATTATATGAATCAGACAGCTCTCATCTAACTTTTGTATCTCCCATAACTGAAGGGGTGAATGTTAGTTGTTCCTTAACCTATTTCTGTCTTTTGCATCGGCCAATTGGTGTTTGAAGTTTGCAAAGAACACATAGGATTTTAGAAAAGCAGTGCTGTGGAAGTTGGGATAGAGGCAGGTGAATGTGAAATATACTAATTTACCTAAGCTTGCCATTCTGGATTGGAAATGGGGAAGAGCATTGGGAAGATTATGTTTCCTTAGCCGCTTGGATGCTTAGAGTTAAATGCCCTGGGGAAGGTATGGAGTGTCTTGTGAGAGAGATACTGGAAGCCCGGGATAGGGGAGACCAGAACTTTCCTTGTGGGATCCAAAGATGCAATTATGTTCCTTCTAGCCCCACAAAGAGAATGCGTCAACTTCCTTTGAGTGCCTCCTCATGCTTCTTGCAGCTTGAGTTAGCTGCACCTTCAGGCTAAATATTTGCTGCCAAGTCAGGGGCACAGAGACGAGGAAAGCTCTCAACTCCGCAAGCCCAATTCAGGAGAAAGTGCATTGAATGGTCTGATTCTCATTGCGGGGGTGGGGGGGGGAGGAGGGGGGTACAAACAGAAATTGGGCTTGCTACGCTCATAAAGAGTTTGAAAACAGCCACAAGTCCTGTCCGGTTCATGATGGACTGCTGAAAGGGCCTTCCTTGATGCCCAGGACTTTGTCCCAGCGGTAAAATGAGCAATAAAACAAAAAATAGCCCTCACCTTTCACATCCCCTCACTCCCCACACATCCCCATGTCCCATCTATGCCTCCTCACACCCTTCCCCATGCTCTCTCATACCCTCCATGTCAACCTATGCCCCCCCCCACCCATACCCATGACTCTTTTTACCATTATGCTAATTTAGTGCGACCTTCTCGCAACCCATGCAGCCCCATCAGCCTTTGTCCTTATCCTATCCATGCAAACTCACCCCAATATCCACCATGAGCAGACCTCATGAACCATGATGAGGTGAAATAAAATAAAGTTCTTTCAGTATGTTGCAAAATTTACTGTTGAAAAAACACTCAAATTCATTAAAAAGTGATCTAATACATTTTGATTTCTGCAAGTACTTAATTGCTTATAAAACACCATGACATTCAAGTAGTTAATCACTTATCAGAATAAACATTTGTATACAGAGCTCCATAACAAAGATAGTTAATCTCTTTATAAGCATTTTGAGCTGTCAATCAAACTGTGAAATTATGAGCCCCCATTGTGAAAATGATACGTTGTGGAAGAGGTCAAGCAGCGCAAATCCGATAATAATAGTCCTCTGGCCTATTTCAACTGCCTGTCAATGAAATTGCAGATTCACAGCAGGCCAGTTTTTATCAAAACTTTAATGCGCTTGGGGATTTCAATGATTTGATATCTTGTCAGCTCCATTGAGCTTGTCCACTTTTTACACACATTCATGTCTACATTTTTCAAACACAAAGGGCACTTTACCTCTCCCATAGTGGTACCTGGATGTCTCCAAAAGGGTACATCTGTGTCTGCATCTCCACCAGTGATGGAATCATTTTCCAGAAGCCGGACACCTGTCCAGACTACACCTGTTTCCTTGGATCGGGCAGCTCTCCGACCGTCCCCTCCCTTCGGAGTCCCTACCTCCACCTGATGTGCTGGAGCATGCGTGACGTGTGCACCAGAAGGTGACCCAGGAGCCTTCTTCACTAAAATGCCCCACCGAGGTAGAGTCTCTGTGATGGTGGAGGGTGCAGGTACAGCAGTGCCGAGAAGTCGGTATCTTCCCTGGACTGGTCCACTGGGCTGTACTGGGGTTGTAGCTGCAGATGAGGTACACCATACGGGCCGGTTTGGGCTGATTGTGATCCTGCAAGACAAAAAACAAGACGCATGATGAAATCTTGGGAAGGCGTGGTCTGGGGGAGATAGATGACTCACTTGCTATTGGACATCACTCTGCATTAGGAGCTCACTCGATTGTCGCATGTCGACCTCCGCCTCAGAGATAGTCCTCTCCTGCACCTCCCTGGCTCGCTCGTTCACCTTCTGCTCGGTGGAGGTGAGAGCCCTGAGGCCTTGGTGGAGGTGAGGACCCCTCCCGTCTCCTGCTCTCTTCTGTTATTGGCTGCCTTTTCCTTGGGGACACAGAAAGGACATTGTGAGACGCATGGAGGCGAGTTACGTGGTGGTGGGGGGGGGGGGGGGGGGGGGGGGGGGGGGCGGCGGTGCGGGGTGTGGTTTTTATCTGGTGGCATGTATGTGCATGCACCTGGCCAAAGAGAATACAGGTATTGGCGTTTGATACAGGTTGGGATGTGAGGGAGATGCAGGCAGGTGGGTTTTGATTAGCCTCTATGAGTGTGGGGATGTGATGTGAGGAGTGAGGGACAGGAGTGATGCCAGGGGAATAGAGGTGCTGACTCACCCGAGATGCCCTAAAGAGGTCATTCATCTTCTTGTGGCACTGCGTGCCGGTCCATCTGTTGTGGTTGACAGCATTGCCCGCTCGGCCACCTCCACCCAGGCCCGGTTGATGATCATGGGCTGGAACCTCCTGCCCACCCTGAGGAAGAGGATGTACCGTCTCTCCTCCACCACATCAAACATTTGATCAAGCTCAGTCTCAGTGACCCTCAGGGAAGGTCTCCTCTGAGCCATCGTCTTGGCTGGAATGAGCGTGTATGGGGAGTGGTGTGCTTATTAGCAGCCCCAGTGAATCTGACGCCGGCGGGAATGAGAATTTCTCTTGATTCATGTGGGCAAACTGCTGGCCAATTGGCACGTCCTGAATTGCTCCACAAATTGCGCCTCCAACGGGAACGTAAACAGTGCGCTATTCAGTCTCGGTGTGAACACAAAGGGCAGGATACACTGTTGACTGTGGTAGTCACCACTGTTGTATATCTCACATACGAGATGTAATACGGTAAGGCTCCTGTACTACAGGTACGGGGGTAGATCACTGCCTGCTGGCTCTGCCAGTAGGCGGAGTATAAATGTGTGTGCTCACCGAGCTTCAGCCATTTCGGAAGCAGCTGCAGGAGGCTACACATCTATGCTTAATAAAGCCTCGATTACACTCTACTCTCGTCTCGTCGTAATTGATACTGCATCAATTTATTCAGCAGAGATTTTACAACGATGGACCTCTGCATCAAGCCGGATCGCCTGCAGCTGCACCCTCAAGCAGACAACGCCAAGTCAGGTTTCGCACAATGGTTAGCTTGCTTTGAAGCCTACATCGGATCTGCGACAGAACCACCCTCAGAGGCACAGAAGCTCCAGATCCTGTATACGTGTCTGAGCTCTGATATCTTTCCCCTCATCCGGGACGCGCCTACCTACGCTGAGGCCATGGCGCTACTGAAAGAGAACTACACTCAGCAAACCAACAAGCTCTACGCCAGGCACCTCCTGTCCACGCAGCATCAACTCCCCGGTGAGTCTGTGGAAGATTTCTGGCATGCCCTGCACGCCCTGGCGAGGGACTACGATTGCCAGGCCGTTTCGGCCGCTGAACATTCCGAACTCCTAATTAGGGACGCTTTTGTTACGGGCATTGGGTCAGCGTACATCCGCCAGCGCATCTTAGAAGGGGCTACCCTCGACCTCTCAGCGACCAAGAAACCCGCGATCTCACTAACGGTCGCCTCCCGTAATGTACAAGCGTAAGCCCCCGACCGCACAGCGCCCCCCTCCTGGACATCGTGGACCCCACCAGCGAACACCCATCGTGGACCCCACCAGTGACCGTCCCCAGCCAACCCCAAGCCTGCGCCGTACGGCAGCCAGCCAACCCCGGGGGACCCAAGTGCTACTTCTGCGGACAAACAAAGCACCCTCGGCAGCGCTGCCTGGTGTGGAGCGCACTCTGTAAGGCCTGTGGGAAGAAAGGACATTTCGCTGCTGTGTGCCAGGCCCGCTCGATCGCCGCTGTAACCAGGCCCATTGTTCCGGCACCCCCCACGTGCGACTCGTGGGCGGCGCCATTTTCGCCCCCACAACCCACATGCGGCCCGTGGGCACCGCCATCTTCCTCGCCTCAGACCACGTGCGGCCCGGGGGCGCCGCTATCTTGCTTGCCTCAGGACACATGCGGCCCGTGGGCGCTGCCATCATCCCCGCCTCAGGACCCCTGCTCGTCGGGCACCTCATCGGGTCGCTCATCACCTGCCGACCAGCCAGGGGCCTTCCAACACCAGCTACAGCTCGCTTCCATCACGATCGACCAGTCCCGGCCGCACAACCTCGCAACCGCGTCGATGACAGTAAAGGTTGTTGGGCACAAGACATCATGCCTTCTTGACTCCGGGAGCGCAGAGAGATTCGTCCACCCCGATACGGTAAGGCGCTGCTCCCTCGCGGTACACCCCATTAACCAGAGAATCTCCCTGGCCTCCGGATCCCACTCCATGGAGATCCGGGGATACTGCACTGCCACCCTCACCATCCAGGGCGTAGAGTTCAGCGACTTCCAGCTCTACATCCTCTCCAACCTCTGCGCTGCCTTGCTACTCGGTCTGGACTTCCAGTGCAACCTCCAAAGTCTAATCCTGAAATTCGGCGGGCTCCTACCACCCGCTACTGTATGCGGTCTCATGACCCTTAAGGTCGACCCGCCTTCTCGGTTTGCAAACCTCACCCCGAATTGCATACCCGTCGCCACCAGGAGCAGATGGTACAGTGCCCAGGACAGGACCTTCGTCAGGTCCGAGGTCCAGCGGCTGCTGCGGGAAGGCATTATCGAGGCCAGCAACAGCTCCTGGAGAGCCCAAGTGGTAGTTGTGAAAACTGGGGAGAAAAACAGGATGGTCGTTGACTACAGTCAGACCATCAACCGGTGCACGCAGTTCAACGTGTACCCCCTCCCATGCATATCTGATATGGTCAATCAGATTGCACAGTACTGGGTCTTCTCGACAGTGGACCTGAAATCTGCCTGCCACCAGCTCCCCATTTGCAAGGCGGACCGCCCATACACCGCGTTTGAAGTGGACGGCCGCCTTTACCACTTCCTTAGGGTTCCCTTCGGCGTCATTATAGGGGTCTCGGTCTTCCAACGGAAGATGGACCGAATGGTTGACCGGACTGCGGGCCACCTTCCCGTACCTGGATAACGTCACCATCTGCGGCCACGACCAGCAGGACCATGACGCTAACCTTTCCAAATTTCTCCACACCGCCAAACTCCTCAACCTAATGTCCAACAAGGAGAAGTGCGTGTTCAGCACCAACCGCTTAGCCATCCTCGGCTATGTGGTGCAAAATGGAGTTCTAGGGCCCGACCCCAATCGCATGCGCCCCCTCATGGAACTCCCCCTACCCCACTGCCCCAAGGCCCTCAAACGATTCCTGGGGTTCTTCTCATACTACGCCCAGTGGGTCCCTAACTATGCGGACAAGGCCTGCCCACTCATTCACTCCACTGTTTTCCCCCTGACGGCCGAGGCTCACCAGGCCTTCAACCGTATCAAGGCCGACATCGCCAAGGCCGCGATGCACGCAGTCGATGAGACGCTCCCCTTCCAAGTCGAGAGCGATGCATCAGACGTCGCTCTGGCCACCACCCTCAACCAGGCAGGCAGGCCCGTGGCATTCCCGTACCAGCCTCCCCGAACAGGCGCCAGAATGTGGCGACTAGGGGCTTTTCACAGTAACTTCATTGAAACCTACTCGTGACAATAAGCGATTTTCATTTCATTTCATTTCATTCTTTTCACGCACCCTTCATGCCTCCGAGATTCGGCACTCCTTCATCGAAAAGGAGGCCCAAGCCATCGTAGAAGCTGTGCGGCATTGGAGGCATTACCTGGCCAGCAGGAGATTCACTCTCCTCACTGACCAATGGTCGGTTGCCTTCATGTTCAATAACATACAGTGGGGCAAGATCAAAAATGATAAAATCTTGAGGTTTACGAGATTTCTTTTGGCCCCGGTAAGCTCAACGAGCCCCCTGATGCCCTATCCCGAGGTGCATGTGCCAGCGCACAAGTGGACCAATACCGGACCTTACACGATGATCTCTGTCACCCAGGGGTCACCCGGCTCCTTCACTTCATAAATGCCCGCAATCTGCCCTACTCCATTGAGGAGGTCAGGGCTATCACCAGAGACTGCTAGGTCTGCGCGGAGTGCAAACCGCATTTCTACCGGCCAGACCGCGCGCATCTAGTGAAGGCCTCCCGCCCCTTAGAATGCCTCAGCGTGGATTTCAAAGGGCCCCTCCCCTCCACCGACCGAATCATGTACGTCCTTAACGTGGTCGACGAATCTCCTTCGCCGTCCCATGCCTTGTTATGACGTCTGCCACCGTCATCAAAGCACTGAACACCATCTTCGCCCTGTTCGGTTTCCCCGCCTACATCCACAGCGACCGGGGATCCTCCTTTATGAGTGATGAGCTGCGTCAGTTCATGCTCAGCAAGGGCATCGCCTCGAGCAGGACGACCAGCTACAACCCCCGGGGAAACTGGCAGGTGGAGCGGGAGAATGGGACGGTCTGGAAGGCCGTCCAGCTGGCCCTGCGGTCCAAAATTCTCCCGGTCTCCCGCTGGCAGAAGGTCCTCCCCGACACCCTTCACTCCATCCGATCGCTACTTTGCACGGCGACTAATGCAACCCCCCATGAACGCCTCCTTGCCTTCCCTAGGAAGTCCACTTCTGGGGTTTTGCTCCCAACGTGGCTGGCAGCTCCAGGACCTGTTCTCCTCCGCAAGCACGTGCGGCTCCACGAGGCAGACCCATTGGTCGAGAGGGTACAGCTACTCCATGCGAACCCGCAATACGCCTACGTGGCGTACCCCGACAGCCGCCAAGACACAGTCTCCCTCAGGGACCTGGCACCAGCTGGGTTCCCCCCCCCCCCTCTGCCCCGGCGCCAACCTTCCTCCCCCCAGCGCACCTCACCACAGTCCCTGCTCCAGGATGATCCGACCTCCCCTTGGTCCCACCCGGGGATGAAGACAAGGTCTACACGCTCCCGGAGTCACCAGCGACCGAACCGACGCCTGCATCACCACCGGGACTGCGGCGCTCACAACGGAGGATCAAAGCACCCGATCGGCTGAATTTGTGAACTTTCCCCAAAATGTTAACCTTAAAATGCATGTAAATAGTTTTCCACCACCCTCGCTGGACTCTTTTCTTAACATGGGGTGAATGTCTTAGTCACCACTATTGTATATATCACATACGAGATGTAATACGGTACGGCTCCTGTATTACAGGTACGGGGGTAGATCCCTGCCTGCAGGCTCCGCCCAGTAGGCGGAGTATAAATGTGTGTGCTCACCAACCTGCAGCAATTTTGGCAGCAGCTGCAGCAGGCTACATATCTCTGCTTAATAAAGCCTCGATTACACTCTACTCTCGTCTCGTCATAATTGATAATGCATCATTGACTGATGCCAAAATTGCGCAACGCGATTGGGCAGAGAATAGGTTCCGACACTAAAATCGCGGCGGACTCTGATGTGATGCCAAATTGCTATTCTCCATCACCTCGACAGCAAGGTCAATGTGGTCCAGAGCACGTACAGTAAACTCCATTTGCATATCATTAGCGGGCCTAACCCGGTATTCTCCGGGGCCTCCGCGATGCTCTGCCCCCAAGGGGCCAAGTTCCTGATGGCGAGGTTCACTTATGCTTCTAGAAATCATGAAACTGGCGTCGTGGCTGCTGAGGGAGAGAGAGGGGGAACAGACAGTGTCCAACATCGGCATAGTTTGCTGACAATTGTGCCGCTGGCTGGGGGGTTTCTGCAGGGCTGGACGGAGTAGTAGGGGGTGGCCAGGATGTGGGCTGTGGGGTCGGTGTGGACGGACAGAACACCATTGCCACAGCCAGAAAGGCCACCATGCAGCTGCATATGCCGCTGTCAGCCCACTGTGAACTTAGGGCCACGAGTCATATATGTATCCCTCCCAAGCCACCCCCCTAGGTTCCCCAGCCAACCCATCAGCTGTATGGGCGCATTCCAGCACAACCAGTGCCATCTTGTTAGCTGGGATGAGTATGCGTGAGGATTGTAATGTATATCTGCGGCTGCAGCTTGTCAGCCTCCCAGTGACAATCTCGACCCCGACGAAAGCCTCACCATTTTTCATTGGAATCAATTGTTCCGCATGGCGCTGGTGCTAGCTCCTTCATAGTTGCTGAATCGATCCAGGTTCTGCACCAATTTTGCTGTCGTGGAAGTCCACGAAATCTGCGTCGGCGCGACACTCAGGCTCAGAAACGGAGAATCCCGCCCTTCGGGTTGGATTCTTCCGCCCCACCTGCTGTAAGAACGCAACGGGCGAGCACCGCCCATCGAAAAACGCGGTCGGAAAATCCCACCCATAGTCTCCCAAACAGAGACTTTGCCCAAAGTGTGAGTAATCCTCAGCTATTTTATATCCTTACTGAACATAATTAACATTTAATATATGTGAACAATCTTCCATATAGCATTATCTGTGAGGTTATTCATACAATGAATCAGTTCATTTCACTGTCATGTACCCAGGCTACAGCTCATATATTGCTTTGGCTGCCTTCTATGGGTAAAAGCATTCTTATTACATATAACTCTTGCGTCTGTGCTCTCTCTTGAATAAAACATGATTCTATTTCATTTGGCTTCCTTCACTATTGGATTTTTTTTCTTTGTTCTCCACTTTTGCTACTAAAATGTAAAATGTTTCCATTCTTATGGTTTCCTTTTGCAAACTAAAGATCGCGGGTTCAAATTGAAAATTCATAACACTTGTATTTTCACAGTTGGAGACCTTGCTGTGAGAAGACACTGGCACATTGAATCTGCTATCTGGTGTAGTACAGAAACCGCTCTAACAAAGTCAATCAAAATTGTACCGGAGGAAACTGTTGTCTTTGTCACCTGGGCATTAACCATCACCTGATGGAACACAGAAAGAAAATCTGACAAGGAGGTTTATATGACTCAAATATGCCATTGAAATGAATGAAAATAAAATCCAGTGGGTTCAGTAAGGAGCATACAATCTCCCATTTCATTTCCTTTCTGCATTCTGTAGACGGGATAATTACAACCCAAGCAAGAACGATGAAAATCTACCCAACACTTCAATTTGGACACACAGTCACATGACGTCGATGTACTCAAACAGATAAAAGAATAAAATCCCTGCCCTCCTTGACATAAAAAATAAACGCAGATTATCTGTTCATCGCACTCCAGAAAAGAACAAATCATAGAAGATTGTGATATTTTTGATGGGAGTGAGGGAATTAAAATCACAGGGCCTGCTGGGTTTCTGCATCTTTTTCATTAGAATTAAACAAATATAAAACATTTTTAATTTCTAGTGAACAAATTGCAATCAGAGCATCTTGTGAACATCAAAAAATTCTGTTTAACACAGGGCTAAATCGCTGGCTTTGAAAGCAGACCAAAGCAGGCCAGCAGCACGGTTCAATTCCTGTAACAGCCTCCCCGAACAGGCGCCGGAATGTGGCGACTAGGGGCTTTTCACAGTAACTTCATTGAAGCCTACTTGTGACGATAAGCAATTTTCATTCCATTTCATTCTGAGATTGAGTAGTATTGTGAAAACTTGTCATTCAGACACATTGTAATACTACATGTGATGCTGACATTTATTAATAGAACAAACTTTTTTTCTACAAGTTTTAATGAAAATGCAAAAAAATAACTTTTAAAAACAGGCCTTATTTAGGGGATGGGTTTCTTTGGAACTTTACTGCTGTAGCTTTTATGGAAGATAGACAGATGCAGAAACTCTGTTGACTGATATAAATAGAGGCCATGATTCTCCTGAATGAATTCTAAGTGCTGCTGCCAGCTGAGAAATCGGTGCGTCTCCTGTTAGTGCTAGCAGCACAAATGAGGTGAGCTTCAAAAACTGTAAAAGTGAAAGAGCTGTCCCCACATGAACCACTAAGTCAGGGTAGCAGCTGTTTCTCTCACCATAATTTTTTAATGAATCTGTCTCTTTGTTCTCAAGTGTTTCATAGACAGTGAGGAGGCAGCCTCCAAAGCTGTGTTTTCCTTGAGAACAAAGAGGCAGACAAGTACAACAAATTGCGGTTAAAGAGCTCTGCAGAGCTATAAAAATAAACAATCTGATTCTTTGCTTTGAAGTTCCAGCAAACCGTCAATCACGATGCTTTTAGCATCCAATGGAGTGCGAATATCATTGCAAACAATCCAGTTCAAAGCATTCAGCCTCCGAGCCATGCACACTGACTTCAATACTTCAAAAGGCTGTGTGAAAACCACTTCAACGGTTTCCAGTACTTTAAAGGGATTACTTTTAAGCGTCATCTCACAGACCTTTAAACTTGACATACTGACAGACTTTTAAAAGAGTTTTGGGGCACAAATGGGATCTCTTCCACTTTATTATGAGTAAACTTTATTTTTTTACATACTGACTTATGATTTAAAGCATTTAGGGGTGCAAATAAGAACACTTCCACTTTATTATTAGGGATGTATATTTATGAGATAGTGAGTGACTGTTTAAATGAAATAGGGTACAGATTAATTTAGTACAGTTTTACTTTATTGTGGGAAAACGTGAATTTTTACACAATGGTTGGCTGTTTAAATGGTGTATGGGCTACCAATATGAACTTTCACTGAATTATGGGCAAACTTTAGTTTTTTCAGACTGAGTGACTATCTCACATTTTTAAAGGCTGTAGATGGAAAGAACAGCAAAACAAGACCCATTCCCCAACCTGAGCCCCTCCAGCCCAGCACAAGCCCCCCTGACCGCCATCTCTCAGGAAGATGCACCCTCGGCGGCCTGGCGGCCATTGTTGGGAGGCCGTCACCACAGCCCTGAATCTTTATCCCTCAGGTTCATTTCAACGTACAACAGTGTCCAAAATGCAGTTCATGGATGTCTGAAGTAGATGGGTAATCTGTTGTTCAACAGGGCAAACTATCCCCTCTTTGTCCTCAGGACCATAAGACATAGGAGCGGAAGTAAGGCCATTCGGCCCATCGAGTCCACTCCACCATTCAATTATGGCTGATTTCAACTCCATTTACCCGCTCTCTCTCCATAGCCCTTAATTCCTCGAGAAATCAAGAATTTATCAACTTCTGTCTTAAAGACACTCAACGTCCCGGCCTCCACCGCCCTTTGTGGCAATGAATTCCACAGACCCACCACTCTCTGGCTGAAGAAATTTCTCCTCATCTCTGTTCTAAAGTGACTCCCTTTTATTCTAAGGCTGTGCCCCCGGGTCCTAGTCTCCCCTGCTAATGTAAACAACTTCCCTACGTCCACACTATCTAAGCCATCCATTATCTTGTAAGTTTCTATTAGATCTCCCCTCAACCTCTTAAACTCCAATGAATATAATCCCAGGATCCTCAGGCGTTCATCGTATGTTAGGCCTACCATTCCTGGGATCATCCGTATGACTCTCCGCTGGACCCGCTCCAGTGCCAGTATGTCCTTCCTGAGGTGTGGGGCCCAAAATTGCTCACAGTATTCTAAATGGGGTCTAATTAGTGCTTTATAAAGCTTCAAAAGTACATCCCTGCTTTTATATTCCAAGCCTCTTGAGATAAATGACAACATTGCATTTGCTTTCTTAATTACGGACTCAACCTGCAAGTTTACCTTTAGAGAATCCTGGACTAGGACTCCCAAGTCCCTTTGCACTTCAGCATTATGAATTTTGTCACCGTTTAGAAAATAGTCCATGCCTTTATTCTTTTTTCCAAAGTGCAAGACCTCGCACTTGCCCACGTTGAATTTCATCAGCCATTTCTTGGACCACTCTCCTAAACTGTCTAAATCTTTCTGCAGCCTCCCCATCTCCACAATACTACCTGCCCCATCACCTATCTTTGTATCATCGGCAAACCTAGCCAGAATGCCCCCAGTCCCGTCATCTAGATCGTTAATATATAAAGAGAACAGCTGTGGCCCCAACACTGAACCCTGCGGGACACCACTCGTCACTGGTTGCCATTCCGAAAAAGAACCTTTTATCCCAACTCTCTGCCTTCTGCCTGACAGCCAATCGGCAATCCATGTTAGTACCTTGCCTCGAATACCATGGGCCCTTAAGTTGACAATAAGTTGAAGAATGAAATGACAAGATTTCCTAAAGTTCAAGACAATCCTGTAGGGACCTGTGCAGCATCAGGTAAGCGAATGACTTGGATGAGGGAGTTGAAGGATGGGTTAGTAAATTTGCAGACGATACGAAGATTGGTGGAGTTGTGGATAGTGAGGAGGGCTGTTGTCGGCTGCAAAGAGACATAGATAGGATGCAGAGCTGGGCTGAGAAGTGGCAGATGGAGTTTAACCCTGAAAAGTGTGAGGATGTCCATTTTGGAAGGACAAATATGAATGCGGAATACAGGGTTAACGGTAGAGTTCTTGGCAATGTGGAGGAGCAGAGAGATCTTGGGGTCTATGTTCATCTTTGAAAGTTGCCACTCAAGTGGATAGAGCTGTGAAGAAGGCCTATGGTGTGCGAGCGTTCATTAACAGAGGGATTGAATTTAAGAGCAGTGAGGTGATGATGCAGCTGTACAAAACTTTGGTAAGGCCACATTTGGAGTACTGTGTACAGTTCTGGTCACCTCATTTTAGGAAGGATGTGGAAGCTTTGGAAAAGGTGAAAAGGAGATTTACCAAGATGTTGCCTGGAATGGAGAGTAGGTCTTACGAGAAAAGGTTGAGGGTGCTAGGCCTTTTCTCATTAGAATGGAGAAGGATGAGGGGCGACTTGATAGAGGTTTATAAGATGATAAGGGGAATAGATAGCGTAGACAGTCAGAGACTTTTTCCCCGGGTGGAACAAACCTTTACAAAGGGACATAAATTTAACGTGAATGGTGGAAGATATAGGGGGGATGTCTGAGGTAGGTTCTTTACCCAGAGAGTAGTGGGGGCATGGAATGCACTGCCTGTGGAAGTAGTTGAGTCGGAAACATTAGGGACCTTCAGCAGCTATTGGATAGGTACATGGATTACGGTAGAATGATATAGTGTAGATTAATTTGTTCTTAAGGGCAGCACGGTAGCATTGTGGATAGCACAATTGCTTCATAGCTCCAGGCTCCCAGGTTCCATTCCGGCTTGGGTCACTGTCTGTGCGGAGTCTGCACATCCTCCCCGTGTGTGCGTGGGTTTCCTCCGGGTGCTCCGGTTTCCTCCCACAGTCCAGAGATGTGCAGGTTAGGTGGATTGGACATGATAAATTGCCCATGGTGTCCAAAATTGCCTTAGTGTTGGGTGGAGGTGTTGACCTTGGGTAGGGTGCTCTTTCCAAGAGCCGGTGCAGACTCAATGGGCCGAATGGCCTCCTTCTGCACTGTAAATCTATGATAATCTATGATTAATCTAGGACAAAGGTTCGGCACAACATCGTGGGCCGAAGGGCCTGTTCTGTGCTGTATTCTTCTATAACATCCACAATGGAACTTCATCTGTGCTATGGGATGTTCTGATTAAGTGCTATATGAATACACATTCTTTCTTTTCACAATGGCCTTGGGTGGATATACCGAAGAGATGCTTGCTATGAATGGACTGAATGAAAAACGATACTGAGAAAAGATTTTGCAGCTTTCTTTTATGTTATATATTCTGTTCCAAAGTATAGCATATCCTGAAACAATGCTGAGATAATGATTTGTGGGTGATTTGTGGTAGTTTTGATCTAACCCACCTGGAAAAAAACTGGTAGGATCAATATTACGACAAACCGAATTTTACACTTCATTGACTTCAATGGGGAATAAAATTGGGCTGGGTATTATGCGGACAGCTAATCCAACATTATCATTATAGCAGTTTTTATGAACCTCTATGTCAGTGAATAAGGGAGAGACAGAATAAAGAATACAAGAAAAGCATGATATCTATCCTGTTCTCCAACAAAATCTCCAGATTCCTTTGCCCCTGCCTACTCCCTCAACAGTCCAGTGCAATGTCAACTGTCTGGAGTCTAATATTGGTGGGAAAGCGGGTGTCATTTGAGGAATATTGGTGGGAAAGCGGGTGTCATTTGAGGCCAAGACTTTTGTAGCGGACAATGGAGGGCGATATGTAATGGTGAGCGGTAGGCTGCAAGGGACGTGGGTGGTGTTGGTAAACGTATACGCCCCGAACTGGGATGATGCAGGATTCATGAAGCGCATGTTGGGGCGCATTCCGGACCTGGAGATAGGAGGCCTGATAATGGGAGGGGACTTCAATACAGTGTTGGATCCAGCACTGGACCGCTCCAAATCAAGGACTGGAAAGAGGCCGGCGGCGGCTAAGGTACTGAGGGGGTTTATGGATCAGATAGGGGGAGTGGACCCATGGCGGTTTGCAAGGCTGCAGGCCAGGGAATTTTCTTTCTTCTCCCATGTGCACAAAGCCTACTCCCGGATAGATTTCTTTGTTCTGGGTAGGGCGCTCATCCCCAGGGTGGAGGGGACGGAGTATTCGGCTATAGCCGTTTCGGACCATGCCCCGCACTGGGTGAAACTGGAGCTGGGAGAGGAGAGGGACCAACGCCCGTTGTGGCGGCTGGATGTGGGACTGCTGGCGGACGAGGTGGTGTGTGGGAAGGTGAGGGGGTGTATCGAAAGGTACTTGGAGGCCAACGATAACGGGGAGGTGCGGGTGGGGGTGGTATGGGAGGCGTTGAAGGCGGTGATCAGGGGAGAGCTAATTTCCATTAGGGCTCATAGGGAGAAGACAGAGGGTATGGAAAGGGAGAGGTTAGTGGGGGAGATTTTGAGAGTGGACAGGAGATACGCAGAGGCCCCGGAGGAAAGATTACTTGGGGAAAGACGACGGCTCCAGACGGAGTTTGACCTGTTGATCACAGGGAATGTGGAGGCACAGTGGAGGAAAGCGCAGGGAGCGACCTACGAGTATGGGGAAAAGGCTAGTCGGATGCTGGCACACCAGCTCCGTAAGAGGATGGCAGCGAGGGAAATAGGGGGAGTCAAAGATGGAAGGGGAGCCACGGTTCGGAGTGCAACGAAAATAAACAAGGTATTCAAGGCCTTTTATGAAGAGCTGTACAGATCCCAGCCCCCAGCGGGGGAAGCGGGGAGCCTAGATCAGCTGAGATTCCCGAGGGTGGAGGAGCAAGAGGTGGCTGGTTTGGGGGCACCAATTGGGTTGGAGGAGCTGAGCAAGGGTTTGGGGAGCATGCAGGCGGGGAAGGCCCCGGGACTGGACGGATTCCCGGTGGAGTTCTACAGGAAGTACGCAGACCTGTTGGCCCCGCTACTGGTGAGGACCTTTAATGAGGCAAGAGAGGAGGGGACCCTGCCCCCGACAATGTCGGAAGCGACAATTTCTTTGATCCTAAAGCGGGACAAAGACCCACTGCAATGTGAATCGTACAGGCCGATCTCGCTCCTCAATGTGGATGCAAAGTTGCTGGCAAAAGTGCTAGCCACGAGGATTGAGGACTGTGTCCCGGGGGTAATCCACGAGGACCAGACGGGATTTGTAAAGGGCAGGCAACTAAACACCAATGTGCGGCGGCTCTTAAAACGAGATAATGATGCCATCGGCGGAGGGAGAGGCGGAGATAGTGGCAGCTATGGACGCGGAGAAGGGCTTTGACCAAGTAGAGTGGGAGTACCTCTGGGAGGTGCTGCGTAGGTTTGGGTTCGGGGTAGGGTTTATCAATTGGGGTAAGCTCCTTTACACAGCCCCGATGGCGAGTGTAGTGACGAACCGGCGGAGGTCGGAGTACTTTCGACTGTACCGAGGGACGAGGCAGGGGTGGCCCCTGTCCCCCCTGTTGTTCGCATTGGCGATCGAACCATTGGCCATGTCATTGAGGGAGTCTAATAAATGGAGGGGGGTGGTCCGAGGGGGAGAAAAGCATCGGGTGTCGCTATATGCGGATGACCTGTTGCTGTACGTGGCGGATCCAATGGAGGGGATGGTGGAGGTCATGCAGACTCTAAGGGAGTTTGGGGAGTTTTCGGGCTATAAGCTCAATGTAGGGAAGAGTGAGCTCTTTGTATTACAGGCGGGGGACCAAGAAAGAGGGATAGGGGACATACCGCTGAGGAGGGCGGAGGGGGGCTTTCGGTATCTGGGGATCCAGATAGCCAGGGGTTGAGGGACCCTACATAAACTGAATCTGACGATGTTGGTGGAGCAAATGGAGGAGGATTTCAAAAGATGGGACATGTTACCACTCTCGCGATCGGGTAGAGTGCAGTCGGTCAAAGAGTGTAGGCAGGAGTATTATGGGGTTTTTAAGAGTGTAGGCAGGAGTATTATGGGGTTTGTGTGGGCGAATAAGACCCCGAGAGTAAGGAGAGGGTTCCTGGAACGCAGTAGGGACCGAGGAGGGTTGGCGCTGCCAAACCTGGGGAGCTACTACTGGGCAGCAAATGTGGCAATGATCCGCAAGTGGGTTATGGAGGGAGAGGGGGCGGCATGGAAGAGGATGGAGATGGCGTCCTGTAAAGGAACGAGCCTGGGGGCGTTGGCACCGCTGCCGCTCTCGCCGACAAAGTATACCACGAGCCCGGTGGTGGCGGCAACGCTAAGGATCTGGGGCCATTGGAGACGGCACCGCGGAGCAATGGGAGCATCGGTGTGGTCCCCGATCAGGGGTAACCACCGGTTTGTCCCGGGGAAGATGGACGGGGGGGTTCCAGAGCTGGCATCGGGCGGGGATTGGAAGAATGGGGGACCTGTTCATCGACGGGACGTTTGCGAGCCTAGGGGCACTGGAGGAGAAGTTCGAGTTACCCCCCGGAAATGCCTTTAGATATATGCAGGTGAGGGCTTTTGTGAGGCGACAGGTGAGGGAATTCCTGTTGCTCCCGGCACAAGAAGTTCAAGATAGGGTGGACTCGGGTGTATGGGTCGGGGAGGGCAAGGTGTCGGAAATACACCAGGAGTTGAAAGAAGAGGGGGAAGCGCTGGTAGAAGAGTTGAAGGGTAAATGGGAGGAGGAGCTGGGGGAGGAGATCGAGAAAGGTCTGTGGGCTGATGCCCTAGGTAGGGTTCATTCCTCCTCTTTGTGTGCCAGGCTCAGCCTGATACAATTTAAGGTGGTCCACAGAGCGCACTTGACGGGGGCGAGGGTGAATAGGTTCTTTGGGGTAGAGGACAGATGTGGAAGGTGCTCAGGGAGCCCGGCGAACCATGTCCATATGTTTTGGTCATGCCCGGCACTGGAGGGGTTCTGGAGAGGAGTGGCGGGAGCAATATCTCAGGTGGTGAAAGTCCGGGTCAAGCCAAGCTGGGGGCTAGCAATATTTGGAGTAGTGGACAAACCGGGAGTGCAGGAGGCGAAAGAGGCCGGCATTCTGGCCTTTGCGTCCCTAGTAGCCCAGCGAAGGATCTTGCTAATGTGGAAGGAGGCGAAGCCCCCCAGCCTGGAGGCCTGGATAAATGATATGACTGGGTTCATAAAGTTGGAGAGGATTAAGTTCGCCTTGAGAGGGTCTGCGCAGGGGTTCTACAGACGGTGGCAACCGTTCCTAGACTATCTCGTGGATCATTAGAGGAAGGTCGGTCAGCAGCAGCAGCAACCTTGTGGGGGGGGGACACACGTCCGGGGGGGTGGGGGAGAGAGGGGGACTGCCTGGGAGGGTGGATGAGCAAGAGATAACATGAAGGGTTGGGGAAACTGGGACGTACGGGTGAGGGCCAGTGTACAAAGCTGTGTAAATATATCATTTTGCCATGTATATATCTTGCTCTGCGCGATTTCTCGTTTTTTTTTTGTTATGGGGGGTTGGGGGGCGGGGGGGGGGTTATTGTTTGTAAGGGAGAAAAATTGTGTTAAAAAACTTTAATAAATATATATATTTTTTTAAACTGTCTGGAGTCTAAAATTAGAGTATCTTTTCTCATTGGATTTTCCCTGTGGTGTGCGGCTTTGTTCATCGCTAAAATGCGATGCTGAAATGTTCAAAGTTTGAAAAGTATACTGACACAAGGCAATCCGGCTGTCTTACCAGCTTGTATCGGGTAATTGAACAGATATCATGGAGGTTACTTCTGTAATAAGCTTGCTCAGTGAGGGTACTTTTCTAAATACTCAAGTGACAATAGATTTTTTTATTCTTAATAATAACAAGAGCTATACTACAGCAGAGTAAGGATGTGAAGCTCAGTAAAAGCTGCTTTCTGAGAGTTTAGCTGAGTCAGGGCAAGGTAAAACTCTAAGTGGCCTAGTGTACACTTCACCCAAGAAGCTGCCACAATGTACGATTGGTTAGTCTTGGCGGACAGCCTGATAGATTAACATTTTCATTACGTGCCTCCGGATTCTATGTTTGAACGGTAATTGCTCGCCTCTCAGTTTGTAATATGTGTATTTCTCTACAGAAGATAAAAATATTCGTTTATTGTCATAAGTAGGCTTCAATGAAGTTACTGTGAAAAGCCCCTAGTCGCCACATTCCGGCGCATGTTTGGGGAGGCCAGTACGGGAATTGAACCCGCGCTGCTGGCATTGTTCTGCATTACAAGCCAGCTATTTAGCCCACTGTGATAAATGGTGCTGGGGGAGCAAAAGCAGAGGCCTGGGTTTTCGATACTTCAACCTTTGAAGTTTCATCAGAAAATGGAGCTGACTTGTTTCTTGCTACAGATGTTTCTTCTTCAAAAGGTGAGTTTAAAAAAAGCAGCCCCTCAAATAGCAAGCGTTAAAAACTGCACATTATTTCCTGCTTCCTGATATCAGGAAGCTTCCACTTACAGGGCAGGCCCCTGTTTGCTATGGGACTTATTATTATGAGTATGATCTTGAGACACCTGAACAGGCCCCCATTTTGGAAAGTTATACATTTATTGCTCTGACATCCTGCTGCTTTCGCACTTGGACTGAAATTCCTCTTTTGAAATCAGGCTCTATTAGAGTTGCCAACGCTCGAGATTGTCCTGGAGTCTATAGGAATTTACAGATTAATCTCCTGGGCGCTGCTATGAGTAAACCAAGAGTAATTCATTGAAACATTTAAACATGTGTTTCACCCCCCTCCATTTTCTTTCACCCTATTAATTAATTAAATTTGTAGCTGGGAAATTGCTCATCGGCTGGTTAGACATGGGATGCTCGATGTGATTAAAATCTCCAGGCACATATCCAATCTTAGGTAGAGTTAGCATTAAATTGTGTCAGTATATGTGAAGCAATTCAGCAAATTAAGAAAGCTAAATTAGGTTTAGTGACTGTCATGATATGCAGACACACACATAATGATATGCAGACAAGCAGCTAATGGACACAGAGAACAGGACATGACCAATAAGCAGGCAGGATACTCAGGGGTGGGTTCTGACTATAAAAGACATGAGGCACTCACACTCCCCCTCTTTCCACTGATGAACATCTAGAGAGTCAGTCAAGGGTGTTGTTACAATCTCACACCTCCACCACGTGGCTAAGAGCTTGTCTGGTTCAGTCAGACAGAGTAACCACGCTTAAGTTAGCAGAGAGTCGAACTCACAGATAACTGTGCTAACTGTGCTATTAGTTCAATAAACCTGACTGAACTAACTTCAAGGTCTGGAGTATCTTTCTGATGTAAGCTGCATCCAGTTGCAGCCAGTGTTAGACCAGTGTACTTAACACGACATGATACCAGGAGACTACTAATTTAAGGTGGCTTACCTCAGTCCGTTCCGTGACGACCAGCAAATGTATCCCGGCACCATGGAGAAGATTCAGGCTCCTCACCAGCTCAGGACGTCCGGCAATCTCAGTGCCAACTGGCGCATATTCAAGCAAAAGTTTCTGCTGTACATCGAAGCCTCAGACCTCGAGGGTGCGTCTGATGCAAGAAAGACCGCGCTTCTGCTCTCAACAGCCGGTGATCAAGCCATCAAACTCTTCAACTTGTTTAACTTCACCGAAGACCAGGACAAGACAAAGTTTCAGACCATCCTGGACAAGTTCGATAGTCACTGTGAAGTGGACACCAATGAAATCTACAAGCGCTACATATTCAAACAACGTCTTCAAGGTAAAGATGAATCTTTCAATGCCTTCTTAACTAACGTCCGCCTGCTAGCGCTGTCCTGCAACTTTGGTGATATTGCTGACTCCATGATCAGAGATCAAATCGTGTTTGGAGTTCACTCTGATCCTCTGAGAGACCAGCTCTTAAAAATGAAGCATATGATCCTGCCAGTCACGATTGGAACATGTACAGTGCATGAGCACTCAAAAATTCGATATTCCCAATACAAATCGGCTGAAAATGAGAAACCTGCCTCCCACGAGGCAGTGAGTGTGCAGGCCATTTCCCGGATGCAGCGCCTCAGCATTGAAGACAGCGGATATCTTGCGCAATTTTCCCGGAGCCCCATGCATGCGCGATGCGAACGGGATAACGAAGTGGCCGACACCCACACTGCGCAGGTGCAGAGGTCTGCCGACCGCACTGCGCATGTGCGACGACGTATACTGCGTCACGACGCCGACATCATGATGTGCCCGAACTGTGGCAACGTCCACTTAAAGGGATACTGCCCTGCAAGAGGCAGGCGATGTTTAAACTGCGGGAAGCCTTGTGCAGGTCTGCACCACCAGTCAGAGGCCAGCGCTCCCAATTCCGACGACGCGCGTCCAGAATGTGCAACGTTGATTACAGGATTCTGATCCTGGCAGTGCAGCGCATCCAGAGGACGAGTGCCTGGAGTCTGCTTACCGAGTGGGCATCATTACCACACGTGAACATGCCACACCTAACTCATCTCGCATTCACTCCATCCTCGCTGTGGATTCGGAGGACGAATGGCGTGCGGTGATGCAAGTCAACCGCTGCTCTATCCAGTTCAAGCTGTGATGTGGAGATGCCGGCGTTGGACTGGGGTGAGCACAGTAAGAAGTTTTACAACACCAGGTTAAAGTCCAACAGGTTTGTTTCGATGTCACTAGCTTTCGGAGCGCTGCTCCTTCCTCAGGTGAATGAAGAGGTAAGCTGGACCCAGATGCCTCTGCCAACCTTCTCTCACAGGCAGACTTCAAACGCATCAAGAAGCCCCCCAAGGTCCTTCCAGCAGCCTGCAGGCTCCTGGACTAGAACGGTTATGCCATCACGGCACTGGGGTCCTGCCATCTACTCGTCTCCAACCGGAGCACCCATACACGGCTAAGGTTTGAAATTGTCAAGCCGGACAGGGCATCCTTACTGGGGTATGCGCATGCCTGCAAAAAGCTAAACTTGGTGCAGCGGGTTTATTCAGCGACATCCTCAAACGTGGATCTTCAAGCTGGCATTGACGACATCCTCGCTCAGTATCCAGATGTGTTTGACGGGAGGGGCACTTTGCCAAATTGGTACAAGATCCTACTGCGACCTGATGCCAAGCCAGTGGTCCATGCACCACGCCGGGTCCCGGCTACGCTAAAGGAGCGCCTGAAGGAACAGCTCAAGGAGTTGCAGCAGCAGGGGATCATTTCCAGGGTAACCGAACCGACTGACTGGGTCAGCTCGATGATGGTGGTTAAAAAAACCCTCTGGAGACCTGCGCATCTGCATTGATCCCAAGGATCTCAACCAGAATATAATGCGTGATGAACATTACCCCATCCCGAAGCGTGAGGAACTCACCAGTGAGATGGCACATGCACGGTTTTTCACAAAGTTAGATGTGTCACATGGATTCTGGCAAATCCAGCTGGATGAGTCCAGCAGAAGGCTCTGCACCTTCAACACACCGTTTGGCAGCTACTGCTATATCCGTATGCCGTTCGGCATCGTCTCGGCATCAGAGATATTTCATCACATCATGGAGCAGATGGTGGAGGGCATCGAAGGGGTTCGTGTGTACATGGACGACGTCATCATATGGTCCACGACCCCTGAGGAGCATGTTTCCCGTCTCCAGCAGGTATTCCGCCGTGTCCACGCCAATGGCTAGAAGCTGAACAGGGCCAAATGTTGCTTTGGCATGTCGACACTCAAGTTCCTAGGAGATCAGATTTCTCAGCAGGGCGTGTGCCCCGACACAGACAAGGTCAAGGCCATCGCAGCCATGAAGGTCCCGGAAGACAAGAAGGCGGTATTGCGCTTCCTGGGCATGGTCAATTTTCTGGGCAAGTTCATCTCAAACATGGCCTCACACACCACGGCCCTACGAAACCTAGTTAAGGAGTCCACTGCCTTTGAGTGGATGGCGGCCCATCAGGCAGAGTGGTTGGAGCTGAAAGCCAAGCTCACCACTGCACCCATATTGGCATTTTTCGACCCAGACAGGGAAATGAAAATCTTGACAGATGCGAGCCAGGATGGCATCGGTGAGGTCCTGCTGCAACACGATGACACTTCATCCTGGGCACCGGTTGCCTACGCATCAAGGGCAATGACGACCACCGAACAAAGGTATGCACAAATCGAGAAGGAATGCCTGGGCCTTCTCACTGGCATTCTCAAGTTTCACGACTATGTCTACGGCCTGCCGACATTCACATTCGAGACGGATCACAGGCCCCTGGTCCACATTATCCACAAGGACCTTAATGACATGATGCCTCGGTTGCAGCGCATCCTCCTCAGACTCAGAAGGTACGACTTTAACCTGGTTTACACGCCTGGCAAGGAGCTCATCATTGCCGACACACTGTCCCGCTCCATCACCGTGCCTAGTGAACCACTGAACGTCATCCGGCACATTGAGTCACAGGTTGAGTCACAGGTGCAGCTGTGTGCTAGCACCCTCCTGGCATCTGATGAGACGGTGATTCGTATCCATGAGGAGACAGCCAAAGACCCCCTCTTGCAGCATGTTATGCAACATCTAGCCAATGGCTGGTAAAAAGGGCAATTTTTTCATGTAAAGGACGACCTGGCGGTGGTTGATGGTATCCTCCTCAAACTGGACCGGATTGTAATTCCACACAGTCTCCAGAGCTTGGTGCTCCGTCAAATCCATGAGGGCCACCTGGGTGTGGAAAAGTGCAGACGCTGACTACTGGCCCGGGATCATCGGCCAGGACATCTCGAACATGAAATGAAAATTGCTTATTGTCACAAGTCGGCTTCAAATGAAGTTACTGTGAAAAGCCCCTAGTCGCCACATTCCGGCGCCTATTCGGGGAGGCTGTTACAGGAATTGAACCGTGCTGCTGGCCTGCTTTGGTCTGCTTACAAAGCCAGCAATTTAGCCCTGTGCTAAACAACCCCTGCATGGTCCTTAACTGTGCGACCTGTCAACGCTTCCAGCCAGCGCAGAGTAAGGAGACGCTCCAGCAGCATGAAATCGAAACCTCTCCGTGGTCCAAGATTGGCATCGATCTCTTTCGTGAAAATGGTCGTGATTATGTGTTAATCATTGATTATTTTTCCAATTACCCTGAAGTCGTGAAGCTCTCAGACCTCACATCTCGGACCGTCATCAAGGCCTGTAAGGAGACGTTCTCCAGGCATGGTATCACACTCACTGTTATGAGTGACAATGGCCCGTGCTTCAGCAGCCATGAATGGTCTCTGTTTGCCCAGTCATATCAGTTCAAACACGTCACTTCCAGCCCACACTATCCGCAGTCAAACGGAAAAGTTGAGAAAGGGGTGCACATAGTGAAGCAGCTCATCTGCAAGGCCACGGATTCAGCGTCTGAGATTCACCTTGTGCTGCATGCATACAGGGCGACCCCACTGTCCACTGGCATGTCGCTGGCTCAACTCCTGATGAACAGGGACCTGCGAACGACACTTCCAGCGATACACGTGCCCAACCTGGATCACCTCCCGGTGGTGCAGAAGGTGCAGCAACTCTGAGACCGGTAAGAACAGGGCTATGATGCTCATGCCAGTGATTTGCCCATGTTATCCCCGTCCGACACTGTTCGGGTCAAGATCCCTGATGGAGGCTGGTCAGCTCCAGCTGTTGTTGTTCGACAGGCTGCCCCCCCGCTCGTATGTTGTGTGTCTGGCTGATGGTTCTGTTGTGCAACAAAACAGACGGGCACTGCGCAAAGCTGCCTGCCCGCAACCACATTCTTCTCCGTTTCCTTCTGTTGTTTTGCCACCTCCTGATACCTCGACTCACGAGGCCACCAGTCAGACTTCCATCCCGCCCATCAAAGCGCTGTCATCCCCACCACCACCTCTCCGGCGGTCGACCAGGATCAGACGCAGGCCACAGAGACTGGACTTATGAACATTTGTTCTGTTTGCTATGTTCTGTGTTCCCGCATTAGACAGCTGTTTTCACATGTATATATGTTCACATCCACTGCATGTTTTTATGTTACTATTGGTCTATTCTTGTAAATACGTTCACATATGTCAGCCAAACATAAAAAAAGGGGGGAGCTGTCATGACATACAGACACATACACTCCGCCTCTTTCCACTGATGAACATCTAGAGAGTCAGACAAGGGTGTTGTTACAATCTCACACCTCCACCACGCGGCTGAGAGCTAGTCTGGTTCAGTCAGACAGAGTGACCACACTTAAGTGAGCAGAGAGTCGAACTCTCTGCTAACTCTGCTCTCTGCTCTCTGAGAACTGTGCTAACTGTGCTATTAGTTCAATAAACCTGATTGAACTAACTTCAACGTCTGGAGTATCTTTCTGATCTAAGCTGCATCCAGTTGCAGCCAGTGTTAAACTAGTGTACCTAACATGACAGTGACCTCATGCTTTGATAAGCATAGAACTCTATTTTAATGTTCAAAGGAGATTGAACCATAAATTATGCGCTTGAGTGGTCAGGTTGATGTCTATTTCTGTGTGCTCTCCTTTCTCCCTCTATCCCCAATGTGTTAAAGTTAGGACATACTCGGCACGATTCTCCGGAAATATTTCTCAGTTCATTTGTGGCAGGTTTTTCAGGGGCGGGATCCTCCCTCCCACCGCACACGTTTTCAGCTGTGACGCACCCCTGCCGGCAGTGGGATTCTCCATCCCGGCAGCCGGCCAATGGGGTTTCTCATTGTGGGCACCCCAACGCTGTCGGAAATCCGTGGGCCCGAGTGCGCTGCCAGCATTAAGGAGAATCCCGCAGATGGGCAATCCAGTCCAGGAAGTTTCCTGCTGCTCTGCCGGTGAGCTCCCCACTGCTTTTCAATGACACTTAGTCACTTATTTGGTCCCCGGGGAGTTTCTCACCGGTTTAGCCCACACTTAGAATTTTTTATGCACTGGGAAGCTGAACTCCGAGATCAGGCCGCCATTTTGAAAGAGTGCCCTGATCTCTAAGTGAGCTTGTGGGTCCCCCAACCCGTGGGCAATATCACCCCCACACACACAGGCACTACCACACACCCTCCAAGGGAGGACACCTCACTATGTGGTCCCTTGGACCATCCACCAAGCCCCCTTACAGCAGCCCCTCCCTTCCAGGACCCCTACCCATCAAACCCCCAACCTCCTGGATGCCCCTACCTGCCCTGCACACCCCACCCTTCAAAACCCCTCCTCCACCCTCCTTTCATGGGCATGGCCCCCCTAGGCCTCTGGCCCATGGCAGTGCCACCCTGGCACCTGGGCATATTTGCACTACCACCCTGGCACCCAGGCAGTACTCCAGCCAGCTTGGCAATGCCACCTGAGCACCTCGGCAGTGCCAGGATGGCAGTGACAAGGTGCCACCTGGGCAATGCCAAGGTGCCTGCATTCCAGGGGGAGTGCTAGGGTGACCCCTGCACGTACCCTGACCACCCAGGAGTCTCTGATGGCCCGGGAGACCACCCCGGGTGCCGTTCCACTTGGTTCACTTATGTGAGAGATCAGCACTGATCGGCTCCCGGCTGCAGCCTCCCTGAGGAGTCTGGCGAATCGAGGGAGGCTGGTGGATATCAGGCAGGTAGGTTTGTCCCCGCCCCTTTTGGGCAGAGTTCCGACTCTGACATCTCACGGGACTTGGATGAATCCCATGAGGCGCGCTGGCTGTTGGGAGGCCCGTTGGGGGGGGGGGGGTCTCCCAGGATTCTCCGACCATGTTGTGCTCTCGCTTGAGCGCAATGTGGCAAGAGAATCACGGCCATTGTGTCATCTATTATTCTAATTAATTGGCCGGAATCTTCCCAAAAATTCGCTCAGTATTATTTTTTGCACGAAAACCAGATTAAATTGCGTCGGCACTGTCGGCGCGATCATGACCGGGATTGTAATACATTTGGGGGAAAAATAATTTTTCACAGGAATAACGCCATGCCCATTATGCAATGTATCTATTGGCCACCCTGGGGTCATCTGAGCAGTTCAGTGAAGGGGGCGCTGTGTTTAAACTACACCACAGCACTTGCTCAGAGTCCAGCCTAGATGACAGCAGCAAGCGGCAAGAAAACATTCACCAAGGATGCTTTGACACGGATGTTGGATGCTGTGGAGGAGAGGAGGGCATTGACGTTCACCGGCTAGCTCTCAGCTCTCTCTTGGAAGTCATGGTGGCAGATTTAATTTTTCAAGAGCAATAGTGATTTGCGCCAAAGTGGTAAGATACAATAAAGAAACTTATGTATTGTGATGCCCGCTGATGAGGAGGTAATACATGGTCCTTCTGGGCAGGAGAAGAGCTGGGAAGATCACAAACTGAAATCTCACCGTCGAGAATCCCGCTTTTTGCATCTCATGAGATTTAGCAGCCATTACAGGAATTGCGCTCATGGCTAACATGGCGCTAAATTGCTGCCATTATTATTATTTCCCAAGACTTTAAAACTCCTATAATCCATAGGCTCAAAAAAACAAGTATATGACCACCTTCTCATTACTTCTTATTTTCTCTAAAGCCAACCATGTCCAGCATTGTGGAGCTATTCACTTAAAACCAGCTGGGCGTGACATGTAATTCATTTATCTGACACCAGGGGCGTCATTCTCCGACCCCCCACCAGGTCGGAGAATGGCCGTTGGCCGCCGTGAATCCCGCCCCCGCCCCCGCCGAAGTCTCCGGTACCGGAGATTGGGCGGGGGCGGGAATCGGGCCGCGCCGGTTGTCGGGACCCCCCCTCTGGATTCTCTGGCCCGGATGGGCCGAAGTCCCGCCCAGAAATTGCCTGTCCCGCCGGCGTAAATCAAACCTGGTATTTACCGGCGGGACCAGGCGGCATGGGCGGGCTCCGGGGTCCTGGGGGGGGCGCGGGGCGATCTGACCCCGGGGGGTGCCCCCACGGTGGCCTGGCCCGTGATCGGGGCCCACCGATCCGCGGGCAGGCCTGTGCCGTGGGGGCACTCTTTCCCTTCCGCCTCCGCCACGGCCTCCACCATGGCGGAGGCGGAAGAGACTCTCCCCACTGCGCATGCCGGGAAACCGACAGCGGCCGCTGACGCTCCCGCGCATGCGCCGCATTTCCGCGCCAGTTGGCGGGGCAACAAACGCCATTTCCGCCAGCTGGCGGGGCGGAAATCCCTCCGGCGTTGGCCTAACCCCTCAATGTTGGGGCTAGGCCGCCAAAGATGCGGAGCATTCCGCACCTTTGGGCCGGCGCGATGCCCGTCTGATTGGCGCCGTCTTTGGCGCCAGTCGGCGGACATCGCGCCGTTGGGGGAGAATTTCGCCCCAGACTCCAGAAACAACTGGTTGTGGCAAGAGATTTTCAGGGGGACAACAGAAATGCTTCAGGGATATCTTAACAGCATTTCTGATGAGGTCAAACAGACCTGTGGACATTCTGGAGTCCCTGGCATGTGATAGACAAAAATGAGAGATTTAGGGTCGGATTTCCTCTTCCTGAAAGTAAGTGTTGACGCTGGGGCAGGGTTTGTGGAGTTCCATGACAGCAAAACTGGCGCCGCACGTGGACCGATTCAGTGATTGTTGAGGTGCTCGCATAGGAGCCACGTGGAACGCAATCGCTCCAATGAGAAATTTAGGAGGCTGACAAGCTGCAGCTGCAGATACACACTTCACTCCCCACACACAACATCCCAGCCAAAAGGTGGCACTGGTTCTGCTGGAGCGCGCCCATCCCGCTGATGGGTCAGCTGGTGCCAGAGGGCATCTAGGGCAGTGTCCTGAGGGGATACCCATACGACCCGTGGCCCTAACTTCGCAGTGGGCAGTCAGCAGCATGTGCAGCTGCGTGGCTGCCTTGCAGGCTGTGGCAATGGTGTTCTGTGCCCACCTCCTAGCCACCCCCTTCTTTTCTCCGCAGCCCTGGCTGAAGCCTGCCGGCCAGCGGCACAACTTCCAGAAAACTATGGTAATGTTGAACACTTTCCATACCCCTCTCTCTCCCTCAGCAGCCACTGCGGTTGTTTCATGATTTTTAAAAGCACAAGAGAACTTTGCCACCAGGAATTCCACCCAGTGGAGGTGGAAAATTTCAGAGGCCCTGAAGAATACTGGGTCAGGCCCGCTAGTGATATACCAACAGCGTTTCCCAAGCTCTTCTGCCTTATCTGGACATCGCAATTGTCCCATGAACAGCAACCTCTGCCTCGAGGACCTCCTCAGCCTCGCCCCCTTCAATGCATCTTCATTGAGGGAATCTCCATTTCCTTCTCAGGCAGTTCCAGCACAAGTTGCAGTGACAAGTTGTGCAGAGTGCAGAATTTTCCATGATGCATGACACGCTCTGCGAATTGTATTGCAGGGCGCCACCAGACTGGTGCCTTGTCCTTGTCAACATCCCACCTCCAGAGTCTTCTGCCTGGAACCCTGAAGCCTTCCCCCTGGTACCCTGAAGTCTTCCCTCATGGCAACCTGAAGTCTTTTCCCTGGTACCCTGGAGTCTTCTCCTTATTATCCTGTAGTCTTGCCCCTAGTATCCTGGAGCCGTGGCACTGGTCTGCCCCAAGTGTCCCCCCCCACCCCCCCCATCTCCCTCCCAGTTCCCTGGAGTCTTCCCTCCAGAACCCGACAGTCAAGTACACAGTCTCCCCGGACTAGGCCCCGAGTATCCTTCCAGACCTACCCCGGCCTCCCCGACCATGCCCCTGATACCCTTCCAGTGCTACCCCAGTCGCCCCAGGTATCCTACAAATCGGCCCCCAGTACCCTTCCAGTGTTCATAGAATCCGTCAAATCCCTACAGTGCAGAAGGAGGCCATTCAGCCCATCAAGTCTGCACCGGCCATTGGAAAGAGCACCCCACTTAAGCCCACACCTCCACCCTATCCCCACAACCCAGCAACCCCACCTAACATTGTGACACTAAGGAGCAATTTATCATGGCCATTCCACCTAACCTGCACATCTTTGGACTGTGGGAGGAAACCAGAGCACCCGGAGGAAACCCACGCAGACATGGAGAGAAAGTGCAAACTCCACACAGACAATCACCCGAGGCTGGAATTGAACCCGGAACCCTGGCGCTATGAGAAAGCAGTGTTAACTACTGTGCCACCGTGCCTGGTCCCCTTCGAGTGAAAGGCTGGTCACAGCCGGGTCAAAGGTTGGTCACCCTTGAGTCAAAGTCACCGTCAGTCAGAGCTGGTACCCCTCCAAGTTCAAATGTTGATCACCCCCCAAGTCAAGCCTGGTAACCCTTGAGTCACAGTTTGGTCACCTTAATCAGAGCTGGTACTCCCAAGTCTAGCCCCCTTAATATACGGAGTCACTCCGCGATGGCTGATGAAGCCAGTCGTGATTTGCGGCACTCCGACGTAATGCCGCCATGGATGGATTATTTGATTTGGAGTCTGTTTCCGGTGCATAGATCTAATGATGGAATGCAAATGTATTATAATTTTCTTCCCTTTGTTGATAGGCAGGAAATGGGGGCGAGAGGGTGAGGTGGGTGGGGGTGGAGGGGCAGGGTGGACGATTGTGGCAAGCTTTCAAGCTGACCTAAAACATGACTTTGGGCCTCTGGCAATATTTTCAGCTTCCTTTGCCAAACCCGCCCAACGCCAATGGGAGCTGAAAATCCCAACTATAGTGGCCTGATTTCTGTCTCTCCTTTGCTGAATAGAGCTGTTCCATTTGGGGTTTCCCAATCCACAGGAACCTTATCAGAATCTAGGACATTTTGAATTTAACAACCAATGCATCCCAATATCTGTGTATTCTTTTAATACCTGAAGATGCCGGCCATCAGGCCCAGGGGACTTGTCAATCTTCTGTCCCGTTATTTTTCCAAGTATTTTCCCCTAGCGATAGAGATTGTTTGTACTGTGCTAAACCCAACCCCTTGTTAGCTGAGCTACCCCCCCCCCCCCACCCCACGCACACACACGCACACACATGCACACACCTCCTTTTCCTTTCTTTTATCTTTCTGAAATATCAAACACCCTTGAATGTTCAGTTCTCAGCCTTGATCACCTCCCAACCACATCTCTATAATGGCAATCATACCATACTCATTTGTTTCTACCTATGCTATTAATTAATTCACTCTGTTATGAATGCTGCATGCATTCTGATAAGGAGCCTTTCATTCTATTTATTATTTTCCCCACTCTGCCCTAATTTGCTGGTGTGCTCTTAGTTTTGTACGTTTTGTCCCTTCCCGTCACACTCTAGCTATCATTACCCGTACCTCGACCTGTACTGTCGCCTTGTCTTTTCTAGTTAGCTTTCAAAATCTCCACTCAAATAAACCCTCCCATCCACCAACGTTTGATTTAAAGTCCTCGCCACAGCTCAATTCACGAGGATACTGGTCCAAAACAGTTGCTGTGAAGTCTGTTCCAGCAGTACAGCTCTCTCTTTCCCCAGTACTGATGCCAGTGCCCTGAGAAATGGGTTCCCCCCATTTGAACCTCACAGTCAGCTCTCTGATCTTCTTTACCCAATAATGTTGCTTATGACTCAGGTAGTAATCCAAAGACTATTATGTTCATGGTCTGCTTTTTAATTTAGTCCCAACTGCTCACACTCCCTTAGTAGAATGTATTTCTTAACCCGACTTATGTCCTTGGCACCCATGTGGAACCATGACAACAAATCCTTGCCCTCCCACTCCAAATATCCCTCAGGCCTCAAGGAAATGTTCATAACCCTGGCACCACCAAGATAGTAATACAGCCTTAGGTACTCACATTATTAGCTGTTGAGAACAGTATCTACCTCCCCAACTATACTGACCCCTGTTGCTCATACACTCCCCTTTACTCCCCTAAGTTTAATGGCCCATTGCTATGGCTGGCTTGATCATCCTCCCTACAGTCCCTGTTTTTGTCCACACAGGGCAGCAGATGCACGGGAACATCACCATCTGCAAATTTCTCTTTAAGCCACTCACCATTATAACTTGGAATTATATTGTTAGTCCTTCATTGTCTCAGGATTAAAAGATTGAGCTCCCTTCCGAAGAGCACTGCGGATGTATCTGCCCTGGGTGGACTGCAGCAGTTCAAGAAGCCAACTCACCAGCATCTTCTGAGGGGCAATTAGGCCTGGAAAACAAACCTTGGCCTTGCCATTCACTCCCACATCCTATAAGAGAATTTAAAAAAGAACCTCAAACCTGCTGGTCAAATGCAAGGGCTGAGGCTCTTCCAGTGCTGTCTTGTGGAGCTCCATACCTGCCTCAGCTCACACCGTCTTGTACCTGACCACAGACCAAACCTGAATTACTTAACCTAAGGATGTGTGACTGTCCCCTACTGCATCAGTATCCAAAGATCAGGCTCCACCTCATCAACTCTAGAATGGGCTGGTTTAGCACAGTGGGCTAAACAGCTGGCTTGTAATACAGAACTATGCCAACAGCGCAGGTTCAATTCCCATACCGGCCTCCCTGAATAGGCGCCGGAATGTGGCGACTAGGGGCTTTTCACAGTAACTTAATTGAAGCCTACTTGTGACAATAAGCGATTATTATTATTATTACTCTGAGTTTAGGTTTCTCAAGTCACAGAAACGTCATGCAGATGTGGCTGCTGTACATCATGTTGATGTCCACCTGCTCCCACATGCTGCAGCAGCAACACATCACCTGTTCTGCTATCCTTATTGTGTTTAGTTTAGCTATTAACGTTTCAAAAATATCACGCAATGATTATTTGCAGTAGTTTAACTAGTTGAGCTATAAATTTTATGCGATACCTATATCACCCCTAGTACTAATATAAACTATTTCCCCAGCTTAGAAAAAAAAATCTTAAAATTCACCAACCATTCACCTGCCTCCTTACAAATTAATGCCTCTGGGCTTCAGCTCTCAAATTTCACTGTGTCTCACTCTCTCTATCCTTGCCATGAAAAATTACCCTGAGAGATAGCAGTATCTCTTTCTTCACTGCACAGAATTTCCTCACGAACCAAATTCCCACATTCAGTCCTCTGTCAAATCATTACTTAACTGAATGATTTGGCAAAACCTTCTGCATTTATACTAGTTTAAATTCCAGAGATCTGAGTCAGACTCTGCTGACCAGGCAGCTTGCTTATCACGAATTAAGACAGAAAGAAACTACAAGTTAAAGTTAACTTAAATACTAACTGCAGCAACTTGACCAGATTTTGGAAAGAGCTCAATGCTTAAACACTTTGTGGTAAACCACTGTATTGTATTTTATTGTTACATGCCTGGGCTTGTCCCTGCTGGCACCGAGTGTTGGGTCACCGATACCGCCTGGCAGTCACAGCTCCGGCAGAGTACCCGCAAGGCACGCAGGGATTCTGCTAATGACTCCCCAGGGCGTTGTCGTCTCGTGGCAAGAAGATGCCTAGCGTACACCTCGTTCACAGACCTAACATAGTGTCCCTTCAGCAGCATTATCGCCTCCGTATATGAGGGGCATCCCTGATGAGAAGAAAGACTTGCGGGCTCACCCGTGCGTGGAGGATCTGCTTCTTTTGGAGGTCGGTGAAGTCTTCGGTGAAGGATCCGAGGTAAGCTTCGAAGCAGCTTAGCCAGTGCTCGAAAGTTTCAGTGGCGTCGGCTGCCTGTGAGTCCAGCTCCAGGCGATCAGGCTTGAGTGATGAATTCATATTAGATGCTTAGTGTATTAAATTGATATGCCATCAATGAACACACGATGAGTGGTGAACGTAGCTTAGGCTTTAATACACTAAACAGAAAGTCTCCTGGCCTCTGATCCCGAACTGGATCAGAGGCGGAGACAAGCGACCTTTATACATTAGCCCGAGGGGAGGAGCCACAGGCGGAGCCAGCAGGGTCAAGCCCAGGCATGTAACAATACAATACAGTGGTTTACCACACACTTACTAATCCTTCATTCAGCAAGTTTTCATGTTCGCTACACTTTCAAAGCTCTACTCCATCAAACTGTCCTCTGTGCTACTTTGTGATTGAGTAATCTGCCATGGTATACTGTCGAGGTCATGGGTGTCCAAACTGCAGCCTACATGTAACTGTTGTTTCTGATCTCTGATATTCTGGCCTTTGAAGCTCAGTAATTCAGTTATATTTGCATGTATGTCTTTAATATTTACCAGTTCCACCTGTTAAAATTAATGACCTTAAAATCAGGAATATTGCAAACAAGGAACAAAGACCTCTCTTCCTGTTTCTCTATCAGCTCATATTGACTGAGATTCTGCACCAGGGCTGGAATCTCTGAAAATTTGGCGTTGGGGATGGCAGAACAGAATGGTGACAATTGTGGATGTTTGTTTACACAACCACTGCACTTTTCCTTGAGCAGTACAGCAAGGAAGAACCCCTTGAGGAAATTCTCCATGCTGTCAAATGTGCATGTTGCCCTGTTTATTACTTGTTACTCTGGCAGTACCAGCTGGGGGAGTAATATGGTAGTGCCCCACATTATCACAAAAACCACAATATAATGGAAGCAGTTGCACTGCACAGCCAATTCTGTCGGTACCAAATTTGTCCTGTTCAAAGCAGATTGAAAACAATGCCTTACTTGTGAATGCTTTTATTTTCCCGACAGAATTTCCACAATTTGGAGGGAAACACTGCACAGGCCATCAATGCCAAAAGTGGACTATATGATGTGGAGGTGATAGATCAGTGCACCCAGAGGCAAAGTTAAAATGGCAGATCAAGAGCATATGGCTTAATTGACCTTAGTTGGAGATGGAACTATTTCCATATGGTGATTTCATTATCTTCAGTTCCACTCCTTTTATGTTGTTTATGATGCGGCATTACACCCAAAGGTATATCAGATCAGTCAAGATCTCATTGAATGGCAGACTCGATGGGCTGAATAGACTACTCCTGCTCCTACTTGTCTCATGTACTTGTCAGTGGATGCAGCCCTGTAAAGTTAATTGTGAATAACTGCAATATTAAAATACTCTTTTACAATGAAGGAGTGCTGTCAATGGCAGACAAATCAATTCAATTTTACCTCTAAAGATCTTTTATGGGTATTGTGAAAATCATGTCTGTCCACTTCCAATTAAATCAACAAAGCCCGATTTCCTGCCTTTGGTAATGTCAGTACAGAAGATAAACAGTTATCAATGCAAAACTACTGAAATCATTGATTTTGGACTCTAATGTGAGGTAAACAGAGTGAGGTAAACAGGAGAGAGAAGCTCATGAAGGAGGTGCTGAATTGAGGTTCCCTTGAGATCCCTATGACAATGTGAAAGTACCAAAGGTCTATTCAGCTGCTTCAGAAACTGCTCTGCAATATAAATAGGGTAGTTGTTTGAACAGCTGTGAGACATGGAGCCGGTATGAAAATCACTTCCTGCAGCAGTTCTCCAATAAGGTGGATACTGGGGAAAAAAACCTAATTCTTTCCAAATCCCCTGATCTACCCCCTCAAAGTCAACCATTAACACCTTTTTTGCACAATGCCCCCCGACCCCCATCTCCTGACTGTGAAAGGTATCTTTTGTTCCCAGTTGCTACTCTTAATTCCTAATTGTCTCAGTATTGCCAGGGGGACAGACTGCTGAAAACAATGACATTTTACAAAGCCACTGAGGTGAATGGAACTGGTGCAATTTTCAAGAGAGGGAAAAAAAATCACAAGAAAGTGGCTATGTGTTTAAAAGCTGCAAGTCAGACTTGACAAATCAGTGTCTGGAAGTCACAAAAATTTGTAGTTTCTGCTTCTATACCTCAACATAATTACAGCACATAATACAGATGGTAAGTATTAAAGATATTAATTTCTGAAGAATGTCTCCATTGAATCCCTTTCATCAGCAAAGAGTTTATGTGCGACAGGTCACCGGAAAATACAGGCAAACTCCTGAGCACCCCTTGCCCTATTTTACAAAGGTAATGTCAATACAGGAGATAAACAGTGTTATCAATGCAAAACTGTTTTTCTTCAGTATAACGACATAGAACCAACACGTCATTAAGTGAACAAACACAAAAAGAAAATACGGTGATGGATGCACAGAAATCTGATCTTCTCGACTTGAAAACTAAAAGGATGGTGGATCAGGATGTGAATTACACTGCATCCAATTTTTTTTAGAGCAAGTTCAAAATGCAACAAAAGCACAGATTGAGAATGAAAGCTTGTACCCTTGACTCCACTATTATTTCCACTATCATTCATTTCTCTCTGATTTTGCTACTATACAGGGCGTAGCTGAAGAAATAAGGTAACTTTCTAACTTATCACGTCCAGATATCTCAGAGTGCTTCACGGAAAAATAGGTAGGAAATCTAAACTAAATCGAAAGGAGTAGAAGTCAGGAGTCGTCAGGAGAGACACAGACATGAACAAAGCTTTGAGTTTGAGAGCAGAGACAAAATAACAAAGCAGAAGTAGAAGGAAGGAGTTTAAGAGAGTAGGGGCAAAGTGGTTAGAGATGCAGCTTTTGAGGGATGAGCAGAGAAAGAGAGGAAGAGTGTGCTAGGGGGGTCACCAATAGACAGAAGGCTGGAGAAAATCCATGTCAAGTGGTGGTGTTCCTGGTTGTCTGCTTCCCTTGTCTTTCCAGATGATAATCATCTTTTATTGTCTGATAAACCTTCAATTCACCGAAAGGCAGAGAGAGCAAGTGAACATTAGGCTTTATTAGTCATGAACTTGCCTAGCCAGAGTTGGTTGTACAGATGAATGCCGCCCACAGGCGGCCGCTCTATATATTGCCCCGGTGAGGGCGGAGCCAGTGGCGGAGCCCACTGGGGTTACAGTATAGTACCTGGAAGCAGCTCGTATCACCACTTTCAGGTCATAGGTCATAGGTTACAGTATCATGCATGCATTAGGTGAATACATTCACCCCCTGTTAAAAAAGCAAGTCCGGCGGGGGTGACGTGGGGTCATTACATATTCAGTCTATCTGGAGGTCGGATCATTCTCTTCGACCTCCTCAGCTCTGGCGGTGCGGCGGGCACGATTGTTGCCGGTGGTGACTTCAGGGGTATTGTGTCTGGAGTTTGAGCCTCAGTCCGGTGTGTAAGAGACAGTTGGGGTGTGGGGATAGGCAGGGGGGTGATGGGTGGCGGCAGTGTTGGCGTGGGACAATACAGGAGACCCAGGGGAGCGTACGGGGTGCTGGGGGTGGCGGCGGGCAGAGGGGAGGGGGGTGCGTTGGCAGGGGAACCAGCTGGTGCCAGGTCCCGTAGGGAGACTGTATCTTGCCGTCCGTCCTGGTGTGCGATGTAGGCGTACTGGGGGTTGGCGTGGAGAAGCTGGACCCTCTCAACCAGGGGGTCGGTCTTATGGCTCCGCATGTGCCTCCGGAGAAGGACTGGCCCCAGAGTTGTCAGTCAAGGTGGAAGCGAGACCCCGGAGATGGACTTCCTGGGGAGGACAAACAAACGATCGTGACGGGTCTCGGTCGTGGCTGTGCAGAGGAGTGATCTGATGGAGTGGAGGGCGTCGGGGTGGACCTCCTGCCAGCGGGGATCAGGAGTCTTCTAGACCTGAGGGCCAGAAGAACTGCCTTCCATACCGTCGCGTTCTCCCTCTCCACCTGCCCGTTTCCCTGTGGGTTATAGCTTGTAGTCCTGCTCGAGGCGATGCCTTTGCTGAGCAGGTACTGATGTAGCTCATCGCTCATGAACGATGTGCCCCGGTCGCTGTGGACGTAGGCAGGGAAACCGAACAGTGTGAAGATGCTGTGCAGTGCCTTTATTACAGTGGCCGAGGTCATGTCGGGGCAAGGGACAGCGAAGGGGAAGCGGGGGTATTCATTGATGAGGGTGAGGAAGCATATATCACAGTTGGTGGAGTGGAGGGGTCCTTTGAAGTCAATGCTCAGGCGCTCAAAGGGCCGGGAGGCCTTTACCAGGCGGGCCTTGTCCGGCCGGTAGTAGTGCGGTTTGCACTCCGCGCAGACTTGGCAATCCCTGGTCATTGCCTTGGCCTCCTCGGTGGAGAAGGGCATATTGCAGGCCTTAATGAAGTGGGTAAGCCGGGTGACCCCCGGGTGACAGAGGTCATTGTGGATAGCCCAAAGTCGGTCATCTTGCGCGCTGGCGCATGTGCCGCGGGACAGGGCATCTGGGAGCTTGTTGAGTTTCTCAGGACGATACTTGATATCGTAAGTATAGGTGGAGAGTTCGATTCTCCACCTCAAGATTTTGTCATTTTTTATTTTGCCCCGTTGTGCGTTGTCAAACATGAAGGTGACCGACTGCTGGTCGGTGACGAGGGTGAACCTCCTACTGGCTAGGTAGTGCCTCCAGTGCCGCACGGCTTCCACTATGGCTTGTGCTTCCTTCTCGACCGAGGGGTGTCGAATTTCGGAAGCATGGGGGGGTCCTAGAGAAAAATGCTACTGGCCTGCCTGCCTGGCTGAGTGTGGCGGCCAGTGCGACATCTGACGCATCGCTCTCTACCTGAAAAGGGATGGATTTGTCCACCGTGTGCATTGCAGCCTTGGTGATATCGGCCTTGATGCGGCTGAAGGCCGAGCGGGCCTCATCTGTCAGGGGGAAACTGGTGGTTTGAATAAGTGGGTGGGTTTTGTTCACATAGTTGGGGACCCACTGGGCGTAGTATGAGAACAGCCCCAGGCATCATTTTAGGGCCTTGAGGCTGTGGGGAAGGGGGAGTTCAGTGAGGGGGCGCACACGGTCGGGGTCGGGCCCTAGGACTCCGTTCTCCATGACGTAGCCGAGGATGGCTAGTCGGGTAGTACGGAAGACGCACTTTTCTTTGTTGTATGTGAGATTGAGGGATTGGGCGGCCTGGAGGAATCTCTGAAGGTTGGCGTTATGGTCCTGCTGATCATGGCCGCAGATGGTCACATTGTCCAAGTACGGATATGTAGCCCGCAAACCGTCCTGGTCCACCATTCGGTCCATCGTTCTCTGAAAAACTGAGACCCCGTTAGTGACGCCGAAGGGGCCTCTGCCGGCTGCTTCAAAGGCAGTGTAGTGGCGCTCTTCTGAGCGGATTGGGAGCTGGTGGTAGGCCGACTTCAGATCGACCGTTGAGAACACACGGTATTGCATGATCTGGTTGACCATCTCCACTATGCGGGGGAGGGGGTACGCATCCAGTTGCGTGAACCGGTTCATTGTCTGGCTGTAGTCTACAACCATCCGATTCTTTTCCCCGGTCCGGACGACCACCACTTGCCCTCTCCAGGGGCTGTTGCTGGCCTCGGTGATCCCTTCACTCAACAGTCGCTGGACCTCTAACTTGATAAACGTCATGTCTAGCGAACTGTACCGCCTGCTCCTGGTGGCGATGGGCTTACAGTCAGGAGTGAGGTTCGCAAAGAGTGAAGGGGGGGGAGACCTTGAGGGTCGCGAGGCTGCACACCGTGAGGGGGGGCAAGGGTCCGCCGAACTGTAAGGTTGGGCTTCGGTGATTACATTGAAAGTCCAATCCGAGCAGTAGGGGGACGCAGAGGTCGGGGAGGACGTAGAGCTTAAAACGAGCGTACTCTATGCACTGCATCGTGAGATTGGCGATACAGTACCCCCGGATCTGAACCGAATGGGACCCGGAGGCAAGGGAGATTGTTTGGGTGGCTGGGTAGATGTGGAGGAAGCAGTGCCTTACCGTGTCGTGGTGGACAAAGCTCTCCATGCTCCCGGAGTCGAAAAGACAGGGGGTCTCGTGCCCGTTGACCCGGACGACCATCATGGAGTTCTTCAGCTGTTTCGGCTGCGACTCGTCAAGAGTGACTGCGCCCAGCTGCGGGTAGTCTGTGTGGTCGGTGGAATCACAAGATGGCGGCCCTCATGAGTCGCACATGTAGGGCTGGGGCGAAGATAGCGACCAAGATGGCCGCCCCCATTGCTCGCACGTGTTGGTCGGTGCCGGGGCCAGCTCCCAAGATGGAGGTCTCCATGAGTCACACGTGTCGGTCGGTGTTGGGGCCGGTGACCAAGATGGCGGCCCCTACGAGTCGCACGATGCTGATGATGCATCTGACGGGGGCGTTCCGGGCAAGCACGCAGCCACATTGCGGGGTCTGTGGGGCTGCGGGTCCATGGGTCGGGCCTGATGCGTTTTCAATTTCTGAGCCTTAGGTCGGCCCAGACAGACTCCAGCGAAGTGCCCCTTTTTCCCACAGTCGCTGCACGTCGCTGTGCGGGCTGGGCAACGCTGCCGGGGGTGTTGGCCCTGGCCGCAGAAGTAGCACTGGGTTCTCCGGGCTGGGCTGGCAGACGCGCGGCGCAGGCCTGCGACGTAATCTGCTCCGACGGGGGCCGCGATGAGGGTGTCCACGAGGGGTTCGCCTGGCCCGTGGGGAACGCACTGAGGTTCTGGTAGGCCACCTCTAGCGAGGTAGCTAGCTTTACCGTGTCCCGCAGGTCGGAGGGCCCGTTTTCCAGCAGGCGCTGCCTGATGTAGTTCGAGCGGACCCCCACCACGTAGGTGTCCCGGATCTGTGAGTTCATGTGTTCCTGAGCCGTCACATCTCGATAGCTGCAGTTCCTCGCGAGTAGAATCAAGGTTTCCAGATACTCGTCCAGCGATTCTCCGGTGCTTGACGGCGAGCAGTGAGGAGGTGTCTGGCGAACACCTCATTTATGGGCTTCAGGATGTCGGCCTTGAGGGTTGTGACCACCGCCTCATACGTGGCCACTTTCTCGATCATTACTGAGATTTGATGGCTCACCCGAGCGTGAAGGAGTCGCAGCTTGAGGGTCTCCGTGGGAGGCGTTGTGGAGGAGTCGATGTAGGCCTCGAAGCATCAAAGCCAATGTTCGAATATCTCCTTGGCTTCGAATGCGCGGGGGTCGAGTTCGAGCCTGTCTGGCTTTCGAGTGGCTTCCATAGTGCTGTCTATGACTAATAAATTGATATACCTTCAATTCACCGAGAGGCAGAGAGAACGAGGCTTTATTAGTCATGAACTAGCCTAGCCAGAGTCGGTTGTACAGATGAATGCCGCCCACAGGCGGCCGGTCTATATATGGCCCCGGTGAGGGCGGAGCCAGAGGCGGAGCCCACAGGGGTTACAGTACAGTACCTGGAAGCAGCTCGTATCACCACTTCCAGGTCATAGGTCAAAGGTTACAGTATCATGCATGCATTAGGTGAATACATTCACCACATTGTCACAAGTATGAGGTTTCTGTGAAAAGCCCCTAGTCGCCACTTTCCGGTACCTGTTCGGGTACACTGAGGGAGAATTCAGAATTCTCAGCCGATACGGGGATTGAACCCATGCTAATTGGCCTTGTTCTGCATTACAAACCAGCTGCCTAGGCCACTGAGCTAAACCAGCCCTCATGTGTCTTATAGAATCCCTACAGTGCAGAAGGAGGCCATTCAGCCCATCGAGTCTACACCAACCCTCCGAACGAACACCCCACCAAGGCCCACTCTTCCACCCAATCCCAACCCCACCTAACCTGTTGGACAGGACGAACAATTTATCATGGACAATCCACCTGAGCTGCACATGTTGGACTGTGGGAGGAAACTGGAGCACTTGGAGGGAGCCCATGCACATGCGGTGAGAACATGCAAACTCCACACAGCCAGTCACCCGAGGCTGGAGTTGAACCTGGGTCCCTGGCGCTATGAGGCAGCAGTGCTAACCATAATGCCCCAGTGCCGCACTGTGGCGACAACCAAAATAGGGCATCTGTTCACACCATTTCTCTTCCTGGCTTGTATTTCAGAGTGAAGTCAAAACTCTGAAATCTCAAAAGTAACCTCTGCAGTCTTGCTGGTGCTTTGTCCAGACTCTTCTGGTATGATCTGCTCCATTGGATGATGATCACTCTCTACTATGATTGTCCTCCCTTAGACAATTTCTCACATTCACACACAAATGTCAAAAGCTCTTTCCAAATATGTCTGGTCTCAGCTGATGTTAGAACTGTGGGTGCAAATGCTGTCAGTTTTCCCTTGTGTAACACGGCTGCTCCCGATCCTTTTGCCGACGTATCTACTTGCAGAGCACTAGGTTTCTTTCTGTTGTAATATCATAGTTGCAAACTACTTCTTTGAGTTTATTGAATCTCCCCTCATGTGACTATAGCTACTGGCACTCAGCATCCTTTTTTCATCAGCTCTCATAAATTTGCTGTGTGGTCTGATATGTGAAGTATGAATGGACTTGGCTATTGGGCCAGGCCAAGGAAACTGTTCAATGCTTTCTCGTCTTTTGGAGCATTGTGATTCTTTAGGGTATGGCTTGACTCCACCAGCTGTGTACACCATTCTGAAGAACTGGCATTCTGTCACTTTCACAATGCACCTGTCTGCATTTTGCTTGATCGCAACTTTTATGGTTGCCTCCGTGGCTTCATCTAAATGTTGGGCATGATTTTTTTATCCACATCATAGATCTGGATAATACATGGATAAAGATCTGCACAAAAACAAAGAAGGATAACTCCAGAAGGCACTGAACACATTTAGAGACTTCAGTGCAGTGAAATCACAAGCCTGAGCGATAGAATGCACTTTGTGCACTTACATCTCTTTGATGTGGTCAATGTTTACAAACATTGGGGTTTCACCACTGAGGCCATTGAAGCATGAAAGGATATGAATGGATCAAAGCTGCAGATGGTTTTTATGGGCTGTCAATCAGAGACCGCGATGCGAAACCTATGAATGGCTGCAGATAGTGGATCTTTGGGAGACAGACACAGGCACAGCTGTTCTCTTTCAAGGAATGAACACATTGATCTGCAAGGCAAGTATTACAGCAATAATGTTTCCACTGCCCCTGTCCGGACTGCTCTCTAGCTTCCAGACAGGGTTCCCTTTCCAGGGGGACGGGATCTGTGTGGGCCAGGTGGTCTGCGGAGGGGGCTCCTTTAGGCAGGGGGTCCCTGTGGGGGGTCCCCCATTACAGGGGTCCCTGCGGGGTATCTCCTTTTCACAGGGGTCCCTGTGGGGGTCTCCCTATCACTGAGGTACGTGTGGGGGGTGTCTAACTATCGCAGAGGTCCCTGCGGGCGTGCCCCTATTACATCGGTCCTTGTTGGTGTCTCCCTACCACAGGGGTCCCTGTGGGGGGATCTCCCTAACACAGGAGTCCCTGGGGGTCTCCCTATTGCAAGGGTCCCAAGGGAGCAGGCCGGGTCACCCCATACTTGGGGGGGTGGGGAGGCACCCAGGTAATCCGGGGTTGGGGGCAGCTGTGCAGTGCAAGGGAGAGGGTTGGGGCTGATATGTACTGAGAGGGGGGTGCTTGGATGGATGGTCTCTGCCATTAATCATGGTTATTACGATACATTTGCATTTATTTAGATGCTCCCGCCGACGTGCCGTGTGGGACTTGTTCACGCTACCAATCGGGAGGGTGTCGGAGCATGGCATGATTCCAATGTTGGCCCGACACCTGATTCCATCAAGGAACATATTCTGGGCATCCCGGGACGGAGAATTCAGCCCATAGAACCTGGTCAGCAATAATTACAATAAGGAAGCTGTAATTGCATGATGGAACAGGTAGTGGTCCCAGAGGCTCAGCAGACTGCAACAGCGGTGGTCATGCTGCACTGAAGTAAAAATAAAGTTAAATAAAAATCAACTGGCAGAGTAAATTGGAGAAATTTGCAGAGCAAGAGATAAGCAAAATGCTTGCAGGGTTTGAGAGAAAGGGAAACCTTTCCAGTCAGGTGCCTGGCTCCTGTTTTAGAAACTCCTGCAAGTAATAAAAAAGTTAAATAGGCAGGAGGAAGCACTGCAGAGTAAGAAAGAAGAAACACCACAGCAGTGAAGTCATATTACACCACGACCCACTGATTCAGTGACATGGAACATACAGGGCGGGATTCTCCGTCCCGCCAGCCCCGTTTTCCGGCACGCGTGCCCCTGCCGGCAGCAGGATTCTCTATTTCCGCGGCCGGCCAATGGGGTTTCCCATTGTGGCCACGCCATCGGGAAATCTGCGGGCATGGGTGCGCTGCCGGCAAATCGGAGGATCTCTCCAATGGTGTTTTCCTTTGTATGGCCATCTGATTTGGATTGTCCCTAATTATCAAATCTCAGTTTCCCCATGTGTGATTAGCACGATGTCACATATTTTTCCTCAGGTATTTTTTTTTCAAATTTTCAGGAAAGACTGGGAGCGTCATTCTCCGACCCCCCCGCCGGGTCGGAGAATCGCCGGGGGCTGGCGTGAATCCCACCCCCGCCAGTTGCCGAAGTCTCCGGCACCGGAGATTTGGCGGGGGCGGGAATTGCGGCGCGCTGGTTGGCGGGTCCCCCCGCTCGATTCTCCGGCCTGGATGGGCCGAAGTCCCGCCGATAAATTGCCTGTCCCGCCGTCGTGGATTAAACCACCTTTTGAACGGCGGGACAAGGCGGCGTGGGCGGGCTCTGGGGTCCTGGGGGGGGCGCGGGGCGATCTGACCCCGGGGGGTACGCCCACAGTGGCCTGGCCCGCAATCGGGGCCCACCGATCCGCGGGCGGGCCTGTGCTGTGGGGGCACTCTTTCCCTTCCGCCTGCGCCACTGTCTCCACCATGGCGGAGGAGACTCCCTCCACTGCGCATGCGTGGGAAACTGTCAGCGGCCGCTGACGCTCCCGCGCATGCGCCGCCCGGAGATGTCATTTCCGCGCCAGCTGGCGGGGCAACATAGGCTGTTTCCGCCAGCTGGCGGGGTGGAAATTCCTCCGGCGTCGGCCTAGCCCCTCAATGTTGAGGCTCGGCCCCCAAAGATGCGGAGCATTCCGCACCTTTGGGGCGGCGCGATGCCCGCCTGATTGGCGCCGTTTTGGGTGCCAGTCGGCGGACATCGCGCAGTTTCCGGAGAATTTCACCCCTGATGTCGCCTGAGTGGGATGATATTACTCTCTGTTCCAGCCAGTATCAAGCTTCAGATTCAGATTTATGGTTGTGGGCTTATTTCCCACTGTCATCCTGATCTGAATGGCTTTGTGAATTTACTTTTCTCTGGGAACTGTTCCACCGAGCCATTTCATGCTAGTGTATGGTTCCTTTCCTACTGTGTCTTCAAATTTGTCATTTTCCAGAGGAGGGATGTTTTGATTTCCTTTATTCGTCATTCGCCTTATTGTCCTGTCTCTTGTTTACTATCTTTTTTCTTTGTTCTGCACCTCTTGTCCCAGTGACTGGGCTTTCCACAAGCTCTGCACTTTGGTCCATATGTGGAACTTATTCTTCTGTCTATGAACTCAGCCACAGCTCTTGCACATCCTTCCATCTGGTGTGAATTATTTTGTTGGCACTTCACTGCATAAACCCTGCTGCCTTTCACTTGACTTAACTGAAAGCTAGCCGTTTGGATAGTCAGCGTCTTCATCCATCTACATGTGGCTTCAACTGATCTGTCTAGATGTTTTGTACACTGGTGGGCTGGTTTAGCACAGTGGGCTAAATAGCTGGCTTGTAATGCAGAACAATGCCAGCTGCGCGGGTTCAATTCCCGTACCGGCCTCCCCAAACAGGTGCTGGAATGTGGCGACTAGGGACTTTTCACCGTGACTTCATTGAAGCCTACTTGTGACAATAAGCGATTTTCATTTTTCATTTTTCATTTCTAGAGTCTGACGGTGTGCGCTTGCCCTATCTAACCAATCATTTTGGTACTTCAGGACGCGCAGAGCTGCAAGCGTTTAGCAGCCTTTTATCAGTGTCCTTAAATAAGGCCATAAGACATAGGAGCAGAATTAGGCCACTCGGCCCATCGAGTCTGCTCTGCCATTCAATCATGGCTGATATTTTCTCATCCCCATTCTCCTGCCTTCTCCCCATAACCCCTGATCCCCTTATTAATCAAGTGTACATGTTCTGGCTGCAGTTTTCAATGTTGTTCTGAAATTATCAGCAGGTTCACCTGATTCCTGCCTCAGCCTTGAAATTCTTTATCAGTAGATCTAACGATTTGACTTTGGTTGGGGATGTGTGCTGATTTTTTACCTCTTGCCTGTGTTTCTACTGTCATATCGATTCACCTATTAAATAAATGTACCATTTCTTTGTTCTTGCCTTCAAAAGGATATAGCTAAACTTTTCCTCTTCACTAGTGCCCTTTGAATGTTCGAATTGAATGTTAGAACGCAATTCTCCCAAAACAGTTCTAAGGCCCAATTCAATTAATTGTGAACAATGTCCCATAGCGAGTGCTATTAGCCACATGTTTCCCATGTTGTGTATGTGGTCTCAGCGGGGTACGTGTGGCCGAGGCCGCATGTAGTTCCTTTTTGTACACTGTACAGCATACCTTCCCGATCTCCAAGACCCCCAAAGATACCCCTTTGGGGTATCCCCCCCAACAAAACACACTATGGGAAGGTCCCCAGGCCCCAGCCCCCCACCCCCCCCAACACCCATCCAGTGCACCCCAGTCCAATCACACACATACAAAAAATGCCAGCTTGGCAGTCCCAATCTGGCACCTTGGCAGTGCCACCTGGGTACCATGGCAGTGTCAGGCCAGCACCAAGGTAGCACTGAGGGTGCCAGGCTGGCACTGCCCAGGTGACACTAGCAGTGCCAGGGCGCCACCCTGCCCAAAGGGTATGCAGCTGGGGGCCTTCAATCCTCTGAGAAACCCCCACAACGTTCCATAAATGGGGACCAGTCCAGAGCTAAATAGCACTCACCCAAGGTCTCCAAGGCAAAGTGGATGAATCCCAAAGCATCAGGTAGCTCGGGAATCTGCACATTAGAATGAGACTAGCTATCTCACTCTAATATGCAGATTTTTGAAAAGTGATCCTGCCCACAATGAGCGGGATTTACATTGGATCTCGTGAGGTGTTGCAAGCCGAATAGATCTGGGAAGCGGGGTAGATCCCGGGGGCGGGGTCTCCCGGCTTTTATCAGCCATGCTGACCCGCGACAAACTGCTTTTTGGCCATTAGATGTGCGCCCTAGGTGTGCTCTCTGGTGGGGAATATGGTGCCATTCCCACCCAGTGGTTTGGCGTGATCCAGATTGCAATCCACCCACACTTAGAAATATTTTTGGAGGTAGGGGTGAACTGCACCATGAAAGAGTTGTGAAGGACCTGAAGATGCTGGCAGGTCTGACTCCTCACAGGGTGCCCCGGTCTCACACAATACATTACCCTCCCCCCCCCACCCCGCTCTTCTGCTGGCAAAGACCCACCCACAGAACTGACCAGCAAGGTCCTTCCCCAATCTCCATACCAGTGTTACCCAGCCCCCCAAGTGAGCGGCACGCCACTATGGGGTCACCAAATGTATCCTTCTTCAGGCACCGGCCCATCAGGCCCCACCCCTTGTCAGTGCACTGCCAGGTTGGAACAGCCATGTGCCTCCCTGTCCCTGACCACTCGGCAACTACAATGACATTTGAGCCCCAGCGTGGTAATCACATCTGGTCCCCATTTATGGAAACTAGCCGTCACTCACACCAACTTCACGTTGTGCCGGTGGGTGGGGAAATTGTAGGAGCCGGGAGAATCCAGCTTAAACCAGATCCTACATATTCAGATTTAAACACGCTAATCTGGTTCACACCCACAGAGGGCAGGAACCAGACCATGCCAGCTGGAGCAGATTGGGAGCATCGAAAACTGTTTAGCATCTGGAGGAAATCCCGTTTCGGACCTCGCCTGGAATTCTTCCGCCATTGCAGGATTTGCGCCAGGTGCAACATGGCCGGAGAATTGCCCGCTTAGACTACATTTTTGATTACATTTCTTAAGTGCCTCTATGATATCATCAACCTTCCAATGGGCTGGAGTTTATTGCAACCGTTTTGTTTTTGCGGTTTTTCTGTCTCTCTCTGATGCTAATTATTGTTGATTTTTCAATCTCATTCAGTATTAAATTTGTTTGAAATGTTTTTTACTCATGACAATCGCTGCCACCATGCTATATCTTCTGGTAAGTTAGAAATCATCACACTTAAACCTCAAAATACTGGAGTTTCATCACGTGTATTGCTTTCTGCTTTCCATGTAACTGGTGGACTGAATAGACCGATAAAATTACTCACACAGGACAGCAGAGCATCGGTGAATGTTGCACCCCAGGATATATAAATTTTATATCTAAATATAATAACAATTATTTCCTAGCTGTTTCCCAATAATAGAACAATACAGCATCCAACATGAAAAATAATCACTGGGATGAAGTACTAGAGGGCTGCTGGCATTCTTGGCATCATACCCCTGCAAAATTCAGTATATGTGCTCATAGTGCAAAATGGGAACATTGTAAATCAACAAGCTGTTTCACAGCACACCAGAAAAATTAAATCAGGCAAGGTGAAAAACAGATGAAAATCTTACAAAAGTACATGAGTAATGTCTCAAGATCAGACTGACCTCTAACCCGCCTTATCTTCCTCACCAGTTGCACCACCATGCTGAAAAGAAAAAACTGGCAGCAGGTTAGTCCAGTGCTACCTTTCTGCTGCCAATAATGAACGATTGTAATTGTTCACATATAGTATTCCAATGCCATTATCAGCTGCTCTTTTGGTCTCTCTGAGAGCAATTGCCCAATTAGAGTTAATTAGTATTGAATTATGGCCAGTTTTCACAGTGGAACCACGTCTACTGAGATTGCCGAAATGCACTTCACTTACAGTAGAACCATTAAGAGCCACAAATAGCTGAAACTTTCAGCTAATCTGTGCATGCTGGGTTTGAACAAAACATCTCAGGGGTAAAGGGCAACTATTTCTTCTATTGAACCAAATTAACTGATACTGTTTGCAATAATAATGACATTTACACAATTAATAATATTTTGTGCATTTTAGAGCTTTTAAAATGTTGCAGATTGCACCTCACTAAAAGAGCTTTAGCGATTATATTTAATGGCCATTTTGCAAAAATATACTTTTTGTGGATATTATTGAAAAACAGCAGGTGAGGGGTTTTCTCTAAGCGTCTCTGTATCCTGTTTTGCTCTCCAGGTTATGCTGAACAAAATCAAATGTCTTTATTGAGTGGCTGCTTTTCTCAGTCTGTGCTCTGCAGTTCCTAAGCTGGCAGTCAGCCATCGTCTCAAGTCTCCTCATTAGAGACTCAACTGTAAGTCATCAAGGATCAAGAGACAGCTGTTCCAAGATTAGCGCTGTAATGAAAAAAAGCTTTCCTCAACAAAGATTTCAAAGGAAGAATTGGAGCTGGAATTAACAAGAAAGGATTCAGAGTTGTGCAGAGTTTTGTAAGAAAGTTTAAGTTAAAATGAAAGTGGTTGGATATTCGATGGGATTCTATTAGAGAAGTGTCTCATATCAGTGTTTTATATAAGTGACTATATACAAAACTATAAAGGTCTATTAGCATCTAATAAGAGAGTCTTAATGATTACAGCCCATAACTTCCTGGTTCCCCAGTGTCACATTTAGGGGGTATCCCAATGATGCGCTATTGGATCCCTCTCGGAAATTCCCATGTAAGCATTTACCTGGCAATTGTCCAGTACTGCAAACTTCCTCTGGACAATTGCGCTGGGCTAGGAACCATCCGACAGGAACAATTTAACTTCAGATGGTCCTGCCAGTTCCCTGATGGTTACTATGAGTTAGAAAGAAAGAAAAATCATTTCTAATTCCAGAGTAACGATTTAAGCACCCAGACCGAGCCTCGTGCACGGCTCCTCGCACACACAACCCCCCAGCGCACCCTGCCCTGGACCCAAACCCCCCCCCCCCCCCCCACCCATCCCAACACCCCACCCCCCTCAACCCCCCCACTCCCGGTCTTCCCCTCCCACGTTCTAGTCCGGCGCGACCCTCCTCCCACGGGCCTGACCCTACCTGGCCCCATGGCTCGAACCATCCACTCCCCCAAACGTACTGACCCCCACCCCCAACCTGACCAGCCCCCCCCCTTCCCGACCGCCCTCCACTGACTCCTCCACCCCCCCCACGATCTTATCTGACCCCACCCCCGCTACATCTGGACCCCCAGCCCCCTCCTTGTCTCCCTCCCCTCCATCACTCCTAGCCTCCCCCCCCCCAAATCACTGTCACCCCCCCTGCCCCCCATCCCTCCCCCCCCTCCCAGTCTCCCCCCTGATTGTCTGAACCACTTACCTTTGAAACTTATCTTCTCCTTTTAAATTGTCCCTTTAAACATCTCCTTCACGGCAGCGAGTGCCGTAAAATGTTGATAGCCTGTGTTGGGGTGTTTATTACCTCTCTGCACCCCAGTTACCCCTCGCCGATGCAGCTTCATTGCTCCTGATTCACTCAGCCTGAGTGAGGAAGGTTGGGCAAGACAGGAGCTTTGGAATTTCAGCGAGAGTAAACGATTTTTGCTTTGAAGCTGAATGAAAATAATCAGTATTCATTTACATTGTTAAAAGAGAGAGCAAGAAAGGGGACCTGCCTGAATACATTTGACTTTATGGAACAGAAGTTGCCAGCCTTGACTATTTTAAAAGCTATTTCATTGACAAACCAACATTTTCATCTCGATCACTGAAAAATGTAATATACAGGCGCTATAATTTAAAAAATAATTTGCAAACCAGAAACACGATTATCCTGATGAACGCTACAGAAGCAATTTAATGGGTCAAATCCCAAACATTAAGGGAATGATAGAAACCACCTTTAGGTCAACCACCAATGTGAACTATCTGCTTTTCTTTATTCTCCTTGTCACTTTGTTTTAATCTTCAGAAAGATTTCTGCAAGGCCCAAGTCAAAATCAAAGGCTGAACCAAGTTACTGATTAATTACCGGTGCGATGTAACCACAGCAAGAAATCCATCTGCCAATCTGTGGTACAAAAGGGTATCTGTAATCCATTGGATAGGCATCCTGAACATGCATCAAAATGACATAATTTGTACACTAACCTCACCGCAATACTTTCTAGAAAATACCAGAATAAATATTTGAGATTTACAAGCCAGAGATTTTGAAATGATTTGTTATTGTCAACATCACTATATTTACGCTAGTTTATTTGTTGTGTTAAATACTGCGAGTATTAAACTTCAACGCAACATTTTTAGAATTGTGCTTCAGATCGGAAAAAAAATGTCATTGCATTTGAAGTCTTATCTCCATATTATTGATCCGGCCTCTAAAAAGGTATTGATTTGGCAATTTATTTCTTAGTAAAGAAAATGAAACACATGCATGTTGTCGGAACACATAAATTCATGACTGTCATAAATGCCAAGTTCATGGTTCATGGGCATATCTTCGAGGTAATTTTTAGTTTTGGGAAGAATAAAGCTTAACTGTAGAAAATCGGACAGATGCAACTAAAATAGCTTGAAGGCCATTACACTTAAATGGTTGGGGTCGTGTTGTTCTAAGGGGTTAGCAGCTAGAAAGTTAAGATCGTAACACAGCAGGTGGGCTTATTTAACTGGAGAATTTGAGCTGAGGGGCTGAACTCTCCGCTTCCCCAGCCGCATGTTTCTTGATGGCGTGACCTTCGCAGGCAGCAGGATTCTATCTTCCTGCCGCTTGTCAGTGGAATTTTCCATTGAAACCACCCGTGGGGCGAAATTCTCCCGAAACAGCGCGATGTCCGCCGACTGGCGCCCAAAACGGTGCCAATCAGACGGGCATCGCGCCGCCCCAAAGGTGCGGAATGCTCCGCATAGAATCATAGAATCATAGAATCATAGAATTTACAGTGCAGAAGGAGGCCATTCGGCCCATCGAGTCTGCACCGGCTCTTGGAAAGAGCACCCCACCCAAGGTCCACACCTCCACCCTATCCCCATAACCCAGTAACCCCACCCAACAATTTTGGATACTATGGGCAATTTAGTATAGCCAATCCACCTAACCCGCACATCTTTGGACTGTGGGAGGAAACCGGAGCACCCGGAGGAAACCCACGCACACACGGGGAGGATGTGCAGACTCCGCACAGACAGTGACCCAAGCCGGAATCGAACCTGGGACCCTGGAGCTGTGAAGCATTTGTGCTATCCACAATGCTACCGTGCTGCCCACAGCATCTTTGGGGGTCGAGCCCCAACATTGAGGGGCTAGGCCGACGCCGGAGGAATTTCCGCCCCGCCAGCTGGCGGAAACGGCCTTTGTTGCCCCGCCAGCTGGCGCGGAAATGACATCTCGGGGCGGCGCATGCGCTGACAGTTTCCCGCGCATGCGCAGTGGAGGGAGTCTCTTCCGCCTCTGCCATGGTGGAGACCGTGGCGGAGGCGGAAGGGAAAGAGTGCCCCCACGGCACAGGCCCGCCCGCGGATCGGTGGGCCCTGATCGCAGGCCAGGCCACTGTGGGGGCACCCCCCGGGGCCAGATCGCCCCGCGCCCCCCCCCCAGGACCCCGGAGCCCGCCCACGCCGCCTTGTCCCGCCGTTCAAAAGGTGGTTTAATCCACGCCGGCGGGACAGGCAATTTATCGGCGGGATTCCGGCCCTTCTGGGCCGGAGAATCCAGTGGGGGGGGGCCCGCCAACCGGCGCGGCCCGATACCCGCCCCCGCCGAATATCCGGTACCGGAGACTTCGGCAACCGGCGGTGGCGGGATTCACGGTGGCCAACAGCCATTCTCCGACCCGCTGGGGGGTCAGAGAATGATGCCCCATGTCACTGGGAAACCCATGGGCGTGGGCGCACTGCCGGTGGGAAAAGTGAATCGCAACAACCAGAGAATTTCAGCCGAGGTGTTAACCCGACTTGCAAAGTACATGCAGCCCTGTGAATTGTTTTGTTTTGGGAGTTAGAGTTACAATTAATTTGAAAGCTTTCAGCAAGCCCTGGAAGCCAACTGCATTATGGAGATGGGAGGAGCTTAACAAAGCTCTGGGGGTTAAATTTATCTATGTGTTTGCTGGGGGTGGGGGGGGGGGGGGGGGGGGGCGGGAGCTATGTTCTACAGCAGGGGAAACAGCCATACTAAAAAGGTGCTGCTGTTATCGGGCTCCACACAGCAGAAGTGTTGATTTTAGTTAACTCTGTTTTGTTGAGGCTCAGGAAAACTCACGAGAAGTTGAAAAGCTGGCAAAAGGTTGTTGGCTCCATGTTAAAAAGGATCAGACCTCAAAAGAAGCCCTCAGGGCTATTTCTAGCTTGGTGCAGATGGGGAGATTGGGTCTTGGTGAAATCCAGGGGCAGTGCCAGTCCAGCGAAGCCAGCTGGCTATTCAAGGGCTGAAATTGCACCAGTAGGCAGAGGTTGGAATGCAGAATTGGAAATCCAGGATAACAGAGTCCAAGGAGATGAGTTTGCAGCCCTGGGGCATCTGCATTGTGGCCGTCTAAGTTGGAGAAGCTTTGAGGAAATCAGAGGCTTGGGGGTGGATTTTCCATTTGAGAGATGGTGAGAGAAGTGTTGACGCCACGAGTGAATTGGGAATGTTCCCCAGTTCCGATGGGGGTACCGGTCCCGGGGCAATTCAGGACAAGTGAATTGGCCAGGACTCTCACCACGTGAAACTAGTGCGATTCCAACTGACACCGGCGTGGGATTCGCTGGGTTTGGGATTTGCACTGGGGAGCGTGACAAGCTAGAGCTGCATATAAGCACTCCATTCCCCAGACACTCTCATTCCAGCCAAGAAGTTGGCTCCATGATCGGCCCCGAAGTTCGCAGATTCGGAGGTCGAGACCATGATGGACACCATGGAGGAGAGGCGTGACACACTGCACCCCGAGGTGGGAAGGAGGCTGCCACCTACCGAGGTCCATCGGGCATGGACGGACGTGGCAGAAGTGGTAATCGCCTTGGACCCCATCGCAAAGACCGACTAGTAGTGCTGAAAGAGGCTGCACCACCTGTGTGAGTCTCCACCTCCGTGCCCCTATCCTTGTCTCCCACTCTCCCAACCCACACCCCACACCTCCCGCTCCCCCACCCCCACGTGGTCCCCACCAGGTGGATGAGTAGGTAGTGCTGAGTGAGGATGGGCAACCACCCCCAGGCCAGTCAGCATGATTCAGCACCTCTGTGCCCCTGGCATCACCCCCACCCCATACCTCGCATGTGACCCCATCCCCTCCCAGAGGGCGATCGCACTCCAGCCACCAGCAGCCTGCTCGAATTCAACCCTGCATCACACTCCTACACTTGTAATGCCCGCCATGGCTGGGTGCCCTGTACAACACAGGCCACGAACTGCGGACCTCCTTTGCAGCCTGCATCTGAGAGTCTCACACTGAGATGGTGGCCCACAACTGCTGGGAGCGGGAGAGGACCAGAGGGGCCCGGCGGACTGCAGACCCTCACCATTGTGGGGCAGAGGGCAATGGACCTGTTTGGTGGGGTGGGAGAGCGAACTGTTGCCCAGGCGGAGGTCGGCATGGGAGAACCAAGTGATCACCCAATGAATTGCAATGTCCCTGTGGCACCTGAGTCACCGATCTCCCCAACACCAAACCTCCCCACGATCTCACCATGCACCTTGCCTTTTGTCTTCCAGGATCACCTTCCAATGAGACTGGACCATCCGGTGCCCCATACCCTCAGCCGCATCTCCGTAACACCCCGGAGCACCAGTCCTGGGACTGTCCCCTTGATGGGTGAGCTGAGGTCTGCGGGTTCCCATGGGAGTCACCTGGGGGGCACACATACAATCGGTGCCGCTCTGCGCATTTACAGGACAAGTGAGCAGTCGGTGGAGCGCACAACCAGATGGCTGCCTTGCAGGCCACGGCAATGGCAGTCCATGCCCAGCCAGCCTTGTCCCGGGGGGGACACGCCAAACCCAAGGCCCATCTCTGGGTTGCACGCCGCTAATCCCCCCAACCCTGGCAGATGCCCCGTAGTTAGTGGCACAGCTGTCAGCCCACTATTGTGAGTTTGGAAACATTTCCTACCACTTCTCTCTCCCTCAGCAACCATGGCACCGGTCCCCATTTTTAAATACCACAAGTGAATGGTGCTGTCTCCACTTCCGACAGGTAGCGGAGGAGCATCACGGAGGCCCAAAGAATACCGGGACAAACCAGATAATATGTTAATGCATGTAAATGTGTGGAGCATGTTGACTTCACCAGCGAAGCACCGGACCTGGCGGCAAACTTAATTTTTGGCTGACGCCCAATTCTCCTTCCAATTCCGATTCACAATTCCGTGTCATTGAGCACAGAATCCAGCTCTTGATCTCTCAAAGTGAAAAGTTTGGATTCCCTCATGATGGAATCAGAGTTTCAATCAAATTGGTTGACTCTCGGTGTCTACTGAAGTCTGGGTGGATTGCTGTCAAATCCGTGGGATAAATCTTGGTTGAATTTGTTTTTATTGTACAGTGTGTTGTGTTCGATCACAGTTTGCCTGTCAATTTCCATGTACCTCATAATAAACCTGAATGTTAGAATGCATAAGGTAGACATTGTAAATTGTCATTTTGGTCTGGTCCAGTAAAGTTTATTTTTGTTTGTTCAAAGCCCTTGGAATCTTGTGGCGTGATTCTTTTGCTGAGCATCTTGAATCCCAAAGCTCTTTTGCTTTAAACAAAATGTTCCAAACCAATCTTACCAAAAGGTTGGGGGCTTGGCCTAGGATCATAACATGAAGGTAGGATATCTGTGGTAGTGCAGAGGGCAGCATGGTGGTGTGATGGTTAGCACTGCTGCCTCAAGGCGCCGAGGACCCGACTTCAAACCCGGCCCCGGCACATCGTCCAAATGGAGTTTATATATTCTCCCCAAGTCTGCATGGGTCTCACCCCCACAACCCAAAGATGTGTAGGGTAGGTGGATTGCCCCTTAATTGGCAAAGAAAATAATTGGGTACTTTAAATTTATGTTTAAAAATCTGTGATAGCGCAGCCCATTTAAAGGCTGAACCTTTACAGTCCACATGACCAACTTGGGGACTATCACACGCGAACGCGAACCCGATCAATGTGGAAGAAGTGTGGGGCCCTGGGCATGAGGCCCTGGGCAGAGTGGAGCCTGGAGCCAGAGAGAGAAAACCTGTTTAGTGACTTTGTGCCTGCGTATAGTTTACCTTTTATTTGTTACCAATAAACTCTTGTTCAGTTCTACTGGAAGTCTCCCTTGTATTGCCTCGAGCCATCACAATGGGAATGAGTGTAATCCAGATTGATCGTAAGTTCTCAGTAGTCCAGAATTAAGAGCAGACGGGAGAAACCTCCAAGACGAACAGAGAAATTGGAAAGCATCGATAGCATTTCAAAACAGTGAGTGGAAAATGCCCATGATTGGGAAGCTTGACCCATTCGACAAGGGGGCCGAAGACTGGAGTCAGTATATTGAGCAGTTCCCTTACTTTCTTGCAGCAAATGAAATAGGGAGGGAAGATAGACAGAAGGTCATCTTATTAACAGTTTGTGGGCCCCAAACATATAGCCTCATAAGAAATTTGACATCCCCGGAGGCTCCTGACACAAAGCCTCCGACCAACTGGTGACGCTGGTCAAGGAGCATTTCAACCCCCGACCCTCAATCATACTACAGTGATACAAGTTAAATCAGTTGTCAGGAACGCAGGAGAGCCAATATCTGCCTTTATTGCCAGATTCCGTCAGATGGCCAAGCATTGTTAGTTGGGCAGATTGCTTGGTGACATGCTGCGTGATTGTTTAGTGTGCGGCATTAGCAACATAAGGGTACAAAAGAATCTTCTGCCTGAAACGAACATTACCCGAAATGGTGTGATTGAAATAGCTCATGCAACTGAGTGCTTTGAGAGAGGTGCATCAGAGCTTCAAAGCGTGCAAGAGGGCGAGGTGAACTAGCTGTGGGTGGTGTGGCTGCAATGTGCACAACCACATGGACAGGCACAGGGGAAGTTCAGCCACCATCCCATTAACAGGATCTCGTAGTCAATGGCAAGGCAGGTCTCCCAGAGGAAACAACACGTTTCGCACAAAGGTGACACAACATTTCAAGTGGATGACCTGGTCTCCTTCAGGAACTTTGTCTCAGGCCCACTTTGGCAACCAGACAGGATTTTATCAAAGTCAGGCCCAGGTTCGTCCATGGTGGATTTGAACGGCGGATGCATGTTGACCATGTAAGACATCAGGGGACCGCAACTCCAATCTCAGAACAGTTGGAGCCAGCAGGCAGCATTAATGCTCCTGTGATGGAGCCAAAACAGAGAGAATCGAGGAGTTCTGAGGAGCCCCCATTGACATCCCAGGAGGGAGCTGGAGAAGTTAATACCCCTGTTGTAGCAATCAAATCTCAGAGAAAATCTTCCACAAATGGCCCCTCCAACTCCGAGGTAGCAACGTTGCCATTTGTGGCATAACGTATTTACAAAAGAGGTTATGTACAATTATTATAGACAATAAAAAGGCTGAGAAACGCAAGGGGAGCGAGTGCATAACAGTTCATCACAATGTCAATCTGTTGGGGATTTTCTAGCCACTCGCTCCCCTTGCGTTTGTCAGCCTTTTTATTGTCTATAATAATTGTACATAACCTCTTTTGTAAATACGTTATTGAAGGACTTAAGGGGGGTGTGGGATGTGGTAGTGTGGCTCCTTTTTGGGCTGAGCCCTCGTGGTCCACCTGACTGGCTGGGGGTCTAACATGTGGGAGCTTGCGAACCCCAACCAATAGGGAAAAAGCGTGGGTCCCCGGCTGCGGAATCCCGGGCAGAGTGGACCCTGGAGCCAAAGAGTGAAGACCATTTAGTGACTCAGTTTCTGTGTACAACTAAAATTTACTTGTTACCAATAAACTCTTGCTCAGTTATACTGGAAGTCTCTCTAGTTTTGCCTCAAGCCACCACAATATCTGAATGTATAGGGTGTAACCATGCACACATTGCTTTTGCTCAAGTTGTTAATATTTTCTTCAAACTTTTAAATATCTCTTTCCATCAAAGCAAATGAACTTATTGTTGGCATAAAGCAAAGGAAATTACAGTGACAAGTAATTGTAGAAGTACTGGCAAGCTATTCCTCTGAACAAAATGACATTTAATGCATTTTTTAATTCCTTCAATGTGAACTGAAACCAAGTTTCATAGAATGTATTATTGCATTCTTCGTCCATCTTTTAATTTAGTCCCAACCTTTGGATAAAATATTTGTATTTAGATGTCAGTCCTATTCTATCAGTTGTTGATACTGTACAATAACCCTCTGTTCAAAATGTTGAGTCAGGAACTTTCCCACAAGTGATTATCGAACAAGTGCTAGTCTGTGTACAATGCAAATTGAAATCCTATATTCCCCTACCTCACCGACTTGTTGCTTTTTCTCCTCTCGTGCAGATAGTTGGGACTGATATTCCTCTGTCTAACACCCCTGAGCTTCTGAATCTGGGGTATGAGGCAAAGGAAATTAGAGCAGAGGCTCATTATACAAGATCTTTGTCGATTTTACACACATTTCCTGGGGTAACCCCTGGCTTGGGCGAGAAGCTCCCTCATGAAATAGCTGGGAACATTGGCATTTCATATAAATGTCATAGGAATAACATCATCATGCCTCTTGCGCATTTTTTAAAGGTTCTGTCAGGCGAAGATCAAAGATTATTAGTGACTATACATAAGTAAATGTTATAAGTTGTCACCAACCTATCCAGATCTTCAGAAAGATAACAAAGATCAATAGAACACAGGAACAGGCCCTTCAGCCCTCGAAGCCTACGCCGACTATGGTACCTACCTAAAGTAAAACCGAATGCACTTCCAGAATCCGTATCCTTCCATTCCCACCCTATTCATATATTTGTCTAAATGCCCCTAAAATATCGCAATCATACCTGCTTCCACCACCTCCCAGGCAGAGTGTTCCATATATTTACCACCCTCTGTGTAAAAAACTTGCCTCGCACATTTGTTCTAAACTTTTCCCCACACACTTTAAACCTATGTCCCCCGGTACCTAACTCTCCTAGCCGAGGAAAGAGCATCTGACTATCCACTCTGTCCATGCCACTTCTTGTAGGCCTCTATCAGGTCACCTCTCAACCTCTGTCATTCCAGTGAGAACAGTTTATCTGACTTCTCCGCATAGCTAATGCCCTCCATACCAGGAAACATCTGACCAAACTGTTTTTTGTATTTTTGTGTTCTCCAAAAATAGGCGGCATGGTGGTTAGCACTGCTGCCTCACGGCACCGAAAACTCAGGTTCGATCCCGGCCCCGGGTAACTGTCCGTGAGGAGTTTGCACATTCTCCCCATGTCTGCGTGGGCCTCACCCCCACAACCCAAAGATGTACAGGGCAGGTGGATTGGCCACGCTGAATTTCCCCATAATTGGAAAAATTGGAAGATTTTTAATGGCCGGGTCGGAGAATGGCCGGGGGCTGGCGTGAATCCCGCCCCCGCCGGTTGCCGAATTCTCCACCACCGGATATTCGGCGGGGGCGAGAATCGCGCCGTGCCGGTTGGCGGGCCACCCCCCGCAATTCTCCGGCCCGGATGGGCCGAAGTCCTGCCGCTAAAATGCCTGTCCCGCCGGCGTAGATTAAACCACCTACCTTACCGGCGGGACAAGGCGGCGCGGGCGGTCTCCGGGGTCCTGGGGGGGCGTGGGGCGATCTGGCCCCGGGGGTGCCCCCACGGTGGCCTGGCCCGCGATCGGGGCCCGTGGGGGCACTCTTTCCCTTCCGCCTCCGCCACAGTCTCCACCATGGCGGAGGCAGAAGAGACTCTCTCCACTGTGCATGCGCGGGAATGCCGTCATCGGCCGCTAACGCTCCCGCGCATGCGCCGCCCGGAGATGTAATTTCCGCGTCAGCTGGCGGGGCACCAAAGGCCTTTTCCGCCAGCTGGCGAGGCGGAAATTCGTCCGGCGCCGGCCTAGCCCCTTAAGGTTGGGGCTCGGCCCCCAAAGATGCGGAGCGTTCCGCACCTTTGGGGCGGCGCGATGCCCGACTGATTTGCGCCGTTTTGGGCGCCAGTCGGCGGACATCGCGCCGTTTCCGGAGAATTTCGCCCATAGAAATAAAACTGTAAAATAAACTAATACAATTTGATATTTTGTCTCAAGAAGTAATGGAATTTAAAAGTCAAGTACAAACGGTGAACCTGTATGGAACCTTAAGAAATTAATGTTTAAGTCTTCTGTGCAATATTGAGCTCTACACTAAAGTATTGGGCGGGATTCTCCTGTTCCCCCAGCCATATGTTTCTCGGCGGCATGCCATTCGCTGGAGGCGGGATTCTCTACTCCCACAGCTTGTCAATGGGATTTCCTATTGAAGCCCCCCCTCCAACACTGCCAGGAAACCCAAGTGTGGGGGTGCTCTGCTGGTGGGAAAAGAGAATCCCAACAGCAGGAGAATTCGAACCATTAAGTCTTTAGAGATGGCAGTGTGGTAAACCACTGTTGCACCTCTATTAGGTGATGTATGATAGGACCTGTACTACAGGTACGTTGGTAGTCCCTGCCTCCTGGCTCTGCCCAGTAGGCGGAGTATAAATATGTGTGTCCTCCGTGCTGCAGCCATTTTGCCAGCTGCTGTGGGAGGCCACACATCTTAGAGCAATAAAGCCTCAGTTGTACCCAACTCAAGCCTTTGTGCAATTGATCGTGCATCAATTTATTGCTCTAAGATTTTCAAAAGATGGACCTCTGTATCAAACCGGATCGCCTGCAGCTGGATCCGCATTCAAGCGATGTCAAAAAGGACTTTCAACACTGGCTAGCTTGCTTCGAGGCATACATCAACTCGGCGTCCACCCCTGTCTCGGAGGCTCAGAAGATACACTCAAGGTTGAGCTCCAGCGTCTTTCCGCTAATCCAGGACCCGCCGAACTACGCCAAAACCATAATGCTTCTCAAGGAGAATTATGCTCAGAAGACGAACACTCTCTTCGCCAGGCACGTACTCGCCACTCGCTCTCAACTCCCTGGTGAGTCCATAGAAGACTTCTGGTGGGCCCTTATCCCACTTATCCGGGACTGTGACTGTCAGGCCGTTACGGCCACTGAACATTCAAACCTCCTTATGCGGGGCGCGTTTGTTCTGGGGATTGGGTCAGACCTCATACGCCAGCGACTGTTAGAGGGAGCCACCATCGACCTAGCGGAGACAAAGATACTAGCGCTCTCCATGACGGTCGCCTCGCGCAACGTTCAGGCCTACACCCCCAGCCGCGCGGCCCACCCCTCCTACGCATCGTGGACCCCACAGACGGCCGCCCCAGCGGGAGCCTAACCCAGCCAATATGCCTGCGCCACGCACCAGCCAGCAAACCCCGGGGGTCCCCGATTTTTATTTCTGGACGGCGCAATCTTGTTCAACCCCTGCCATGTACGGCCCATGGGCTCTGCCATTTTGTACTCCTCTAGATCTTCAGCCGCCATTTTGTTCTCCTCAAGATCTTCAGGCACCGCCATCTTGTCTCCCCCATGGCACATGGGCACCGCCAGCGTCCCAGGACCAGGGGCCCCCGGGCTCCCCGTCATCCTACACCAGCGACGACCGACCATGACTGGCCTCAGTGACCATCGACCAGTCTCGTCCGCACAACCTGGCCACCGCATCAACCAGCATTAAAATCAATGGATACGTGACCTATTGCCTGTTGGACTCCGAGAGCACCGAAAGCTTCATCCACCCGGATACGGTAAGGCGCTACACCCCGCCAACCAAAGAATCTCCCTGGCCTCCGGATCCCATTCCGTGGCGATCCGGGGGTACTGTACGGTCACACCCATGGTCCAGGGCATAGAATTCAGCAGCTTCCGCCTCTACGTCCTCCCTAACATCTGCGCTGCCCTACTACTCGGCCTGGACTTCCAGTGCAACCTCCAGAGCCTAACCCTGAAATTCGATGGGCCCCTACCACCCCTCACTGTGAGTGCGGCCTCGCGACCCTAAAGGTCAATCCGCCTTCCCTTTTCGCAAATCTAACCTCGGATTGCAAACCCATCGCCACCAGGAGCAGACGGTACAGCACCCAGGACAGGACCTTCATCAGGATCGAGGTCCAGCGGCTGCTTCGGGAAGGCATCATCGAGGCCAGCAACAGCCCCTGGAGAGCACAAGTGGTTGTAGATAAAACTGGGGAGAAACACAGAATGGTCGTGGACTACAGCCAGACCTTCAATCGGTACACGCAGCTCAACGCGTACCCCCTCCCACGCATATCTGATATGGTCAATCAGATTGCACAGTACCGGGTCTTCTCAACGGTAGACCTCAAATCCACCTACCACCAGCTCCCCATTCGTAAATCGGACCGTCCATACACTGCCTTGGAGGCAGACGGCCACCTCTATCACGACCTCAGGGTTCCCTTCGGCGTCTCCAACGAGGTCTCGGTCTTTCAAAGGGCGATGGACCGAATGGACGACCGGTACGGTTTGCGGGCCACCTTTCCGTACCTAGACAACGTCACAATTTGCGGCCATCATCAGCAGGACCACGACGTCAACCTTGTCAAATTTCTCAGCACCGCCACTCTCCTAAACCTCACCTAGAACAAGGAGAAATGTGTGTTTAGCACGAACCGCTTAGCCATCCTCGGCTATGTGGTCCAGAACGGAGTTCTGGGACCCGATCCCGACTGCATGCGCCCCCTCATGGAACCTCCCCCTCTCCCACTGCCCCAAGGCCCTCAAATGCTACCTGGGGTTCTTCTCGTACTAGGCTCAGTGGGTCCCAAACTATGTGGACAAGGCCGGCCCACTCATACAGTCAATCCATTTTCCCCTGACGGTTGAGGCACAACAGGCCTTCGCCCGTATCACCAAGGCCGGGATGCACGCAGTAGACGGGACACTGCCCTTTCAAGTAGAGAGCGACGCATCAGACATTGCCCTAGCCGCCACCCTCAATCAGGCAGACAGGCCCGTGGCATTCTTTTCCCGCACCCTTCATGCCTCAGAAATTCGGCACTCATCCGTAGAAAAGGAGGCCCAAGCTATCGTTGAAGGTGTGCGGCATTGAAGGCATTACCTGGACGGCAGATTCACTCTCCTCACTGACCAACGGTCGGTCGCCTTCATGTTCAATAACACACAGCGGGGCAAGATCAAGAATGATAAGATCTTGAGGTGAAGGATTGAGCTCTCCACCTACAATTACGAGATTTTGTGTCGCCCCGGTCAGCTCAATGAGCCCCCAGACGCCCTATCCCGAGGTACATGTGCCAGCACACAGGTAGACCGACTCCGAACCCTGCACGACAGTCTTTGTCACCCGGGAGTCACACAGTTGTACCATTTCATAAAGGCCCGCAATCTGCCCTACTTCGTCGAGGAAGTACGGACAATCACCAGGGACTGCCAGGTCTGTGCGGAGTGCAAGCCACACTTCTACCGGCCGGACCGTGCGCGCCTGGTGAAGGTCGTCCGCCCCTTTGAGCGCCTCAGTGTGGATTTCAAAGGCCCCCTCCCCTCCACCGACCGTAACACGTATTTTCTCAGTGTGGTCGATGAGTACTCCAGATTCCCCTTCGCCATCCCATGGCCCGATATGATGTCTGCCATCGTCATCAAAGCCCTAAACACAATCTTTGCTCTGTTCGGTTTCCCCGCCTACATCCACAGTGACAGGGGATCCTCATTCATGAGTAATGACTGCGTCAGTTCCTGCTCAGCAGCGGTATCGCCTCCAGCAGAATGACAAGCTACAACCACCGGGGAAACGGACAGGTAGAGAGGGAGAATGGGACGGTATGGAGGGCCGTCCAACTGACCCTACAGTCCAGGAGCCTCCCGGCCTCCCGCTGGCAGGAGGTCCTCCCTGTGCACTACACTCCATTCGGTCACTACTGTGCACCGCCACTAACAACACTCCCCATGAACGTCTTTTTGCCTTCCCCAGGAAGTCCACATCTGGGGTGTCGCTCCCGACTTGGCTTGCAGCTCCAGGACCCGTCCTGCTCCGTAGGCATGTCCGACTCCACAAGGCGGGCCCGTTGGTGGAAAGGGTGCAATTGCTCCATGCAAACCCCCAGTATGCCTACGTGGCGTACCCCGATGGCTGCCAGGATACTGTCTCCCTCAGGGACCTGGCACCAGCAGGTCACACACACACACACACACACACACACCCCAGGCCCGGCACCACCCTCCCCTCCCCTGGCGCTCCCAGCAGCAACCCACCCGGGACCATCCGTCCTCCCCCAGCCATGCTCGAGGATGAAGAGGATTTTGGCATGCTCCCGGAGGCTCCAGACATCAGACCAGCATCGGCATCGCCGCCACCACGACGTCGCACCCAGCGGCACATCAAGGCCCTGGACCGATTAAACCTCTAACTGGTCCACTGGACTTCAAAAGACATTTTTTTTCCTCTCTATCAAAAATTGTAAATGTAAATGTAAAACGAAAACCATTTGTTGTATATAGTTCTCCACCACCCCCGCCGGACTCAATTTTAACAGGGGGTGAATGTGGTAAACCACTGTTGCACCTCTATTAGGTGATGTATGGTAGGACCTGCACTATAGGTACATTGGTAATCGCTGCCTGCTGGCTCCACCCAGTAGGCGGAGTATATATATGCGTGTCCTCCATGCCGCAGCCATTTTGTCAGCTGCTGTGGGAGGCCACACATCTTAGAGCAATAAAGCCTCAGTTGTACCCAACTCAAGTCTTTGTGCAATTGATCGTGCATCAGGCAGGACATAGAATCACTTGGATTCTACCTGTTGTAAGGAAGTATAAATATGTAGAATTACTTGAAAATTTGAGTCTCATTTTTGTTAGAGCAGCACAGATTGTGGAGTAAGATAGAGGTTTCTAAAACCAAGACATGATGGGACTGGGTGGATGGACGTAGCCCGTTTCCAGCAGTTGAGGGTTCAGAAAGGCAGGTTATAAATAAAACAGATCAAGAACAGGGAGCAGGAGAAACATCTTCACACAGAGAGTTGTGAGGATGTGGAATTTAGTAGTGATTGAGAGAGAAAAACTATGAGTGGAATTTTATAGCCTCATTGAATGCCGTAAAATGCGGAGAGCCATTTGAAACTCCATTGACTTTGGAGGTACCGGAAAATTTCGCCTGCGTAAAACTCAGTCCTATATTTCCTAGATTGGGTAGGTGGATAAAAGAAACACGGTTGAAGGAATGTCAGGACAGAGATAAGCAAACTGAATTAGAACCATTTTCTCGAGGTGGGTCATTACTGACATGTTGGGGCAAATAATTTGTCTCTGTTTGTGTTGTAATTTCTATAAAAAGAATGCAGTACCATGGGCTAGATTCTCCGATTTAAAGACTAGGTGCTGACGCCGGCGTGGGAACAGGAGCATTTTACGCCAGAAAAAAACGGCGCAAAAGCTGCACCGATCCTCCGTCTGTTGGGGGGCCAGCAGGCACACAGCGTAAATCCCCCGCTTTTACCTGTGGATACAGCCGGAGAATTGCCGGGTCTGTGGCTGCGCATGACCACGATGGCGGCCTGCAGCGGCCGCGCCATACAACATGGTGCCTGCCGCACGCGAAGCCCGGCCTGCCACATACTGTCTCCCAGTAACCCCCCTCGTCACCCCCGGACCACCCCCCAACAGTGCCCCCAACCCCCGCCAAAGCCCCCCCACCCTCCCACTCAGTCCGCAGCCGCCACGCTAGGTTCATGAAAAAAAATATTATGAGTGACCCATGCCGTCGGGAACTCAGCCCATCGGTGTGGAGCATAGAGGGAGGGCTTCAGGTGACGTCCTGAGGCTTTCCATACGGCGTGCGGGAGTATGGCGTTTTTGAGGGGGAGGAGCATCGTAAAAGCGGCGCCGCCCCCGATTGTGGCGCAAATGGGGATTCTCTGGCCAATCGCCGAACACGATTTTGGCGCTGGTGACTGGAAAATCCCGCCACTGTCATGCGCTGCAGCTGTAAAGTCACTAATGATCTAAAACTCCAATTTAATTTAACAGCTGTTACTCTAAATAACTGCCAAAACTCTGCGTATGAGAAGCGAGAATAACACTATCTGAGGAATTATGAGGAAGGAAACTTTGGTTAGAGAAACCTGTAACAACCTGAACCTCTGAAATTTGGCATTTTTTAGATTTATATATAAGTATACCTTTAGGTAGATTTTTGCCCCCACTGCCACTGTTGGAGCGGATCACAGGTCCTGTATAAAAGTAGCTTGATTTTAATTCCACTAATTCCAATGGAAATGAAATTGGGAAGATTCTATATCAAGCAGGCAGTAAAAACAGAATCCATTCAGTAGAACTATAACTTATATTTGATTTATTTTTGCAAAGTTTATAAAAATGAAGTTTAAAAAGAATCCTTTGTCTACTTCCAAGAAAATGTAGCATAGCAATGTTGGTGACAAATGAGCGGACAGTATGAAAAGTTATTGCTGAAGATGCCACTTTTTGTTAGTGTAATGCAAAATTTATAAAAACATATAAATCTGTGTGTGGTTTCATTATTCTGTAATTCATCACAGTTGCATGCTTTTTAAAAAAAAACTCCAAAGACTATAGCAAGCATTAAAAGTGATTTTGTAATATGAGTAGTCTGGCAAATCAATGTGCATGCAATGCTAATTACCAATATATGCAATGCACCAGTATGGACTATTTGGAACAGAGCCCATTTCTTGGCAGAGGGTTTCAATTGCTGCAGGTCACAGTCAGACTGCTTGTCTACCAACATTAATTAGAGTGATTTGTGAAGATATAAGTCAGCTTTATCAAAAAGCTTCTGGGTTAAGCTTCCTGGAATCCTCAGACAGGATTGTTTTTTTGTGTTTTACGTCTTGCAGATCATGTTCTGGCCACTACAAAGAACTCGTGACAGATCACAATGGAATATTAAACTGGTAATGGATTTTCTAATGTCATTTTTGTAAATATGTAATTTTTAAGGAATTTCTGGCTGCTTTTTGGAAACTTATATCGACTTGCATTTTCCTTATGAGAATGTTAGCATCTTGGCTCCTCTTCAGCATGGCTTGGGATTTGAAAAGAAAACATAATCTAAAGAACACTTCGAATAAAGATCGCACTATTATCTATATCCTTTTTCTGCAATGTAATTACCATGGGCTTTACTGAAAGCTATCGTATGTAGAAATGGCAAACAAATTTGCATATTTAAATCAGCAACAATTTAGTTCTGCATGATTGAATAGCCATAACAGCAATCATGTTTGGATCATGCATGTAAGACTAATCAACCAATTTAATCATAAATAATAATTGCTTATTTTTCTGAAATTAATACCACAAATGCAATGTCATTTTAATAGCAAGTAAAATGTATGTAGTCAGAACGACAGGCATATTTCATTCCACAATTTCTTCATTTCCTTTCACTTTCTGGTCATTTCTTCAATCTTTTATTCATTCATCTTTTCTACAGATAACTTCTTTGCATTTTTCTTTCTCTTTTTGTATTTTCCCATCAACTGCAGTTGATCAAAATGTTTCAGTAGAGCCTGAAGAGAGGTTTATTCTCAACCAGAGGTCATAAGTTCGGCTCCCAGTGCTGGCTAGCCCTCATTTGAGTAAATTGGTTGGTTCTAAAGAAAGCAGAAAAATAAAGCAATATGCAAATTTGGAAGCCATTTTAGTTGGGGGAAATCTGACTCAGAGCAACTGGATGTACTTGAACAGTGCTATCAGTTGGACAATCACAGGATAGTAAGGACAGTAGAATTCTTCCATACCAGATGGTACAGCCTTCATGGCAAAGTGTGTTAGCAAGTAGCATGACTGAGGGAAGAGCGTGAGGGAAAAATAAATAATTTCACCATAATTTTCCCCAAATCCCTTCACTATTATACTTATATTGGAGACAATGCAGAAATCGGTTATAAATTAGGTGCTATCCTTAACAATGATGCACGAGAATAAGTTTCAAGCTCATCAACATTACCTAATCATCAGCTTTATGCCAACTAACTGCATTTATGCCTGACAAAATATAGAATCATAGAATTTACAGTGCAGAAGGAGACCATTCAGCCCATCGAGTCTGCACGGGCCCTTGGAAAGAGCACCCTACCTAAGGCCACACCCCCACCCAATCCCCGTAACCCCACCCAACCTTTTTGGACACTAAGGGCAATTTAGCATGGCCAATCCACCGAACCTGCACATCTTTGGACTGTGAGAGGAAAAGGGAGCACCCGGAAGAAATCCACGCAGACACGGGGGAAAGTGCAAACTCCGCACAGACAGTGACCCAAGCCGGAAATCAAACCTGGAGCTGTGAAGCAACTAAACTAACCACTGACCTGTTTTACATTGATGATGAAAAGTAATGGCTGGTCTATATGGCAGCGGGTCTTCAAAGATGCACTTTCCCAGACTTCATTAGTGAACACAAACATTTATTATTTATTAATTAGAATTGTACAGCAGCCTCACGGAATGTAGTTAGGTCCCAAAATATCTCAGCCTAGCACCACTACACTTTCTAAGAAGCACTTGAGAACAAAGAGGCAGCCTCATTACAAGAATTGTGCTTAGAAAGGCACCTGGTCCCCTGAGTTAATGGACTCCTGCAGAGCGATTTAAAAAAATAAATTTGATTCTCCCCTTTGAAACTGCCTTAATCTGCCAATCAGAAAGCTCTTAACAGGCCATGAAGCATGACATTGAATGTAAATAATGCAGTTTAAAGCTTCCAGCCTGCTAGGCATACACACAGACCTCTATACTTTAAAGGGCAATGAAATTGATTGTGTGAAATCTACTTCAAAGGTTTCCACCACTTTAAAGGGGTTACTTTTAGCTTCATCTTACATACCTTCAAATTTGGCAAACTTTTTAAAGGGCTTAGGGGTAACCTTATTCTGAGAGCTGTGTATTTCTGAGATAATGAGTGACCTTTTAAATGGTATAGAGGTACAGATGCGAACACTTTCATATTATTATGAGAAAACTTTAATTATTACAGACTGGCAGACTGTTCAAACGCTGCAGATTGAGAGCAGCCAAACGGGCCCCATCTCAGGAAGGAACACTGATCTGAGCCCCTCCAGCCCAGCTTAAGTACCCCTGACCCCCATTTCCCATGAAGGACCCCCTCAGTAATGAGGTGGCCATTGTTGGAAGAATACTGCCACCTTGCCACCCCTCAGACTGCAAGCTGACGGATCCACATTCCTCAATACTGGCACCAATTCACACCAATGGGGCTCTCGGCTGAGGGGCTGGAGCATCCCAGCTTGCTGGTGAGTCAGGCTTCCTACCCATCAATGAGATGTGAAACAGCTTTAAGGAGCCATTTGCCATCAGGTCAGGGGCGGGGGGGTCAATGGGGATCTCGGGGATCAGGGCAGGCGCAGAGACCTGCGATAGTCTGCCGTCTGGTGGAGATCAAGATTTCAGCCCAAATTGGGATTGTGCGGGCCATCACGAATCGTGCATCTCATAATAATCTTTATTGTCACAAGTAGGCTTACATTAACACTGCAATGGAGTTACTGTGAAAAGCCCATGGTCGCCATATTCCGTCGTCTGTTCGGGTACATGGAGGGAGAATTCAGAATGTCCAATTCACCTAACAAGCATGTCTTTCGGGAGGAAACCCACACAGCCACAGGGAGAACGTGCAGACTCCTCACAGACAGTGACCCAAGCCATGAATCGAACCTGGGACCTTGGTGCTGTGAAGCAACAGTGCTAACCACTGTGCTACTGTGCCGACCACACATCAGATGGCCCCAGAGAATCCCGGCATTCCTCATCATGGGGTAATTCCCCACCCTGAATCCCGATTGGCCACACAGGCCATGTGACCCTTACTCTGCTGTGTTGCCCTTGAAGAGGCAATCACCACAGGTTCCTGGAAATTAACAAATGCGTGTATAGTTGGATCACCCATATAGGTATATTTATAATGCAAGAATAAAAATAAAACCTTTGAATGATTGTTATATAAAGTAAATATTTTAATTAAGGGCAGTTTTATTTGGAGAAATTATTTAGATTAACTCCTTAATTCTCAAAAAAGCTATACTTTAAACCTTTAGTGGTTAATCATAAATGGTTGGTAAGGCCTTTTCCTTGTTCCTCCGTGCTGCCAAATCTGGCTCTACCTACAATCGATTAAATGCATTTCTGATCAGATTATTATTTGTATATGTTTAATGGCACAGTGACTATCTTGGCTGATAATTAATAATCTTAGAATCTTATAGTCTTGGTCCTGGAGTATAATTGCATCAACTTGTTTCGAACTGTTATACATAAAATAATTTAATGATCTTAAACGTACCAATAAGTGAGTTGATCAACAAAAAAATACATTTTAAAATTACAGATACGGAAGGTGCTTTTTTACATGTTTGACATAGGCATTAAAACCCTGAATAGAGTATTTTGATTGCAATTGGTTCTGGTCTCATGCCATTAAGTTTTATGCCATTAAGTTTGATAGTGTAATTAACAGAGTCCCACAGTTGGAAGGGAGATCATGGGCTGCATTCTCTGCTGGCGGGATGCTCCGTTTTGCCGGCAGTCCGGGGGTTTCCCGATGTCGTGGGCTGCCCCATAATGGGAAAACCCACTGACCAACCGGCGTAACGGAGAATCCCGCTGGCGTGCTGAAACAGAAATTTAGCACGGCTGGCGGAGAATCCAGTCCCATATTTTCTTAGCATTTTTTCCTGTTTAATTAGACAATAAATGACCAAGATATTTTCTTGGAGCCAAAATGTGCAATCATTTATGAAATGATGACAGCAGTAAAAAGCCCCTCTATACCGGCGGGATTCTCCACTCCCGCGCCGAAGTGGCGCAGAACGACCCCGGTCCCGACGGATTCAGGCCCTGACAATGGGCCAGGATCGGGGCCGCATCATCTACACTCACCAGGCCTTGTCGCCCGTGTAAAGGTGGCGCAGCATAGATGACGCGGCCGGCGCCAACCCGCGCATGCGTGGTTGCCGTCCTCTCTAAGTACGCCCCGCAAGAAGATGGCGGATGGACCTTGCAGGGTAGCGGACGGAAGGAGGTCCTCCTTCAGAGAGGACGGCCCGACGATCGGTGAGCACCGATCGCGGGCCACCCCACATCTGAGGTACCCCCCGGTGCAGGACCCCCCTCGCCCCCTCGCAGGCCGCCCCCCCCAGCATTCACACACCGCTCACGACTGCAGCGACCAGGTGTGGACGGCGCCGGGGGGAACCCGCCGCTTTGGCCCGGCCGCTGGGCCCATCCAGAATAGCGGGGGTGCCGGAGAATCACCATTTTCGGTGTCTCCGGCGATTCTCCGGCCTGCGGCCCTGAAACTCGACCGGGCCGTTCCCGCTGCTTGGGAGAATCGCAGGAGGGCGCCGGACCGGCGTCCCGGGAAATTTTGGCGGCCCAGGCGATTCTTTTCTTCCAACTGGCGTGGGAGTGGAGAATCACGCCCTACATTTATTAACTATTCGTCACAAGGTACAGAAGATGTCAATTATCATTTTTTCTAACTACGTTTCTTCATTTGTTCCATGAAAAATGCAACAGGTCTTAATTTTTTTTCTTATGTTCTAATAGATTTGGAGTACCCAATTCATTTTTTCCAATTAAGGGCCAATTTTAGCAAGGCCAATCCAGCTACCCTGCACATCTTTTGGGTTGTGGGGGTGAAACCCATGCAAACACGGGGAGAATGTGCAAACTCCACACGGACAGTGACCCAGAGCCGGGATCGAACATGGGATCTCAGAGCCATGAGGCAACAGTGCTAACCCACTGTGCCACCGTGCTACCCTCAATAGGTTTTAATTTGAGATCAGGGGCGAGATTCTCCGACCCCCCACCGGGTCGGAGAATCGCCGGGGGCTGGCGTGAATCCCGCCCCGCCGGTTGCCGAAGTCTCCGGAACCGGAGATTCGGCGGGGGCGGGAATCGTGCCGCGCCGGTTGGCGGGCCCCCCCGCTCGATTCTCTGGCCCGGATGGGCCGAAGTCCCGCCGCTAAAATGCCTGTCCCGCCAGCGTAAATTAAACCACCTACCTTACCGGCGGGACAAGGCAGCGCGGGCGGGCTCCGGGATCCTGGCGGGGTGGGGGGCGATCTGGCCCCGGGGAGTGCCCCCACGGTGGCCTGGCCCGCGATCGGGCCCACCGATCCATGGGTGGGCCTGTGTCGTGGGGGCACTCTTTCCCTTCCGCCTCCGCCACGGTCTCCACCATGGCGGAGGCGGAAGAGACTCCCTCCACTGACGCTCCCGCGCATGCGCTCCCCGGAGATGTCATTTCTGCGCCAGCTGGCGGGGCACCAAAGGCCTTTTCTGCCAGCTGGCGGGGCGGAAATCCGTCCAGCGCTGACCTAGTCCCTCAATGTTGGGGCTCGGCCCCCAAAGATGCGGAGCATTCCGCACCTTTGGAGCGGCGCGATGCCCGTCTGATTTGTGCCGTTTTGGGCGCCAGTCGGCAGTAATCGCGCCGTTTCCGGAGAATTTCGCCCCAGAAAAGCACATGATAGACGGAATTCTCCGTTGCCCGACGCCGGTATCGTAATCGGCGATCGGGCGGAGAATCCCTTCCAAAGTCCAAATCCGGGGGAGGGGGTGGGCGTGGCGGTTTGACACCGGTTTTCTGTTCTCCGCTCCCTCCGAACTGATGTCATCACGTCGTACGCCGCACGCCGTTGGAACGCCGTTGGCGCGTCTCCAGAAGGTCCTCCCCCGAAGCTCTGCGCCTCATGAGTTCCTGACCGCGCGGGGGACATGTGTTCTGAACAGTCTAGAACCCGTTGTCGCAGCAGCGGTCTTTGTCCAGCGTGGCCACAGTCAGCCGGGAACCGTGCTGCTGGTCAGATGGGCTTCCACGAGGGCTGGATGGACTGGAAGGGGTAGCCAGGGGTGACCAGGGGGTGGTCATGGGTCAGAATTTGGCAGGTCGGGTCTGCCCACGGCCGGCACCATGGTATACGGCGCGACCGCTGCAGGTCTTCGCTATGCGCATGTGGGGCCACGGAACCAGCCATTCTCTGGGTGTTCTTGGCATGGGAACCAGGAGTTTTACCTGGCGCGGCTGCTCCTAGGACCGGTGAGGGTTCGGCACTGTTTTGGGTGTCGTAAAACGGCACAGTTCCCACGCCGGCGTTAGCACCTAGCCACAAAATCGGAGAATCCAGCCCGATATTTCCATTGTCTGTTCTTTCAAAAGCATTCACTACATCCACAGTCAATATATTTTACCAGATTTAATTCCCCTCCATACCTTTTTGCAAATCCAGTGCAAGAAAGAAAAACATGAAACAATCTTACTTCCTTGTGCTTTATTTATAGACAATGACAGAGGCTGAATGGCTGGAGGACACAAAGAAACAATTTTGATCCCTAAATTATTCAAGGATATGATTATACAATGGGAAATGTATGGAACAGTGCTGGTACTTCCAGTGCATAGAAAATTATGATCATTGTGAAGTTAAATATTACAATAACTAGATGCTGCATTTATTTCCTGACATATTTAATTAGTTTTCTAATTATCCCTCACACAAGCCATAATATGAAAAACATCTCAATTCATCTTCAGGAGAAAATTATCAAAGATCTGTGAGGGCCGTTTAGATTGACTCATTGTGTTTATTTCTTCCTCAATATATTCAAATGTGCCCCCTCATTCAATAGTCTGTCTTAGATTAGATCAAGTAGGGACATTTTGGATTCCGTCCTATCTTCCATCATCCCAAAGCATATATTTCACGACAAGTGCATCAACCAGCCATCTGTTTTTGTATTTGTATTTATTTTTCATTCGTCATATAGTAAGGCGCCATTCAGACTCTATTACAAGTCAATTTTATGAGTTAATGAAATCAAGGTGCCTGGAGACTAGCAGTTGGTCAGAAATCCTTTTAGCCCGTTATAAATAATTGTTTCAGAACCAAGAATTGCCTCTTTAATAAGTCGGAAGACTCAGGCCACTTTTTCTGCAAGAGCCTCAACATGAATATCAGGATCTTGTACTCACCCTGATTGTCCTATAGCATCGATTACACATTCACTTGAGGATAACAGTACAACATATCAGATAATTACTAAACAGCTCTTCAAATACTCAATAAAAGGTTGTTTATAAACTGAATTGAAGTTGCACGGTCAGGAAAATTTCCTCTGTGATGCTTTCCTCCAGAAAGATTGTTGTTTCTTTGTTGCCGCCACCTTCATATGAACAGAAGGAAAACATGCTTTTGAAATTCACTACTTCTCACATTTTCCCTATTCTAATTTTCACATCAGCCAATCTACAAAACAATGGGCAAGATTCTTTATTTGGGAGATTATGGGCGGGATTCTCCGTCCCACCACACCCTTTTTCTGGTGCGGCACGCCCCTGCTGACAACGGGATCCTCTGTCCCAGCAGCCGGCCTATGGATTTTCCTATTGTTGGAACCCCCACGTCGCCGGGAAATCCGCGGGCGTGAATGCGCTGCCAGCTAAACGGAGGATCCCATCGACGGAGAACCCAGCCCTATGTTCTCCCGCCTGAGCTGAATTGCGACTGTTTAGCCCTCCTAGAAACATAGAAAATAGAAGCAGGACGAGGCCATTCGGCCCTTCAAGCCTGCTCCACCATTCATTATGATCATAGCTGATCATCAAGTTTAATACCTGGATAATGCCTCCCTCCATATTCTTTGATCTCCTTTAGCATCAAGAGTTATATCTAATTCCTTCTTGAAATTACACAACGTTTTGGCCTCAATTACTTTCTGTGGTTCCGAATTCTACAGATTCACCGCTCTCTGGGTGAAGAGATTTCTCCTCACCTCAGTCGTTAAAAGTTTCCCCCTTATCCTCAAACTATGACCCCTAGTTCTGGACTCCCCCACCATCGGGAACATTCATTCAGAATCAACCCAGTCTAATCCTGTTAGTATTTAAGAGGTTTCTATGCGATCCCTTCTCACTCTTCGAAACTCCAATGAATATAATCCTAACGGATTATATGTCATCATATGGCAGTCCCGCCATCCCACGAATCATTGTAGGAAACCAATTCAAATTGAATCCAATTCATGGTCCCCACAAGAGAGACATACCAGATCCAGGCATTACACCTGACCTCACGCTCAACTTAGACAAAAGGCCGAGAAGTGATCCCTTAATTATTCTTAACTCCATCCAGACAGATTCCACATCATTTGTACTAATATCTTTCCTCAATATTGTATCAATATCTTCTTTAATCAACAATGCAACGCCACCACATTTTCCTTTCTGTCTGCCCTTCCTAAAAACTGAACAGCCCTCAATGTTTTACAAACAAAGAACAAAGAACAATACAGCACAGGAACAGGCCCTTTAGCCCTCCAAGCCTGTACCAGTCATGATACCAACCTTGGCCAAAACCCTCAGCACTTCCATGTGCTGTATCCCTCTATACCCATCCTATCTATGTATTTGTGAAGATTCCTTTTGAGCGTTGTTGACGTATCTGCTTCCACAACATCCCCTGGCAATGTGTTCCAGGCACTCACCACCCTCTGTGTAAATAACCTGCCTCGCACATCTCCTCTAAATTTTGCCCCATGGACCTTAAACCTATGACGCATGGTGACTGACCCCTCCACCCTGGGAAAGAGTGCCCGCCCATCCACTCTATCCATGCCCCATAATCTTGTAGACATCTATCAAGTCATAGAATTTACAGTGCAGAAGGAGGCCATTCAGCCCATCGAGTCTGCACCGGCTCTTGGAAAGAGCACCCTACCCAAGGTCAACACCTCCACCCTATTCCCATAACCCAGTAACCCCACCCAACACTAAGGGCAATTTTGGAGACTAAGGGCAATTTACCATGGCCAATCCACCTAACCTGCACATCTTTGGACGGTGGGAGGAAACCGGAGCACCCGGAGGAAACCCACGCACACACGGGGAGGATGTGCAGACTCCGCACAGACAGTGACCCAAGCCGGAATCGAACCTGGGACCCTGGAGCTGTGAAGCAATTGTGCTATCCACAATGCTACCATGCTGCCCTAGTCACCCCTCAATCTCCATCTTTCTAATGAAAACAGTCCGGGTCTATTCAGCCTCTCCGCGTAGCTAACACCCTCCAGACCAGGCAGAATCCTGGTTAACCTCCCTTGCGCCCTCTCCAAAGCCTCCACATCCTTCTGGTAATGTGGCGACCAGAATTTGCGCAATATTCTAAGTACGGCCTTACCAAGGTTCTATACAATTGTAGCACGACTTGCCAATTTTGTATACTTGATACCCCGACCAATGACGGCAAGCATCTGCATGCTTTCTTGACTACCTTGCCCACTTGTGTTGCCACTTTCAAAGATCTGTGGACCTGTGTGCCCAGATCTCTCTGACTTTCTATATTCCTAAGAGTTTTGCCATTTATGGTAAATTTCCCCTCTATGTTGGACCTACCAAAATGCATTACCTCACACTTGTCTGGATTGAACTCCATTTGCCATTTCTCTGCCCAAGTCTTCAACCTATCTATGTCCTGCTGTATCTTCTGACAATCCTCAACACTATCTGCTACTCCACCAACCTTGGTATCATCCGTAAACTTACTAATCAGACCAGCTACATTTTTCTCCAAATCGTTTATGTATACTACAAACAACAGAGGCCCCAGCACATATCCCTGTGAAACACCACTAATCACAACCTACCATTCAAAAGAGCATCCTTCTACTGCTACTATTTGCCTCTGTGACTGAGCCAGTTCTGTATCCATCTTACGACCTCACCTCTGATCCCTTGTGACTTCACCTTTTGTACCAGTACTGAAATCCATGTCACCAATATCCACAATCCTCCCCTCATCAATCATCTTTGTCACCTCCTCAAAAATCCCAGTCAAGATAATGAGGCCCGACCTCCCCTTCACAAAACCATGCTGTCTATCGCTAATGAGTCCATTTGTTTCCAAATGGGTATCAATCCTGTCCGAGAATTCTCTCCATTAATAATTTACCCACAACCGACGTGAGACTCACTTGCCTATAGTTTCCAGAATTATCCCTGCTGCCTTTCGTAAACAACGGTACCACACTAGCAATTCTCCAATCTTCTGAAATCTCACCTGTACAAAGATGTCAGTTAAGGCCCCAGAAATTTCCTCCCTTGCTTCCCTCAGTATTCTGGGGTAAATCCCACCCGGCCCAGGAGAATTATCTACCTTAATGTCTTTTAAAAGACATAACACCTCCTCCTTTTCGATGTCAACATGACCCAGAATGTCCACACACCCTACCCAAGAGTCATCTTCCACAAAATGTGTTTCTTTGGTGAACACTGGTGCAAATTACCTGTTTAGTACCTCACCCATTTCCTCAACTCAACAGGTAGATTCCCCCCACTGTTCTTATGTGGTCCAATCCTTTCCCTGGCCACCCACTTGCTTTTTACATATGTCCTTGGTCAACTTGGAGCTATGTCTCCGTAATCCCGACGATATCATACCCCTTTACATCTATCTGCGCAACTAATTCATCCATTTTATTTCAAATGCTCCGCATGTTCAGGTCCAAAACCTTAATGCTAGTCCTTTGTATGTATCATGACCCTTCCCTACAATTTATACAGGGTTATCTGATACAGACCCTTGATTTCTCTGCCTATCACTTTGTTTATTCTCCTTCCTGTCTTTTTCTCTTTTTCTTGATTCTACCTGCTCTGAATCCTTACACAGGTTCCCATTCCCCTGTCATATTAGTCTAAACCCTCCTCAACTGCTCTACCAAGTAGCCCCCCACCCAAAGACATCAGTCGCGACCCGGCCCAGGTGTAATCCGTCCAGATGGTACAGGTCCCACCTCCACTACAACTGCTGCAGAAACCTGAAACCCTCCGCCTCACACCATTTCTTCAGCCATGAATTCATCCAATACATCCTACTATTGCTGCTCTGACTCGCACGTAGCACTGGTGGTAATCCTGACATCACTACCTTTGAGGTCCCATTGGGAGCACAGATTGGAAAAGATTCCCAATCCTTAGCCAGGCAAATTTATGCATGGCGAGGACTGTCGGATTCCAGAGGGAATTCCACTATCGGGCCGCCCTTTTGAGCAGGCAGTCTGATAGTGAGATCCCATGGCTGGCCATCACACCTCCTGTATTGTAATTCATCCCCCCTGCCCCCTGCATCGCAAATCTGGCCCCCACGCCCAGAGTTTCTGGGTCTCATCCCCTTCCACCAAGTATGGAGGTGACCAGACCCCCTCCCTCTCAGAGCCCCCTAAATAAGTAGACCCCACAGAGACCCCCTAAATAAAGGGACCTCCCAGAGAATCCCTAAATAGAGAGACCCCTAAATAAAGAGAACCCCCCCCCCCCACAGGCACCCTAGAAAAGAGACCCTTGTCAGGAATTCCCCCAGAAAAGAGACCCCTCTCTGGCAGCTAGAGGGCAGTCCAGATAGAGGCATGGAAAAAAATTACTGTTGTAACACTCACCTGGGCAATACACCTGCTGGCTCCGACACAGGAAGCGCCATGTGTCAATTCCTGGAAAGAGAAACCAGTCAGCTGTGGTTAAAGCCTTCAGATCCTTGAGCTGCAAGCTATTCAATTATTTTCCTTACTGGCCTGTGATTGACAGCTTCCACACACACACACACACGCACATACGCACAGCTATCAGGCTTGCTTCATTCATCTTCCTTCACGGCTGAGTCACTCTAAAGTGTTCTAACCACAATGTTTATAAACATCCACCATTCAAAGAGAGTTAAGTGCTGTTAATTTACAGCTGACCACTTCAAAATCACTCAGACATGCAGGCGGGTGATTGGAAAGCACTCAACTCTCTTTGAAGTGTCTTGCATTTTGAGGGGGGAGGCTGGCCCATCATGAGATCCACGTTGTTCCATACCTGTAGTATTTCTCGGCCACATGATTCCCAGCCCAGGGGGCCAGAGAATTATGTGTGCCGGAAGAATATGTGTCGTAATGAACCGTTTGCATCATCCCACTAGCACGAGACATGTACCTTGATCCCAACATCAGCAGGGACCTGGGGCATTGGAAATGGGTTGAAGCCTGTTGCCGATCCTGTTTTCTTCGCTAATGTGGAGTTCTCCTCCTCAACGGGAACTCCGCCACTGGCAGCATGAGGCGGAGAATTTTGCCAAATGTCATCTGATTAAAACATAAATGTAACTATCATCATTATTGTAGTGATATGTGTAATAAACTATGGGCCGAATAGCCTTCTTCTATGTCACAATAACTCTAAAAGGAGGCCGAACAATGCAGTGCTGGGCAGCTGCTTGTGTCCAAAGCAGCAGGATTCTCTGACCCCCTGCCGGGTTGGAGAATCACCGGGGGTGGCGTGAATCCCGCCCCGCCGCTCCGATGCTGGCTGCCAAATTCTCCAGCGCCGATTTTCGGGCAGGGGCAGGGATCACGCCGCATTGGTTGGGGGCTACTGGCAGCGCCACCCCCCTGGCAATTCACGGGCCCCGATGGGCCGAGCGGCCACCCGTTTCCGGCCAGTCCCGCCGGCGTGAAATGGATATGGTCCAACACGGCAGGACTTGGCTAGAAGGCCGTCTACCGGAGTCCTCGGGGGGGCGGGGGGGGGGCACGGTATGATCCGGCCCCGGGGGGAGGCCTCCACGGTGGCCTGGCCCGCGATCGGGGCCCTTCGATCTGCGGGCGGGCCTATGACATGGGGGCACTCTTTCCCTCCGCGCCGCCCTCTGCAGGGCTTCCACCATGGCTGGCGCGGAGAAGAAACCCCCTATGCATGCGCAAGAACACGGCGGTGGTTCTGCGCATACGTGGGACCATGGCGGCCCTTCGGAATCGGTTGGCGCGGCGCCAACCCCTCCGGCGCCAGCCTAGCCCCTGAAAGTGCGGTGGATTCCGCAACTTCCAGGTGACCCAACACCGGAGTTCTTGGCGCCAGCTTCGGGCCATCCCGCCGATTGCGGGAGAATCCCGCCCATAATCTTCAGAGTAAACTTAAAATTGACCCTGCTTTTGACAGGCAGACTTCATTTGGTCAAATATGCAGTTTTTGAGTGTTCCACATCATGATTATAATGAACGACGGGGATTTATGACCAACTGCAATGATCCAGCCCCATTGATTTAATTATATCATAAAATTGACTCTTCGAAATAGAATTTGTTATCTGTGGTGCCAAGGCCCTTGCACAAGCAAGTGGCAAGTAAAAAATTAATAGAAACAGAAAAACAGATTGTTGAGTGATAGACTTCCAAATGAAAAGTATGCTATTGAATGGTCGCAATACGAGGATGTACTTCCTGCCACCTGTTTCTTGCAAACTTATACATCTGCTGCGAACATGAAAGGAAGTGCTTAGGAATGCATGACACCAGTCCTTCTTTCATAAATAACAGGCTTCAAGGGGGCATATACAACAACTGCCAGCCTCACCCTTGCCTGTCAGAATATGAGATGCAGACAGGCAGTGATTGACACACAGGATAACCAATGAACACACATGACACATAACAACTAATCACCAGACAGGACACCGCCACTATAAAGCACACAGGGCATTAAGACTCTCCCTCTCTCTACAGGACACAGCTACTGAGATAGTAAGAGTGCACAAGCCAGTGAGCACTATCACCGTGAGGTAGAGAGTTAGTCTGGTAAAGCCAGTAGGAGGTTATCAGTTAGATTGATAGAGTGTCAACTCACAGCAGGCTATGTACAGCAATCAGGAAGTTCAATAAAACAGTGATGGACCATCTCCTGTGTCAGAAGCCTGTTTCTAATTTCACTGCATCCAGTTGCAGTCAACGTTGAACCAACTTACTTAACACATCAATCCCTTCGTGAGATCATGGTATAATTTCCAATAATCTGTTCCCATCCCCATTTTTGATAGCAAAGGTTTTTGTTCTCTTTGTTTGTGTTTTGACAGTATGAAAATGAAAATCGCTTATTGTCACAAGTAGGCTTCAAATGAAGTTACTGTGAAAAGCCCCTAGTCACCACATTCCGGCACCTGTTCGGGGAGGCTGGTACGGGAATTGAACCGTGCTGCTGGCCTGCTTGGTCTGCTTTAAAAGCCAGCGATTTAGCCCAGTGTGCTAAACCAGCCCCTGATTATTGCCCCAGCCCCAGTATTGATAAGAAGTGTGGACTTCTTCATGTCTCTGACATTTAAACCATTGAGCAGCTGGGTCACACAGAGCAGGAAGATCCAATCGTTGATCTTGATGAAGTTAGCCGATCTCAGCTGCACTGATCATCTATGGTTCTTGTTCTTAATCATAAACTACTGATCCTGGTAAAAGTATATACATACACGTGTGGTCATTAGGTAAGTTTAGGAATGAGATCAGCTATGAATTTGGCCATACTCAACGATGACACTGTCAAGGTTGAGACATAATTGCCGCTTGGGCAGCTGATGAATAAAGGACCATGGAGCCAGGACCGCCTCAAAGCAATAAGCAAAAGATTGTGCCCTCTGCACTTCCTTGTAGAAAATTGCATATTCATAAACAGCTTGATTGGGCAGAAAGATTATTTCCCATTCCATGGAAACCACGTCAGCGTGAAGCCGACTGACTCCTTGCCAAGCAGTCCAGCAGCAATAAGGCGCATCGGGCCCATTAATGAGGGCTGAATGCACCTTCCATTCCTCATTGGGGTGGAAGTCCCGCCCTTTGGAGCTGCTGGCTAAATCTATCAGTCTCAACAGCAGCAGGAGGGCCTCAGTGGTACCTGCCAGGACTGCAGCTGAAAAGCAGAACCCAAGGCTCAGAATCCCCAGAGAGGTCCGGGGTCTTGTGCTGGAAGGATTTAGGCACGTTAGGGATAGGGGCAGTGGGAGGGAGAGAGTGGGTTTCAGAGAAGGAGTGAGTAGGAAGGAAAGAGAGTTTCAGTCTAAGGGGGGCTGCACCACGATTGGCAAAGGACAATCTCCCAAGAATGATCCCTTCTTCCTTCCCATCCGTTAACCATTTGAGGTTAAAAATCAAGCTTCCTTCTCCCACCCTGCTGCCCACAAAAATTATTCTCGTATAGGCAGCTTATTATTCAGGTCATTAGGCTGGATAACAAACTTGATTAATCCTCAAATAGTCATTTTAGTACGGCAGGCAGACTGTCTATTTCAATGCCCGCCCCCGTCCATATTATGGGGCTGACCTCGGGAAAGGGCAGGAAGGTGGTGGGATGGGCACCCATGCCATTTATGTGTCTATCCACCCTCTTCCGGGAAACACGTCCACCAGGGGTATGTAAAATTCAGCCTTTAGTTTGCGAGAACTTAAAAGCAACTTTATCAGAATAATAGGGTAGACAAAGATTATTCAGCCAATCTTTTTTCCCCAAGAAAAGTCTTCACCTGTCCCACTGCTGTGGTGACTACACTATCTTCATCATGGAGTTTTCATGTTAGACTTGAAAAACTAAATTTTCTTGGACGGCACGATGGTTCAGTGATTAGCACTGCTTCCTCACGGCGCCAAGGACCTGGGTTCGATCCCGGCTTTGGGTCACTGTTCGTGTAAGGTTTGCACATTCTCCCGTGTCTGTGTGGGTCTCACCCCCACAACCCAAAGATGTGCAGAGTAGGTGGATTGGCCACGTTAAATTGCCCCATAATTGGAAACATTTTTTAAAAACTAGATTTTCTACCTGCTAACCATGGCCAGGATTTTCCAGACCTGTCATGGTGGGATCCATTGCGGGAGATTCAGCAGCTTCGGCAGAAGTGCTTTGACCTTTGGCGGGACAGGATGATCCTGTCAGCGGGCAGAGCCAGAAAACACATGAACAGGCAAAAAATACAACCTTAGATGTTCACCTATTAGCCTCCCAAGATGTCTGTCCTTGACTTAAATATTGTTGTTTCAAGTGAGAAGACAAAATACAAATCCCTGAAATCCCTATTATTCTTTAACTCTTTAAGCAGGCACGAATGATGGATCAGAATAGCTTTAGTTCACATAAGATTTAAGACTTCACAGTTTCACTGACGCTCACACAGTTCTGTATAACTTTTCCTTGAGCCTTTGTACAATACCTCCAAGTCACAAATGCATTATCAGTCCATAGCTGCCAGAGGTGTTAGTCATGTAGCAGAGGTGACGTCTGGACTTACAGAGATCTTCAGACCAGAACATTGAGAATGGGAAAATGGAAAATAGAAAATCATATGCTTGCCTGCTCTTCTTTTATCTGCACATTAAAATAGTAAAATTTCTTGAATGCAAGATAAATGCAGAATATGTGGATATTTATTGTATAAAATTTGGGGTTAATTTTGAGTTTGGCATATAATTTGGCCCCTATTTTAATTTTGCAGTGCACTGGGAGCACGGATGAGCGGGTGGAGTACAGCGCACCTGGGTAACCCACCTTTCAGTGGCTTTTTAACTCAGTTATGACTTACAATTATACTACTGAATTTCCCATCCAGTCAGTTGCAGTGGGTGTGATGTGGACCCGCATGATGCAATAAAGTATTTAAAGCCAAACATTCATATTCAAGGAGAAAAGTAAGTAGCGGAATGTGGTCCAAATGTGCAAAGGCTGAACTTCATTTTAATTAAGCGTCCCTGGATATGTTGTTGGAGGCTGTAGAAATTCAGAGAGAGAAACTATCCCCGACCAACATGAGGAAAAAGTGCAGCAGAGACCAATAATATTAAGTTGGCGGTCATGGTGGAAGTCAACAGCAGGGACTAGGTATCACAGATCTGGGGCGAAATTCTCCTACCCGCCCCGCCACATTTCTGCCCCGACCGGCCGGCGGGAGTCTCCGTAACACCAGCCGGTCAATGGGGTTTCCCATTGTGGGGCAGCCCCACGCCGTCGGGAAACCCCCGGGCGCCGGCAAAACGGAGACTCCCGCCGGCGGAGAATGACGCCCCAGGATTCTGTGGAGGAGGCAGTGTAATTACCTAAGCAGATGAGGACAAAATGGCACATTCACCTACATCCTGTTGTGCACATAACCCCAATCCTTATCCTCCATCCTCAAGCAACCCTGTCACTTCACTCCTCCCACCCAATTAATCTTGCAGGGTCACCCACCTTTCTCTTCATATTCACTTACTCATATCTCCATCTATCCATCGATAACTCCCATCCTTATGCAAAGTAATCTCCTTGGAATATTGCACACAATTACTTGGAATCGCACAATTCTGGTCACAACACTACCAGAAGGATGTGGAGGCTTTGGAGAGGGTGCAGAGGAGGTTTACCAGGATGTTGCCTGGTCTGGAGGGTGTTAGCTATGCGCAGAGGCCGAATAGAGTGGGACTGTTTTCATTAGAATGACGGGGGTTGAGGGGTGACCTGATAGAGGTCTACAAGATTATGAGGGGCATGGGTAGAGTGGATGGGCAGGCACTCTTTCCCCGGGTGGAGGGGTTAGTCACCGGGGACATTGGTTTAAGGTTTGGTGGAGATGTGCGAGGCAAGTTTTTTACACAGAGGGTGATGTGTACCTGGAACGTGTTCCAGGGGAGGTTGTGGAAGCAGATACATTAACGGCGTTCAAAAGACATCTGGACAAATACATGGATAGGATACGTATAGAGGGATACAGCACATGGAAGTGCTGAGGGTTTTGGCCAAGGTTGGTATCATGACCAGTACAGGCTTGGAGGGCCAAAGGGCCTGTTCCTGTGCGTTATTATTCTTTGTTCTTTGATCTATAGTCACCTTCACCAAAAGCACTTCACTATTTGGATAAACAGGTCTTTTGTACTCTTTTGGAGCTCATGTTTCTCTTTTCTTGCAGGATATTTTGTTTTATATATTATTGCAATGTGTGCATCTCTGGCAAGGTCAGTATTTGTTGCTCATCCCCAATTGCCCTTGAGAAGGTGGTGGTGAGCCACCTTCTTAAACTGCAGAAGTCCATAGGAACACCCAGGGTGTTATTAAGTGGGGAGTTCCTGGATTTCGACCCAATAACTGTGAAGGAAAGATGATACAGTTCCAATTTGGGATGTTTTGTAACTTGGAGTGGAACTGGAATTTAATGTACCCAGAAGAAGCTCAACACCATCCAAGATAAAGCAGCCCACTTGATTGGCACTCCTTCCATAAACATTCACTCCCTCCACCACTGATGCACAGTAGCAGCAGTGTGGACCATCGACGCGATGCATTGCTGGAACGCACCAAGGCTCCTTAGACAGCACATTCCAAACCCACAACCATTACCATCTAGAAGGACAAGGACAGCAGATACCTGGGAACACCACCACCTGGAGGTTCCCCTCCAAGTCACTCACCGCCCCAACTTGAAAATATATCGCTGTTCCTTCACTGCTGCTGGGTCAAAATCTTGCAAATTCCTCCCTAACATCACTGTGGGTGTACCTACACCACATGGACTGCAGCAGTTCAAGAAGGCAGCTCATCGCAACAGGGGCAAATAGGAATGGGCAACAATTGCTGGCTGAGCCAGCGATGCCCACATCGAGTAAAAATGAATTTTAAAAAATATGAATGCTTATTCTCCATGGAGGTGAATTTGGAAGATACAGTGCAAGGAGGAATGGCAAGCTACTGTAGTACATGTTTCACATGGTACACACTATGCACTGATGGTGTAGGGTTGAACGTTTAAGGTGGTGGATAGGGTGGCAATTAAGCGGGCTGCTTTGCCAGGCTAACATCAAGCTTCTTGACTGTTGCTGTAGCTCCACTCATCCAGACAAATAGGGAATATCCCATCACACCCCTGACATGTGCCTTGTAAATGGTGGACAGTTTCTGGGGAGTCAGGAAGTGAATGATTTGCTGCAGAATTCCCAGCCTCGGACCTGCTCTTGTAACCAAGGTATTTATCTAGTTCAGTTTCTGTCAATGGGAAAGTTGATAGCGGGGGATTTAGTGATGGTAATGCCTTTGAATGTCAAGGGGAGATGGTTAGATTCTCTCTTATAGGAGATGGTCATTGCCTGGCACTTGTGTGGCATGAATGTTACTTGCCATTTACCAGCCCAAGTCTGAATGTCACTAGGTCTTGATGCATGAGAGCATGGACTGCTTTAGTATCAGAAAGTTGTGAATCGTATTTAACACACTGAGCAATCATCAGTGAAAATCAGCACTTCAGACCTTACTTTAGAGGTCGAGTTATTAATAACACCAGTGGTTGAGTGTAGCATACTATACTAAGGAACTTCTGCAGCGATCTCCTGGGGCTGAGATGATTGGTCTTCAACAAGCATAACTATCTTCCTTTATACTAGGTGTGGTTCCAACAACATCAGAGTTTTCCTCTGATTACCATTAACTTCAATTTTGCTCGGTCTCCTTAATACCACACTCGATCAAATGCTGCTTTGGTGTCAAAAACAGTGGGCAGGATTGTGTGATGGAGAGACTAGTTGTAGGATTCTCCATTCCTCGACACCGATTTTGTAATCGGCCATCGGGCGGACAATTCCTTTTACGATGGGATCGGGGGCGGTGCCTGTTTTCGCATTCTCCGACCCTCGAAAACGGCATCATTGAGGAGCGCGCCGCATGCCATCGGGACGGCCTCAGGATGTCACCTGAGGCCCTCCCCCGAGGCTCCGCCCCCAATGGGCCGAGTTCCCAACGAGGGACGTGTGGTCTGAGCGGTCGGGAACCCAGCGTGGCGGCTGGGGGCTGTGTCCAGCACCGCCGCAGTTGGGCGGGCGCCACGCTGCTGGCCGGGGAAGCGGGGAGCGGGGGGCTTCGGCGAGGGCTGGGGGGACTGGTGGGAGGTGGCTAGGGGGGCACTCTCTGGCAGGTCGGGTCTGCGCACGGCTGGCGCCATGTTGAAAGGCACGGTTTATACATGGCAAGGATTGACATTTTGAGCAGGCGGCCTGATAGCGAGGTGTGGCAGCTGGCCCCCCTCCCCCCACAATGCAATTATGCAATTTCTCCCTCCCGACACCCCTGCAATGCAATTCAGATCCCCCTACCAGGATTTTCTGGGTCACCCCCCCCCCCCATTCTCTGGCCCCCCATGGTATGTCGGTGACCCAAACTCCTGCACAGAGAACCCCTAAATTAATGAGACCCCCACCAGAGACCCCATAAATAAAAGAGACCCCGCTGAGGACCGCTCCCCCCCCCCTCCCCCACCCCCCGAGAAGAGAGGTCCATGTCTGCAACAGAATAGAAGAAAAAACCCTGTCTGGAAGCCCCAAAGAAGAGGGACCTGTGTATGGAAACCCCCAGAGGAGAGATCACTGGCTGGAAACCCCCCAGAAGAGAGAGCCCTGTCTGGAAGCCCTCCAGAAGAGAAAGCCCTGTCTGGAAGCCCTCCAGAAGAGAAAGCCCTGTCTGGAAGCCCCTCAGAAGAGAAAGCCCTGTCTGGAAGCCCTCCAGAAGAGAAAGCCCTGTCTGGAAGCCCCTCAGAAGAGAATGCCCTGTCTGGAAGACCCTCAGAAGAGAGAGCCCTGTCTGGAAGACTCCTAGAAGAGAGAGCACTGTTTGGAAGCTAGAGAGCAGTCCAGACAGAGGCTTTAAAACTCACCTTGTTAACACATCTGCTGACTCAGACACAGGAAGCAGCATCTGGCAATCCCTGGAAAGAGAAAACCAATCAGCTGGGTTTAAACCCCCTTAGATCTTTGATCTGCAAGCCATTCATTCATTTCTCTGTGATTTTGATTTTACCAGGCTCTGATTGACAGCTTCAATATACACCCAGCTGTCTGCATTGTTCCATTCATCTCCCTTCATGCTTGAGTGATTTTGAAGTAGTCAGCTGTGAAACTAACTGAAAGCACTTAACTCTCTTTGATGTGGTCCAGGACTATCAATCATAGCTTTATGTTTATAAACATTGCGGTTAGTTTGATGTTACACGTCATTGACTTGCTTCCAACAACAAATTGAAACATGGCCATCTTTATAATGACAATCTGAAACATTTTCTAACCTTACCAGGAAATATTCAAGTTTTCAAAAACCTGCACATGGCTTTCATGCATGCAGCAGCATTGGTGGCAGACAACGATTCCTCAAAGGACTTGAGTCCTCAGAAATGTGAACTTTTAGACTCAAGCACCAGTTCAGATACTCACATTTTGGTGGGATCAGTGAGGCAGATAATTGGGGATTCACTTGGTGATTCCCACTTCGCAAGTGAGGAAGAGCAGATGTTGCCAACAAGGACAGTGGTGGAGAGTCTGTGTTGGAGGGTTAGGTGTCTGCCAGTTCTGATCATCTGGACACAGATGCTGTAGCTCGGAGACTATTGATGAAGAAGAGGGTCACTGAATAGCAGCAGACAATGCGCTTTGCACTGGCAGTCTTCAAAATGAAATCTTCACAATTGCAGAGAGATTGGAGAGTCCACCTTCTTACAGGGTCGTACTGACCTTCAGCACAATGGCAGCAGTGAGTGCAGCTGGGCCGTGGGAGAGGTTGTGGAAGTGACGGCTCCACTCCAAGCACTTTGATTTCTTATCCACCTTTCAGTCCATAGACCACAGGCTGCCTCATCCGACAGTGGCTTAGTCTGTCCCTGCACAGGTAGATGTGGACCATGTGGTGTTGGGTGTTCTGACACACAGATGAGCCAACACAGTTGCATATGGTACAACGCTTCTTTATTTAAACTTACTATTTACAGTTTGGTCTTTGCACTCTGCACGTGGGGGGTTCCCTGCTTGTGGTGTTTTAACAGCTCTTTCTTGTTCCCTTCTCCCCAGACCTACTGACCACCAGGTGTCGTGCTCGTGCTTTTTATGTGGTTGGTGTTCTTGTCTGTGATTGGTTGTGGTGTTGTGTACTCTGATTTGCCTGTTAGTGTGTCCATCATGATGTGTGTGTTTGAATATCATGACATCCCCCCTTTTTACAAAGATATGTGCCTACGTGGTAATAAATATGATCGTGACGTGAGTGCATCTAAGAGTGTGTGTGTGTGCCGTGTGCAGCATGTGCATATGACGGAACTATGTACATGGGGCGATGTCGGGTGCGTCACATGAATCAAGTTGTACCATAACATAACATAAATGCGAACGAGAGAAGAAGAAAAAAAAACTTGAACAGTTGTCCAGTCAGACGACATCTGGAACGATAAACAACAACATGTTATCATGTAAAATTGTGCAACTTGTTAAACATACGAACGGTATTATAAGTCCAGTCTAATGGGCTTGCGACGAATTCTCGTTGACCGCCTCAAGGGTGGATCAAGAACCACTGGCTGCTGTGCAGGCATGGCCATGGGTGGCGATGGAAAGGGCGTGATGTGCGGCAGCTCCACAAAGTCATCCTCGGAAGCCTGTTGAGGATCTGGCGTGTGCGTGCTGTGTGGCTGTGAGCGTGGAAGTCGGCGAAGGGCGCGCCGATTGCGGCGACGCACGGAACCATCCGGCATGCGAACCAGGAACGAGCGGGGAGCCACTTGTCGGAGGACTTCGGCCGGTTCTGACCAGCCACCATACGGTTGATGGACGCGTACTTTGTCTCCGGAGGATAGGGGGGGCAGGTCCGTCGCTCGTGTGTCGTACCGACCTTTCTGGCGATCACGCTGCAGTTGCATGTTCCGAAGAACCGCCTCATGGTCTGTTGTCGGTGCCAGGACGGAAGGTACCGTCGTCCTGAGGGAGCGACCCATTAGTAGCTGCGCTGGCGAGAGGCCCGTGGATAACGGGGCCGATTGATAGGCCAGCAAGGCAAGGTTAAAGCCCGATCCGGCAGCAGCCGCCTTGCACAGGAGCCGCTTGGCGATGTGGACACCCTTTTCAGCCTTCCCGTTCGATTGTGGATGCAGAGGGCTGGATGTCACATGAGTGAAACCATATGCTGCGGCAAAGGACGACCATTCACGGCTGGCAAAACAAGGTCCATTGTCTGACATGACAGTCCTTGGAATGCCATGGCGAGCAAACGTTTCCTTGCAGGCCCCAATGACTGCGGACGACGTCAGATCATGGAGAGGCATGACTTCCGGGTAGTTTGAGAAGTAGTCTATAATAACAATGTAATCTCTGCCGAGCGCGTGAAATAGGTCAACACCCACCTTCGCCCAGGGGGACGTCACCATCTCGTGTGGTAGAAGTGTTTCCGGAGGTTGCGCCGGCTGAAACCTCTGACAGGTTGTGCAGTTGAGCACCATGTTGGCTATGTCTTCATTAATACCCGGCCAATATACCGCCTCCCGGGCCCTTCGTCTGCATTTTTCGACGCCCAAGTGGCCTTCGTGTAGTTGATGAAGAATCATCTGGCGCACGCTGTGCGGAATAACGATCCTGTGCGATTTCATAAGGACCCCGTCTATATTGGTGAGATCATCTCGCACATTATAAAACTGGGGGCACTGCCCTTTTAGCCACCCTTCCGTCATGTGGCGCATCACTCGCTGCAGAAGGGGGTCAGTCGCCGTCTCTGCGCGTATGTGGGCCAGACTAGGATCATCAGCTGGCAGATTTGCTGCTGTCAGAGTCACGTGTGCCTCAATTTGACGCACGAACCCCTCCGCATCTGGTGGTGTGCTCACTGCTCGGGAAAGAGTGTCCGCCACGATGAGTTCCTTCCCCGGAGTGTAGATCAGTTCAAAATCGTACCTCCTGAGTTTAAGTAAGATGCACTGGAGGCGAGGAGTCATGTCGTTCAGGTCTTTGTTAATGATGTTGACCAGGGGGCGGTGGTCAGTTTCGACCGTAAATCGTGGCAGGCCATACACATAGTCGTGGAACTTGTCCAGTCCAGTTAACAAGCCCAGGCATTCTTTTTCGATTTGCGCGTAGCGCTGTTCGGTAGGGGTCATGGCTCGTGAGGCATACGCAACCGGGGCCCATGATGACGTGCTGTCTTTTTGCAGGAGTACCGCTCCAATACCAGATTGGCTGGCGTCTGTTGAGATCTTTGTAGGGCGAGTCGTGTCAAAGAAGGCCAGCACTGGTGCCGTGACCAGTTTGTGCTTGAGCTCCTCCCATTCCCGCTGATGCGATTGGTGCCAGTTGAATTCCGTCGATTTTTTTACAAGATGGCGCATAATTGTTGTATGAGAAGCCAGGTTGGGAATGAACTTCCCAAGGAAGTTGACCATGCCCAGGAATCTTAAGACAGCCTTCTTGTCAGCCGGTCGTGGCATGGCTGTGATGGCGCTAACCTTGTCTGCATCGGGACGGACCCCTGACCTTGAGATGTGGTCCCCGAGGAATTTCTGCTCCGTCTGGCCGAAGGCACACTTCGCACGGTTGAGACGCAGGGCATTTTGTCGTATGCGGGTAAAGACACGTCGTAGACGATGCATGTGTTCCTGCGGAGTGGTGGACCAAATGATGATATCGTCCACATATACACGTACCCCTTCGATGCCTTCCATCATCTGCTCCATAATGCGGTGGAATACTTCAGATGCCGAAATGATGCCGAATGGCATCCGGTTGTAGCAGAATCTGCCAAAAGGGGTGTTGAATGTGCATAGTCTTCGGCTGGCCGGGTCCAGTTGGATCTGCCAGAATCCTTTGGACGCATCCAATTTAGTGAATATTTTGGCTCGCGCCATCTCGCTGATGAGGTCTTCTCGTTTCGGGATGGGATAGTGTTCCCGCATGATGTTGTTATTCAGATCTTTTGGATCTATACATATACGGAGCTCGCCAGAGGGCTTCTTTACACATACCATGGAGCTGACCCATGGCGTGGGCTCCGTGACCTTGGATAGGACCCCTTGGTCCTGAAGAATCTGCAGTTGTGCCTTGAGGCGGTCTTTGAGTGGCGCAGGAACCCTGCGAGGTGCGTGAACGACAGGGATGGCGTCCGGTCTGAGTCGAATCTTGTACGTGTGTGGCAATGTCCCCATGCCTTCAAAAACCTCCTGGTTGTGAGCAAGGAGGGAATGGAGATTTGCGTGGAACTCAGCATCCGGGAAGTCGGATATCTCATCTGGAGAGAGAGACATAATGCGCTGTACCAGGTGAAGGACCTTACACGCCTGTGCGCCCAGTAACGAGTCCTTTGATGAGCCGACAACTTCGAAGGGGAGTGTGGCCGTGTACCTCTTGTGAGTCACCTGTAGCTGGCAAGATCCTATGGACGGGATGACGTTCCCGTTATAGTCAACCATCTTAAGCCGGGATGGTGTGATGGGTGGTTTGACCTTCATGGCCTGGACTGCAGAGTAAGCAATCAGGTTGGCGGATGCGCCGGTGTCCAGACGGAAGGCGACGCGCGATCGGTTGACCGTCAGGGTGGCACACCACTCATCAGCTGGATTGATGGCATTGACCTTGTTGACATCAATGACGGAAACTCGGAAGGCATCCTGGTCATCTGCATCACTTAACTGGAAGTCTTGATGCGTGGGCTGGACGGTCCTGACTCGTCTGCGAGGTTGTCGAGGATGCGCCGGATCCATGGGTTGAGCCGCACGACAGTGGGCTGCGTAGTGGCCCATCGTGCCACATCTGTGGCACTGTCGGTTTTTTGCAGGACATTGCCCTTTTAAGTGTAGACCTCCACAATTGCCGCACGTCATGACATCATGGCGTTCGTTGCGCCACTGCGCATGCGCAGTGCGATCTTGCGGTGGGCGCGCCTGCGCAGTGCGTCCCTCGTTGTCGCCGTTATTTTTGGCGCGCACCTGCGCGGGAGACCGCGAAAAGCGCGGGAAGCGGCCGCTGTCGTCCGGGCCGTGGGTCGGGAAGTAATCAACGGCCTGGATGCGTTCAACGTCGTGGGCGGCCTGGCTTGCCGATTCGACGGCTGGGGACCCCCTCCGTGCCTACTCGGACGCCCGAAATCGGGCAAAACGGCAGGTAGCATTTTCATGGAGGACACAGGCTTCCACAGCAGACGCTAAGGTGAGGCTTTTCATTTTAAGAAGCTGCTGGCGTAGGCCACTAGAGGCAACGCCAAAAACAATCTGGTCCCTGATCATGGACTCTGTAGTGGTGCCGTAACCGCAGGACTGCGCTAGAATCCGGAGGTGCGTCAAAAAGGGTTGAAAAAGCTCCTCCTTACCTTGCAGGCGTTGCTGAAAGATGTATCTTTCAAAACTTTCATTTACTTCAACTTGAAAGTGCTGGTCCAGTTTGAGGATGACCGTGTCATATTTGGCTTGGTTTTCGCCTTCTTCGAACACCAGTGAGTTAAAGACATCGGTTGCGTGCAGACCTGCGTAGAAGAGGAGCATTGCAATCTTCGAGTCATCCGAGACATTCTGTTTTTCGGTGGCACGGATGTACAGGTCAAATCGCTGCCTGTAGAGCTTCCAGTTGGTACCTAGGTTCCCCGTGACTTGCATCGGCTGCGGTTTGCCGGTGTGGTCCATGTCCAGAATGGCAGGTTAGTAGGCAGGTATCGATCCACTCCTGTACCATGTGGTGTTGGGTGTTCTGACACACAGATGAGCCAACACAGTTGCATATGGTACAACGCTTCTTTATTTAAACTTACTATTTACAGTTTGGTCTTTGCACTCTGCACGTGGGGGGTTCCCTGCTTGTGGTGTTTTAACAGCTCTTTCTTATTCCCTTCTCCCCAGACCTACTGACCACCAGGTGTCGTGCTCGTGCTTTTTATGTGGTTGGTGTTCTTGTCTGTGATTGGTTGTGGTGTTGTGTACTCTGATTTGCCTGTTAGTGTGTCCATCATGATGTGTGTGTTTGAATATCATGACAGACCAGTCTATGGTGGGGCTCACAACGTACTCCAAAACCCTAGCATATGCCAAGAGCATCTCAGCCTCCAGAGCAGGGATGTATGAAGTCTGCCTCTACCTGGGCTGAAGGACATTGGAGCAGCAGAGAAAGGAGGAGGAAGGCTGCAGTTGCACAAGGGAGTCTGCGAATATATTTGTTTTTTATTGGGTTCACATAAATGTTATTTCACCACTGTTACACCAGGTGAGGAAGGGTCAAATGGCTCCCCTCATTGCCCTCTACCTGTTTGACCACAATAGGTACTTTTGTTTGAAAAGGATATTGTCAATTCAGTGAACACTTCACTAATCGTGCACTGTGATCAGAGAGGAACCAATCGGACAGTTTTTTTAGTTTAACAAAGAAAGCCATTCACTTTATTGTATTTGAATAGATCGAAGTAAAGTAATAAAATACACTCCCAACTTTCACACACACTCAACGTTCACACACACATAGATACAGATTCCACTGTGGCATTGGTTTCCCAAATCAGAGATTGTATAAAATAAAATTGACCTCAATTTTCCATCCCTTCATGCCGGCAAGATGTTCCAGTCCCGCCAATATGAACGGAGATTTCAATGGCTCACCGCAGAGGTGTTGGAAAATTCCGGCCATGCAGTCTGTAGTTTGATGACTTGGCTGGCTTCAGACTTCCTTTCGCTGGTCCAATTGCTTCCAATTCAAAGGCATTGCCGGCTGATTTGGTTGTTATTCTGGAGGCGGTAGTGCTGGGCTTAATTTTGTTTGACAAGTCCCTGAGTGCAGGAGAAGTGTCTCCAGATTGTCATGGTTAGAAAACAGGGAATGAAGTTTACCAGGTGGATTGGAAAGAGCAGGGTGCCATCCCAGACAGCGAGCACAACGCGGTGCGTCACACATGGCTTCAGTGCCACAAGAGGTTCAATCGTCTTCCCACTATACATGCCCTCACGAAATATGAGAGTGATGCATTGAGGAGGAGTTCCTCCGTGCAGCTTGCTCCACTCATCATAGTGAGGTGGAGGTTTTGAAGGAAGGTAAGAGATGCTTAAATTGTAATCGTTATGGGATCTTCTCATCTGAAATGAAAATTGCGCCGCAGGAATGCTCATTGAAGTTGCAAAGCCGATGGCACCATGCTGCAGGTCTCCGTTGCTTCATCAGCCCATCGTGATGATTGAATGTACTAATATGGTGTCTTCCTCACGCAGATGCACTGTCCACAAGCCCCGGTGACCCCAAGGACCCCCATTTGAAGACTTCACACATGCACCAGCATCACATCCTCTCTGGGAAACAGGCACCTGCACAGATACTAACACAGTGGTGGGCATTAGGTTGTTGGTACTTCCATGAGGATCTGTATGCCCTGGTCTCTATAATGGTGGAGTCCATGGGGAGAATGAGTATTGTGGTGATCCTCAGCACCGAGTGCACAGCCTCCTTCACTGAGACAGTGGCAATTCCCATGAAGAGGCAGCTCCAGGAACAGACTTAGGTGTTCTGAGGGTCGCGCTCGTACCTACAATCCAGCACACAGGCTGTGATCTCAGGACCTCGAGCACAACAGGGGCTTGTGATGGGTAATATTATTTCCATTCACAATTTTGAGATTTGTGTTCTGTTTGGCAACTTAGTATATTCTTTATTTGTTCATTTACAATACATAAATATTTATTTTGCTTAAATGGGTTGAGTTGGCTTGATGGTGCAACAGGTGCCAGCACAGGCTTGTATATTAATGGTATTGTGTGCTGATGGAGTTTGTGGTTGGCCAAGCATATAATAATTGTTTCTAAAGGAGACAGTGCCACTGGCTTGAGGAAGTATCAATGTCTTGGACGCTAGCTGAAGGTTTCCAAGATCAAACCATCCCTGATATCCCTGCCTCCCTGAAGGTTCCTGTTATCTCAGCCTGTGCCTCCCTGAGCTCTTCATCAGACTCAACATTGGAGTTATCGTCCCTGGCCTATCGAGCTGCTTCACTTCCCTCAGCCTCTAATGGGTCCCCCCCCCTGCCAGAATTTGCAGGGCGCAGCACGCTATGGCTCTGGAGGATACTGCAATGCTTCCCAAGATTGGTCCAGGCATCTGAAGCATATCTTGAGCAGCCTGATTATCCTCTCCAGCACTGTCCTTGTGGAGGCATGACATGGGCACCCTAGCATGTTTAAGGACACCGTCAGGTCTGTCCAGGCACCAAAAGCACATCTGCAGCATGTTGATGGTCTGTTTAACTACATATCTGGTGGTGTTACGGCATTCATTGCAGTGCTCTTGGACTTAAATGTCGGGGTTTCTGTTCTTGGAGGTTACAGATGTCTGACACCATCTAATGTGACTTTCTGACCTCCCGAGGTGCAGATGTTCAGACAGATAAAGGAATCTAATCCTCTACCTGAAGACTTTGTTCCGTGGGGATTGCCTGCAATCTAAGGCAGCATAAACAGCATCCAACACCCTGATATGGTAGAGAAAACTTCCAAATGTGCAAAGTAGATTCTTAACGGAAGCACTGTGAACAAACCCTTTCCCACAATTACGAGTACTGAGTATTCCCTGGCATCTTTGTCTGAGATTGCTTCAGCCTCCTCAAATGCTGCCGTGTAGTCACCTTGGTTACACTGGTGAGTTTCAGGAAGCACAGGAAGCTGTGGAATCAACACTGAAGTGAAAATAGCGCGTTCATAACGCTTCTCTTCAGCCAGCAGGTTACGGAAATAGACAACCTGTCTCTCAAGGAGGCTGCACATGAGCAGACTAACCCACTGGAGTCAAATGCAGAAGTCAATAGGTTGGAGCTGGCTTCCTGGCGTGCTGTCAATTTCACCAATTTTAACCCCGCCCATCCACACCCAAATCTACGTGCTGTGCCACATTAAAAGTCAGTCCTTTATTTTCACACTTGCCATTAATAGTGAGAAAGTAACTCAGGCAAGATTCTCTGTTATTAACTGTGGAGGACGTCGAAGTGAGATTGGATCACAGGGCTGCTAGTTCTAGAATATCAGTGAGTAACTTAATGGGAGATTTTTAAGTGTAGGCTAGATGGATTAATAATGCCCTGCCCAAAATATTTAATCAATGATGCTGATCTTTTAAAATCTCGGCCTCCTCGTGAGGATCACAGAAGCCAGTCTTCAACCTTTTTGATTCACTCTACATAATACGTTAAAATGGCTGAATGGATATGGCAAAGGCTCTGGGGCCTGACATAACCTTGGCTCTAATACTGGAAAAGCTATTCTCCAGAATGAGCTGTGCCACTAGCCAAGCTGTTCCAGTGCAGCTACAACACTGACATCTATCCAGCAATGTTGAAAATTGCACAGAAAAAGCAGGATAAATCCAATCCAGATGATTACAGGCCCCTCAGTTAACTTTCAAACAAAAGGAAAGTGATGGAAGGCGTCTTCACCCATGCTATCAAGCAGCACTTTCTCGCCAGTAACCTGCTGAATGATGTTCAGTTTGGTTTCTCTCAGAGCTGGTGCAACCATCATAACAACCTTGATCCAAACATGGACAAGAGAGTTGAATTCTAGTCATGATATCTGCCCATCAAGGCATCAAGGACCCATAGCAAAATTGAAAGCAAGGGAAAACTCTCCACTGGTTGGAATCACACCTGGCACAAAGAAATTAGTTGCTGCTGTTGGAGGACATTCACCTCAGATCCAGGGGGTTACCATTGACCAACAATTTAACTGCATGAGGCTTATAAATACTGTGGTTATAAGAGCAGATTAGAGGCTGGGAATTCTGTGGTAATAATTCACCTCCTATCTCCCCAAAGCTTGTCCAACATCCAAAAGTCACAAATTAGAAATGTGAGGAAATACTCCCCACATATCATAGAATCGTAGAATCCCTATAGCGCAGGAGGAGGCCTATTGAGTCAGCACCGATCCTTCAAATGAGCTTCCCATTGACACTTTCCCTCCCACCCGCCCTATCCCTGTAACCCCATAACCTAACCTACACATCCCTGGACTAAGGGGCAATTTATCATGGCCAATCCACCTACCTGCACATCTTTGGACTGTGGGAGGAAACCGGAGCACCCAAAGGAAATTCATGCAGACATGGGGAGAACGTACAAACTCGACACAGACAGTCACCTGAGGCCAGAATTGAACCTGTGACCCTGGAGCTGTGAGGCAGCTGCGCTAACCACTGTGCCACCGTGTCGCACGCCCACCTGGATGACTGCAATTTCTAAAACAATCAAGAAGTTTGACACCATCCAAGACAAAGCAGCATGCTTGATTAACTCCACATCCACCACTGCAGCAACTCACCAAGGCTCCTTCAACAGCCTTCAAATCCGTGAGCTCTATCACCCAGATGAAAAAAGGACCCCTTCACATCACTCATCATTCTGTCTTGGAACTATACCACTCCTTTATTGTCAATGGGTCAAAATAATACAACGCCCCCTTTAATATCACTGTGTGTGTACCCAGCACATGGAGTGTGGTGGTTTAAGAAGGCAGTTCACCACCACCTTCCCAAAGGCAATTGGAGATGGGCAACAAATGCTGGCCAAGCCAGTAATGCTCACATCCCACGAAAGAGTGGAAAAAGCCTGTAGAAACAGTATACCATTTCATAAGTAAAGAAAGCACATGGGAAGAATGGAGAAAAATATGTAATTCTGATTGAATTAAAGGGAATGCAGCATTGTAATGGTTAAGTTTTTTTCAGGCAAGTGCAAGTTACTGTTTCATTTCATTGCACATAAACACGTGCGTGCATGTGAAACCACACATGCGGATTTTAATGTACAATAATATTTGTATCAGGTAACTGGCTTGCCTCACAATATCCTCAGGGTTGCTTTTAAACTTTATACATGTTATGACTCATAAGGACTGCACCTACAGTAAGAAACTTGTGGTAGTAATTATAATAAAAAGTTACGCTAACTCTGAAGACAACAGTAGATTAACTGGGTCTTATTTTTGAGCACCACAGGGTATCTTTCAGTAATCAGTAAATCCTCCGGGGAACTAATCAAGAAAAATTGTTAAATTAAATGAGAAGTCGGAAATTATCAATGGCTTTTAGTTTTTGTTTCCGAAAAGCTTTTATTACTTTACTTTTCCCTTTACATACATATACTAAAGAGTACCCAAGAAGGTTTCAGATGGCTTGTACAAATTCCTGTGCTACCTAGTTAGTTCAGAAGTACTTAATTGCATTATTGGAAAAATTCTTTCAGCGTATTTGAATGAGTTTGCTTATTTTAATGTTGCACCGCGCTTGAACCTTGGAAAGTACATTTACCAGAATTCTAACAAGATTGATGAACCTCAGTTATGTGGAGGAACCAGGGAAGCTGGGATTAGTCTCCTGAGAGCAGAAAACGTTGAAGGGAGAATTAACATTTAAATATGTTGAGGGATTTTGACAGGGTAAATGAGGAGAAACTGGTTCCACGGGCAGGTGGGTCACCAACCAAAATATATAGATTTAAGATAATTGGCAATAGGACTAGAGGGGAGATGAGTATTTTTTATGTAGCGAGCTGCTAGGTTCTGGAATGCACTGCCTGAAAGGGTGGCAGAAACAGATTCAATAGTCATTTTCAATAAATAATTAGAGATAGACTTCAAAAGGAAAAACAAACTTGCAGGGCTATGGGGGAAAAGTGGGAGGGTGGGACTAATTGCATAGCTTTTTCAACGAACTGTCGGGTCATGGTGGATCCACTAGCCTCCTTCTGTGCTTTAAGATGCTCTGATTCGAAAATAAATACATGACAGAAGAAAAAGGCATTTTGTCCTTGGCAGAAACTAGAAAGAATGTGTGAGAATTGAACAAGACTGAGTAGATGATGAATGTTGTTTATGTTAACATCATGTATGTGTGGAACTGCTTGGGATAATAAGCTCTAAGCAGCAACTATTGACTCGAGAGGTGGTTTACACTGAGCCTCATGTCAACATGATTAACTGTGATGTAATTTACAAGCAGCATCTTTGTAGATGCTACAATAAAGAAATTGGTCGGGATTCTCCGAACCCCCGCCGGGTCGGAGAATCGCCAGGGGCTGGCGTGAGTCCCGCCCCCGCCGGTTGCCGAATTCTCCGGCACCGGATATTCGGCAGGGGTGGGAATCGCCCCGCGCCGGTTGGCAGCCCCCCCCGGCGATTCTCCGGCCCATGATGGGCCGAAGTCCCGCTGCTGGAATGCCTGTCCCGCCGGCGAGAATAAAACCACCTCTCTTACCGGTGGGACAAGGCGGTGCGGGCGGGCTCCGGGGTACTGGGGGGGGGCGTGGGGTGATCTGGCCCTGGGGGGTGCCCCCACGGTGGCCTGGCCCGCGATCGGGGCCTACCGATCCACGGGCGGGCCTGTGCCGTGGGGGCACTCTTTTCCTTCCGCCTTCACCATAGCCTCCACTATGGCGGAGGCGGAAGAGACCCCCTCCACTGCGCATGCGGGGGGATGCCGTGAGCGGCCGCTGACGCTCCCACGCATGCGCCGCACGGCAAAGTCATTTCCGCGCCAGCTGGCGGGGCACCAAAGGCCTAGCCCCTCAAGGTGAGGACTCGGCCCCTCAAGATACGGAGAATTCCGCACCTTTGGAGCGGCGCGATGCCGGACTGATTCGCGACGTTTCTGGCGCCGGTCGGCGAACATCGCGCCGATTGCGGAGAATCCCGCCCAACATGTCTGATAATGAGAAGTATTTTCAGCTATTTTCCCACTGTTTTGCAATATGAAAGCAAGAGTTTATTTTGTCCGCAAAATGTTTTAAATGAGCAGTGCTTTAAAATCATTCTTTAACTTCGTCTGAACTCTCAAAAGGATAATAAGTTGTTCACTGCATGTGTTTACAGTTTTAAATGTAAATTTTGTTCCAGCTATAGATGTTCATGCTTAGCAATATCAAATGCTGTCTTTGGTGTATTACAGCATATCAAATTCTGAAACTTCCATTGGTTTAAGAAAAGACACATTACTTGTTCAGCCAAAATGCTGCATGAGAAAGGTATATGTAGGGAGTGTGAAATTGGAATTTCCTTTCCTTTATCCTCTCCATCAATACCTATTTCTGCCTCAATGGCATCACTTGTCTGAATTTCTCCATGACCACTGACGCTCCTAAACATTCTCTTATTACTTGTAGCTTCAATTACATCAATGGTTTCTGGCTGCACGTCTACCTCATGCATACTCCTAAACTTCGCTATGTGCATGCTATCCTCTTTGTGCCAAGCTCTGTTTGCTCATCTCTCCCATTAGACTCTCCCTGTCTCCTTATGGCCTCAAATTTAAAGTCCTCTCTTGTCTTTTAATGGTCAGGTCTAAGCGATTTCACAACAAATGCATCAGATCTAAGCTTTGCAGTCCTGCCACATCCAGCTGACAAGACTGACAAGACCATCTTCACCAATACGATTCATTGCACGTGATATCAAGAAATGGCTGAAGGCACTGGATACTGCAAAGGCTATGGGCCCTGACAATATTCCGTCAATAGTACCAAAGATTTGTGCTCCAGAACTTGCTGCATCCCTAGCCAGTCTGTTCCAATATAGCTACAAAACTGGCATCTACCCGGCAATGTGGGAAATTGTCCAGGTGTGTCCTGCACACAAGAAACCGGACAAATCCAACCCAGCCAATTACCAACCTATCAGTCTGTTCTCTATCATCAGCAAAGTGATTGAAGGAGTCATCAACAGTGCTATCAAGCTGCACTTACTCAGTGATACCCTGCTGATGGATGCTCAGTTTAGGTTCCGCCATGGTCATTCTGCTCCTGACCCCATTTTAGCCATGATTCAAACATGGACAAAAGAGCTGAACTCCAGATGTGAGGTGAGAGTGACTGCCCTTGATATCAAGGCAGCATTTGACCAAGTATGGCATCAAGGAGCCCTAGCAAAACTGGAGTCAATGAGAATCAGGTGGAAAACTCTCTGCTGGTTGAAGCCATACCTGGCACAAGGGTAGATGGTTCTGGTGATTGGAGGTCAATCATCTCAGCTCCAGGACATCATTGCAGGAGTTCCTCAGGGTAAAGCCAACCATCTTCAGCTGCTTCGTCAATGACCTGCCTTCCATCCTAAGGTCAGAAGTGGGGATGTTTGCGGATGACGACTTCCATGGTGGTCTAGTGGTTAGGATTCGGCGCTTTCACCGCCATGACCGGGGTTCGATTCTCAGACAGGGAAATCAAATGTTTGCGGATGACTGCACAATGTTCAGCACCATTCGAGTCTCCTCAGATAATGAAACAGTCCATGTCCAAATTCAGCCAGACGTGGACAACTCCAGGCTTGGGCTGACAATTGGCAAGTTACATTCACGCCACACAATGCCAGGCAATGACCATCTCCGACAAGCGAGGATCTAACCAACACCCCCTTGACATTCAATGGCATTACCATCGCTGAATCCCCACTATCAACATCCTGGGAGTTATCATTGATCACAAATTGAACTGGACTAGCCATAGAACAAAGAACATAGAACAGACAGTGCAGAAGGAGGCCATTCGACCCATCAGGTCTGCACCGACTCACTTAAGCCCTCACTTCCACCCTATCCCCGTAACCCAATAACCCCTCCGAACCCTTTTTGGCCACTAAGGGCAATTTATCATGGCCAATCCACCTAACCTGCATGTCTTTGGACCGTGGTAGGAAACCGGAGCACCCGGAGGAAACCCACGCAGATACGGAGAGATCGTGCAGACTCCGCACAGACAGTGGCCCAAGCTGGGAATCGAACCTGGGACCCTGGCGCTGTGAAGCCACCGTGCTATCCACTTGTGCTACCGTGCTGCCCAAATGCCATATTAATTCTGTGGCTACGAGAACAGGTCAAAGGAATCCTATGGCGGATAACTCACCTCCTGACCCCCAAAGCCTGTTCACCATCTTCAAGGCACAAGTCAGGAGTGTAATGGAATACTCTCCACTTGCCTGGTTGAGTGCAGCTACAACAACACTCAAGAAGCTCGACACCATCCAGGATAAAGCAGCCCTTTTGTTTGTTCCCCCTTCCACAAACACTCAATTCCTCCACCTCAGTGGCAGCCATGTGTACCATCCACAAGGTGCACTGCTGGAACTTGCCAAGGTTCCTCAGACAACACCTTCCAAACCCACAACGACTAATTTAATTTTTAATAATCTTTATTGTCACAAGTAGGCTTACGTTAACACTGCAAATGAAGTTACTGTGAAAAGCCCTGTACGCCACATTCCGGCGCCTGTTCCGATACGCAGAGGGACAATTCAGAATGTCCAAATTACCTAACAGCGTCATTTGGGACTTGTGGGAGGAAACTGGAGCACCCGAAGGAAACCAATGCAGCTACGGGGAGAACATACAGACTCCTCACATACAGTGACCCAAGGCGGGAATCAAACCTGTGAAGCAACAGTGCTACCCACTGTGCTACCGTGCTGCCCGCTAGAAGGAAAAGAACAGCAGATACCTGGGAAACCCACCAGCTGGAGGTTCCCCTCCAGGACACTCACCATCCTGACTTGGAAATATGTTGCCGTTCCTTCACTGTCACTGGGTCAAAATCCTGGAACTCCCTTCCTAACAGCACAGTGGATGTACCTGCGCCTCAAGGACTGCAACGGTTCAAGAAGGCATCATCTTCTGAAGGGCAGTTAGGGGTGGGCAATTAACCCTGGCCTAGCCAGCGACGCCCATATCCCATAAACAAATTTTTACAAAGTTCACCACATGTAATCACACTAACTCTGTAATAGGTTCTTATTATACTGCCAGGGCATGGATCATTTTAATTGACAATTTAAATGGGGGGAATATCAGGCTAGCCTTTTCCCAATTTGATATGCCCCCCCCCCTCCCCCTCTACCCCAACCTCACCTGATTTTCCATTTCAAACAGGCGATACTCAATGTCTAGCTCGGCAATGAAAGCAAAAAAACTTGCCTTTATCTTTACCCAAAATACTTCTGATCAGTACATTGTTTCCTGAGTTCCTTTGATTTCATTTTGAGGAATTCAAAGTTACACATCATCAAAAGTCAAAAGTAAGGTCCTTACCGTTGTACTCTTAGAAGTGAAATGGGAGATCACTCAAAGCAGAGTTTTAGGGTGAAATTCTCCCCCAACGGCGCGATGTCCGCCGACTGGCGCCAAAAACGGCGCCAATCAGACGGGCATCGCGCCGGCCCAAAGGTGCGGAATGCTCCGCATCTTTGGCGGCCTAGCCCCAACATTGAGGGGCTAGGCCGACGCCGGAGGGATTTCCGCCCCGCCAGCTGGCGGAAATGGCGTTTGTTGCCCCGCCAGCTGGCACGGAAATGCAGCACATGCGCGGGAGCATCAGCGGCCGCTGTCAGTTTCCCGGCGCATGCGCGGGAGCGTCAGCTGTCAGTTTCCCGCGCATGCGCAGTGGGGAGAGTCTCTTCCGCCTCCGCCATGGTGGAGGCCGTGGCGGAGGCGGAAGGGAAAGAGTGCCTCCACGGCACAGGCCCGCCCGCGGATCGGTGGGCCCCGATCGCGGGCCAGGCCACCGTGGGGGCACCCCCCGGGGTCAAATCGCCCCGTGCCCCCCCCAGGACCCCGGAGCCCGCCCACGCCGCCTGGTCCCGCCAGTAAATACCAGGTTTGATTTACGCCGGCGGGACAGGCAATTTCTGGGCGGGACTTCGGCCCATCCGGGCCGGAGAATCCAGCGGGGGGTCCCGCCAACCGGCGCGGCCCGATTCCCGCCCCCGCCCAATCTCCGGTACCGGAGATTTCAGCGGGGGCGGGATTCACGGCGGCCAACGGCCATTCTCCGACCCGGCGGGTGGTCGGAGAATGACGCCCTTAATTTTCTGATATCCTAATTCTGATTAAGTTAAGAGTGTCTTTCTTTTAATTTGAAGTTTCTACAAAATTTGACACTTGACTGACTGAGGCCTGAAACTAAGTGGATGGACTGAGGTAGAAGGAAATATTTTAAGCAACACAAAATGTAGATTGGACAGTGTTAATTTTACCATGCTCTATGAATTTGCGTATCCCAAATTATTACCCAAATGTACTCATAATCTGGAATCAACCTTTGCAGGTGAAAAAGATCATTCAGAAAAGTAGGGTGGTCAGTGTTTGGTGAAAAATAAAAGTGCAATTAAGGCTTCAACTATCTGACCAAAAACTAATGATTGGGACTTCATGGAATTTTGGCCTCCCCAACAACAAAATCTCGAATATTAATGTGTTAGGCAAGGACAGAAATCCTGGAGAGGCCTATGATTGCATCCTATTACAAATTTTCTCAGGAATGAGGGAGCCACCTCATCCGTGAAAAAAACAATGCGCACATATACTGTCTCATGAAATAAAGTATCCAGTTCCACTCACATAATAAATTATTGGGACTCAAACAGGCCAATGGTAATAGTATTAAATTGAAGTTAAATCAGTGGGAAATGAAATAAACAGTCCAACAATTCATGGCATCAGGAGCAGATGTGATTGGAGAGATGTTGCCACCATGGAAATGGCAGTAGTACAATGGAAGTTTGTTTTTATTTGTTAATAGGATGTGAGCATCACTGGCAACGTCAGCATTTACTGTCTACCCCTAATCAACCTTGTGAAGGCTGTGGTGAGTGGTCTTCTAAAATCGCTGCAGTTCATCTGGCATAGATATACCCACAGTGCTGTTCGGAAGGGAGCTCCAGGACTGTGATCCAGCGACAGTGAACGAACTGCAATATAGTTCCAAGTCAGGATGGTGTGTGACTTGGAGGGGAACCTTCCTGTAGTGATTTTACTTTAAGTCTGTTGCCCTAGTTCTTCTAGGTGTTTGAGTTCATGGTTTTGGAAGGTGCTGCTGAAGGAGCCTTGATGATTTGCTGCAGTGCACCTTGTTGATTTTCCAGCACCCTGGTGGCACAGGGAACAATTTCTAAAGTTGGTAGATGGGGTGCCAATCAAGTGGGCTGCTTTGTCTTGGATGGTGTTGAGCTTCTTGTGTGTTCTTAGAGCTGCATTCATCCAAGCACGTGGGGAGTATTCCATCACACTTTAGACTTGTGCCTTGTAGATGTTAGGGGATAAGCTCCTCCACACAGATGCCACATTCAGTCAAGTGCTGCCTTGATATTAAAGACTGCCATTCTCACCTCACCTCTGGAATTTAGCTCTTTTGTCCATGTTTGGGCCAATGAGGTCTGGACTCAAGTTGAACCTAAACTGGGCATGGGTTACTGACAAGTCCATAATGTTTGACAGCACTGTCGCCGTCAATTTGCTAATGATTTAGAGTAGGTAATTGGGCAGTAATGACCAGATAGGACTTGTCCTTTTTGTGGACAGAACATAACTGGGCATTTTTCCAAATTTCTGAGTAGGTGCCAGTGTTTTGGCTGTGATGGAACGGTTTGGCTAGTAACACAGCTAGTTCTGGAGCAGAAGTATTCAGTACTTCTGCTGGAAGTATCCTCCAGATACTAGCCTCTGCAGTATCTAGTGCTTTCAGCATTTCTTCATGTCCTGTGAAGTGAAGCAAATTGGCCGAAGCTTGCCATCTCTAACGGTGGAAACCTCAGGGGAGGCTGAGATGAATTATCCACTCAGCACTTTGGGTGAAGATGGTTTCACATGCTTTTGCACTGATATCTTTTGCACTGATATGCTGAGCTCCTCCATTACTGAGAATGGGCATGTCTGTTCAGCCCCTTGCAGTTAGTTGTTTAATTGTACATCACCATTCACGACTCAGTGGCAGGATTGCAGTTTTAAATGGGTTGTGAAATCTTTTAGCTTCCGCTGCTAACATGCACATCGACCTGAATTGGAGCTTCATCAGCTTGATACCTCGTTTTTAGCTATGCCTACTGCTGCTAACTGGCATGCTCTCCAGCACTCCTCCTGGCGCCAGGGTTGATCATCCCCTGACTTGGTGGTAATGGTAGAGAGAGGGATATGCTGGGCAATGCGGTGGAATACAATTCTGCGGCTGATGGTGTCCGGCAGAGCCTCCATGAATGCTCAGTTTTGGACTGCGGGACCTATTCTGAATCGATCTCACTTAGCACAGCTGTAGCGCTACACAATTTGATACATCAACATACCTTCTCCCTTGACACACCTTCACCAATGCCCGCCATGATGCCAGAAAAACATCTTGGCCAAACTGTCTCAATTAGCAGTGACCACATCAGTACGCAGCCAGACACTCAGGCACAAGCTCCCTGAAGCCACCAATTATAAAAATCTCAAACGCTGTCGCTTAAGCAACACCCGCCTCCCATCTGCTGTGCTGAAACCTCTGGGCAACACCCCCTCGGAGCAGTAATAGCATTAAAAGACAGGAAGAAAAACAGCAGTTTAGATAAGAATTCGAGGCTGTTATTGTAGACATTAAAGTGGTTAAACTGGATAAACCCCCAAAATAACTGAGATCCCGCAGTACATGCAGCACCCATTCATTGTGTTGAAAGTTATGCAGGCCACTGCATACTTCCAGCACAGCATTGTCCCTTACCTGCATGCTTCAGCAGGAGGTTCAGTATTGCAAGTGGCTTGTTCTGCGAAGGAAAGCATGCATCTCTTAAAGGGGAGTTGCATTGTGACTGCAAGACGTGGTGGGGTCTTTTTAATGTGGTACTCAGAGAAATGGTTGAATATGCAATAGAATGAACACCAACATTTTCCAACAATTTTGTTCACGTGAAGACAAGGTGCAAAACATGGAGACAAGGAGAGTCAATGGGTTAGACTCTCCGGTCCCCTAGCCGTGTGTTTCTCAGCCTTCGCTGGCGACGGGATGCTACCTTCTGCTGCTAGTTAATGGGATTTCCCATTGTGACCACCCCATGCTGCCGGGAAACACGAGCGGAGGTGCGCGGCGAGCAGGAAAAGTGAATCCCTTCGACCGGAGAATTCCAACCAATGTATATTCACAGGGACACAGGAGGCCCTCCAAGCATACACTCAAGAAGCATTGAGAAGAAAAAATAATGGATGTCAATGTCAGGACTGCAGCTCCAAGAACATGGATGCAATGCAAGAAGGTCAATTTCCCGTTCAGAAATTGTTCTACACCTGACCATCCCTCTGGTATTAACTATCACAGTGTCCTCTTGTTAACAATACAGTAATAAAATCCACCACAAAATGATATTCCAAATCAACTTCACGAATGAAACCATTCCCTTTTCCAGACAATTCATCCTTGAGCCTCCCCTCAGTACCACTCCTGTGTGCTCTTTCCTGTTCTCTTGCTCCTACCCATTATTACTCCAATGACTGCAGCGTGGCTGATGAAATGTTGCTGACTTTCACTGGGTGAACTGCACGACCTGACAGGATAATCTTACAGCTCTGGCCCAAGGAAGTCCAGTTTTGGACGGGAGCATCTCAGCATGGGGAGCAGCAATTTGGGCTGCTTGACTGGTCGGAAACAATCAAGGCACTGGCGGAGTGCCAACAGAAGGAGGAAAAATGCTGTCGTCATGAAAGAGGACAGTAGGTGCATGCTCCCAACGTCATTCCCACTGGCAGTTTTTCAAACAATCCGAAAGATGTGTTGGAAGACAGATCTATTTTGTTTTGTCATCTCTGCTGTAGTATTTCTGCCCATTTGCATCCTTCATGACCTAACGGAAACATTTCTAAGAGCGGGATTTACCGAGCACTACCGAGCAACCCAGCACGTTTTTCGGCAGCGGAGGCGGTCGACCAGCGGGATTTTCTGTCCCGCCATTGTCAATGGGATTTCCTGTTGGATGCACCCCTCGTTGCCGGGAAACCAACGGTGGGGGTGCGCCGCCGGTGGGACCGGAATATCCTTCCAGCGTGAACAACCGTTAAATTCCACTGTAAGTGTCACTTCAGGCGGGTTTGGCTGGGAGTTTCACCCCAGCTCTATCGGAGAGTTCCCCACTGCTATCTAACCTCACTTTGTCGGGTCCTGGGGAGTTTCTCTCTGGGCTAGTCCATAATTTAAATATTTTTCATCACCAGAGAGCTGAACTCACTGGCCAGATCGGCCCCTCAGAGTTCGGGCCATAATTTTGAAAGTGTTCCCTGATCTCTAAGTGAGCTGGAGGGGCCCCCCACACCCTCCACCCACGGACATTGTTACCACACAAGCATCGGCGTTTCCCCACAACCACCCCCCCCTCCAAGTGAGGATACCCCACTATGGGGTCAGTGAGAGCCCCCCTTTTCAGGCATTCCCATGCCCCCTTTCGCGCTCCCCTTTCAGGACCCCCACCCTTCAACTCCCCAACCTTCTGGATGCATCTCCTTTCACCACCCCCACCTTCATAACCCCCTCACCCCTCCACTCATGGGCATGGCCTCCCTCAGGCACTGACCTATGGCAGTGCTGCCCTGGCACCCGGGCATCATGGCACTGCCACTCTGACAATGCTCCTGTCAGCCTGGCAGTGCCACCAGAGAGCCTTGTCAGTGTCAGAGTGACAGTGCAATGGTGCCAGCCTGGCAGTACCAAGGTGCCCAGGTGCCAGGGGGGAGAGGCAGGGTGCTAGCCTGCCCTGTCTCTGACCACCCAGGAGCCTCAAATGATTTGAGAAACCCCCTAAGTGCCATTCCTCCTGGACTACATTTGCGAGAGCGTGACATAGCTGGTAAATCGTGCAGAGTGTTCTGGGCAGGATTAGCTATCTAATCGCATTCTGTCTTGTTTTCGTGCCCGGGTGTGGTACACCCTGCCGAGGTCACACTTAGCCGCATTTTCTGCACTGAGGAACTCCAACGAACAGAGTTCCTCAGTGCAGTAAATCTTAAAATTGTACCCCGATCACTCGACCCCATCACCCCCCCCCCCCACCGTCGCAACCCACGACCCCCCAGTGCCCCAACACACCTGTCGGGGGTTCTTCGGGCCTCCCGCACCCCATCACATACGGGTAGGGTGCAAGACAGCTGGTATATCGCACCCAGTATGCGACCACAGGATCCAAATTTTCCAAGCATGTGCAAGGTACCTTGGCAGCTCCCATGATGCATACATCCTGAGACACTCCAAAGTGTCAAGGCTGTTCATGGTTCCAGTTCGGCTCTATGGTTGGCTGCTTCATGACAAAGGACATCCGCTGGAAAGGTGTCTCATAACAACACTCCAGCACCCTAGGACAGTGTTCTTCAAACTTTTTTTCCAGTCACCCATTTTTACCAACTGGCCAACCTTCGGGACCCAACCCGGCCAATCTTCACGACCCACGCCGGCCGACCTGCGCGGCCCACCATTTTCTCTTCCCTTGTTTGCTGCTGACAAAAATGGAGGAAATGGTTTTGGGTCCCTTTGGCCCTCATACACGCTCCTCCAATGGAAACTGTTGGATGAAGGTGAAGCCTTCCGTTGTCGGAAAGTATGGAGACTCCACCTGTCCAAAGTTCTGCATTTTTTTCCTGTAAAATTTTTCAAAATAACACCCCCCCCCGAACTTGTAAAAAATAATTAAAAATAAAATGAATAAAATAAATTTAAAAAAATAAAATTTAAATGAATAAAATAAATGAATAAAATTAATAAAAGCCCTCCGAGCTTGTAAAATAAAAAAGCTGCAACTGTTTTTTAAAAATGCGGCCGCATTTCTTTTACATGTTTGTGGCCATTGTGAAGGCCGCTTGTAGCCGGCGTTATTAACAGCCGGCTGCAGTGGCTGTTGCGCACAAATTTGCGCGATCGGGAGCGCCGCGACAGACGGCTCCGTGACCCTCCCGACACCCGCCCGTGACCCACCCGTGGGTCGTGCCCCCGAGTTTGACAATGCCTGCCCTAGGACAGAGGCAGAAGAGAGGTACAATCAAAGTCATACCTCCACAAAGTGAGGTTGTTGAAAGGACGATAGGGCTACTGAAGATGAGGTTCAACTGCCTGTACCATTCTGGCCCAACCTGCAATATCCTCCAGAGCGAGTGTCACTTATCTTCATGGTCTTCTGCATTCTGCACAACCTGGCACTGGAAAGAGGGTGCCAATGGAGGGTCCTGGGGGGTCCTAGCTGATTCTGGAGAACTTACCTGAGGAAGGAAGTCAATCGGTCATTATGATCACCCATGCACAGTAAATGTCCATGCTCAGTGGCCGGGTAAGACTGATATCAATGGCATCATGGTGGCTTCATCATGATTGCTGTCTAACCGGGGAGTATTGTTTAGATGTCCTCATGTGAGATGAGGTGACCCTACATTGTTTGTACTCTCCACCTGTCCCACTTATATCCACTGGACCCGGAGACTCCTGCCTCTTCGTCACCTGATGCCCACGATACATGCTTACACTCAAGCTCGGGCATCCATCTCACATTTGCTCAAGATGAGCAGATTGCACAGTGGTTAATACTGCTGCCGCATGGCACTGAGGACCCGGGTTCAACCCCGTCCCCAGATCACTGTCTGTGTGGAGTTTGCAGATTCTCCCTGTGTCTGACTGGGTCTACCCCCCCCCCCCCACCCCCCCCCCCCCCCCCAACAACCCAAAGATGTGCAGGGTAGGTGGATTGGGCACGCTAAATTGCCCCTTCATTGGAAATATTTTGAAAAGGATGAGCAGGTTGATCTCCCCATCACCAGTTGCTGAGTATTCAGTGGCATTATGGCTTCTCGTGTAAATACTAAGGTCCATTCATTACTCCACCCTTCACCTGCAACACCATAGCATGTTCTCCAACCCTTCATCCCTCCCCCCACGACGATGAACCGTGTCGAAGTTCCCGTTACCGTTGCGTACCTGAGACTTAGATGGGCCCAGGGCTTCTGACCTCATCTCCCAGACTTAGCACAAAAATATGTGTCTTCTGTTACTCTGATTCCTGCACGACAGAGCACCACGAAGGACGGCCACCCTTCCAGATTTCTCCGCACTGGACCATACTAACTCCCTTTGCCAGCCTGTGACCACAGGATGTCCCACCTGGCACCCACCACCTCCACTAGACTGCAAAGGTACTCATCCAAGAAGCAGGGGAAAGAGTGCCCACCGGCATTGTCCTCCTGCCCGGCATGTCCATGGGTGCTAATGCCACACTGCTGTCAAATTTTAGATTCTCTTTCAGACAGCTCCCTGAGGTCCCTCAGCAACTCCTGTTAGTCTTCAGCTGTGCTCCATTTAAAACCCCCACAAGGTCCCCAATGGACCCAGTACCCGAAAAGCTCATGCCACTGTTGGCAGCTCTGAGTCTATGTCCAGCTACGTTTCACGATGGCTGGCCTTTAATTGGCCAGCAAGTGTGAAATTGAGTGTCAGTTGCAATGGTGACAGAGAAGGGCGATCATGGCCGCCTCCAGCCTGCTAATCACAACTTGTGCAATTCTAGAACTTTCTCCCCCAGAAAACATTGGACTCTGAGCCAGTTGAAATGTACAACATTGAAATAAATAGATTTTGATAAGGTAAGGGTCCAAAGATTGTTGAGGTGGAGATCAGCCAGGTTCTAGCGGAATGGTGAACAGGCTGGAGAGGCTGAATGGCCTCCACATTCTATGTTCTATTTTATTGTACTTTCCTATGAAACTGTCCATGTAACTCATGTACACATAACATTGGGCACTAGTCAGCGACCCCGCCGTGCCCGGTGTGGGTCCAGGCACAATAGGTGAATCGTGCGCGAGCCCAACCCGGGCTCCGCGCCAGGTGCAAACCTCGCGCGAGTCACCCAACTCGCTCCGGCCGCCGCAATCTGGATCTCGCCATCGCTGGACGAGAGCCAGATCTGATTATTTAAATGAGCCGACTTACTTGGCGCCCGGGACTCACCGGCCACACCTGGGAGACCTCGCCAGCGCCCCATTTGGTACAGGTCCACACACACGTGGACCAGGCGTAACAGTACCTGAGGGAGTCTCCTGAGGGAGGCCATTGGAGAGCCGTGGGTGGTCGGGGGCAGGGCAGGGTGGCACCCTGGCACGTAGGCAACTTGGCACTGCCAACCTGGCACCCTGGAAATGCACTCTGGGCAGTGCAAGGATGCGAGGCTAGCAGTGCCAGGGTGCCCATGTGGCAGGTTTGCACTACCAGGGGTCGGGCCTGGGGGGCAGCGGGGGGGGGGGGGGTAAGGTGGGGTGAGGGGGGTTCCCGGGGGCTTCACCAAGGTCGGGGGTGATGGCGTGGGGTCAAAAGAGTATGGAGGCTTGAAGGGGAGGGGGAGACGATTGAGGCTGCCAGACAAAATGGTGCTGGATCTGCGAGCTCGCCAGTAGCAAATCCTTCTAAATGTGGCCTCGGTGGGGGGGAAACTCCCTGAGGCCAAAAAAATCCATCAAGGTGCCATTGGATAGCCGGGTGTTTTTCAACGCTGCAGCCACAGGGAAGCACTCACTGAACCCGCAGTGTAGTGGACTTTAACTTGAGCCCACTGAATTGAACCCATTATTTTTGTTTCCTGCAAAGGAAAAGCTGGTTAACAAACTATTTATTTAAGGGGAAATTTCACTATGTGCAATGAAACAAGCTTTTCTGTGCTTCACATCTGAGAAAGTGCCTTCCTGGGAGAGGGTGGCGTGCCAATGACCGTGCAGGTACTTCTACTGGGGAATTAGATGCTGGAGCTACAGCCTCAGCTGTGTCTCACCATCACAGCAGGTTACTTGTGCCTCACCATCATGGCAAGTTAGTTGTGCCTCACCATCATGGCAAGTTAGTTGTGTCTCACCATCATGACAAGTTAGTTGTGTCTCACCTCATGGCAAGTTAGTTGTGTCCCACCATCACGACAAGTTAGTTGTGTCTCACCTCATGGCAAGTTAGTTGTGTCTCACCATCACGACAAGTTAGTTGTGTCTCACCATCATGGCAAGTTAGTTGTGTCTCACCTCATGGCAAGTTAGTTGTGTCTCACCATCATGGCAAGTTAGTTGTGTCCCACCATCACGACAAGTTAGTTGTGTCTCACCATCATGGCAAGTTAGTTGTGTCTCACCATCATGACAAGTTAGTTGTGTCCCACCATCACAAGTTAGTTGTGTCTCACCATCATGGCAAGTTAGTTGTGTCTCACCATCATGACAAGTTAGTTGTGTCTCACCTCATGGCAAGTTAGTTGTGTCTCACCATCATGGCAAGTTAGTTGTGTCTCACCATCATGGCAAGTTAGTTTTGTAAGCACTGGGCAACTAATACAAACTAGGAAGAAGTATTTGATGAATCAGACAGGCTGTTGCTGGATACTGTTCAGAGAACTAGGAAGAATGAGGACCTGGAAGAATTAAAAGGTGCATTTTACTAATTCAAATAACCTCAGTGAAATGCATGCAGAATTTGAGTTACCTGTGTCTTCCTTTTTGGAGGGATGGTAATATCTGATGAGGTGCATCCTTAAAGACTGCCTGACTGCTTTCCCCCAAAACCTCCTTGTGGTCCCCCACAGTAATGTTCACAAACAGGTCCAAAGCTGTGTCGGCAGAATGCCACCAACATTTTTGCTGCTTTCAATAATTATCTCTCAAACTCTCCAAACCATTTTGGTTTGGAAACTTCTCATTTCCACCTGCCTGAGCTGATCCCAGAGGCAACTGCAGCTTACATCCCCCTTTCTGTTCACCTTGAATGAATTGCAAACATAAAACCACCACAAAATGTGGGCACTGGCCTACTTTACCATATATTAAAATAAGTTGGCTGGATGAAGGATAAGTCATCTTTGGATCGATTTCGGGTGAAAAATGGCAGAAATTACACCCACCCCGACCCAAGAAATAAAAGATGATTTCTCCCTCCTGAATCTGACAAAGAACAATGTCAAAATCAGCATGTTCAGGTCTTTGAGCGGGATGCTCCGCCCCGCCACACCCCATTTCTGCCTCACCCCGCCGGCGGGATGCTCCGTTACGCCTGCCAGTCAATGGGCTTCCCATTGTGGGGCAGCCCCACACCGTCGGGAAACCCTAGGGCGCCGGCAAAACGGAGAATCCCGCCGGCGGAGAATCCAGCCCATTATGTTTACGATTCTGTGGTAAACATCACTGGTAACACATTGCATGTATTACGATACTGCCACTGTATTACTGGTACCACAGTAAATCCCAGCCTGCTGGCTCCTCCCAGCAGGCGGCGTATAAAAGTGTATGCTCTCCTGCGCTGCTCCCATTCTGGTTCCAGCTGCAGGAGACACAACATCTTGTGCAATAAAGCCTCGATTGTTTCACCATTCTCGTCGCGTGGTAATTGACGGTACATCAATTTATTGCACAAGATTTTAAAAGATGAACATCTTAACCAAGCCTGTCGCCTGGAGCTGAGCCCTTATGCAGCCAACGCCATGTCCACCTTCGAGCACTGGCTAGCCTGCTTTGAAGGCTACCTCAGAGCAGCCACTGAAGAACTCTCGGACCCACAGAAGCTCCAAGTTCTCTACTCACGGGTGAGCCCTCAAGTTTTTCCCCTCATCCGGGATGTGTCCACCTACACTGAAGCGATGACGCTACTAAAGGGACACTACAGTAAGTCGGTGAATCAAGTGTACGCCAGGCACCTCCTGGCCACGAGATGGCAACTCCCGAAAGACTCTGGACGATTTCTTGCGGGATCTACAGATTCTCGGTAGGAACTGTGACTGCCAGGCAGTTTCGGCAGTCCAACACACCGAACTACTAATCAGAGACGCTTATGTCACAGGCATTAAGTCTACGTACGTTCGCCAGCGACTATTGGAAGGGGGTACGCTCGATGTTGCAGGGACTGTGCAGCTTGCTAATTCCCTGGAAGTAGCCTCCCGTAATCTGGAGGCCTACATCTCCGACCGCGCGGCACTCTCGTGGGCATTGTGGGCCCCACCAGCTGCTGACTCCAGCTCACTGCAAGCCTGCGCCGCGCAGCAGCCAGCCAACTCTGGGGGGACCAAATGTTATTTTTGTGGCCAGAGCAAACATCCCAGGCAGCGCTGCCCGGCGCGGAGCGTGACCTGCAACGGGTGCAGGAAGAAGGGCCACTTTGTTTCTGTTTGCCAGGCCCGGTCGGTCGCCGCTGTTTCCAGGCACAGCATTGCTACACCCCCCACGTGTGATCCAGGGGCGCTGCCATCTTCTCCACCATAGGTCACGTGCGGCCCATGGGTGCCGCCATATTTGATGCCGCCTGCCATGTGTGCCCCGTGGGCGCCGTCATCTTTGGCGCCATGTTGGACTGCGCCTCAGGACCCCTGCTCGTCTGGCCGTTTGCTGCCCACTGATACCTCTGCCACCGCTGATCAGCCCGGGACCTCCCAACATCTTCCGCAGCTCGCCTCCATCACCCTTGATCAGTCTCGGCCCCGCAACCTCGCGACCGCTACGACGATGGTAAAGATCAACGGGCACGAGACGACCTGCCTCTTTGACTCCAGGAGCACAGAGAGTTTCATCCACCCTGCTACTGTAAGGCGCTGCTCCCTCCCGGTGCACCCCGTCACCCAGACAATCTCCCTGGCCTCCGGATCCCATTCCGTGGAAATCCAGGGTACTGTGTCGCGACCCTCACCACTCAGGGCTTAAAGTATAGCGACTTCAGGCTCTACATCCTCCCCCATCTCTACGCGGCCCTGTTACTAGGTCTTGATTTTCAATGCCACCTACAAAGCCTTACTTTGAAATTCGGTGGACCCCTGCCCCCCCTCACCGTCTGCGGTCTCACGACCCTTAAGGTCGATCCACCTTCACTTTTTGCAAACCTCACCCTGGACTGTAAGCCCGTCGCCACTAGGAGCAGACGGTACAGTGCCCAGGTCAGGACCTTCATCAGGTCGGAGGTCCAACGGCTTCTGCGGGAGGGGATCATTGAGGCCAGTAACAGCCCCTGGAGAGCTCAAGTGGTGGTAGTTAAGACTGGGGAGAAACACAGGATGGTCATCGACTACAGTCAGACCATCAACCGGTACACGCAGCTCGACACGTACCCCCTCCCACGCATATCTGACATGGTCAATCAGATTGCGCAGTGCCGAGTCTTCTCCACAGTAGACTTGAAGTCCGCCTACCACAAGCTCCCCATCCACCAGGAGGACCGCCAATACACTGCGTTTGAAGCAGATGGCCGCCTCTATCATTTCCTTTAAGTTCCCTTCGGCGTCACCAATGGGGTTTCGGTCTTCCAGTGAGAGATGGACCGAATGTTTGACCAGTACGGGCTGCCTTCCCATACCTAGATAATGTCACCATCTGTGGCCACGACCAGCAGGACCACGACGCAAACCGCCAAAAATTCCTCCATACCGCCAAACTCCTTAACCTCACCTATAATAAGGAGAGGTGCGTGTTCCGCACCAACTGCTTAGCCATCCCTTGGCTACGTAGTGGAAAATGGAGTCCTAGGGCCCGACCCCGACCACATGCGCCACCTCCTGGAACTCCCTCTGCCCCAAGGCCCTGAAACGATCCCTGGGGTTTTTCTCATATTAATCCCAGCGGGTCCCTAATTATGCGGACAACGCCTTCCCACTCATCAAGTCCACAGTTTTTCCCCTGAAGGCTGAGGCCCGCCAGGCCTTCAACCACATCAAGGCGTACATCGCCAAGGCTACGATGCATGCAGTCGACGAGACCCTCCCCTTTCAGGTGGAGAGCGATGCATCAGATGTAGCTCTGGCCGCCACCCTCAACCAGGTGGGCAGGCCCGTGGCTTTCTTCTCCCGCACCCTCCACGCCTCCACAATTCGGCACTCCTCTGTCGAAAAGGAGGCCCAAGCCATTGTGGAAGCTGTGCGGCATTGGCGGCAATACCAGGCAGGCAGGAGATTCACTCTCCTCACTGACCAACAGTCGGTTGCCTTCATGTTTAACAATACGCAGCGGGGCAAGATCAAAAACAACAAGATCTTGAGGTGGAGGATCGAGCTCTCTCATAACTATGAGATCTTGTATCGCCCGGGGAAGCTCAATGAGCCCCCAGATGCCCTGTCCCGCGGTACATGTGCCAGCGCACAAGTGGACTGATTCCGGGCTCTCTACAATGACCTCTGCCATGGGGGTCACCCGGTTCTTCCATTTTGTCAAGGCCCGCAACCTGCCGTACTCCATTGAGGAGGTCAGGACCGTAACCAGAGACTGTCAAATCTGCGCAGAGTGCAAGCCGCACTTCTACCGGCCAGATAGAGCGCATCTGGTGAAGGCCTCCCGCCCCTTTGAGCGCCTCAGCATGGACTTCAAAGGGCCCCTCCCCTCTACCTACCACAATGTGTACTTCCTCAACGTAATTGATGAGTACTCCCGGTTCCCTTTCGTCATCCCAAGCCCCGACATGACTTCTGCCATGGTCATCCAGGCTCTGCACAGCATCTTCACCCTGTTCGGTTTCCCCACCTACATCCATAGTGATCGGGGATCCTCTTTCATGAGTGATAAGCTGCGTCAGTTCCTGCTCAGCAAGGGCATCGCCTCGAGCAGGACGACCAGCTACAACCCCCGGGGAAACTGGCAGGTGGAGAGGGAGAACGCGACGGTCTGGAAGGCCGTCCTGCTGGCCCTTCGGTCGAGAAATCTTCCGGTCTCCCGCTGGCAGGAGGTCCTCCCCGACGTGCTCCACTCCATCCGGTCGCTCCTGTGCACCGCTACAAATGAGACCCCTCACGAACGTGTCTTTGCCTTCCCTAGGAAGTCCACCTCCGGGTTCTCATCGCCCAACATGGCTGACAGTTCCTGGACCCGTCCTCCTCCGGAAGCATGTGCGGAGCCATAAATCGGATCCCTTGGTTGAAAAAGTCCACCTCCTCCATGCAATCCCACAGTACCCCTACGTGGCACACCCCAACGGGCGACAGGACACAGTCTCCCTCCGGGACCTGGCACCCGCTAGTTCCCCACCCACAACCCCCTACCTGATACCGCTCCCCCCCCCCCCCCCACACCCCCCGATTGCCACCCCTGCACCACCCACCCTCTCCCGAGCAGGATCCATCCTCCCACTGGCTCCTCCCAACTGGCGGCGTAATAAAGTGTATGCTCTCCTGCTCTGCTCCCATTCTGGTTCCAGCTGCAGGAGGCACAACATCTTGTGCAATAAAGCCTCGATTGTTTCACCATTCTCGTCTCGTGGTAATTGACGGTACATCAGACTCGAACCACCATTTTTCTTGATCATAACTGAGATTTAATCTAGTTCAATAAAAATAACAGAAGTAATTTTGCATCAATATAGTCAACATATTTCAACAGCAACCTCTCCAAAACCCTGTTACACCCGTCAGATACTTTCAATTCCAGCACAGTCTGTATCGAGATTTCTTGCTAAAATGGGTGTCAAGTGTTAGTTTTTGTCATATAAAATTCTGTCTTTTGGAAAGTGGTGTATGACTGTGACACTTAGATTCACTATCAGCTGTCAGAGGGAAGAAATATTCATTCTATTTATCAAAGCTACTGATTTCACATTATCATTACGCAGAAGATATTCATTGATCAATGAAAATGTTTCAGATGATGTTGCGCTTGAGCAGTACACAGATAATTTAGGCGGAGGTTTTTCACTTTAATTCTGTATAATTCTTTCACGCAGGTATATGCGGAGTAACCGCTTCACATCTACCTTAGTTACAGCTGAATTAAAGAGTCCAGAACATTAGGGCGGGTTTGATAATTCACTGTGTGTAAGCATCTGATCCCTTGCATTCGTTCACCAAGAAAGTTGAGAGTTCACATATGGAGACAGAATGGCTGCATGTTTTGGAATTTAACAGAGATCCAACAGCCATTTCGAACATTTACAAAGTGTCATTTTTTTTGGTGCTGGAAATCTTTTAAACAGCATACTTTTAGCATGTGTTCTGGGTATTGTCAGCACTAGACACATCAAACAGCAAAACACTTAAGAGTGTCTCAATTCATAGACAAGTCCAACTTCCCTTTATCAGTGTTTGTGCCTTCTTTTCATTTCAGACTAGACAAATGGGCTACTATTCACTTCAGGAAAATGCAGCATGATCACAAGTTGCAATTTCAAGCCAAGACACTCTCTCAACGTTGACATATTGGACTTGGAACATTCACAGTAACCCTGCGCCCATAATCTGTTGCACAAAAACAGAAGACAGCATTGATAAATATGCCAAATTGCACTGATGGATAACTAAGCCATCCAGGTCACATCTTTCGGATTTGCTCAGCCTGTGGGTGGTTCTTTGTGCAGTGATAAACAAACCAAACCTTACCCCCATGAGGGAAGGAACTATCTTTTGCAGTTATGTTCATCACATGCTCAGTACCTAAGCCAGAAAATTTGTATCAAAACAAATTTCAGCCTTACCCTAAATTCCCACAATTCCCACTTTCCCTATATTACATGTGTACTTTAAGAAAGAGGGAATAAGATTAGAAAAGCAAGCATCCAGCGCTTTTTGTGAGTAATATGTGGCATGCGAGGATATTCAATGGTTGCAGAGTAGGAGAAGGAACTGAGGTTTATGGTGAGGAAACATTGAAGGCATACAAACAGTAGCACTGTCATAAGGGAAGCAAATAGTATGTTAGAATTCTAGGATCATACAAGAAAAAACTTGAGCCTGAATTTTCAGAATGACTAGCCAATCAGATTAGCCAGCAGCTCTCCAGCCCCTCTAGGCACAGCTCTGTAGTGGTCGGAAGAGGTACTGCAGCACCATGCTTGAGCCGAGTTCCACACTTCAGGTAAGTACCCCAGGGGTGGGGGTTTAGGGAATGGCCTGTGGGAGTCGGGGGGGGGGGCAATCTCAGCGTTGGGGGAATAGGCAGGGGGAGGGATGGCTAAAGCTCCCAGGTCCTTGAGAGAAGGGAGCCCCGATGTCTGAAAGGGCCTTCTGGTTGAGAAGCCCCCCCCCCTCCCCCCGCATTCCTGCTTGAGATCGAGGGTGAAAATGTTCTCCATTTGGCACCCTGATTCAACCGGCACCTGCCAGCCTAAAAATTGAGGCTGGCTGGGAAAAGGCCCTTCTGTGGCCATTATGTGGCCACTTAAGGGCCTTAATAGGGCATGGACAGGCTTCCTGTCTGAGGCCCAGCCTGCCTCATCATGAAATTGCAGCTCGGTGAGGTGGGCGGGAACCTGGAGGGAATCCCATTCATGCAATTTCATGCTCAGAACCTGCAGTGGAAGGCGGAGGAGGGGGGAGGGGGAAGTGTATAATTTTAGCCCTGGAGCACAGAATGTATACAAGACTTGGTGCTGGAGTACATCCTATTTTTGTTCCCTCCCATGTTGGAGCATGGAAGAACATTTAGAGGACAACAGAATAGTGCTTTGTCTAAACCCTTCTTAACTCTCAGGATGAATTAGGATTTTTTAGCGACTAGGAATTTCTTCAGAGCAGCTCCCACTTAACAGAGTGCTTTTGAGACTCCGCTCCCTCTATATAGAGATTTTACAGTAGTAGACTAGGAGCAGATTCCTGTAAATTCCTGGACATGACCTCACAGGTGATATAATTGACATATTTTGAATGATGAAGGCAATTGTTTTTGTTCAGATGGAATATCTGAGCTAGATGGAAATAGGAGAATACCTGAGCTAGATGGGCGATGTTGCAGCATATGAATACAATATAAAAATTGAAGCTTAATATGTAGAAGTATTTCTTTAGTGATCAAAATGATCCAAGCGATCGAAAACAAGCTGGACGAGTATAACGCTAGACTTACCTCTCAGAGGGTAAGAGACTGCTGTGTGCTGTGTTTCACAGAGACATGGCTCACCCCTGCCTCACCAGAGTGTGCCATACAACCTGAAGGCTTCTCAATACGCTGGATGGACCGCATGGCTTCATCGGGCAAAGCGAAGGGTTGAGGGGTTTGCCTCCTCTTCAACTCCTCCTGGTGCTCAGATGTGGTGATCTTGGCAACTACTGCTCTCCGGATGTGGAATACCTGACTGTGAAGTGCCTCCCGTACTACCTTCCACAGGAATTCACTTTCACGACAGTCTACATCCCACCCCTGGCAGAAGTGACAAAGGCGCTGGACGTACACCGCTGTACATAACAGTGTAATAGAATACCCGGAGGCCTTGTTCATCTTGGCTGGGGACTTCAACCGGGCCAACCGCAAGAGTGTACTGCCAAAATTCCACCAACACATCTCCTGTCCCATCAGGGGCATCAACATCCTTAACCACTGCTGCACAAACATCAAGGGTGCCTACCAGCCCATCCCCCGACCGCAATTCGGAAAATCGGACCATAAGACAGCACCCCTTCTCCCAGCATACAAGCAGATACTTGAACGGGAAAATCCAATTAAGAAGGTTGTGCAATGCTGGTCTGGGGCAACAGAGGAGCTCCTACGTGACTGCTTGGAGTCAGTGGGTTGGTCCATATTCAAGAGCTCAGCAGCCAACCTAACTGAGTGTGCCACCACCATCACAGACTTCATTAACAACTGTGTAGAAAATTGCGTGTCGAAGAAGATAGATCATACGTTCCCCAACTGCAAACCGTGGTTTAACCGGGAGATTCACTCCCTACGCAAGGCCAGGTCTGAGGTGTTCAAGACAGGCGACCATGACCTACACAAGAAATCCAGGTACAACCTCTGCAAAGCCATCAGTGGTGCCAAGAGACAATACAAGACTAAGCTAGATTTCACAGACTAATGACACGGACTCTCGTCGGTTGTGGTAAGACTTAAACAACATAACGGGCTACAAATCAAAGCTGAGTAGAAACTCCGGCAGCAGCGCACCCCTCCTCAATAAACTCAATGCATTCCATGCTCGTTTCAAGCTGGAAACCAACAAACCACTGTCAACTGCATCAGCAGCCTCGGACACACCCATTCCTACCACCACTGCTTCCGACGTCAGATCGACCTTCTGAAAGTGAACTCTCGAAAGCAGCATGCCATGACAGAGTCCCTGATCGTGCACTCAGATCCTGTGTGGACCAGCTGGCAGATGTGTTCGCGGACATCTTCGGCCTCTCCCTACTCCGTTCTGAGGTTCCCACCTGCTTCAAGAAGACCATCATCATACCAGTGCCAAAGAAGAACTAGGTAATCTGCCTCAACGACTACCATCCGGTGGCCTTGTCATCGGTCATTATGAAGTGCTTCAAAAGGTTGGTCATGAATCACATCAACTACTGCATGGCAAAATTTGGCTCCAACTCCATCTACATGTTTTCTGATGACTCGACCGTAGTGGGTCGGATCCCGAACAACAATGAGTCAGAATACAGGAGGGCGATACAGAACCTAGTGGCATAATAAGAACAATCTCTCCCTCAATGTCAGGAAGACTAAGGAGCTGGTCATAGACTTTAGGAAGGGATGTATCGTACACGCCCCTGCCTGCATCAATGGTGCCAAGGTGGAGACGGTTGACAGCTTCAAATTCCAAGGTGTGCACATCACCAACAATCTGGCCTGGTCCACCCACGTCGACGCTACCACCAAGAAAGCACAACAGCGCCTATACTTCCTCAGGAAACTAAGGAAATTTGGCATGTCCACATTAACCCTTACCAACTTTTACAGATGCACCATAGAAAGCATCCTATCGGGCTGCATCACAGCCTGGTATGGCAACTGCTCGGCCCAGGACCGCAAGAAACTTCAGAGAGTCGTGAACACCGCCCAGTCCATCACACAAACCTGCCTCCCATCCATTGACTCCATCTACACCTCCCGCTGCCTGGGGAAAGCGGGCAGCATAATCAAAGATCTCTCCCACCCGGCTTACTCACTCTTCCAACTTCTTCCATTGGGCAGGAGATACAGAAGTCTGAGAACACACACGAACAGACTCAAAAACAGCTTCTTCCCCACTGTCACCAGACTCCTAAATGACCCTCTTATGGACTGACCTCATTAACACTACACCCTGTATGCTTCATCCAATGCCAGTGCTTATGTAGTTACATTGTATATGTTGTGATGCCCTATTATGTATTTTCTTTTATTCCCTTTTCTTCTCATGTACTTAATGATCTGTTGAGCTGCTCGCAGAAAAATATTTTTCACTGTACCTTAGTACACGTGACAATAAACAAATCCAATCCAATCAGCTTTTAGACTGGGAAGACTGATCAGGGTCTCTGATGAAGGTCTCCAATTAAGTGGCTGATGGGGGTCTCTAATAGGGGAGGCCTGATGGAGGTTCTGATGGGGATTCTGAATGGGATTTCTGATGGGGGAGGTCTGATGTGGGGGTTTGATGGGGGTTTTGATGGGGACTTCTGATTGAGGGGGTCTGGTGGGTCTGATAGGGGTTCTGATGGAGGGGTCTGATGGAGAGGCGTTGATGTGGGGTCAGATGGGGGAGTCTGATACAGGGGCCCTGGGGGAGTCGGGCAGGGAGGTTGGGTTCTCTCATAAGTGTGTGCTTATGAGAGGGGGGGGGAGGTGACCAGTTATTCCGTTTCCGTGGTGGGGTGAGAATGCCCCTACTTGTCAGTGGGGGTGGGGGGGGCGCCAGTATTTGCATTGTGCGGGAAAGGGGGCCAGTCAAACCTCGTTATCGGGCAGCCTGCTCAAGATGGCAGCCAAATACCAGGATTGTTAAGGGAGAAATTGGAAGAATGTGGAGTGATCATGATGGATGAGGTCACAAGCACCATAGCATTTAATGCTTGGACCTTTATAATTTCTCAGAGATATTGTGTTTCTTTCCAATCGGCTGAATTTTTAGATTTTTAAAATCAGTCATGCTGATTAAATTGACTTTGGCACCAGTGTCTAACTTTAATTGCAGTACGAAGTCTTACAATACCAGGTTAAAGTCCAACAGGTTTGTTTCGATGTCACTAGCTTTCGGAGCGCTGCTCCTTCCTCAGGTGAATGAAGAGGTCTGTTCATTCGCTTCAACAGACCTCTTCATTCACCTGAGGAAGGAGCAGCGCTCCGAAAGCTAGTGACATTGAAACAAACCTGTTGGACTTTAACCTGGTGTTGTAAGACTTCATACTGTGCTCACCCCAGTCCAACGCCGGCATCTCCACGTCATAACTTTAATTGGATCACTGTACTGTTCACTTCAAGTGGTAACAGCCATTTGTCCTCATCATCTGCATTTATTTTAAATGGAGTATCAGTTTACATTTTTTTAAGTGCTGGAGAATTTTTTGATGTCTCCAAAAAAATTATTCTTCTCTTGTTATTACTCCAACAAACAATGATGTTTCATCACTGGAAACTGTGTCTTCCACTGTGTTGACTGATCGTGGGTTGAGCTTAGAGTAACATTTCTGCGCAAAATGAGTTTTTTCCTTTGCATCTGGAACAAAACTTGCCAAACACTGGACACTGCTTTAATTTGTGCCTTTGACCACATCATTGACACAGAAATACTTTGTCCTGATCTTAAACCTGTTTGTTGGTGTGCGAGGAGCTTCACAAACTTTCCTGCCTTTTTAAAAAGTTTTTTGGAAAAAGGGCGGCAACTGGAGTGCTTTCCTCCAAGGAAACGTCGGCATTACTGAGAAACATTTTAGAATGCTGTGCTGCTAGCTCGTGAGCTTGACAAATCTTAACTGTTTGTTCCAAAGACAGCTCCGATTCCCTCAGTCACCGTTCCCTCAGCTTATTTTAATTCACACCAAACGCAGTCTGGTCCCGAATTATGGAAGATTCCATCACAGAAAAATTACAGGTCTTAGCTTTTAACTTTAAATCAGTGATGAAATGATCTGTGGACTCTTCTGTCTTCTGTAAACATGATCTAAATACATAGCATTCATAAATTTCATTCTTTCTGGGGGTGCAATTATCATCAAATCTTCGAATTACTTTGTTCAAATTTTTACTATCTTCATTGTTTGCAAATTTAAACGTATTAAACACAGCAATTGCTTCAGGCCCTGCCGCTGTGAGGAGTATCGCTACCTTGTACAAATCTGGTTGATCTCCTAAATTTACTGCAGTAAGAAACAGATTAAATTGTTGTTTAAACACACGGCAGTTGCTGTCCACATTACCATGAAATCTGAGACTCATTGGTGGCTTCAGTGAGTCCATGTTGTTAATTCTGGCAGTCTGCAAAATCTTGAAATCTCTGTGGACCTCGTGGCAAGCTTGTTTTTTTTTCTCAGTGTTTAATACCATTAAGTCATGGTACCATGTAATGATCTTGTCGGATAGCCTGATTTATATTATAAGAACACTTGTCGCTAAAGCTATAAATAATTTATTAACATTAACTGTGGGTCAACTATAGACAAAACAACAGATGAATAACAGTATGATCATGCACAAGCAACCTGGTCGGGATTCTCCGAGCCCCCACTGGGTCGGAGAATCGGCGAGGGGGGTGCGAGAATCCTGGCACGCCGTCGGGCTGCCGATTCTCCGGTGCCAATTGCGCCCGCACAGTTGCCGCGCCACTGGTCGGGGGCCGTTGAAAGCGGTCCCGGCAGCGATTCTCCGCTCTCGATGGGCCGAGTGCTTGCCGAGTCCCGCTGCCATGGTTCACATGTGGTCCCACCCGGCGGAAACTCGCTGTTCTGGCTGCGGAGCCGTCCTGGTGGAGGGGCGGGGGGATCTGACTCCCGGGGGGGGAGCTCCATGGTGACCAGGGCCACGATCGGGGGCAACCGATCGGCGGGCACGCTCATTCTGGGGGAGGGGGTCTAGGTTCCTCCGCGCCAGGCCCCTGTCGTGCTCCACCATGTTGCGCGGGGACCGGAGAGGAGATGGCAACCATGCGCACGTGCCGGCGCTGAGATGGCCGTCGCGCGCATGCGTGGGACCGCGCCGTCCATCGCGCGCATGCGTGGACCCACGTCAGCCATGCAGGGCCGGCTTTCGGCACCAGAGCAGTGCACGGGACTACGGCGCCATTCTAGCCCCCTGAAATCCGGAGAATAACTGGACCAGGAGGCCCGTTGACGCCGGCGTACACCACTCTGGTGTTTACGCCGGCGTCAACACTTGGCCGGGATTTCGGAGAATCCCGGCCCCTCTCTCTGCCCTCCTCTCCAGTCAGTCTGAGGTCACCTGACTCTAACATTCACTTATATACTCGTAATACTCCTAGTGGCCAGTCGTTGAATTACAACACAACCATGATATCACTGCACCTGTCACTTTTCTTGTTCTTGTCTTTTTCTCTTGTTCTTGATTCCCCCTGAATCCTTACATCGGTTTTCATCCCCCTGACATATTAGTTTGAACCCTCTTAGGAATGATCCAGAATTTCCTCCAACTGAATTTCAGGAGAACTAAAACTTTTCTCTTTAAAAATCAGCAGCATTTCCAAATCTCTGGCCTCAAACCAATCAAACTCTGTGGCTACCACCTCAGGTTGCATCTGTAATTGCTGACCTTAGCATTCTGCTCATTCCAAGCTCAGCTTCCTCTCCATATTCGCTCTGTTATCAAAGACATTTTCTTCCACCCCTGCAATGGTGCTCATGCCCAACTTATTTCTCCAATTCTACTGACAAAACTCTAGTTCTTGTTTTCATCATCTCAAGTCATGATTTATCCAATGCCCATCGAGCTAGCCTTCACACATTAACCCACCAGAAGCTTCAATTCATCCAAAATATGATCGCCCGTGTCCTCATTTCCTCTATTTCAAGTTTAAATTTCTGTCCTGGTTTTCAAATTTCACCACCTTATCTACAGTCTGTACATGCACTTTCATCCCTCACTCCCTTTGATCATCTGCCAATGGCAGCCACATATTAAGGCACTGTGCTTCTGCCATTTTGAATATTCCAATAAGTTCCTCCTGCCACCATCTCACCAAATGCTCAATGGGGAAAATCCAAATTATTTTGAACACTCCAATGAAAGAGTCATTGTCTAAAAGTCTGACCTTTACTAGGGGAATGACTATACTTTCCTTTTCTCCACCTGTGCAACCTCCTTCAATCTTATCTCTTCGCCCAAAGCCTTTGGTTTTCCGTTTTGATCTTGCATCTAATCTTCCTTTCCGTTATATTATCATTGGTTCACTAACCTCCAGCAGACACCGTGGTCCTAATCTCTACTATTCCTTCCCGAAATGTTTTCACTTCTTTTTCTGGTCAAGCTTTCAATCATCTCTCAAAATATTCCCTCATTTGGAATACATTCTTTCACTTAACTGCGTATTTACTTTCCTCTTTTTGTAAAGTGACTTGCGGCATCTTCTGTGTTAATGCTGCCATATAACTGCAAGGTATTGTATTTTTGTGCAAAAATATGTCCCTGGTCTTTCTCCGAGTAAATAATTCCCTTTAACAATGAGCATTGCAGTGATCATTGGAGGATTCAAATCTGCAGTTAAAGAAACAGTTGTCCTGATGCAAGAAAGCTGGATTGAGCTAAATCATTCAATGTAAAAATCACATAAACACTTCCTGTGGTTATAATGTTTGTCTAACTCGACACTGTTTGAGTCTTTGTCTTGGACAGATTCCTCTGCTGTACTCTGCTATGTTGTATTCCTCCAACCTGGAGTGGGGAAGTCCATTTTTCAACTGGCTGGGGGAACTGAGGAAATAACATTAATTTCCGATCTTGTCACCTTCAACGCTTTGGAGTTTTCTTCTGTTTTTTTGTGGCTTCGCATCCTCAGTAACCTATTATAGATCTTTCCTATCTCACTGACTTAGCTTCTGACTGACGGCAAAAGGCTAGAATTCAAGGAACCGTTTTTGTTTGGAGAAAAGGATATTTCGATTGGGTTTTAAAAACGTTTATTTATCAATCTATGAGGCAAAATATCTTTCCAAACTCTGCCTTAGGAATATTGGACTGGATTTTATGTGTCCCTGCTGGATGTGTTCTCAGTGGTTGTGAAAGTAGGGGAGTTGTTGGGGGCACTAAATTGGGTGAGAGGGCTGGGCCACCACATTCCCGCCCACCTAGACCCATATTGGGTTTGCCAAAATAGGCAGCCCACCATCATATTTCACTGAATAATTCAAGGGGTGCGATTCAGCAGACATGAATCAAAGTCCACTTCCCGGGCGGGTTTGGCAGCGCGTTTCTTGTTGGCTGCTGAGATTCACCATGCTATTCACAGGCACTTGGCCGATTTTTGGGGCCTTGGGGATTTTCTCTCTGCCAAGGCCACACTTTAGTGATTTCCTGCAGCAGGGAGTTGAGCTCGCCAGCAGGACCAACTCCTTGAAGATTGGGGTGCCATTTTGATTGGCAGCCCCGATCTCTGCAACCCCCCCCCCCCCCCTTATAAGGCCCCCCTCATTTTCCGGACCACCCCTTCAACCCCCCAACCTTCCTGGAACCCATCTCAACTCCCCTCTGATGGGCAAGGTCCCCCTGGGCCCCGTCCCTGGCACCCAGACAATTTGTCCCTGCCAGCCTGGCACCATGGCAATGCCCCAGCACCTGCAATGCTGCTTGGGCACCGAGGCAGTGCCAGAGTTACACTGCCAAGGAGCATGGATGACATTGCCAAGGTGCCAGGCTGGAAGTGCCAATGTTCCCAGATGCCAGGAGTAGTGCCAGGGCACCACCCTGCCCTGTTCCCAACCACTGGGGGATCTCTAACGGCCTGTGAGACCCCAAGGTGCCATCATGCCGTGGGTCCACATTTGTGGAAACCAGTGTTAAATGGCACCGGGTACAGATTTTGCAGGCGCGACCATTGGCTCCTGGCAGTCGGGTCGGGTGAAAGTGGCATCCGGGTATTTCAATCAGCCTAATTGCACGTTTAAATATGCTCTTCTGGATCACACCCAACGAGGGGGCAATCCAGATTGCGCCGGGCGGAATGAGTCAGGTGACTCGCGATCGGCCTGGCGCTGAGCGCAATGTGGAGCTGTGCGTAGTGGGGTGGCTGAATGGTGTCCAAGGTCAATTATCCTTGTTAGCAAGCCTATTGACTGGAAAAATAGGAAGATAGAAACAGGAGTAGGCCAGTCTACCTATTGAGCCTGCAGCCCCATTCATTTAGATCATTGTTGATCTACTTCAATGCCGCATTCCTGCACTATCCCCATATCACTTGATGTCATTAATATCCAGAAATCTATCGATTTGTATCTTGAACATGATCAATGATTGATCTTCCACAGTCCTTTGTGGTGGAAAATTCCAAAGATACACCACCTTCTGAGTGAAGAAATTCCTCCTCATCTCAGTCATAAATGGCCTACCCCTTATCCTGAGATTAGATTTACCAGCCAGGGGAAACATCATGAGAAGGATTCTCCACCCTGGGACTCCCGGTTCGCCTTTTCCGATGGGCCGGTGCCTTTGGCGCCGGGACAAAATTGGGACTAGCACCGGCTGCCAACCCGTTCGTGATGCTCCAACCCCTTGCTTGCGGCATGATCGAGATCCACGACCGATCCAATGGGAACATGTAAATGAATGCACATGCATTTTAATGACCCATTTGCATTCATTTAGTGGGCCCAGCATCCTATGCTCTGGCCCTCCGTGATTCTTCGGTCTCCGAGGATCACTTGTGGTCTCTACCAGCGTGGCCTTGGTGTAGTGGACCTCGTGGTGGGCTAAGAGGAGAAATTTGGAAGAGTTAACCGCTTGACCCACCGCGAGATCGGTCGAGGCCATCTGAGCCTAACCAATGGCCCCCCCCCCCCCCCCACCCCCACAATGCACAGCCTGCCCACTCCTCCTCAACCATATGCCTCCCCCAGGGTCCCCTCTAATAGGGGGACCCCCTTCCAGGAGCCCCTTGTAATAGGGGGACCCACCATAGGGACCACTGTATTATGGGGACACTCCACAGGGATCCCTATCGTAGGGAGATCCCAGAGGGACCCCTGTAATAGTGGGACCCCCATCAGGGACCATTGTAATAGGTAGGCTCCCCCACAGGGACCCCTGTAATCGATGGTTTCCCACAGGAACCTACTGCCAAAAGGGACCCCATGGACCCTCTCTCATACAGAACCCCCCACCCCCTAGAAAAGAGACTCCTGGACACGAGAGGGAAGCCCCTCAGGGGCAGTGAGAAGAATTACAGCTGTAACACTTACCTTGCAGATCCACGTGTCCATGTGACTTGCGTTTGGTTCCCACAGATTCATTATCTGCAAGCTATTCATAGCTTTCTCATAGTGGTCTGATACAGTTTCTACAAACCATCTGCAGCTTTGATTCATTCATCTCCCTTCATGATTCAGTGGCCCAAGTAGGGAAATCATAATGTTTACAAACATTGACTACACCAAAGAGAGGTAAGTGCAGTGCAAGAGGGGCTCCTCCTTTAGGGAGGAGGTCCTTGTGTGGGATTTCCCCGATTACAGGGATCCCTGCAGGGGGTCTACCAATTACAGAGGTACTTGTGGGGTGGTCTCCCTATTACAGGGGTCCCTGCGGGGCTTCTGTATTACAGGGATCCTTGCGGGGCTCTCCCTTTTACAACTGTCCTGGAGGGGGAGGACGGGTCACCCAGCACTTGAGGGTGGGGAGGGGGGTGGCACCCAGGTATTCTGTGCACCATGGGGAGGGGGTGTGATTTAGAGCTGATTTGCGATGCGGGGGGCCAGCCGGCCACGTGACCTCGCCATTGGGCCACTTGCTCAAAATTGCGGCCCAATAGCGGGATTCCCTCGGGAATTCCTCGTATTCCACGCCATGCATAAATTTGCATTTCAAGTAACACTGAATTGCTTGCAATAAAGTGCTCCCAGAGGGATTGTACTTTATCTACATTCAGTCCATCACACCCAACAAGAAATTTATAAGTCTCAAGCCAAAATCTGGTTGTTGTTGGCAGTCTGCCCCCATGAGAAGAGGTGTGATGGTGGTGGGGGGCAATTGGTTCAAGGTGTACCCTGTGTGCATCAGGGGCAGCCCAACTCCAAGAATCACCCATTTTTTTCTTTTGTCTACCTTATGAAACCCAGTCCCCCCCCCGCCCCCCCCCCCCCCCCCCCCACCCTTCTACCCTTCCCTGGCCTCTCAGATCCCTCCTGGCTCTAAAGCTCAAGGAATTACCTTTGGAGCAACCATCCATCCATTATCTGCATGCTCGTTCTTGCAGTCCTGGGAGTGCCCACAGCTGAGCATCGGCACTGTCGGGACTACTGGAGCTGCCAGCCAATCAGTTTGGTCAGCAGCTCCCGACGGCAGAACGTCCACTAGCTGAGGGGCAGAAGTCCCACTGTTAAACAATTCAGGCCACCCCAATGTGTTCTGCTAGCGAGATAAGCTTCCCCGCCGTGTGCCAGCTTCCGGATGTGCCCCCCCCCCAAAAAAAAAAAAATGCAGGCCACTTCTTACCAGGTGCAAAAACTCTGAGAACTACCTGGCACAGAACATTTTGAAAGTCATACCATTAGCAAGGCAGCCGTGTTATTCTAAACTTCGAACATCTGAAAGCGTTAATTTGGAATCTATGAAAGGATGTTAAATAATTCCATTGAAAGCGTTCTGGCAAGTATTTCAGAGGAACATGCCAACGTGGTAAAGGCTTCACAAATATTTTTCCAGGATAATAAAACTACAGCAGGTTAATTTTCATTAGTTATTTATTTTATGTTAGTTATTTTCCAGACTCAAGAGCTCAAATTTAAATTTGAAAGAGCGCAATTGCCATAAAGGGAATTCCTTTTGCCGTACTGCCTTTCCTCTTCCATTATTAGTAATGCTGCTTGATCTGTACAAACAAATACAGTGCAGTAATGCAGCCTGAAGAAATCACATCTGGGGTTTCTATGAATTGCTGTAGCCTTTGCAAACAAAGTTGGTTGGGAGGAATATTTAAAATTTTCGCAATTCTACTGCTTTTCAAATTTCTACGATTTAATAGTCATCAAAGTTTGCTAATGATGAGAAAAAACATAGTGATCATCCCTAATTCCCCCCACCCACCAGCTTTACTTGTTAATATTGCTTTGGTCAAATATTCTCTATATTATTGTTTAAAATGTCAGTTGTCATATTCTTATAAATATTTCACTGTTGAAGTATAATTGTATTGGATGTGCAGCAGGAAGCCATGAAATATATATATTTTTAATTTTCTCAATTGATACTGTCCAGATTAGTTTTGAATGATAAATTATAAATAAAGGTAATTTGGTAACTGACCTACTATTGTCAATTAAATATTAACAATTAGCTCTACTTTAAAATAACACAAATGCCATAAAAGAGCAGATCAATTTGAAGTGGCAATGATTTCCAAAGCTGTAGCCATCCCAAAATACATGTGATCTGAGAGGGAGCGCTGTTTGCATAGGAACTGTGGCTCATTGTTAAACCCGATACCGAAGATCCCTGGAAACAGGCTTTTTAAAAAAAAATATTAAGTATGCAATGAAAATAAAATTCCTGCTCGATCCATTTCTTCGGGCAGCACGGTAGCACAGTGGTTAGCACTGTTGCTTCACAGCTCCAGGATCCCAGGTTTGATTCCCGGCTTGGGTAATTGTCTGCGGAGTCTGCACGTTCTCCCTGTGACTGCGTGGGTTTCCTCCGGGTGCTCCGGTTTCCTCCCACAAGTCCCAAAAGACGTGCTGTTAGGTGAATTGGACATTCTGAATTCTTCCTCTGTGTACCCGAACAGGCGCCAGAATGTTGCGACGAGGGGCTTTTCACAGTAACTTCATTGCAGTGTTAATGTAAGCCTACTTGTGACAATAAAGATTATTATTATTAAAGGGTTTGGAGACAAATTAACAACTTCATTTTTTAAAAATTCAATCAGCGTTTAGTGCCCTGCTCACTGGGCCAGTTTAGAGTCAACCAAATTGTTGTGAATCTGGAGTGCCATGTGGGCTGGACCAGGTGAAGATGGCAGGACATTAAGGGACCAGATGGGTTTTTACAATAATGGCTTCACAATCATCATTAGACCTTTCATTTAACTCATCACCTGCCATGGTGGGATGTGAACCAGGGCCCCCATTACGCCAGGTCTCTGGACTATGAATCCAGTGACAGCACCCCTATGCCATCACCTCCATAATTTATGCAGTGCTATACTGCATGGTGCTTCCGAAAGTAAAAGTAAATTAAGAGTTGGGTACCGGTCAATGAATGAAGCCTGCGAGCTGGCTGGTAAGATGTTTTAAAATGTTGATGGCGAGTTGGAAAATGGAAAGGCTGAAGGAGGTATTTTATAGACGTGTGCGGTGGGGAGGTTCAGAGAGAAAGCAGTGTATCTAATCAAATCAGAAAAAAACCATTTTACTGGACATTGAGTCAGTAATTAAGAAGAAAGGGAGAGGTTAAGACTTTTTTTTTATTCAAAAGGGCTGTTGAAGCAAGGGCAACAGAACAGGGCTAAGAGGACATCACTTTCAGACAGTACTTACAAATAACTGTGGGCAGGATACTCAGTTTCTGAGACCGCAGAATTTGTGGGCTTTTGCGACAACAAGACTGGCGCTGTGCCTGGACCGATTCTGCTACTGTTAAGGGGCTAGCACTGGCGCCGCATAGAACACAATTGATTCTAATGAGAAAATGGTGCCGGATTCATGATTAACACTCAGGAGGCTGACACGCTGCAGCCGCATATACACATGTCACTCCCCACACGCACCATCCCAGCCAACAAGATGACAGCGAGGAGAGCGGCCCCGAGACTTACTGATGCTGAACTTTAGACCATCTTGGACACTGTGGAGGAGACGAGGATACGCTGTCCCCCGGCTCGGGAAAGAGGCTGGCAGCCACCGCCGTTCATTGTGCCTGGGAGCAGGTGGCAGAGACAGTCAGCGCCATCAGCAACACTGTCAGGTGGCAGAGGCCGTGAGCGCCGTGGGCAACACTGTCCGGACCGGCCAGCAGTGCCGAATAAAACTGCACAACCTACTCAGGGTGGCCAGGGTGAGTAGGCAGCACTGTGCCCCTGGCACCAGCCCCTGTCCCACACACCAGCTCCGCCCCCAGCCCGCAGTCTAATCACACATCTTGCCTTGTGTCGTTCAGGATCCCCCCACCCCGAGCAGAGCAGCAGTGGAGCAGCTCGGACACCAGCCCTCCGCCCGAGACCCAGGAGACCCCAGAGATCGAGTTGGAGAATAACACTGACTTTCTGTCTTAGCTGTCTCCAACACCCTCCACCATCCCAGAGACACTCACCTCGGTTGAAGAGGTTCCTGGGACACGATGTGGTGCTCACCACACAGCTGCTCCAGTACAGCAGGTCGAGGTAAGAACAACCAAGGGGGTGGATGGTCGGAGGACAGGCCGACCCCAGGAACCAGCTGCTGTCCAGGTGGGTTTAGGGCTTCTGGAACTGACAGTCCTATCAATTGTGGAGTAGCAGTCGCAGAGCCAGGGACTACATGAGGGATTGTCAGCAAACACAAAGGGTCATCTGGACTTGAAACATTTGTTCTTTTGTCTCCTGACAGATGCTGCCAGACCAACTGAGATTTTCCGGCATTTTCTCTTTAGGATCCAGCAGCTGCAGGTGCAGTTGGAGGAGTGACACGGTGTGGGAGTGGGATGTGGTGTTGTGCCCCTGGCCTTCCACCACCCCCACCACACTGCCCCTCCCTGTCATGATATTCAAGTGAACATCACAACGCATACATAATGATAGACAGAGCAACGGACGAATTAGCACAGAGCAACGGACGAATTAGCACACATAACACGGACAGCCAATCACAGACACAGTACAAAACAAGAAACACACACTTCCTGGGCAGTCCATCAGGAGACGGCACAGGCCCAGGACTCAAAGCAAGACACCCACACAGTCACCATGTGCTGAGTACCAAATTTGTTGTATAAATAGTTTAACAGAATAAAACTGCGTTGTACCAATCGCAACCGTGTTGGTTCGTCTGTACCTCAGAGCACCCAACACTTCATGGTACCAGAAGTGAATCGAACCCTACCAGCAAATCTGCCATCCTGTGCTATGGACACCCTCAACAAACCGCAGCCGTTGCAAGTCGCTGGGAACCTGGGCATAAATTGGACGCTCTTCAAGCATCGCTTCGAACTCTTCATGCAAGCCAATGAAAAACAGGGCGCCCTCGGACAAAACGAAGATTGCCATCCTCCTCACCACCGCAGGTCAGCACGCCATCCATGTATACAACTCCCTGGTGTTCGCGGAAAGCGAGGACAAATCTAAGTATGACACGGTCCTCCTCAAGCTCGACCAACACTTCAACGTTGAGGTCAACGAGAGCTTTGAGAGGTATGTCTTCCAGCAGCGCCTGCAAGGTAAGGATGAGCTCTTTCAGTCTTCCTGACGAACCTCCGCATACTCGCGCAGTCCTGCGGTTACGACACCACCTCAGAGTCCATGATCCGGGACAGATCGTTTTTGGGGTTGCCTCCGGCAGCCTACGCAGCAGCTTCTAAAAATAAAAGGCCTGACCTTAGCGTCTGCAGTTAGAAGCCTGTGTCCTGCATGAGAACGTGACGAGCCGCTATGCCCAATTTCAGGCGACCGAATCGGCACGGAGGGGGGTCCTACGTGACCGAATCGGCGAGCCAGGCGGCCAACGAGGCCGAATGGGTCCAGGGCCCTGGCACACACGTGATGCGGCCTCCCATGCCTGCCTGAGCTCCATGTCCTGGCCACCCACCCCCACATCCTCCTTGTTGGATGAGGCCTGGCGTTTCATCTCCTCTCCAGCACATCGCCCCTGTAATACACGATGTTGTGGAGGACGCAGCAGGCAGGCACGATGCAGGCGACCCTCTCAGCATCGTACGTAACAATTAAAACTACAAGGAAATAGACTTCGCAGTTGCAATAGTGAATTTTCAGTGCCAGAAAAGTTGATTGACAGTAATGAAGACATATCACATTACTAAAAGTATTCTTAGACTGAAATAGGCAATGGCTAACTTTCTGTGGAGAATTTACTTCATAATTACTGAGCAAATACAGTGGAGTGATGCTGGTCAGTGAATCCCAGTGGTGAGAAAAGTAACAATTTTTGCAATGCTAATTGTGGAGCTGGTTGGCAACTTCAGGGGTTTAACAGTGCATATGCCTCTTCTCTGAAGTTGTTGTATCATTGATGCACAAATAACATAGAGCACCATTTGCTTCACCATTATTTTGGCAGAGAATTATGGCCTGTAATGAAAGGGTTAATGTGGAAACCAGACAGGTGTAAAATTTTTGTTAATTACATTGATATTCGTTAATTACAGTGATCCTTTTGAATTTAATAGAATTATTTGAATTGAATAGAACTGTTAATCGCAGAAAAGCGTGTTGAAATCAATGGAGACTGATTGAAACCGAGCAAGTAGTCACCACGGGCAGGAAGAAATCATTACATGGCTAAGCCTATTGGGGGATAACTTGGGAGTGCTCTAACCAACCATCAGCTGCTCATGCACTCAACTACCCAATCAACATCCAGAATAAGGGGCGTCATTCTCCGACCCCCGGCCGGGTCAGAGAATGGCCGTTGGCCGCCGTGAATCCCGCCCCCGCCCCCGCCGAAGTCTCCGAAGGGAGAAAGTCGGCGGGGGCGTTAATGGCGCCGCTGCCGCGGAGAATGTACACGGGTCTGCGCAAGGCAGCCGATTTTCGGCCTGCCGATATTCTCCCTTCCGGATGGGCCGAAGTCCCGTCGACGTGATGACCGTTCACGTCGACGTCAATCAAACCTCCTTTTCATCGGCGTGACCCGGTGCTCCAGGCTCACGCCGACCAGCGAGGAGGTGAGTGACGGCCTGGGGGGTTGGCTCTGGGCAGGAAATGGCGTGGCCGCAGACTGATTGCGTGAGGAGAGGTGTGTCTCGGCTTGTGTGTGTGTGCGGCGGGGGGGGGGTGGGGTGGTTAGAGTAGGCTGGGCTCCGGGGAGTGCCGGGAGGGGGTCCGTGCGGGGTGGAGTTTGGGGGTTGTGGAGGGGGTCCGTGCCGGGGTGGAGGTTGGGGGGGGTCCGTGCTGGGGTGGAGGTTGGGGGTTGGGGAGGGGTCCGTGTCGGGGTGGAGGTTGGGGGGGGTCGTGCTGGGGTGGAGGTTGGGGAGGGGGGTCCGTGCCGGGGTGGAGGTTGGGGGGGGGGTCCGTGCTGGGGTGGAGGTTGGGGAGGGGGTCCGTGCCGGGGTGGAGGTTGGGGAGGGGGTCCGTGCCGGGTGGAGGTTGGGGAGGGGGTCCGTGCCGGGGTGGAGGTTGGGGGGGGGGGTCCGTGCTGGGGTGGAGGTTGGGGGTTGGGGAGGGGGTCCGTGCCGGGGTGGAGGTTGGGGGGGGTCCGTGCTGGGGTGGAGGTGGGGGTTGGGAGGGGGTCCGTGCCGGGGTGGAGGTTGGGGGGGGGTCCGTGCCGGGTGGAGGTTGGGGGTTGGGGAGGGGGTCCGTGCCGGGGTGGAGGTTGGGGGGGGTCCGTGCTGGGGTGGAGGTTGGGGAGGGAGTCCGTGCCGGGGTGGAGGTTGGGGAGGGGGTCCATGCCGGGGTGGAGGTTGGGGGGGGGGGTCCGTGCTGGGGGTGGAGGTTGGGGGGGTGGTCCGTGCTGGGGTGGAGGTTGGGGGTTGGGGAGGGGGTCCGTGCCGGGGTGGAGGTTGGGGGGGGTCCGTGCTGGGGTGGAGGTTGGGGGTTGGGGAGGGGGTCCGTGCCGGGGTGGGTGATGGGAGGGCAAATGAGTTGGCCCACCTGGCCAGGTGCCAGCCTCCAACAGTTGGACCCATGCGGTCCATGCCACCTGGCTGGGGGGAGGAGGGGATATGGGCAATGATGACATGTCGTCGTTCCCCTCCCCCCCACCAGGCCGTCATGTTTTCAGACCATCCAGCGATGTTGGCCGCCGTGGTGGCAGCCGCTCATGTCTATGTTGCCCTGGATGAGGAGGAGGAGGAGGTGGAGCGTGCCAGAGAGGCGGCGCAGGCTGCCGCAGAGCGGCAGGCGGCAGCCGCCCAGGCTGGGGGGACACCTGACCGACAGGACGAGGAGGGGGAGGAGGACGTCGTGGCCCCACGGCAACGGAGGCACCCGAGGGCGCCCCGTGTGTACCGGCCCCGGCAGTCATACCAGGACCTCACGGACCGGGAATGCAGGAGGAGACTCCGGATGAGCCGGGAAACCGTGGCACACATCTGCCACCTGCTGGCACACCTGTCACCGCGTGGCACTGGCGGGGGACACCCTCTCCCCGTGTCCGTCAAGGTTACGGTGGCCCTGAACTTTTATGCAACGGGGTCATTCCAGGCACCGAGTGGGGACCTGTCCGGCATATCGCAGACATCGGTGCATCGGTGCATCCGGGCAGTGACAGATGCCCTTTATGCCATGGCGCACCGCTACATCCGCTTCCCCGTGGACCGGGCCAGCCAAGATGCCCGGGCCGTGGGCTTCTCTGCCGTTGCCGGGTTCCCCATGGTCCAGGGCGCGATCGATGGGATGCACGTCGCCGTGCGGCCACCTGCAGAGAACAGGGCCGTGTTCACTAATAGGAAGGGGACCTATTCAATGAACGTACAGGTGGTCTGCGACCACCGCATGATGATCCTGCACGTCTGCGCCCGTCACCCAGGCAGTGTACACGACTCATTCGTGTTGTCGCAGTCATCCATCCCCGGCATGTACGAGGGACGCCATCCCCGGCTGAGGGGCTGGTTGCTGGGCGACAGGGGCTACCCATTGCGATCGTGGCTGATGACGCCTATACGGAGGCCACGCAATGAGGCGGAGAACCGCTACAATGATGCCCATGTAGCGACAAGGGGAGTGATCGAGAGGTGCTTTGGCGTGCTGAAGATGCGTTTCAGGTGCCTGGACCTCTCTGGGGGCGCCCTCCAGTATCGGTCAGATAGGGTCGGCCGCATCATTGTGGTGTGCTGCGTCCTGCACAACATAGCCCAGTAGAGGGGCGATGTGCCGCAGGCAGAGGAGGGCGGAGTGGAGGAGCAGCAGGAAGAGGCCCAGTCCTCCCCAGATGAGGGGGATGGGGGCAATGGTCAGGGCAGACGGGGTAGACACAGGTGGGTGGCTGTCCACCGTTACCGGCTGGCCCAGCGGGCACGGGACAGACTGATAGACGCCCGCTTCACTGACTAGATGGGCGTGGGAATCGGGTAGTATGGCCACAGACCGCACACCATGACAACAGCCGACCACCCACACCCCCCACCCATCCACCCACCCAGCACCCTCACCCCCCTCCCCAACCCCACACACCCCACCCGCATGCACACCACCCCCCCACCCCCAATTGCCGATCCACCGGCGGCACAACGGGCCGGGCTCACCCAGTTGCGGGTGGACGCGTGTCTATCACAGGCCATGGAGGATGATGACAACCCGCCTCCGATGAGCTCCTGGCTCTACATCGTTGGACTATGTCTGACCCATGGCCACAGTACCACCATCCACCCGGACCATCCCTGCATGCGGCTGTGACACTGCAGCGCACGGTCCCGTCCTCTGCCCGGGGGATGTTGATGGCGGCCCAGGGGGAAGGGGGCAGACTCACCTGGGGCTGAGGTAGGACCACCCGTCACACACACACTTGCGCTCAACGTACATGACACGCCCGCACACTTTGGACAGAGCACAAAGGCAGCTTCGGTAGGTGTAACATTGACTTTAATAACCAAAGGAGTTCATGCACGTGCCCTAGCCCCTAAAACTCATCTGTGCCCTGCACCCGTGCCAACTTACTCAGTGTCTAATTGTTTGGCCTTACGGGCCCTTTGACTACGTCTACGTGGTTCCCCAGACGGTACAGCAGAACTGGAGGTGGACTCCTGTGATTCCTGCCCTCTGACACCGGATCCCTTTGGCGGCCGTTTCCTGAGGCGTCCTGGCCTAGATGGGCCAGGCTGCGGCCCGGGCGACTGGGATAGCGAGCTGCCAGCCTGTCCTGCCCGTTGCCCACCCGATGCACCTGGGACGGAAGGGGGGGAGTCCGAGGTGTCGCGGTGTACCGGGACCTCCCCTACAGAGGGAGCCGGGACGGACCACACCACCTCCTCCTCCCTCGGGGTGCCCGATGGCCCCCAGGCCTCTACATGGGTGGGGGATGCGAACGGACTGGCCATCCGACGCGCCCCCGACATCTGGCGCTGCCAGTCCTGGAGGCCCGTGCTGGTATCGACAGGGGTCTGCAGGTTTGCAGCCATGGAGCCCAGGGGGTTGTCGAACCCTGTCTGCGACAGTGCGACGCCAGCTCGCACATGGCCACTGGCGCCGATGCCCTCAGCGATGGCCTGCTGAGACTGGGCCATGGCCTGCAGAGACTGGGCCATGGCCTGCAGAGACTGGGCTATGGCCTGCTGAGACTGGGCCATGGCCTGCTGAGACTGGGCCATGGCCAGCTGAGACTGGGCTATGGCGTTGAGCGCCTCTGCCATCTGGCGCTGGCACTGGCTCATGGCCTCCTGTGAGAGGGCAGCCATTTCCTGGGCCACAGACGCCGCCTGCACGGAAGGCCCCAGGCCTCGCAAACCGTTCCCCATGTCTGACATCGTCGCACCCATTGCCTCCACCGCGGACGCCACCCGTGCGGTGTCAGCCTGGGTGGCACGCATGACCGGGACCACTCCCAGCTCCTGGACGCGGGTGGACTCCTCCACCTGCGACCGCAGCCGCCGCAAGCCACCCGTCACCCTATTCGCTCGTCTCCGTGTCGGTGGTTGCATCGGATCTATGTGTGGGTGTGGTAACTGCAGGAACCCGGGATCCATCTGGGCGGCAGATGTTCGCTTGGCCTGGGCTGCCCTCCGACCGCCCGGTCCCTCTGCTGCTCCTACCTCCACCTGCTGTACCGGGACGGCTGTGTTGTGCGCACCAGTGAGTGTACCAGACGCCTCATCACTAAAGTGCCCAACCGTGGTGAGTGTTTCTGCGATGGTGGAGGGTGTTGGTGACAGCAGTGGCGTTGTGTCGTGCTCTTCGTCCCACTCTGAGTCCATGGCACTTTGGGGTGGGGGTTCGTCTCCACCCATCCACTCTGAGTCACTGCCCGGTATTTCGTCTTCCCGGGTCGGGGTGTCCTGGGTAGTGCTGTCCCGGGTAGCGCTGTCCCGGGTAGTGCTGTCCCGGGTAGGGGTGTCCTGGGTAGTGGTGTCCCGGGTAGGGGTCTCCTGGATAGTGGTGTCCTGGGTAGTGGTGTCCTGGCTCGGATGTGACGGGGGCCTGTGGCTGCCCCCCTCATCGCTGGGTGGTCGCTCCCGCACGTGACAGGGGTGTCGTCTCCCTGCTGCTCCAGGTCTCTCCGTCTCCCGTGGTGTGCGAGGGGCATCCTTGGTGAGTGTTTCTGCGATGGTGGAGGGTGTTGGTGACAGCAGTGGCATTGTGTCGTGCTCTTCGTCCCACTCTGAGTCCATGGCACTTTGGGGTGGGGGTTCGTCTCCACCCATCCACTCTGAGTCACTGTCCGGTATTTCATCTTCCCGGGTAGGGGTGTCCTGGGTAGTGCTGTCCCGGGTAGTGCTGTCCCGGGTAGTGCTGTCCCGGGTAGGGGTGTCCTGGGTAGTGGTGTCCCGGGTAGGGCTGTCCTGGATAGTGGTGTCCTGGGTAGTGGTGTCCTGGCTCGGATGTGACGGGGGCCTGTGGCTGCCCCCCTCATCGCTGGGTGGTCGCTCCCGCACGTGACAGGGGTGTCGTCTCCCTGCTGCTCCAGGTCTCTCCGTCTCCCGTGGTGTGCGAGGGGCATCCTGCGGGCGTCGCATGCTGGAGGGTGCGGGTCTCTCCGTCTCCCGTGGTCTCCGAGGGGCATCCTGCGGGCGTCGCATGCTGGAGGGTGCGGGTCTCTCCGTCTCCCGTGGTCTCCGAGGGGCATCCTGCGGGCGTCGCATGCTGGAGGGTGCGGGTCTCTCCGTCTCCCGTGGTCTCCGAGGGGCATCCTGCGGGCGTCGCATGCTGGAGGGTGCGGGTCTCTCCGTCTCCCGTGGTCTCCAAGGGGCATCCTGCGGGCGTCGCATGCTGGAGGGTGCGGGTCTCTCCGTCTCCTGTGGTCTCCGAGGGGCATCCTGCGGGCGTCGCATGCTGGAGGGTGCGGGTCTCTCCGTCTCCCGTGGTCTCCGAGGGGCATCCTGCGGGCGTCGCATGCTGGAGGGTGCGCGTCTCTCCGTCTCCTGTGGTCTCCGAGGGGCATCCTGCGGGCGTCGCATGCTGGAGGGTGCGGGTCTCTCCGTCTCCCGTGGTCTCCGAGGGGCATCCTGCGGGCGTCGCGTGCTGGAGGGTGCGGGTCTCTCCGTCTCCTGTGGTCTCCGAGGGGCATCCTGCGGGCGGTCTGCATCTGCGGGGATGGGTGCCTGGACGTTTGGTCCTGCGATACACAATGAAGCATGCATGGTTAGACATCAGGCAGTGATCAGGTGATACGGGGGAGGGGGATATAGGGGAGGGGGGATATGGGGACGGGCTGTTGGTGGCTCACTTGCTCGTGGGACCCCGACCTCTGCATCAGCAACCTCCTGGTCCTCAGGTCCGCCAGCCAGTTCCAGGGCCCTTTCCTTGTGTACGGTCAGTGGCCTCTCATCAGCGAGCCCTCCTCCAGTCCTCACATGCTCCCTATTGTTGTGTGCGCGCTTCTCCTGTGGGGGGGTGGTGGTGGCAGGGGTAAAAGGCAACAGTGTCAGGCAGGTATATGAATGCACGCCATCGGTTGCGCGTGCATTGCAGAGGTTAAGGTTAGGGCTGGATTCACTTGGGGATATGGGGGATATGGGGGAGGGGGATATGGGGGAGGGGGGGATATGGGGGAGGGGGGGATAGGGGGGAGGGGGGATATGGGGGAGGGGGGATATGGGTGAGGGGGGATATGGGGGATATGGGGGAGGGGGGATATGGGGGAGGGGGGATATGGGGGAGGGGGGATATGGGGGAGGGGGGATATGGGGGAGGGGGATATGGGGGAGGGGGGATATGGGGGAGGGGGATATGGGGGAGGGGGGATATGGGGGAGGGGGATATGGGGGATATGGGGGAGGGGGGATATGGGGGAGGGGGGATATGGGGAGGGGGGATATGGGGGATATGGGGGAGGGGGGATATGGGGGAGGGGGGATATGGGGGAGGGGGCATATGGGGGAGGGGGGATATGGGGGAGGGGGGATATGGGGGAGGGGGGATATGGGGAGGGGGGTATGGGGGATATGGGGGAGGGGGGATATGGGGGAGGGGGGATATGGGGGATATGGGGGAGGGGGATATGGGGAGGGGGGATATGGGGAGGGGGGATATGGGGGAGGGGGGATATGGGGGAGGGGGGATATGGGGGATATGGGGGAGGGGGGATATGGGGGAGGGGGATATGGGGGATATGGGGGAGGGGGGATATGGGGGAGGGGGGATATGGGGGATATGGGGGAGGGGGGATATGGGGAGGGGGGATTTGGGGGAGGGGGGATATGGGGAGGGGGGATATGGGGGAGGGGGGAATATGGGGGATATGGGGAGGGGGATATGGGGGAGGGGGGATATGGGGATATGGGGGAGGGGGGATATGGGGGAGGGGGGATATGGGGGATATGGGGGAGGGGGATATGGGGGAGGGGGGATATGGGGAGGGGGAATATGGGGGATATGGGGAGGGGGATATGGGGGATATGGGGAGGGGGGGATATGGGGGATATGGGGGAGGCTCACCCTGCCTGCTCTGACGAGGTCGTTCACCTTCTTGTGGCACTGGGTGCCTGTCCGTGGTGTTAGGGCCACAGCGGTGACGGCCTCTGCCACCTCCCTCCACAGACGCCGGCTGTGGCGTGGGGCAACTCTGCGGCCGTGCCCGGGATACAGGGCGTCCCTCCTCTGCTCCACCGCGTCCAGGAGCGCCTCCACATCGCGTGACTCGAACCTCGGGGCTGAGCGACGGCCAGCCATCAAGTCGGGTGTTGCGGTCGGGTGTTCCGGTCGGGTGGGGGGGAGCTGCGCGGCCTTATGAGCCGTCACGCCGTGCAACGCATATGACGCTGCACGGCGTGAACCACTGCGCAAGCGCGGATCTCATTACGTCGCTGCTAGCCCATTTCGGGCCGCAGACTATCGGCCCATTTTTATGACGTGACGCAAGTGGGATTTGCGCCGTTTTTTGCGCCGATCGGCGGAGTTTCCGCCGATAACGGAGAATTTCGCCCAAGATTGTGGCAGGGGACCTGGAGAATCCAGTTCAACATATCGATAGGAAGAGCCCTGGTGATCCAAGCAGGAAGACCTCAGTCAAAGACCATTCCTCTGCGACGGACAGTTATTTCAGACTGACCATCTAAGAGATAACTATTATTTAATTGAAACCGTTTTGCTTCAAGTTCTCCCTAAAAGTGCTGGATTAAATGTGAGCTTGTGTCAATCATAATTTTCAGTCTCCGAATTTAAGAAGCTTGTAACATCACCTACAGGGCTATTTTGTCTACACCCATTTGTCATCCTATCCTACCCTTTTCCTGCTTTTTTGCCATTCTTAACTATGCTTGTTAGACACTGGGGTGAATTCTCCTCTGTTGAGATTCTCCAGTTCGCTGGCGGTTTCCTGGCGGCGTGGGGTGGCCACAATGGGAAATCCCATTGGCCGGCAGCGCAGACAGGAAATCCCATTGTCAGCATGGCGTGCCGTCGAGGAACACACGGCTGGGGAGGCGGAGAATTCACCCCAATATCTTAATTCATATCCTGTATTGTCAAGGCAATAACAATGAGAGATGTAACATGTGACTTTACTCTACTATTATCACCTGATTAAAATACATCTGTCCATATTTCAGTGAGCAATCCAGGCAGCTGACGTAGGTTCAGGATATGTGGAGCCTTCCTATTTGACCACTACAGGTACAGCAACATAAATAGCATGGAACAGTCTGTGTGAGAAAATTGGAAAATGTTTATGGCAAATTCTTTGAAATGATTATTCAATAGTCTCCAGCAAAGTTCTATATACCAACTGTTGTTGTGAAATTTTTTTAAATTTGACACCATGCTCCCAGTTTGCCTTATTTTAAAACTTGAATCACATTTCAGCTATTCAAAATGGTGAGAAATGGCAAACTGACTAGCAAATGCCATGTACAAATGTTCAGTTGAACAACTGTTCTTCAGTTGAACAGGTTTACTCTGAAGAGTGAAGTCACACTTCCCACATGACATCCTTGTTTTCCTCCTCCTTATCCAAGCATAAATTCCTGAGTATTCATCCGGGTCATGTTTGATTCTTAAGGCTGAAGCTCACATTGTAATGTGGTAAACAGTGAAAAGATGCAAATTATTAAACACAACAAGGCTTGTCTTCTCTCTTTACAGATTTCAGATTGATCAGTAAATGCATATTCAGACTTTTTAGCATGCAGTGAATGATATCCCACATGTCCTCCAATCAGGTCAGGAGGGGTTAAATGGGTCCCCTCTCTTCCCTCTCCTTGTTTGACCGCAACAGTTTATTTTTGAAAAGGATGTATTTGCCGATTCATGGAGTGTTTAACTGTTTACATACTGTGATCATAAAAGAGCCATTTGTTTACACACAGTAATCATAGAAGAGCCAATTGGACAGATTTTCTTGAGTTTAACAAAGAAAGAGGTTAGTTCAAAGTAAACTAATAAAATTCTCTCTGTCTTGTCCACAGAAGTTCATACATAAACACACATAGACTATAGAGTGGGGAAGGATAGATTTGTCAACCTAAGGTCCAGAGAAATAACAGGGGAACATAGGTCAGAATTTTCCATCCGTTCACTGGCAGCGGGATTCTCTGGTTCCACCAGCAGCGCAACCCCGCTAGCGGGTTTCCCGGTGGCGTGAGGTGGCTTCAATGGGAATTCCCACTGAAAGTGGCGAGAGCAAATGGCGCGCCTCGTCCCACCGCTGAGGAAGAGGCTGGGAGGCCGGAGAATCCTACCCATCGCCTGGCTTCAGGCTGATTCAGTGACCATGTGATTATCCTTCCGTGGTCCCGATGCTTCCGATTTAAAGATGTAGGTGGCTGATTTGATTGTTCTCCATCAGACTTGGTTGAATTATTTTAAGAAGTCGCTATCTGCAGCAGGGGCATTCCTGGTTGATCACAGTTAGCAAACAGGGTTCAAAGATGGCAAGGTGGGTTGGAAGGATGGAGGAAGAAGACACCTGACTTGGGTCTTCGCTCATCAACATATCAGCTGCTTGTCTACTGATCATACTGCTAAGAAGGCAAAGGTTCAAACACACTGGGCGCGATTCAACTAATTGGAAACAAAATCCCATAGCAAGCGCGTTTAGCCGCGTGTTTCCCAGAGCTCGCAGCACCGAGAAACACATGGCTATTTAACGCGACTCATGTTGTATAGGAGATCTCAGTGGGAAACGTGCTGTCGTATACACTGGGGAGCTCATGTTAGATCTCGCAAGACATTGCGATGTGAAGCCAACCCATTTTGTGCTGGATCCTTTTTTGGCAAATCCGCATATTAGAGCGAGACAGCTAGTCTCACTCTAATATGCAGTTCCCTGAGGTAACCAAAGCATTGAGATTCATCCCCTTCACCTTGGAGACTTCGGGCAAGTCCCATTCACAAACATGGAGCAGACGAAAGGGCAACTTATGGGGGTACTTTCTCTCTGGTCTGTGTGCCATCCTGGCACTGTCATGTTGCCCAGGTGGCACTGGCAGGGTACCAGGCTGGCATTGCCAAGGTGCCAAGCTGGCATTTTTGCACAGCGGTGATCTGGCTGGGGATGTGCCTGTGTGGGTGTGGTGGGTGCAGGAAGGCCCGGAGACTCCTTTATCGTGATTTGGGGCTTGGGGAGGATTCGGGGATCAAGTCGGGGGTGCTCGAGAGATTGGAACAGCATTTAAAAATGGTGTCCCGATCACTCCCTGCACTGAGGAGTTTCGGTGAGTGGGGCTCCTCAGTGCAGGAAATGGAACTAAATGCGACTCGGCCACACGTTCCCGTCTGAGGCCTCATATCTACCGGAGCCATGTTAGATATTGTTGTGTGTCTCGCGCTCACTAAGGACATCGTTCCCATTGGTTCGATCGCACCCTATACCTGGGAACCCTCTGTTGAATGTCCCATGTGATTCCTTTGATACTTTTCTAATAAGGATAGGATATGTGATGCACTCATTCTCCTCAGGCCATTAACCTTTCTGGGTCTTTGCAGATGCGTGTCTCCATCTCAGTCAGTTGCAATGTGAAGAATATAGTGATGTAAACACGGGTAGCCATCTTTGTCTCAAGCTCAAGTCACACTTATGGTCTGTGTTCTGTTTTAATAACAGTAAGAAGTCTTACAACACCAGGTTAAAGTCCAACAGGTTTGTTTCGAATCACTAGCTTTCGGAGCACTGCTCCTTCCTCAGGTGAGGAAGCTAGCGATTCGAAACTCCGAACGCTAGTGATTCGAAACAAATCTGTTGGACTTTAACCTGGTGTTGTAAGACTTCTTACTGTGCTCACCCGAGTCCAACGCCGGCATCTCCACATCCTGTTTTTATAAGTTCAGTTTGTTTTTGCTGGTGAATTAAAATCATTATTTGGCCGGGGACTGAATTTTTAGGATGGTGTGGGCTCGGCCTTTCCAGCTGGAGAATTGGTGGGAAAACACATTCCCACTGACTCCGACAGGCCTGGTGTCATTTTACCCTCTAATCGGCATTGATTGGCTGGAGGTGGGATTTCCATCCTCCCCTTGCAGAGCTGCCAGCCAATCAAATTAGTCGATAGTGCTCCAGGCCCTTCCAGTGGCTGGAATAAGCACTGCAGCAACATGCATGGGACTAATGTTGGGACACAGAATCCAGATAAGTGGCAGAGGTCACAGGGACGGTAGGGTAGGGGATGCATGGGAGCATCGGCATGAGAGCGATTGGTGGGATTGGCTGGGTATTGGGAGGTCCAAAGGTGTCAGGTCCTTGAGGGGAAGACACCACATGTCAGATGGGGGCTTCCCAACCCTACCTTCCCACCCGAGATTTGAGATTTTAAGTTTTCCATTACCACCCCACCTCCCAATCTATCCAGCAACAGCAGCCTAAAAGTTGAGACTGGGTGGGGAAAGGTCCAGAAGTGGCCATTAGATGGCCACTTAATGGCTTTAGTTGGGTCAAGGGGAAGGGCAGGCTTGCCTTCTGAAGTCCTCTCCACCCCATTGTTAAATCAGAACTAGGTCGGGCTGGGTGGGATTCCGGAGGAAATCTCATCCATGCGATTTCACCCTTTCATCTCCTCAAACCCCATCGGGTAGGGACCGTAAAATTCAGGTCCATGTTTTTGTCACACAAAGCGAACAATGTGGAAACCTAAGGCACTAAAATGATGGAAGCGCACAGCAGTTCAATCAGCCTCTGTGGCGATTTGATATGATTTGATCTTATGATTATACCAATTTGTGAGTTGACCAATTAAAACTCAAAACCTAACATAAGTCAAACAAAATAATCAACATGATAAAAAATAAGACGTTACACCATCAAGATAAGAACATAAGAAACAGGCGCAGGAGCAGACCATTCAGCCCTTCAAGCACATTCCACTATTCAATGAGATCATGGCTGATCTTCTACTTCAACACCATTTTCCTGCACGATCCCATGTCCTTTGAATGTTTTTAATGTACAGAATCTATCAATTTCACTCTTGAGCATACTAAACAACTGAGCTTCCACAGCCCTATGGGGCAGAGATTTCCAAAGATCCGCCTCCCTTTGCGTGAAGAATTTCCTCTTCATCTCAATCCTAAATGGCCTACCCCTTATTCTGAGACTGTGTCTACTGGTTCTAAACTACCCCCCACCCCATCACCAGCCTGAAGAAACTTCCATCCTGCATCTAACCTATTCAGCCTGATCAGATGGCCAATATTAAAAGCTGCACTATCAAATTTACTTTATGAATATGCCATTACTGAAGTTATTTGGAAGATATTGTGTTGGTAAATTGCATTAATAAACACCAAGCACATACAGGTTTTGAAGTGAAACAACCATCTAACATTTTTCCCCAGTATTTATTTCTTCCCTCAGATAAGAGTTGTTCTCCCACTCTATATCCATGAACCTTCTTATGCATGGACCTTAATACTAAGCAGTAGCAATCTATTCATCCATAGGATGAATTATAGACAAGACTGATCATGTCCTCATCAGACATACATGCAGATGAATTTCCAGCATGGGTCATTTGGTAATGAGCGTGAGAGGGAACCTTTGCTGATCATTACTTTCCATTGAGACAAATTGTTACCCTCATCCTGTCTGATAAATAATCATAAATGAGGGTCTGGATTCTCCGATTTGAAGACTAATCTGACGCCGGCGTGGGAACAGTGGCAATTCACTCCCGAAAAAATGGCACAAAAGCTGCACCGATCCTCCGTCTGCTGGGGGGCTAGCAGGCACACAGCGTAAAGCCCCCGGCTTTACCTGCGGATACGGGCGGAGAATTGCTCGGTCTGTGGCCATGCATGTGCACGGCAGTGGCCTGCAGCGGCCGCACTGTGCAAAATGGCGCCGGCCGCGCGTGGACCTGGCCTGCCAAAAACTGCCCCCCTGTGATCAGCCTCGCCACTCCCAGAACACCCCCCCACCAGTGCCCCCAGCGCCTGCCAAAGCCCCCCCTGCCCATGGAACAGCTCTCCCCCAACTGTGGGACTGTACACAATCTGCAACTGCCATGCTTGGTTCACGAAAATAAAAAGATTAAGTGTTCCATGCCGTAGGGAACTCGGCTCATCGGGGGCGGAGCATTGTCCTGAGGCCATCTGAACGGTGTGCGGAGTATTCTTTGTTTTCAAGGGGGCGGAGCATTGCAAATCGGCGCTGCCCCCGATTTCGTTGGAAACTGGGATTCTCCGGCCGATCGTCCAACGTGATTTCGGCATTGGCGACGGGAGAACCCCATGTATTCAACCTTCTTGGTCTTACCCACTCACTGTCGCAACCAATTAAGCCAGCACGGAGTGTCAAGGTGCCTTTATTTTGAAAAGACTAAATAAATTGCAATATCTGCAAAAACATATTACCCAAAGGAGAATTTTCATGCCCAAACATAACTGAAAAATTAGCTGACATCAAAGGCTAAAACATTTTTTCCCCAAGGAAAACAAAATACAATATAATGGAAATGCATTTTTCTCTCAAGCAAGCAGACTTAATAATAACTAGATCTCGGTTGCCTGGATATTGATTCAGTAAACTTAATTGGCCTCTGTTACTTGAATAAAATCTAGCAAGTTTAATCTCACACACAATAGTTTTATTCATTCAGAAAATACATTTAATTCAGTCAGCATCTTACAAATCTGACACTAGCAACTGAATGTATTTGGATACTAGACTGCATGAACCGCTGCTCTGCCAGTGAAAACAAATGGCATCTGATGCTTTTGTTCCAAGTAACAATTTTTCAAAGTATACCTTTGTTATACATGACTGAATTCTGATAACTCCATTTAATTAGGATGTTCTATTTAAATGTTGAAAAAATCTAGACAATTTCATCCCATGCCACCCATTCATAATATATGTTTCATTTCATATAGTACATATTGTTGCACAGTATGTACCAGGCTACGCTTTCAAATAAATCTGTACGAAGTTCAGAATTTAAGATTGAGCTATTCACAGAGACAAAGGAACTATTATCCAAATTTCAGAGAAGATGATCATTCCCAAATGTAAATTGTGTCAAAGAGGAATGCCAATCCTATGGCTTAAATTTACAATGATTTTTATGCAGTATTTTCAAACCACAAAGCAAAACGTTTAAATATCTACATAATTAAATAAAATTTACCAGCTAGACAAATAGAAGGTGATTTTATTCCAGGATCATTTCAGATCGGTTTTTGGCATAGTGTCCCCAAACTAGAACGTTTAAATGCACAGTGATTCTATAACTCCAAGCAGCAGCTATAATTTCAACAGTTGCCAGCCAGAACAAGTGGTGGGACCTATCAAAAAGTGTTGTACTCTATTTTGAAGAAAACCCTTCAGCTTGTTTGAAACTATTCCAGCTACAAGTATCCTCCTCATGGACTTAGTACGTTAACATAAAACGATTGCTGAAGGAGCCAAGAACCTTTTAGCCAGTTAGGGCAGGCTTCATGGAGATGGCGTGCCATGCTTATGAAAAATTATATAGATAGCAAACAACAAGATTTTATAATACTGTTACTGCTGAACACCAGCAAATATTGAAATAGCAAAATACCTGCACTGTATTTTCCATACTTACTTTTACGATTGTCAAGTTCTGAATTGTATGTCCAGCAATTTTCCAAAGTGGATTTGCAGCTCGGTGACAACATGTCTGTATAAGGGAATAAGACTGTATTAGAATATGTCTTGGCAAGGAGTATCAGAATTGTTCGGTGACATCTGTAGTATAACTTGTTTTATAGGATTACACTCAGCCGTCTAACGAGTGAACAGGGAACATGAGGAGGTTTGTTTGAACAGATGGGTCGTCTCTCATGAATATGAACTCCACAGATTAATTAAATTCTCATTGTCTCAATTTAGTTTTCAGCAGGTATGGAGCACTGGAGACTCAAATGAGCTCCGATGTTGGAGATATATCACAGCATCTACTGTTGGCATCAATGCTACACTTAACAATTTTTGAATCATATTGGGATAATTTCTTTGTCTTTGCTGTCTGCCCATCATAGAAGCCGTCCGATTTTCATTCCATTAATTTCAATGGCAAAATATTGTCCTGGTTCTATGAATGTTTAATCCAGTCCATCAGATAAAAACTTACCCCAGCAACTCCAAAGTATTTAGCTCCCCATTTTACAACTCGGAAAGTATTTTAATGGTTCTTTTACCATTTTGCTCATGGTTATTCATAAACCCATTACACCTCCACAACACCATGGTCCATTCCTCTATCACCGCCAACATCCCTTCCCCTTCTCAGCACTTCTCCACATAAGTGGAAGAGACGCAACATCTGCCTTTTTACCTCCTCTCTTTTCAGCATCCAGATGGTAGCTTCCCTGGCCTAGTAATCCAGAGACCCAGGGTAATGCTTTGGGGATCGGGGTTCAAATTCCACCATGGCAGATGTGAAATTGGAATTCAAGAAAAATCTGGAATTAATAATTATAATAATCTTTATTATTGTCACAAGTAGGTTTACATTAACACTGCAATGAAATTACTGTGAAAAGCCCCTAGTCGCCACATTCCGGTGCCTGTTCGGGTACACAGAGGGAGAGTTCAGAATGTCCAAATTGCCTAACAGCACGGCGTTCGGGACTTGTGGGAGGAAACCGGAGCACCTGTAGGAAAATACGGGGAGAACGTGCACACTCCGCACAGACAGTGACCCAAGCCAGGAATCGAACCTGGGATCCTGGCGCTGTGAAGCAATAGTGCTAGCCACTGTGCTACCGGAAAAGTCTAATGAAGTGCATAAAACCATTGCTGTAAAAAAAAACATCTGCTTCACTGGTGTCCTGTTGGGAAGGAAATCTGTCATCCTTAGCTGCCGTGGCCTACATGATCATGATGAACATTAGTATTGCAGTTTCAATCAACAAGCCGGAATCAGAAAGCCTTCCAATTAAATCTGGAGTCAGGAAGGACTGCCCTCTCTCTCCTATCCTGTTTGTGTGTTGTGTGGAACCTTTTGCTGAGGCCATCAGAAGAAAAACATTTTTTGGGGAATGGATAGGTACTTGATGGCCACGCAGACACGATGGGCCAAAGGGCCTCTTGCTGTGCTGTAAAACTCTGTGACTCTTTGACATGTGACTCAGATTCATAGTAATGTGATTGATCCTTAAGTCCCTCTGAATTGGCCTTGCAAGACACTCAGTTCAAAGCAATTAGAGATTAGCAATAAATTCTGGCTCCGCCAGTGATGTCCACATCCCATGAATGAAAGAAAAGGCACTAAACTCTACTTTCAGCTGAAGCAGTGTGCTTCTTTTCAGAGGAGGACTTGCACTGAAACACACAGCATTATAGCGTAAAACCTGGCCAGTGGGAGAGGCCCATACTGAGAGGTGGTAGTGGCTGCCCCCCAAAATGTAAGTCCACCTCTGCTGCGAAACCATCCGCAAGGCGAGGAGGAGGCGTTGGCCCACGGCCATCTGAGCAGCAAGGCGGCACTCAACCTCCAGGCCAGGGCTGGGAGGGCAGGCAGGCGATAAACCAAAAATAACAGAGGTCATCAGGCCAGATAGCCAGCAGAGCAGCCAGCCAGGAGCTCATGCGGTTATCAAGAGTTGAGGCTCAAGGCCTGGCCACCAAAGCGAGAGCCTGGAGGTGAGCAGAGCAGCAGTCGGGAGGTGTGAAGGAGGCCAGGTATGCTCTGGTGTCAAAGACCAGCCAGGCAGGGATGACAGTGGGAGGCCTGGATTGGGCAGCAAGTGGCGAGAGTGAGAGAGAGCAGGGGCCAGGCCAGATAGCCAACAGAAGCAGCCATGCAGCTGATTCCCGGCTTGGGTCACTGTCTGTGCGGAGTCTGCATGTTCTCCCTTTGGCTGGGTGGATTTCCTTTGGGTGCTCCGGTTTCCTCCCACAAGTCCCGAAAGATGTGCTTGTTAGGTGAATTGGACATTCTGAATTCTCCCTCTGTGTACCCAAACAGGCGCTGGAGTGTGGCGACTAGGGGATTTTCACAGTAACTTCATTGCAGTGTTAATGTAAGCCTACTTGTGACACTAATAAAGATTATTATTATCCCTGACCTTCTATTTTGTCGCATCAACTCCACCCCCCCACTCCACCCATTTAAACAGTATAGAACCCATCACATTTCTCCCTCTCTTCAGCTCTGAAGAAGAGTCATAAGGACTTGAAATGTTAACTCTGTTTCTCTCTCCACAGATTCTGCCAGAGCTGCTGGGTTTTTCCAGCATTTTCTGTTTTTATTTCGACCTTAACCTTATTTTTCTCATTTTTGCTTTCAGATGACAGTCGCGCATTGTTCTCTCAGTCACAACTCCTCTGGACCCATCTCTTTTTTTTATGAATGTTTTTTATTGGATTTTTGAATAACGTATATTTACCGTTATGTACACAAAATAGAATATGTATATATATATATGGAAGAGAAGGGAACACGCACAAAAAACAAAACAAACAACACTAACAAAAAAATTTAGAATTAAATAACTGGTAGGGTATTATGTGCTAGCTCAACAACAGCAGCTCTGTACAATTGGCAGTATTGATTTTAGCACATAAGTAGGCATCTGTTTGTGGGGGGGGAAACTGGGCGGGTACATATACATTTGGGCGCCGGGGAAACAAATACAGAACAATTACAGAGGACAATACGCAAATTGTTCTGGTGTTGGTGTTGTTGCTTGTTCTCCCGGACGGATTTCGCTGCCATTGTCGTCTCGCGATCACCTCCGCTTCAGCCGTTCGTCCCGTCTTTCGCCCGGATTTTCCTTGTTCTCTGCTCCTGTAGATGCCAAGTTTGTTATTGTTTCCCGTGCCCTCCTTCCGGCTGTCATTCCCTTGCCTCCCCCCCACCTCACTAGTTCCCCTCTATTGTTCCCTGTCTCCTCCCTCTTCCCCCCCTTCTGCCCCCTTTCCCTCCTCCCCTTCTCCTGTGGTTCGCCTTTCTTTTCTCTTAGGTTCAGTTGCTATCCCCCCCGGTCTATCCCTCCCCACCCGCCTCGGCTTCTTTCCCCTGATTCTTGGCTACCTGGCTATTCTTTTGCTTGTTCGTTGGCCACAAACAGGTCCCAGAACAATTGGGTGAATGGAATTGTGGAAGCTGCCGTCTGACCCTCGGATGGCGAATTTGATTTTCTCCATTTGGAGAGATTCCGAGAGGTCGGACAGCCAGTCTGCAGCTTTGGGTGGTGCTGCTGACCGCCAGCCGAACATAATTCTACGGCGGGCGATCAGGGAGGCAAAGGCAAGGGCGTCCGCCCTCCTCCCCAGGAATAGATCTGGCTGGTCTGATACCCCGAAGACCGCCACTTTCGGGCATGGCTCCACCCTCATCCTCACCACTTTGGACATTGCCTTGAAGAAGGCGTCCAGTACCGCGCAAGTCTAGGGCAAGACCAGAACATGTGGGCGTGGTTGGCCGGGCCTCCTTGGCACCGTTCACATCTATCCTCCACCTCCGGGAAGAACCTACTCATACGAGTTCTTGTTAAGTGGGCTCTATGTACCACTTTCAGTTACATCAGGCTGAGCCTTGCGCACGTGGAGTTGGAGTTGACCCTATGCAGTGCTTCGCTCCTGAGTCCCCACCCGATTTCAATCCCCAGGTCTTCCTCCCATTTCTTTCTGTCCAGTACGGTGTCGGCCCTTTCTACCAGTCGGTTATACATGTCGCTACAGTTCCCTTTACCTAGGATGCTTGGGTCCAGTAACTCTTCCAGCAATGTCTGTCGTGGCGGTTGTGGAGACATCCTTGTCTCCTTTCGTAGGAAGTTTTTGAGTTGCAGGTACCTTAGCTCGTTCCCCCTGGCTAGCTGGAATTTCTCTGTCAGTTCGTCCAGTGTTGCGACCCTGCCGTCCGTGTATAGGTCCCTGACTGTCAGTGTCCCTCCGTCCTGTCCCCACTTTTTGAAGGTGGCGTCAGTCAGCGCTGGTGTGAAGCTATGGTTGTTGCAGATGGGAGCTTTGTCCGACATTTTGGTCAGGCCAAATTGCTGCCGTAGTTGGCTCCAGGACTGGAGGGTGGCTATCACCACCGGGCTGCTGGAGTGTTTTTTGGGTGAGGATGGGAGTGCTGCCGTGGCGAGGGCCCGGAGGGAGGTCCCCTTGCAGAAGACCTCTTCCACGTGCACCCACTCGGCTTCTGGCTCCGTGATCCATCCCCTTATTCGCTCGGCCGTCGCCGCCCAGTGGTAGAATTGTAGGTTTGGGAGGGCTAGCCCCCCCCTGGATTTTGTTTTTTGTTGGACCTTCTTTGGGATCCTAGCATTTTTCCCCGCCCCCCCCCCCCCCCCCCCCCCCCCCCCCCGCCATACGAACGCCATGATTAGTTTGTCTAGTGCTTTGAAAAAGGCCTTGGGGATGTAGATCGGGATGGATCTAAGTGGGAAGATGTACCTGGGCAACACGTTCATTTTGATCATCTGGACTCTCCCCGCGAGTGAGAGTGGGAGTGTGTTCCATCTTTGCAGGTCATTTTTTACTTCCTCTATTAGACTGGTGAGGTTCCATTTGTGGATCGCTTTCCAGTCATGGGCTATTTGGATCCCCAGGAAGCGGAATTTGTGTCGGGCTTGTTTAAGTGGCAGTCCCGTTAGTGCTGCCTCCCCTCCTTGTGGGTGTACCGGGAAGATCTCGCTTTTGCTCATGTTGAGTTTGTAGCCCGAGAAGGCGCCAAACTCTTGTCACCCCAGTACTCGATGGGGGGGTGGGGGACAGTCGGCTAAGTGTGGGGGACCCTGCGCAGGTGTGCGCCATCATTGGGGGAGTGGGTGGGTGCTCTGGGGGGCAACTGGGAGGGCTACCACTAGCGGAACCACCATGCAAACCCCTGGATTGTTTACTCATTCCAGGATAACCGTTACCCCTGCCAGTCTGCCCAAACGACCACCCATAACCCTCACCGACAGCCGAGGCCTCTGGCTACACGGTTGAAGGCTATCGCTAATAGGGAACTGGCAATCGTCGTTAAGTGAGCAGTTGACATGTGCCAAGTGGATTGGCATGGGAGAGTGGGCCATGGAGCAAGTGTGAGTCATTGCCTAGCATCCCAAATACACCTTAATGTATGGATACTGTGCTTGAACACCGCAGGAGGCAACACCACACATGCAACAGCCAACATCCGAACACCCAGGGGATGGGACACAGCTCTGGTGACATGTCCACGGCCGGAGGGTGAATGAGCGCCACGGGGAGGGGGGAGGAAGCCTGGAGAGTTAGGCAAATAGTCTGGGGTCAGCCCGCATTACAGAAGGAAGTGACAGGGGCACAGTGGTTAGCACTGCTGCCTCACAGCTCCAGGGTCCCGGGTTCAATTCCAGCCACGGGTGACTGTCCATGTGGAGTTTGCACTTTCTCCCCGTGTCTGCGTGGGTTTCCTCCAGGTGCTCCGGCTTCCTCCCACAGTCCAAAGATCTGTGGGTTAGGTGGATTGGCCATGCTAAATTTCCCCTTAGTGTCTAGAAGGTTAGGTGGGGTTACTGGGTTACGAGGATAGAGTGGATGCATGGACTTAAGTAGGGTGCTCTTTCCAAGAGCTGGTGAAGACCCGATGGGGAATGACCTCCTTCTGCACTGTAACTTCTTTGATTCTATGATAATGGTTTTGGTTTTGCGGAAAGATGTTCAATGTGTTGTACAACCCGCATTCACGATAGTGTCACCCCCTCCCCACCTGCAACCCCCTCCCCATCCCCTACATACTCCCCACCTCTTCCCCCTCCCCCAGTAACCTTAGTGATCCTTGATGTGCTTTGCCCTCCCAGCTCTACCACTGCGTCCTGGTGTTTCCCCAGGATGCACATGAGAGGTGAAGGCAACCTGCTGCTTACCTCACCCTGTGACCTTCGATGCCCCTGGCGGGCATTCTCTGGGGGATCTGGGGCCAGAGGGCTCCAGCTCACTTATCGGCGGCACATGCACAGCCGTGCCACCCTATCTCATGTGCTGACTTCGAGACCCGACCTAATCAGAGGGGTGGTACTTGGGAGAGCTGGTGGCCAACATCGCCGGTGTATGGGACGGGTCCGTCTTGACACCCGGCACCCCTTCCTCCCGATCGGTGCCCTTATGGCCCTGAGGACCACCTTGGATTGGAGGGGCAGAAGTTTTGAGCCCCAGCTGCCCCTGAATCATCTGGCTCTGCCAGCCCTGGCGGTTCCCCATGGTCTGCACCATAGTTGTCGATGCCCTCAGCGATGCTCCTCAGTGACTGGGACATGCTCTGCAGCACCTCAGCCATGTCCACCTGCGACTGGGACAAGCTTCACAACGCCTTGGCCATTCCCATCTTAGAATAGGGCATGTACCCCAGAACCTCATCAAGGTCGGTACTGGGTGACATCGCCAGCGAGTCGGACATTCGGCCGGGACCCTCAGCCGTGGCCATCACCGACTGCTCGATGTCTTGGATGCCTTCACTCATGGTGCCGATGTCGTGCACCAGGCTCTCCACTGCAGATACCATCCTGGCAGTGTTGGCCTTGGTGCCACTCATTGCCGCCGTCATCCCCTGCGGCCCTAGCCTCTGGGACCCCTCCAAGGGCTATGAATCTGTTGGAGTGATGCTGACATCTCTCTCTGAATGTCCAGGTTGGGCCCTATCATCTCCATCAGCACTGGGTAACTCTGTACCATGGACTCTTCACCAGGCTGGGACCCAGCTGGGTCCTGGGATCAAGCAGACCTTCGACTGTTGTCTCGCCTGGGAGTTCCGACCTCCACCTGATGTGCATCATCAGCGGTGTGGTGCTCACCCGATTGTGCCTCAGAAGCCTGTCCACTAACATGTCCCAGCGAGGTGCTTGTATCAGCGCTGGTGGAGGGCGGAGATGACAGCTATGCTGCGAATATGGTTGCATCCTTGGAGCTCTTCTCAGCCACACCAGTCACCTCCAGGGCACGCTCCTCGAAGGAGGTGAGGATTCTGAGGTACGGCACCCCACTGTCAGTCTGGGCCCTCTCCCGGCGATTATGGGAGAACTTTTCCTGAGGAGACACAGAGAGGGCAGCGTTAGCAATACGCGTGGTTCACAGTGGTGTAAGAGGGGGTGTGAAGCAGGGGTTGGGGGGGTTGAGGGTGAAGGAGGGTGGAGAGAAAGCTGGGGGTCACATGGGGAGTTGGGGGTGTGGATGCTCCCTTGGGGGTGTGGGGGGGCGTTGGTGTCTACTCACACATGCTGCCCGGTGCAGATTGTTGACCTTTTTCCTGCACTGCTGGCCAGTCCTCCTGGTCATACTCCCCGAGCTGACAGCTGTCGCTGCCTCATCCCAGGCAGCACAGCTGCCTTGTGGCTGACTCTCCGGGACCCTCAGGGGAACAGGACTTCCCTCCTGGCCTCCACTGCATCTAAGAGCCTCCCCAGGTCAGCATCTCCGAATCTTGGGCCGGTCTCCTGGCGCCATTGTTGCGAGCTGGCTGGGGTTGGCTGAGCAAGTGCAGCTTAAGTGCTGCTCGACCTTGTTAGCGGGGGGCTGGTGAACACGGTCCCGGCTAACAAGGTCGAGCCTTCATTTACAACGAGAAGCCCGTGAGGCCTCGTTAAGTGGACTAATTAACATTGAATTGCGTTGCCGGCTTCGCTGGGCTGGGCACTGGGAAGCTTGCGGCAATTCCCGCGCGCTACCACACCAGAATTGGGCCCTCTGTTTCTCTCTCCACAGATGCTGCCAGAGCTGCTGAGTATTTCCAGCATTTCTGTTCTTCTGCATCTTCTTTGCTCCTTGAAACCTACAGCAAAGCATGGGTGTGCACAATAATGTATTTTCAAGGTTCTCATTGAGAGGATGCACAGTGACAGGATCAGTCAAGGAAATAACCTGGTAGAAATTTGGTATCGATACACATATTTTACAAGCCTAATTTTGGGGATTAAAGCCTGTGACCCGATGGTTCCAGAGAAATGTCTGACCAAAATTGAGGATGACAAAGTGGGCTAAAAGGGGTCATGAAATATCTTTGGCTAACGGTGAAGGAAAATCCCAAAGCCTTTTATTCGTATATCAGGAGCAAGAGGGTAACTAGAGAAAGGATTGGCCCACTCAAAGATAAAAGAGGGAATTTAGGCGTGGAGTCAGAGGAAATGGGTGAAATTCTTAATGAGTACTTTGCATTGGTATTCACCAAGGACAGGGACATGATGAATGTTGAGGATAGGGATGGATGTTTAAATACTCAAGGTCAAGTCAGCATAAGGAAGGGGGAAGTTTTAGGTATTCTAAATGGCATTAAGGTGGACAAGTCCCCAGGTCCGGATGGGATCTATCCCAGGTTACTGAGGGAAGCGAGGGACGAAATAGCTGGGGCCTTAACAGGTATCTTTGCAGCATCCTTGAGCACGTGAGGTCCCGGAGGACTAGAGAATTGCTAATGTTGTCCCTTTGTTTAAGAAGGGTAGCAGGGATAATCCAGGGAATTATAGACCTGTGAGCTTGACGTCAGTGGTAGGCAAACTGTTGGAGAAGATACTGAGGGATAGGAGCTATTCACATTTGGAAGAAAATAGACTTATCAGTGATAGGCAGCATGGTTTTGTGCAGGGAAGGTCATGTCTTACAAACCTAATAGAATTCTTTGAGGAAGTGACAAAGTTAATTGATGAGGGAAGGGCTGTAGATGTCATATACATGGACTTCAGTAAGGCGTTTGATAAAGTTTCCCATGGCAGGTTGATGGAAAAAGTGAAGTCGCATGGGGCTCAGGGTGTACTAGCTAGATGGAAAAAGAACTGGCTGGGCAACAGGAGACAGAGAGTAGTGGTGGAAGGGAGTGTCTCAAAATGGAGAAGGGTGACTACTGGCGTTCCACAGGGATCCTTGCTCGGACTACTGTTGTTTGTGATATACATAAATGATCTGGACGAAGGTATAGGTGGTCTGATTAGCAAGTTTGCAGATGATACTAAGATTGGTGGAGTTGCGGATAGCGAGGGGGACTGTCAGAGAATAGAGCAAAATATAGATAGATTGGAGAGTTGGGCAGAGAAATGGCAGATGGAGTTCAATCCAGGCAAATGCGAGGTGATGCATTTTGGAAGATCCAATTCAAGAGCGGACTATACGGTCAATGGAAGAGTCCTGGGGAAAATTGATGTACAGAGAGATCTGGGAGTTGTAGCCACCTAAAATGGCTGATTCCCGATTAATTTGGCCAAACCCCGATGTAAAATGGCGAACTGAAAAGGCTGATGGGAAAATCAGCCAACAGGGCACAAATGGACAGCTGCAGACAGAACGGTGTATTCGGCTCTGGGGAAGTCGGCCCAGACCGATACCTGCAACCATTAGCAGCACATCAACCCAGCCATCTGCAGTTTAATCGGCTATCCCCGGGAACAATTGCTACAAATTAGCAATTGAAAGCCGATCCAGACCTCTCGGCGCCAGCAGTGGCCAAGACAAAGAAAGGTGTCCCCGATCAAGGAATCGCCCCATTATTGGAGCATATCGAACCCAGCGATTGGGACCAATTCCAATCACTTGGGACCAGGGTCGGTCAAGGTCCGCCCCGAGAGGCGGGAAGCCCCTGGGAACTATAAAGATAGGGGCCAAGTTCAGATCGACCCTTCTTCTCCTATTCGCAACCTTCAAGACCCTTCGACGAAAGAACAAGTAAGTCTGACTCCAGCGATCGCTACCTGATAGGTGCTCCAGACTATCGACCCGTACCAGCCTTTTTGAATCCCGCAGGCCAGACCCAATTCGATAAGCAATTCGTTTCCCTGACCTGGTGGGCCATCACCAAAGTTAAGTATTGGCCTTTAGTGGTAGGTAATAGTCTAGAGGTAGTATTATTGTATAAGTATTTATTGCTGTATATAATAAATGATCGTTGATTTAACATTTACTAAGCGGTGTGCTGTATTATTAATCATTACTTGAGCTTGGACCACGTGGCGGTATCAGAAAGATACCTGGCGACTCGTGTGCAAAGGTGACAGAATTAGAGCTAATAAAACTAAGGCTAATAAGACCAACAGAGTTCAGGTACATTGTACCCTGAAGGTGGCAACGCAGGTCGATAGAGTGGTCAAGAAGGCATACAGCATGCTTGCCTTCATCGGACGGGGTATTGAGTACAGGAGTCGGCAGGTCATATTACAGTTGTATAGGACTTTGGTTAGGCCACATTTGGAATACTGCGTGCAGTTCTGGTCGCCACATTACCAGAAGGATGTGGATGCTTTGGAGAGTGTGCAGAGGAGGTTCACCAGGGTGTTGCCTGGTATGGAGGGTGCTAGATATGAAGAAAGGTTGAGTAGATTAGGATTGTTTTCGTTGGAAAGACGGAGGTTGAGGGGGGACCTGATTGATGTCTACAAAATTATGAGAGGTATGAACAGAGTGGATAGCAACAAGCTTTTTCCAAGAGTGGTGGTGTCAATTACAAGGAGTCACATTTTCAAGGTGAGAGGGGGAAAGTTTAAGGGAGACGTGCGTGGAAAGTTTTTTACGCAGAGGGTGGTGGGTGCCTGGAACGCTTTGCCAGCGGAGGTGGTAGAGGCGGGCACGATAGCATCATTTAAGATGCATCTAGACAGATATATGAACGGGCGGGGAACAGAGGGAAGTAGATCCTTGGAAAATAGGCGACAAGTTTAGATAAAGGATTTGGATCGGCACAGGCTGGGAGGGCCGAAGGGCCTGTTCCTGTGCTGTAGTTTTCTTTGTTCTTTTTTCTTTGACAAAATTATAGGACTGATCTGTTATCATGGACCTCCTAACGTGCATTTCACAAGGCACATTTTCCATCTTTTGCCAATGGACTGGTCATGTTTTTGATAAGGCCAAAGATGGGTACCTTCACTGAGGCCAAAGATGGGTACCTTCACTGAGGGAGGAGAGCATAAATTCAGTGAGAAAGGAAGCAAAACCATTTAACTTTCTTCAGAGTCATAGCTTTTGAAATATTTCATAAAAATTATATTACTAAGGATTTGAATTTTACAAAAGGTTTGCCGATGGAATGTATTTTTATATGGAACCTATTATTCCAATAGCAATTATTCAAATACAGAAGCACACCGTGCTCCCCACACCCACCACACACACAGGCACAGATTTTTAAATGCCAAGCATTCAATAGTTTGATCCACAGAGAGGTTTAAAAGGTTTACACTGAGAGAATACCATGAGGCAAATCTAGCTTTACATTGACTATCATTTTCTACAAGCCAGGCATGAATCCTCTGACATTTTGAATGTTCCAGTACACTTCAAATTAAAATCAAACACTTGGAGTATAGTGTTCAATTCTGGTCGCCACACTACCAGAAGGATGTGGAGGCTTTAGAGAGGGTGCAGAAGAGATTTACCAGAATGTTGCCTGGTATGGACAGCATTAGTTATGAGGAGCGGTTGAATAAACTCGGTTTGTTCTCACTGGAACGACGGAGGTTGAGGGGCGATCTGATAGAGGTCTACAAAATTATGAGGGGCATAGACAGAGTGGATAGTCAGAGGCTTTTCCCCAGGGTAGAGGGGTCAATTACTAGGGGGCATAGGTTTAAGGTGAGAGGGGCAAGGTTTAGAGTAGATGTACGAGGCAAGTTTTTTACACAGAGGGTAGTGGGTGCCTGGAACTCGCTACTGGAGGAGGTGGTGGAAGCAGGGACGATAGTGACATTTAAGGGGCATCTTGACAAATATATGAATAGGATGGGAATAGAGGGATACGGACCCAGGAAGTGTAGAAGATTGTAGTTTAGTCGGGCAGCATGGTCGGCACGGGCTTGGAGGGCCGTAGGGCCTGTTCCTGTGCTGTACATTTCTTTGTTCTTTGTTCTTTGTTCTTAAACAGATAAAAAATGTAAAACCTTTCCTGGATCAATGGAAAAAAATACAAAAACTGCAAGGAACTGAAGATTAAACAATAGGTTTTTTTTCGTACAAACACTCAAACCGTTGAAACATTCTTCTGTCTTCAGTTGACTCGATAACAATTGCACTGAAATGTGCACATTGACCCCAGGTGACCTTTGACAGAGCTCTTTGTTTTAGACCTACTTAACTGTTTCTTCATCACTCAGCTGTCATGTTGGATGTGAAAATGAAAGTGAGTCCCTCCCCAGGGTGGCCTGTGTATGATGGATTCAAAGACCCTTGCACAGTAGCAACTGTCTCACTGGCTAGGCAGGAAGGTCATTGGAAAGGTCCGCCTAAGCCTGCAAAGAGGCAAGGCATATCCTTGTTATACCCTGCTGTGCCAGGGGACTTAATGGGCTGGGCTCCTATCAGGAAACTCATATGTTGAGATCCTGGAAAGGAAAGTGCCTTCCGTTGGGGAGCAGAAGCTGAACTCAAAGGAAATGTAGCAGGAGACAGCATCCTTTAATAAAAGATTCAGATTTTATTCTAGATGGTGAGGTCATTTTTAAAAATGATTTTTTTTTGTATGTTGCTAGGAGCGTTCTGGCGCCCAGCAGTATTTTATACTGCAGAGTGCATACCCCACCTTTGAAACTCAGAGAAACTAGCGATGGAGTTCCATCTCACAACATTCTTTTGGCCTAAAATTAGATTATGATATTAGAATTGAATGAACTGTGGGCAAAACTGAAAGCTCAAAAAAAAAGTTATACAAAGCTGATCTACACTGTGAATCCAATTTTTAAGTCTGTGATACATCATTTAGAGCTGAAATGTACACAGAGCCTTGACTATCTGTTATGTGGAATTGCTGGCTAATTAATAAAGCTTCGAAATATAAACAGTCTAGTTGTGAACAGCCGTCGGGAGGATCAAAATGTCCTCAAAAGTGGGAAAACTCATTTTTTGTATGTTTGATCAAAAGTATTCCTGGTCTTTTATTGAATTCCCAAGTTACTTAAATATTCAACAATATCATAAAGAAGGCATTGATAAATATGTGTGTATGCATATATTATGATTTACTTTATACCTATCAGTCTAAATATCTAGAACTGATATGTTCTTATACAGCTACTGGTTTTCCTTAAATGTCAAGATAAATATCATTTAAATATTGACTTTGGAAATAGTTGCAGCATTGCGTACTGTAACCCTTGAGGGTGATGCCAGAATGCATTTGACCCCATACTGGTTCTGCTTAAAACTCGTGCACAAGCCTTCTTAGAACACTTAGGGATAGTGCTGGGCATGGTCCAACCTCTTGCCACTTCTCTTGTTATTGTTTCTTCACTGGCTTCTTCTCCTCTGGCATGCATCTTCATTTTTCTCTCTCTCTCTCTCTGGTGATTATTCATTCTAATCCTGTCCATTCCATTTTCATTTTACACCGTTCTTTGATGTGAACACTGGAATTTATGGTTACAGATTGCACCTCCTACAGCGTGAGTACATCAACCATTTCACCTCTACACAACATGTATATTAATGATATACTTTGCAAGTTGCATGGTTTGCGGAAAGCAAACCACTATAGACATGACCTATTCACCAACTTGTTCTTACAGGTTGTGAGTTAAATATTTCTGGGCCGTTAATGGCATCAGCAGATGATGCAAAATAACCTTGTGTGTTCAGTGCAGTTCCCATTGCTAATAGCAGGGTGCGCTGGCACGAGAGTGATTTGTTAGCAATATGTATTGAACGGTGAACCAAGAGGTGCAGAATAAAGTGTGAGTCATGCTGTTGTACCTGGGCTAAAATTGTATCATGGCAAATCTTTTCAGTAACATCGGGAAGAGGAAAGTCAGAGTAATAAAACTCAAGTCCCTACACTCTGCACACTGCCACTCAGCTACCATTTAACCAATCTCCAATAGAAACACTGGTGTTATCAGACTGTATTGTAGCACTGTGGTAAGCAGCTCTTACATTCCTGATGAACAAATGAAATACATTTAATTTCCATGTAATTTAACCAAAATTAGTGGGACTTTTCACAAGTAGAGAGGGCCGTCCAATGGGCACCAAGAGGATTGGAGTATCTACTCAAAATGAGGATATCATTATTACTTAATTTAAGTCTCCTTTTATAAGGATTTAGTTTTCAATTCCTTTACCTCTCCGAAAAAAGTGGGATCTTGTGTTAGATTTTTATTTGATGACGTTGGTGCAACCAAGGATGTTCTTGTTATCCCAATTTAAAAAGTAGAGAGGATTAAGGAATTAAGATAATCACATTATAACAATTTGCAAAAAGCTTATTAAATTGAAAGAGCCGGCAAGCTCAATTCTTTCTATGCGACACCTTGAGAAATGACTCTTATGGTGTTTGAAAATGGTTCATGGGTGGCATAAGTAGTTGCCAGCTAAGCATGGGTTGTATAAGTGCTGTGAACGGTACTCAAAAAAGTCTTTGATTCTCCTTTTGGTAACTGCAGGATAAAGGATTTGTTCTGAGAAAGAGGTACATTTGCTATTTGTGTTACCCAGTGCGACTATCAAGTGCCTTCGGATCAGGAAAAGTGCATGCAGGCAAAGACCGAAGCATATCTTTCCCTTTTTCCAGCAGTGTGCCTTCATTCCAAACTCAGAGGAGGACCCTTACATTATCAGTGCAAATGTTGGTTATCTCTTTTGTCTCACGGCGCCAAGGTCCCAGGTTCGATCACGGCTCTGGGTCACTGTCCGTGTGGGGTTTGCACATTCTCCCCGTGTTTGCGCCCCCACAACCCAAAGATGTGCAGGCCAGATGGATTGGTCACACTAAATTGCCCCTTAATTGGAAAAAACTTAATTGGGTACTCGAAAAAAAAATGTAACATTCAGTGCAAATGTTTTCATTTCTGAAAACTAGGTAGCATATGACTCTCTGAGTCAGATTGCCAAATTAGATGCCAACTTATGTCAAACTTGTGCAGCTTTTTTTACTGTGAGCAAATATCGATTGGATATTGACACTACAGTGAAAAAGGGTTTTATCCCATTAGTCTTGACTGGACTTGATTCCAGTTCCCAGACGATGGCGGTCAATAGATGTTAACCAGCCCTCCAATGTTCATTTTAATCCACTTGTTTTGAATTACAATTTGCTCTGTCTATCATGCGTCTCTTCCACAAGTTAACCCACATTCCTCATGACCAGGCACGTACTTTTTGTAATAGGAGATGTAAGGTAGGACTTGCACTACAGGTTCGCCGGTAGCTCCTGCCGGCTGGCTCCGCCCACGGAGAACTGTATAAGTATGCATGACCTCCAGTGCCCTGCCATTTCGCCAGCTGCAGCAGGAGGCCATGCATCTAAATCATACAACTGGGGTGGTAGAGAGGGCTTTAAATTAAATTGTCGGGTGAATTACAAGTGAGGGAAGATGTCACAAGTTAAAGGGAGAGGACAAGGCAAGAAAGCAATGTAGGAATAAAGTTAATGATAATCAGAGCATGCCAGGAAATGACAGAGCAAAAAGATAAGCCCAGAGGTTACAAAAATAGTAAAAAGACAGAACGCTGTATGTGAAAGTGTCCTCATAGATAGATTACCAACTTCATAGATAGATTTCCTACAATGCAGAAGGAGGTCATTTGGCAAATTGAGTCTGTAATGACCCTTCGAAAGGTCACCTTTCCTAGGGCCAATCCTCTGCCATATTCTTGCAACCCCACCCTAATGGGAAAATTTAGCATGGCCTAACCTGCACATCTTTGGACTGTGAAAGGAAACCAGAGCACCCGGAGGAAACCCAGGCTGACACGGGGAGAAAGTGCAAGCTCCACACAGTCACCCGAGGTCGGAATCGAACCCGGGTGCCTGGTGCATGATACAGCAGTGCTAACCATTGTGCCATCGTGCTGCCAATTTGCAAAGCATTCATAACAAAACAGCCGAATTATTAATTCAAATAAAAAGTTAATATGTATGATTTGATAGCCATTATAGCAACATGGCTGCAATGTGGCAAAGGCTGGGACCTGAATATTTATGCATAAATAACACTTTGGAGGAACAGGAAGTTGGGAAGAAATGGGAGGGGGTAGCTCTGTTAATTAAGGATTACATTAGTACTATAGTGAAAGATGACCTTAGTTCTGGAGATTAAGATGGAGAATCAATTTGGGTGCAGGTAAGAAATAGCAAAGGTAGCCCTACCCAAAGTATTTCACACCATAAAAATTAGCTAAAGTAAGAGCAAGATGTCGGGAGGCCTGGAGTGAGAGATCGGAGGCTTGAAGCGAGAGTTCAGGAGGCTGGGAATGACAATTCGGAGGCCTGGAGCGAATGTTCAGCTGGCCTGGAGTGTGAGTTTAGGAGGCTAAGAGTGAAAGTTCAGGAGGCCCATAGCAAGAGTTCGGACACTGAAGCAAGTGTTCGGGAGGCCTGGAGAGAAAGTTAGGAGGTTTAGAGCAAAAGTTCGGAGGCCGGGAGCAAGAGTTTAGAGGCCTGAAGCGAGGGTTCAGGAGGCTGGGAGTGAGAGTTCGGAGGTCTGGAGCGAGGGTTCGGAGGCCGGGAGCGAGAGTTTGAAGGCCCCAAGGCCTGGAGACTAGAGGGCGGGGGAGAGATGTTGGAAGGCGGAAGGTTTGGAAATGGTCGGTGGGGGGGTTGATGAGAGTGGGGGAAGTGAGTTTAGACCTTGAATCTGAAGACGAGGGCAGTGGGTGGTCAAAATTATAGACGCTGAGACTAAAATGCATTGAGAACTGATTGGGACCAGATGATGCACTCAAGCTTTTAGTGGACAAGGAACAATTTATTTGGACGAAATCAAAAAATTCAGATATTATTTAAATCATTAATTTCTTTATATTTTTGAATGCAGATTATTTAGCGAGCTGGATCGCTTTGAGAGCATGGGATAGCTTTGAGCGTGTTGGATACCTTTGAGCGTATTGGATAGTTTTGAGTGTGCTAGCTTTGAGTACACGATCAGCTTTGATAGCAAATTTATTCCAAATTCGAACTATTGATGTCAAATTGCAATTGAGGGCATTGACTACACATGAAAGCAAAAATGATGTCAAGCCACTTGTGGCAGTAGTTTATAAACCCACCGAGCAGCCATGACACTGGAGGACAGGGTTTGCAGCAGAGAATAATGGGGGATTGAAAGAAAGTTATGGTTAAGAGAGCCAACTGCACATGGATAAAATATCTCCAGATGTTCGAGCAGCAGTGTTGCCATATACTGAGGCTCAACAGAGAAGGAGGATACACTGATCTCTGCACCATTCTTCCGATTGAGCTGAAAAGCATGGGAGTTGAGAGACATCCAGTGGCTCTGAAGATCACCATGGCTTCTATGCCTTCAGATTTTTCCAAAGATCAACTGGAGACACGTGTGGGATTTCACAGGCTGAGTTTGACCTTTGTGCATTATTGAACTGACCGTGTTAATCTGGGACAGTCCATTGCGTGAGGGATCATTGCTGGATTTACCCTGGGTGCAAGGTGTTATTGATTGTTTATGGATGACTCTCAAGTCTGCCACGGACCAGCCAGCAGCCTTCATCAACAGGAAGGGTTTCCATTCCATCAATGTTGAAATTATTTGTGGCCATCGAAAGCAGATCCTTCTGATGTGTACCCGATTCCCCAGAAGCAGTCATGGCTCCCACATTTTTCACTGTTCCCAGGTGCCAGAGTTGTACAACCATTCTGAGACAAAATTCAGGAACTCCTTTCCTAACAGCACTGTGGGTCTACCTACATCACATTGTAAGGACCCTTCCTGTTGATTCTTGTAATGACTTGCACAGGACTCAGCCTGCTGGGGATGATTGTTCCCCATGCTCATTGGACTGAGTTAATCCTGCACCAGTGTAAAAGACAGGCTGTTGTAGAGCCAGCCAAAAAGGAATGAGGACCTGGTGAAAGGAAACCGGGTCCTGTGCATGTATAATGCCGTTGCTGAAATAAAGGATTGTTAAGAAACCCGTTGGACTCCCCTCGCTTTATTACAATTCCCTTTTTTCTCTTTTATTTGTGCTATTGTCATTTTGATCCATGGATGCTTAATGGACATACATCTTTCAGTCAAGCAGGGGGAATGAGGAACTTGAAAGTTACAACATAGTACAGAGTGCTAGCTTTGGACAGCAAAACCTTTCGGCACCCGAGAGATCGGCGGTTCTCAGTTTGATTGGTTGGCTGGTGGTCAGTCAATTGGCTGAAAAGGTCTTATTCTGCCCAGAAACAAATGGTGATTGGATCCTGCCCATGCAAGATTTTTTTCAGAGAGCCAGGGGAAAGACAGTTTGAATCCTCGATGCTCAAAGGAAAGGACCCTCTCTCTCTCTCTCTCCCTCAATCCCTCGTGTTTTCTCCAGAAAAGGTGCTGTATTTCTGAAACTGCAGCAAATGTAGATGGATGTCTCTCGCCAAGATGCAGCCTTGCATTTGGCAGTATCTGCTACTGCCTGACGCCACTTGCAGAGCAGACTTGATGGACCGAACCGAATGGCCTACTTCTGCTCCTATGTCTTATGGTCTTATGGACACCAACTGGGTGGTCACTCTCCCCTCAGGCAGTGCATGCAAACCTCAAAGAGGAAAGCAGTATGGGGAACTGACCTTGGCAGAATGAAGGAGGCCATTGACCAGCCTCCGGCACTGAACCCATGTCTGGGGTTGGTAGGGAGGGGGGTGATTCCATGGCTGCTGTCCACCTCTGCAATCTCTGCCCAGACCTGCTGTGTTTTTCCAGCATTTTCTTATCTGTTTTTTTATCTGTCCAGGCATGTTTAATTAGGTGTGATGGTTTTTTCTTCCCATGTCTTTGCAGTTGAAGGGGAATTTGCAGGGATGCATCGCTAGATAGTGGAGCCACCTTTTGTCTTCCCAATGCTATGGCTGCAGCAGCTCCCATTCATCTTCTTTAAGGTCTTCTGAACAAGAGTCAGCAGTGGCGGATGGGTGGGAGGGAGGTAGTTCCTGCACTGTTGCTCAGGCAATCCTTTAAATCAAGGTAGCAGTGCATGCAGCGTTGGAACCATTGACATACAGGCCCAGTACCAGTCATTCAGTCAGCTGAACTGACTATTTGTGCCTTGTTTCCCACCTCTGCTCTTTAGCTGGGCTGAGTTAATTGCCTGGTGCTCATATTCTGCCAGCAGTAGGATGCTAAAGCAGGAGGGCTATCCACTACCAGGATTGCAACATCTGAATAAAATTCACCTCTAAGAATGTAAGAATAGACGTTCTCTCAGGTTCAATGATGTTGAATAGATTGCAGTCTTGGAGAGCATAACAATGTAAAGCATAGTGTCACATATGCTTGGTCAGCTCTCAGCAGTGGCTAAGGTACTGGACCACAGCCACAACTTTTAACATTTTTAAGGAGGTGCAGAAAGATCGATTTGTTCCAATAGTAATAATATATGAAACAGGGCTTCATTATTTTATAAACAAACTTTATTAAAAACAAAAGAAAAAGAATATTTAAACTTTTAAATTTCAACCCTAACAATAACAGATTACATGTAGTTTCTTAAACATAACACACTAGTTCCAATTAAACAGCACTTTAAATGAACAAGCAGCTCTCATTCCACGTACACATACAGGCAAAGGTGATATGTGAAGCACTTTTTCTTCTGTACAGGAAATTCTTTCAGAATCTTTTTCCAAAGCCTGCCTCGGTGGCAACTTTCATAACACCTCCCATTTGTTTTCCAAAGCCTTCTCCCTGTACCTGTTCAAAACAGGTTTCTCTCCACTCAGCCCCTCAAACAAAGGTTTTTTCCCTGAAGTTTTCAGACTTGAACCCATCATTGTTATCTTGGCTGTTTTATTCTCCACTCCCGTTTGTACAAAAGAACAGAGCTATGATATTGATATGCAACTAACCTCCCATTGGCAGACAAAGAGGCCATCAGACCCTGTAATGACTATTAGTTGGTCAGACAGGAGTGCCCCGAAGGAAAATGGATCTCGAGTGACTCACCCTTGCTGAGCAGGACCATCCTTTGTATTCACATTTAAGTCTGAATGGAACAACATAACTCATGCCCGTTGTGGGCGCATCCCTATAACTCCACGATTGCAGTTTTCTTTCCTACAGTCTGTTTAACCCCTAAATTGCCTGCTACATCTTCAACTCTATTTCTGGACCCAATTTCCGAATATCTTCCTCGTGTAACCATAGAATCACTTATAGCAATGTCTGGGTTTCCACGTTTGGCTGTGCATGTCAAGACTCCAGACGTTGCTGTCAGTTTTGGAGGAGCAATGATGATTAGCCCCCATAGATTCCCTGCCATGGTGTATGTATGCTGCTGCAGCTTGTCAGCCTCCTGAGTGTCAATGATGGACCAGGCAAATTCCGCACTGTTTCTCATTGAAATCCATTGTGTTCCATGTGACGCCGGTGCGAGCCCCTCCACAGTCGCTGAATCGGTCCAGGTGCGGCGGCAGTTTTGCTGTCATGGAAGTCCTCAAATCCTGCCCCATGGTCTCAGGAATGGAGAATCCCTCAGCAGCACGGTGAAGCAGTGGTTAGTACTGCTACCTCACGCGCCGAGGTCCCAGGTTTGATCCTGGCTCGGGGTCACTGTCCGTGTGGAGTTTGCGCATTCTCCCTATGTTTGCGTCCCCACAACCCAAAGATGTGCAGGGTAGGTTAATTGGCCACACTAAATTGCCCCTTAATTGGAAAAAATGAATTGGGTACTCTAAAAATGTTTTAAAAAGGAATGGAGACTCCTGCCGTAGATTTGCATCGGTGGGATCCTCCGCTTTGCTGGCAGCGCACCCACGACCATGGAGTTCCTGATGGCATAGGGGTAGCCACAGTTGTAAACCTCATTGGCCAACTGCAGGAACGGAGAAACCCACCCCTGGAGTTAAGCAAAACTCAGGCTGCAGGCACTGTCACAGTCACCTCTCTTCTTGTTGCTGAAGACCCCACACTTCGCAGCACTGCGCACCATGACCTGTCAGTTGGCATCAAAGTCACTGTGGCCTTGAACCTCTTCAGCTCTGACTCCTTCCAAGGATCAACTGTGGACCTTGGTGACATCTTGCAAACAGCAGAAACCACTGCACCTTGCAGGTCCCTGATGCCGTCCTTGCCAGAGTTGGACAGTACACAATAGATGTGGTCTCACAGGTAGTGAGGGCAATTGTTTTAACCGCCATTGCTGGATTCCTTCAGGTTCAGGGCTATATTGTTTGTGCCCATATGAGCCTCAAGGCACCCAAAAAACGCCCACTTAGATTCATCAACAGGTAGGGCCTCCACTCCTTCAATATCTAACTCGTCTGTGACCGCAATACCATCTTCCCCCACATGTGTACTCAACTTCCTGGCAGCCTTCATCTCCCCTTCACGCTTCAAGCTTTAACACTGCTTCAGATTTCACTCCAACCCAAAATGCTTGGATGGATCCTGGAAACCTCGAAAATAGAAGCAGGTGCAGGAGCAGGCTATTTGGCCCCTCGAGCCTGCTCCACCATTCAATGAGATTATGGCTGATCTTTTGTGGACTCAGCTCAACTTTCCTGCCCGAACATCATAACCCTTAATCCCTTTATTCTTCAAAAAACTATCTATCTTTATCTTAAAAACATTTAATGAAGGAGTCTCTACTGCTTCACTGGGCAAGGAATTCCATAGATTCACAACCCTTTGGGTGAAGAAGTTCCTCCTAAACTCAGTCCTAAATCTACTTCCCCTTATTTTGAGGCTATGCCCCCTAGTTCTGCTTTCACCCGCCAGTGGAAACAACCTGCCCGCATCTATCCTATCTATTCCCTTCATAATTTTATATGTTTTTATAAGATTCCCCCCTCATCCTTCTAAATTCCAACAAGTACAGTCCCAGTCTACTCAACCTCTCCTCATAATCCAACCCCTTCAGCTCTGGGATTAACCTAGTAAATCTCCTCTGCACTCCCTCCAGTGCCAGTACATCCTTTCTCAAGTAAGGAGACCAAAACTGAACACAATACTCCAGGTGTGGCCTCACTAACACCTTATACAATTGCAGCATAAGCTCCCTAGCCTTAAACTCCATCCCTCTAGCAATGAAGGACAACATTCCATTTGCCTTCTTAATCACCTGTTGCACCTGTAAACCAACTTTTTGCGACTCATGCACAGCAGCATGTTTTAATATTTTATCATTTAAATAATAATCCCTTTTGCTGTCCTTCCTACCAAAATGGATAACCTCACATTTGTCAACATTGTATTCCATCTGCCAGACCCTAGCCACTTATCAAACGATTTCTGAAAGTCTAAATGCACCACAATCACTCGCTCACCCTTATCTATTCTGCAAGTTACGTCCTCATAAAACTGCAGAAGGTTAGTCAAACCTGATTTCCCTTTCATGAATCAGTGTTGACTTTGTCTAATCCTGTTGATATTTTCTAAGTGTCCTTTTATCACATCCTTTATAATAGATCCTAGCATTTCCCTACTCCTGTTGTTAGGCTAACCTGTCTGTAATTCCTTGTTTTCTCCCTCCCTCATTTTGTAAATAGCAGCATTACATTTGTCTCCCTCCAATCTTCCGAGACTGTTCCAGAATCTATAGAATTTTGGAAGATGATAACCAATGCATCCATTCTTTCCATGGTCACCTCCTTTAGAACCTTGGGATGTAGATTGTCAGGCCTTGGGGATTTGTTGGCATTCAATCACATTAATTTCTGCAGCACAATTTTATTCTCAATCCTACTTTCCTTCAATTCCTCCTCACGAGACCCCTGGTTCCCTAGCATTTCTGGGGAGTTATCTGTGCTGTCCTCCATGAAGGCAGAACTAAAGTAGTTGTTTAATTGCTCTGCCATTTCCTTGTTCTCTTTATAAATCCTCCCGTTTTGGACTGTAAGGGACCTACATTTGTCTTCATCAATCTTTTTATTTTCACATATTTATACAAATTTTTACAGTCTGCTTTTATGTTACTTGCAAGTTTACTTTCATTCTCTATTTTTCCCTCTTAATGAATGTCTTGATCCTCCTCTGCTGAAGTCTGAACCATTCCCAATCCTCAGGCTTCTTTTCTTAACAACTTTATGACTCCTCTTTGGATCTAATACTATTCTTAATTTATTTGGTTAGATGTGCCGGGCCACTTTTCTTGTTGTGTTTTTACCCCAGAAAGGAATGAATAACTGATGCAATGCATAAATTTGTTGATTAAATATTAGCGTTGCCTGTCCACTATCATGCTTTTATATGAAGTTCCCCAATTTATCTTTGCCAACTCTCGCCTCATACCTTCATAGTTTTCTTTGTTCAGATTTAGAACTCTAGTCTCAAATTGGACTTATTCACTTTCCATCTGAATGAAGAATTCTATCATGTTATGGTCTCTGTTCCCTGAGGACCCCACACAACAAGACTATTAATTAACCTTTCTCATTGCACAATACCAAATCTAGGATAGTATGTTCCTAGTTAGTTCTTCAACATACTGGTCTAAAAAGCTATCTTGTACATACTCTAGGAATTCATCTGTCACAGTATTAGTGCTAATTTGGCTTGCCCAATCTATATGTAGATTAAAGTTACCCATCATTACTGTAGCACCCTTGTTACATGCATTTCCAAATTCATGTTTAATGTGTTATTGGCCTGGTCAATAACACATTAAACTGGCTCAGATACTGAACCAGGTGCAGGTTTACAAATGTTAAGACTACACAGAAAAGATCGATGTGTTCCAGGAGTGAGAATATAAGTAGTAGTGGATTTGTTATTTATAAACAAAACTTTATTCAAAGAAAAGAAAACAATATTTAAACTTTTACTTCATAGATCTAACACCAACAGATTACATGCAGTTTCTTAACCTTAACACTAGTTAGTTCTCATTAAACATCACTTTTCATGCAAATACAGCTCTCTTACCACTTACACATACAGGCCAAGGCAACACTTGTATTTAGGAGGCAATCTTTCTTCTGTGAGGGATATTTGTTCAGAATCCTTTTTCAAAGCTTTCTCTCCGTGGCTTTTTATTTCATGACCTTTTCGATGGTTGCTTACATTTTTTCCTGTGCAGCAGATTTCATGGCCAGTCTCAGGGCTACTCACATCCTTCTCTGTTCCAAATTGATTCTCTCTCTCTCTCTCTCAGCTCCGCCCAGCACTTCAAACAAAGGTTGAGGCCCTGCTGGACACCATGGAAGAGAGGTGGGCCACCCTGTTCCCTGGGGTGGGAAGAAGGCTGCCACCGTACACTGGGCAAGGACGCAGGTGGCAGACGCCGTAAGCGCTGTAGGCCCCACCACAAGGACCGGACAGCAGTGCAGGAAGAAGCTGTGCAACCTCCTCAGGGCATCCAGGGTGAGTAGGCAGCACTGTGCCCCTGGCACCAACCCCCATCCCACTTATCCGTAAACCTCTCCCCCACCCGGAGGGTGACCGAACCCCACTTGCCGGCACTGTGAAACATCCAGCCCTGCACCATATGCCAGCACTAATACTGCCAGCCATGGCCACATGCCACAAAGACCACCAGTTACCCACCCCCAGTGCTGCCTCGTCTGACTGCCTAGCGCTGCGCATTTTCTGTCTCACCCACTCCAAGGAGAAAGTGACGCAAAACCGCAGAGAGAGAGAGAGAAGACAGGAGGGGTGTCCGAAGGACCTGTGGCCCCTCACCGTCGTGGAGCAATGGGCACTGAACCTGTTCTGTGGGCCTGGAGAGAGGGCAATTGCCGAGGCAGAAGTCGGCACAGGGCAACCAAGTGATCCCCTGCTGAGTTGAGGTTCGGTGTCCCTTTGGAAAGCTTGGCATGAGCCCCATTCACTTCTCCCACACCACCACTGTCTCACCGCCACCTCACCACCACACACTACCCCGCCTCCCCCTCACCACTCCCACACCACCCCCTCACCACTCCCACACCACCCCCTCACCACTCCCACACCACCCCACCTCCTCAACACGTGATCCAATCATGCATCATGCTTGTAGGATCATCTGTGATGTGGCAGGTCCTTCTGGTGTACCAGTCCCTGGCCCCAACCCCAAATGGATTCCAGTGATGATGCAGCAACGGAAACTGATGTGAGTGCCCAAATGCCAGCCTGAGACACCCTGAAGCACCAGTTCGGGGACGACACTGACATTCCCTCACAGTTGTCTCCAACACTTGCCACCATCCCAGAGACACTCACCTCGGTTGGGCATGTTAGTGAAGAAGCTCCTGGAGCATTATCTGGTGCACACCACAAGTGCAACTGTACAATGCTGGAGGTAGAAATCTCAAGGAGGCGCATGGTTGGAGGGTGCCCGATCTGTTGCTTTATTTATTTATCTCGGTGAACCACAAGCCTTTCCCTTATATCGATCAAATGACCACACAACCAGTTAGTTAGTTAAAAGATGGTTTATTTACATACACAAGAGTTATCTCAACATGCAAACACAATATTTACAACGAGTTAAACTACACCTATCAGCTACAATAACCTGTACTTAACTTCAGGGCGACCGGCACTGTGCAAATGGATAAAGGCCTTGTGGTATTATCAGGTATTGCGGTACCTAAGAGGCTGATGACCATTGGTTAAACCTAGGAGTTTACCATTGGCTGTTGATACGTAGCTCTGCCCTGACAGGTGGAGTATAAGAACCGGTGCCGTCCCAGCAGCCTTCACTTTCTGTACTGAAGCTGCTGGGGAACAGGTTCCAGTCGATTAAAGCCTTCAGTTATGAAATCACTTTGTTTTGAGTGTAATTGATCGTGCATCAATTTAATCGACTAGACTTAAGCTGGAAGGATGGATCTCCGAATCAAACCAGAGTGCCTACAACTCAGCCCCCATGCGGAGAACTCGGCTGCAATATTTAAACACTGACTGGCGTGCTTTAAAGGCTACCTCGAGAAGGCCGGAGGCACCCCCTCAGTAGGACAGGTGGAGAGGGAGAACGGAACGGTCTGGAAGACTGTTCTACTGGCCCTACGGTCCAGGAATCTCCCAGTCTCCCACTGGCAAGAAGTCCTCCCGGTGGCCCTCCATGCCATCCGGTCGCTGCTCTGTACAACTACCAATCAGACACCTCATGAACGTCTCCTTGTTTTCCCCTGGAAGTCCTCCTCTGGGACCTCGCTCCCAACCTGGCCAGCGACACCCGGACCCGTCCTGCTTCGGAAGCACGTGCGGGTGCACAAGTCAGACCCGTTGGTCGAGAGGGTCCACCTGCTGCACGCTAACCCCCAGTATGCCTACGTGGCGTTCCCTGACGGCCGGCAAGATACGGTCTCCCTACGGGACCTGGCGCCCGCCGGAACCCCAAGCGCACCCGAACCATTACCCCACCCCCCCCACAGCACCTCACTGGAGGGTCAGTACTCCCGCCGCTCCTGCCTAGGCCCGCCCACCCACCGACACCCCCTACAGGCGCCCCCCTCCCCCCGTGTCAACCGTTTGCCCCAACAGCGCCGCCTAGGGGTGACAAAGCTGCCAGGGAGGCCGAAACCACGCTCCTGGAGTCACAACGACCTGCACCCCCACCAGAATCACCACTGAAGCCCAGACAATCCAGAAGGATGACCAGGCCACCCGATCGACTGATTGCTTCGCTGTGACTTTAACCGTGAACGAACACTTTGTAAATATTCTCGACAGCCCTGTAAGGAGGTATCACGGCACCTCCATAGCTGATCATACCATGTTAAAGGCGACTGTTACCACTGGCCACCACCCCCACCCGACTCTTTTTTAACAGGGGGTGAATGTGGTATTATCAAGTATTGCGGTACCTAAGAGGCTGATGACCATTGGTTAAACCTAGGAGTTTACCATTGGCTGTTGATACGTAGCTCCGTCCTGACAGGCGAAGTATAAGAACTGGTGCCGTCCCAGCAGCCTTCACTTTCTGTACCGAAGCTGCTGGGGAACAAGTTCTAGTCGATTAAAGCCTTCAGTTATGAAATCACTTCATCTTGAGTGTAATTGATCGTGCATCAGGCCTTTATCTGGATTTCACTTGACTGGTTCAAGAAACTGGCTCTCTCTCTGCTGTGCTCATTCATCAGGTAGCAATCGTTGGCCTTGAACAATTGGGTGGCACAGGCCGGATCCAAAAGAGACAGAACACATGGCTGTGCTCTCTTTTATCCCTCTGGGATTTCGGGCACTTTGGGGCCATCCTTAACCTTGGACCCAATATTTTGACAGGGCTCTGATCACTCTCTTCGATTTCGGCCAATAAAGGGGCGAGTGTCTTGGTAGCTGGGCGGGTCCTTAGCGGTCATTGACCTTGGCAGTTGTGCTTTCTGAGTAAGGGGAGTGGCGGCAATCAGTCTGTGGCTGTACCGGTTGCTTGATTGGAGTTCTATTGTCCTGGGAAGATGGGCCATTAAAATTTAAACGAGCGGGGGTTTCGGTCAGATTTGGATACCTGTGTTTTAAATACACAAAGGCTGTGTATCTGTCTGAGTCCTGGGTTGGCCATAATTCCCATGGTCCTTTGCAGGTGGCCATCTTAGATGGCCACAGATCCCAGGGACTAGCTGCAGTTCAGACGGGTCTCGGGCTTCAGGAAAAGGCATTCCCATCGATAATGCAGATGCAGACACAGAGGGGGTGTCAGCAACCATTCAGCGCCTGAGGTGCAGTTGGAGGATTCCTGCAGGGGTAGGAGGTGGTGCCGACCATGCGTGCTACCCAAGCCAACACTGCATGGGTAGCGCCTGCGTTGGAGGCCTTGGGGGTGAATGTGTCGGCTGTGGGTCAGGATGTACAAAGCCTGGTTCAATCTGTGCGGGCGGTGGCCGAGGCACAGGACAGGACTGCCTTGTCATAGGCAGCTATGTACAAGGGCAATCTGGACTTCACAGCAATGCTCCAGAGGCTGGCCCCATCACAATGGGTTATGAATGAAGGTGTCAACGGCATTGCCCGGGCATTGGCTGACCTGAGCCAGTCCCAGAGGAAGGTGGCACAGTCACTGAGTAATGTGCACAGTCCCAGAGGGCAGAGGCCCAGCCCCTGTACTCCATGGCTGCGAGCATGGAGACCCTGGTAGAGACAAGAGTGGGCCTCCAGGACTGGCAGAGCCTGGTGGCGGGTGAGCCCCAGGAGTTTGTTCTGGTCGTCCCCCCATCCCAAGGAGTACCCCGGGTGTCATCGGGCACCTCAAACAGGGGGAGGTTATGGGGTTCGTGCCGGTGACTCCTACAGGGGAGGTGCTGGAACACCACAGCACCTCGGACTCCTCTCCCTCCTGTCCCTGATACAAAACTGGGTGGCACCACGCCACCTGGGACACACGAGCGACTGCCGGCCCCATCTAGGCACAGTCGCTCCAGTGGAATGTTTCAACTAACCCTCTCTAACCAGGTTGAGGAGGATGCCACATAAAGTGGAGATACCTGTGCTAACACATAAAGTTACACTGCAACCTGGGGCATCTAATCATTTGCTGTCAACGAAGGAAGCACAGGATATGCTCAGTGGATTTTCCCCCATGTGAAGGATCCTATCACCTCTTTCACTAACTCATTCCACTTTACCTTTCTCAGCAGCAATAAAAGGAGCTCCAGATGTCTGGCTCAAAGTGTCATCATTTACATTGTGCAAATAATGGCAGACAGTAGGTCGGGGAAGTTAGAGTACAACCCAGTGCCTTACTCAATACTCTGTGTGATCTGGTAGCCTCCTCCTGACGCCCTCCAGGAAGAGGACCACACCACCTTCTTCTCCTTCATGGCCTCCGACGTTAGTTCCTCATCAGCATAGCTGAAGCAAGGGGCTGCCCTTCCCTCGGTGCCAGGCCGCCAGCGCCCCTGTGCACCTTACCTTCTGATGCAATCAAAGGGTTTGGCTCAAATCATCAATTTCTCCTTTAAAACATCCAGCAGCTTCTTTCGGGAGTTGAAATCAGCCTCACACTTCATCCGACCTGCCTTCGTTACCAGCCCCATTGGTTCTGATTGGACAGGAAACCTGTCTCTATTCAATCTGAGGATTCAGCCCCAGCAAATCAGGATGTTCATCAGTTTTCCACTGGAGGCAGCTTCCAGATGAGACAATCCCAACTCCTGCTCTCTGCCTCCATGGGAAACAAAATCAGCCCCGTGTTTCCACTCTCTGTGGAACTGCAAAAAAGCTGTTCCTCACCTTAAGTCCAATGCTGAGGTCTTTAAGTAGCGTTAGTCGGGGTGGCGCAATCCTCTCATGGGGCTGAAAACATGCTAATGTGACAATTCTTATGCTGTTTGATGTCAATATCTGCCCACTCTGCATCCTTCTGAAACACACATGGCACATCCACTCTAATGCTCTTGCAACCATGGTCTATCATGCAGCCTACATTGTAAATGGCCAGAAACAGTTCAGGTGTCACCCTCCAATCGCTGGGCTCTATGGTGCTGGCTTCAATAGTGTGACAAAGCTGAATTTCGTGACCATTGTATTTCCCTCTCTCTATCTGATTCCTGGTGCATTACTACTCCCTGCCAAATTGCTGACCATGCAGTAGCTGCCTGATTCTCAATGATCTACAATTGTTAAATATTTCACAATTTCCTGCATTCTGGGGAGCTGTGATAACCTATAGCATGATTTCCCACAGCAGAGAAAGTTTGAATTGGCTTTTTGAATTGGATGCTCTGCAAGGAACAAGTGGGCCCCTGGTTGACAGTTTCCAGCAGCAAGTCCACCATGTCTCAGCAACAATTACCGAGAGTGAGATATTGCACCTTCAATATTGATACCCGTAGAACATTTTCTGTCCTTTGCAAATCATCATAGAATTATAGAATGGTTACAGCCCAGAAGGAGGCCAATCAGTCTGTCTTTTTTGTGCCGGCTATGGAGAAAAGCACCTTAGCATCCACACCCCTGCCTTTTCCCTGTTGCACTGCAAACCATTTCATCTTGAGATAATCATCCAATCTTCTTTTGAAAGCCGTGATCGAGTCTCCCTTCACCACTCTCGCAGGAATTGCATTGCAGATTCTAGCCACCGTTGTTTAAAAATGTTTTGCTTCCTGGTTATCTCTAGTTATTTTGTCACGATGACCTTCCGCTGTCAGACCCCATGGGGAGAGAAGTGTTGCCACCCTAATCTCCGTCTTCCTCAAAATGCGAGGCAACAAGGGCATCTCTAACCGTGTGCACCATTCGGGCCCTGGCCGTCACCCAAGGTCCTTCCTCCACCTCCTCCATGGGTTGCCACCCTCCTTGACTGCCACCTCATCTGAGGAGATGCTGTGCTCCTACATGTCTTCCTCACCCAGCTCTTTGCCCCATTGCAGCGCCAGGTTGTGCTGATGCGCAACACTCCACAATGATGCGGGACCCCCTTTGAGGCTATACTGGAGGGCTCCCCCTGACTGGTCCAGGCACCGGAACCACATCTTAAGTAGGCCTATCACATGCTCGGTGAGCGCACGTGGAGATGTTTGAGCCTCATTGTACCGAGTCTTAGTGGGTGTTTGGGGCCTCGGCACTGGTGCTATCAACCACCTCCTGAGTGGGTATTCTTTGTCCCCAAGGAGACATCCCTCCAGCGACTGCTCTCCCTCAAAAATAGCTGGAACCTGTGAGCGCCCCAAGATGTAGCTGTTGTGGATGCTCTCTGAGCAATGGATGCACACTTGCATTATGTGGACATTGAGGGAATGGAATCCCTTGTGGTTTATAAACAGCGTCCCATGCCTCCATGGGGAATGCAAAGCCATGTGGGTCCAGTCTATGACACCCTAATCCTGACACAGTCCAGCTATGCAGCTAAAGCCCTTGGCCCTGCCATCTTGGTTGCTTGGTCCTGGTCAAAGTCAATGTACTGGTGAGCTCTCAGAAATAATGTTCTGCCACCTCCTTTATGCACTTGTATGGGTTGACTGGGAGATGCGGCACAGGTCACCAATGCAGCCCTGAAACAAGCTGCTGGCACAAAGGTTCAGAGCAGCTGGGACTTTCAGGGCCACAGGCAATGGGTGACCTCCCAGCCCATGTGGCGCCAACTCCTGCATCACCTGGCACAGATGGTTCCCCCAACCCTTGGGACAGATGCAGTCTTCTCCAGCACTGGATGCCTGACATCTGGAGATATGATGCTCTTCTCCGGTAGACTCTTAGCTGGTGGTGTCTCCTCCGGCCTTCCTCCATCAGTGGCCCTGCACCTGGTAGATTAGCGGGCACTGCACCTGGTAGATTCCTGGCATTTCTGAGTGGGAACATCATTACGTCACGGGCGAGAGGGTGTAGAATATCGTGAAATGGGAGCTCGCTGGCGAGAATCACATTTCCTGACTCTCGTGGGATTTTATACATTGGTCCTATAGGTTTACAGATTCCAGCTTTGTTTTCGAAGGGAATGTTGGCTTACGCAGCTCAGAGTGGGTTCCGGACCATGTTGTTCCTCATGAGTCAGAGGGGCTCAGTCAAAATGTTCCTGAATCAGATGCTCCCTCACATTGATGGCATCCTGACAATACCCTCATGACTTGTATCGAGTCTGACCACCTCCCTGTGCAGCTGACGGACCTTGATGTTCCCTTCCTCCTTTCCACATCCTGCTTCTTTTTCCTCTGATCAACTGGACCCTCCAGGGCCCCAGTGTCCCCAAAACTCACACCTCTCTGGAACGCCATGGAGAGTGCGGCAGACCAATACAATGAGTGAGATCCTTGCAGGTTGGTATCGCAGGTCACTGCCCAACCAGTCCAGGCACTGGAACCTCATCTACAGAAGCCAAATGGACCGCTCGATTGTCCTGGTGAGCAGATGACTCCCGTTGAATTGTCTGGGTTCCTTTGTGTGAGGCTCTTATTGAGGAGCCAGTAAGCATCACTTCAAGGGATATCGCATGTTCCCTCGAATCAACCCACTGCATTTAGAGGAAGAACTGGAGTATACATTGCTGGAATATGAGGGAATCATGGCAGCTGTCAAGAAAGCTAATGCACACATGCAGGAAGCATTTATTGTGGTTACAGACCAATTGAACATTGAGGAAATGGAATCCTGTTGGGGAACTTGAATGGTTAGTTACTTGTCAGCTTGATGGTCATATGTGTGCAATTAATGATGCCCTGCACCTGAGGGAACCCAGTGATGGAGGTGTAACCCACTTGCCTCCGTGTCTTTGAGGTTATTTGGAATTGAATGCCTTGTACAGTTCTGGCAAGTAGAGCATCCGTGATTTGCGAGATTCAGTGATTTACAATCTAAAGTCCAATGCTGATCCTTGGAAGGAGCCTGAAACAAAAACATTCACGGCCACGGTGACTTTGATAGTTCCTGGCAGGGCATGACCATCAATGTTGTGCAGTGCAGGATCTTTGGCAACGTGGGCACCGATCTCTGTGACCATCTGGCTGGAGAATCACAGTCTGCTGCAGTACTAGTTCTTGCTCATCTCAAGCTAGCTTCATTTCGGGGGTGGATCCAATGTTAAGACTATAGTCTCAGTCTCCTTCTTGCCCCTTGTCCCTCTCCTCTGCCTTCCTGATACGCAATGTTAACTGCTCTTGTCGCTAGGCCCAAAGTCTGAGAGTCTTGCCTTAATTGCTAGCTGCTGCCTTCCTTGTGGTTTGGTGGCCCTCATTATTGTCTTTGGCAGCATTGCCACCTCCTCTAATGACCCGTGATGTTAAGAGAGTGGGTACTCCCTGAATTGCCTGAGTGCTTCCTGTCCATGTTCCCTGCCACCTGCGATGAGCCAATGACATCAGGAACCGAGTATGCAGGCCAATGCTGGCATTTTTCAACCCTCCATTGCCCCTGGCAAGGCTCGATAATTCAGCCCGTACAGTCAGTGTGCTGAACAGAACTGGTTAATCAAACAAACTGTTCGGATTACAACAAAATGCATGTGGCTCCTTAAATGCTAAATGCTCTTTAGATTCTACTATCAAACATGGGTTTTAAAAGATAATCTGTTAGTTTGGTTTGTTATGAATTGTGGAAATTATACAAATTATTGCAATCATAAATTTACAGGAAAGCACTTGTCTAAATATTTTTTATATTTCAAATTCTAAGTATTAATTTACAAATTAAATGTGTGCATATTACTAGTATAACAAATTTTAAAAGTTCTCGTTTGATCTTTAATTGTATGATTTATGTGTTTGAAAGTTAATTAACAACACTTTAATAGCATAATATTCAAACTGAAGAGTTGTATTATATTTGAAATACTTTCGTCCAGATGTATCACACAATTGGAATTGCTTCTGTCACTAATGAATGATAAATACATAAAGCAATGAGAGAAAATTACCTTTAATGGTATGAATTGTGCTGTTATTGAGTTGCTCCTCCCACAACTCTTCATGGTGCTGAGAAAGGAAGGTTTTTACTATTTTCTTTTTGTCTCTAATGTTCTCCAATAATTCTCTGGTACGATTGGACAAAATGGGTTTGGCGAATGTTCTGTCCTCAAAAACTCAAAATTATTGTCAACGGTCTATATTTATTTTTAATTCTTTCATGGACATCGTTGGCAAGGCCAGCGTTTGTTGCCCATCCTTAATTGCCCCTGAGAAGGTGGTGATAAGCCGCCTTCATGAACGGCTGTAGTCCATGGGGTGTGGGTACACCCACAATGATGTTCGGAAGGGAGTTACACATCTTTGACCCTAGCTACAATGAAGGCACAGTAATATAGTTCCAAGTCAGAATGGTAAAGGACTTGAAGGAGAACTTGAAAGTTGTCATGTTCCCATGCACCTTTTGGCCTTGTGTTCCCACATGGTGGAGGTCACAGGTTTGGAAGGTGCTGTCGAAGGATATTATAGAAACCCAATCTGCACATCAGAAGTGGCTTTCTGCTTCAAACAGGTAGGTGCTCCATCTGTCCATCTCAGGACTCTACCCAGGACTCTACCCAGGATACTAGCATTAACTGAGCCAGTATGACTTTTAGATTGTGAGGCTGGGGTTCTCCATTGTGAGTTCGCCCTCTACTGCCACTAGTGAGTGTGGTGTTGGGTGCTCTGGTGCACAGATGAGCCAACACAGTTGTATGTGGTACAACTCTATTTTATTTTAACTCTTATAATACAGTTCGTTCTGGATACTCTGCACGTGCTGTCTCCCTGAGTGTGTCGTGTAGCAGGTCTGTCCTGGTCCTCCTCTCCAGCTAATACTGACCACCAGGTGTCGTGTTTGTGCTTTTATATCTTTCTGTGATTGGTTGTGGTGGTGTGTGTTCTGATTTGTCTGTTGGTGTGTCTATCATGATGTGTGTGTTTGAATATCATGACATCCCTCCTTTTTACAAAGATATGTGCCTACGTGGTTATAAATATAATCGTGTCGTGAGTGCATCTAAGAGTGTGTGCGTGTGTTGTGTACAGCGTGTGTATATGACGTAACTATTTACATGGGGCGATGTCGGGTGCGTCACACTAACAAGGTTGTACCATAACAAAACATAAATGCGAGAAAAAAAACAACTTGAACAGTGGTCCGGTCAGATGATATCTGGAACGATAAACAACAACAGGTTATAATACAGAAGTGTTTGACTTTTTGAACGTATGAACAGCGTTATAAGTCCAGTCTAATGGGTGACCGCCTCAAGAATAGGCTGGTCCTCAAGCCGGTTCAGCTGTGGAGATTTGGGTTCACACTGGTTCACCTTGGACTGTTGGAGGTGATGCTGTTGCCGAAGTCTCTACTTTTCCATTTGTTGTACTTCGTGCAGTGCTTGGTTTTTCATTCGTGCAAATATAACATTCAACATCTTTGTTAGTGTTGCCTTGGCTGTGGTTTGGTTCTGGTGGCGATGGAAGGGGCATGATCCGTGGCATCTCCACAAAGTCATCCTTGGGAACCAGTGGAGGATCCGGCGTGTGCGTACGGTTCAGTTGCGAGCGTGGAAGGCGGCGCAAAACTCGCTAATTGCGCCTACGCACCAATCCATCCGCCCTGCATGCCAGGAACAAGGTGGAGTCTTTTTTCTTTTTATGTTTGTGGTGGACGGCATCTTGTAGCCGATGGGTCGTTGCCATCGAAGTAGCACCATCACTAATATCATGCAAGGCGATGACTGTGCCAGATGTGGATGTTGGCCGAGACCGTGCACGCTGGTTCCGGCCACCTGCTGTGCCGGAAGGGCGACTCCGCAGAGAAACGTCGAAGCATGTCGCCTTGGAGAGAGAATTGTTGCTCGCATCAACTGGCGATGGCGCGAATTGGTGTGTCCGTCTTGGACCGCCGCTGCTGGTTGCCACTGCTGACCCAGTGGGACTGCCACACGATCCATTCCCTGTCGACGTGGCATCCGCCGTCACCCTGAGCGTGCCATCACCGAGGCCGCGACACCACCCATCCGGAGCAAGGTCTGGAGTGCGCGAATCAGAGTCGGTGCTTGGCTGCTCCCCATCTGGAGTCTGGTCTGCCTTCCGTCGATGCCCCCCGTCCGGAGTCCCAACAGGTTCACTGGAGGCAGCCGAGATTCCCTGAAGCTGCACTTCTGGAGTCGGAACATGCAGGAATGCACCAACCAGTGGAGAGGCTCGAGCCATCGAGGGTGGAAGCGGTGCGCCGCCACCGCAGTCGTCAGTGGTCCCACCGTGATCCTCGAGTGCCTCGGTACGCACTAGGCGAGGTCTGTCACCTTGCACCTTTTGCATGGGAAGTGGGATGCTGTCGTCACTCGTCTCACATCCCGTGGATAGATCCTCATTAGCAGCTTGCTGTTCACTAGGGTTGGGTAAATTGTCAGACTTTTCATCTGGTGGTGCACACCACGTCGGTGGACTGTCATTGTCTTGCCGTTGTCCTTCATTTGGGCTTTTCTTCTTTGGAATTTTAAATCTTCCCCCAGACATTGCAGAACCTTGTTTATTACCCCCAAATTCTCCCATATGTATGGTCTCGAATATAGGATCCAATGTTTCTATCGACATTGTACTATTTTCCAAAGAACATTCCGTTTCACTTTTCTTCTCAGGTACCTCATATGTATCTTTGTCTAATGTACATGCCTTCATGGTCTCTGGGTCTGATTTTGCTGGGACTGGCATGGTCACAGTCTCTCTTTTACTGTTCTCAATTGCCCACATTATACTCCCCATACATAACTGCTTAATCACTGGGGTTAGTGTGGTACAATGGATAATCGGGTCGACCTTATCTGCATCTTCACCATTAGTGGAAAGCACACTTGGTTCACTTGAAACTGCTGCGGGTTTTAAATTCGTTATCTAGCTACTCGATGTCGGTGTCCTCAGGATTCTTGCTCCAATGTTCTGCTCATTTATCAGTGGAGTGTGTATAGGTTCAATGCAATTAATGTTCCCCTCAAGGTTTGAAGAGTCATTACTGACTAACTGCTGGTCTCCGAAGTTGGGACTTTGCGGCGTTGTGTTGAAGGGAGACATTTGTCCCTGCTGTAGATATGATTCAGGTTGTGTTATTTCCATTACCTGAGGATCAATGTCTTGTCCATTTTTTCGATCCGTACTAGAACACTGGTAATTCTCAGTCTGCTCCTTGCAAGTTAAACATTCAATTAATTTCTTTAGCAAATCCTCAGCATCCTTCTGTGACCGTGCAGCATTATTAATCTCTGTTCGGCTATAATGATCCTGAAGGTCAGCGCATAAACCTTTTTTCTTCGGGCTTGGAAGAGGCGATTCCTTTGGCTTGTCTTCAGTTGGGCTTGAACAGTCTTCAGCGCTGTGCCCTTCATTGTAGCATGAGAGACCGTCATGGTCATGCTGCTGTGTAGTGGAGCATGGTAGGCTGTTATAGCCTTCTTGCTGTTCACGTGAGCATGGCAGACTTGCATCGTCTGCCGCTGGTTGGTCAGGAGAGGTTGCTAGACCCTCATGGTCTTGTTCCTGCAAGGACCGCACATTGGATTCTTGCGTTGCTTCTATCGTGGAGGCTGTCCACAAGCTCTCTGTGGAGGCTTGTGACACTGGAGTCACTTCTTGTTTGTGCAAGGACTGCGCTCTGGAGTCTTGCATTGCTTCTATCGTGGAGGCTGTCCACGAGCTCCCTGTGGAGGCTTGTGACTCTGGAGTCACTTCTTGTTCATGCAAGGACTGCGCTCTGGAGTCTTGCGTTGCTTCTATCGTGGAGGCTGTCCACGAGCTCTCTGTGGAGGCTTGTGACACTGGAGTCACTTCTTGTTCGTGCAAGACTGCGCTCTGGAGTCTTGCGTTTCTGCAATTGTGGAGTCTGTCCACGAGCTTGCTGTGGAGGCTTGTGACACTGGAGTCACTTCTGGTTCATGCGAGGACTGCGCTCTGGAGTCTTGCATGTCTTCTTTCATAGAGTCGGGCACGTTGAGCGGGACGTGGACCACGCTCTGTGTGGCAGCAGGGCGCTCTCCGTGTGCTTGCAGCACCTCCTGTCTGTTAATGTCAGGCTGCAGCATCATCCGGTACTGATAAGTTGGGACGTCATATCTGCTGGATTGAAGATCCTCAAATCCGAAAAATGAATCCGCATCTGCGTCGGATTCAATGTGGGGGCCGCCAATGTGCAACACGAAAGGTTCGTCCGAGTCATAGTCGTATAGGACCACGGAGCTATCATTGGGCTCGCGAGGTCCGGAAACACTGTAAAGATCGTCATCGAAGTATTCGAGGTCGGAATCATCGGCTTGTGCGTAGGTAACTGCTTGTCGGAGGGTTCTTCGGAGGTCAAATTCATCTCCTGGGTCAATTTGCGCAATGTGCTGTCATTCCAGGTGAGGGAAGGTTGTTTTACAGCTTTAACAGATTTTTGTTTTTTTGATTTGGGACGTTTCCCTTTTAAATTGGATTTGGGACGTTTCCCCTTTAAATTGGTGCAGTCTGGGGCCTCTGACATCCTGACGCTCGGTATGTAGCATGGAGGAAGCGACTGCGCATGCTCAGATCGCTGTTCCTTTACCGATGGCCGTTTTCTTGACTGCGCATGCGCAAACGAAACTTCCGGTTCTGCGCACTGCTCGCGCAACTGTGCTAGCGTGATACCTTTAGCAAGATGGCCGCCGACCTCGACCCAGCCCTCTCTCAGGCCCGGGATTTCGGCCTCTGGGAATTCGGGCTCCGGGATCCCGGCCACGAGGTGAGTACTGCCGCATTTCTTACCTTTACTTGCCGATTGGATTGCGTTTTCTTCACAGTACTTGGAGAATTTGTCCAGGACTGCCTGGTAATCGTACCTTTGCTGCCTCCTGAAGAACCTGAACCTTGTGAATATTTCTCTTGCCCTTGCACCGGCGATGGTGAGGAGAAATTCAATTTTTTCGCTATCATCCAGGTCTTGGAGTTCAGCTGCCACCAGGAACAATTCGAACACTTGCCGGAATCGCCGCCAGTTTTCGCGGAGATCGCCGTAGCACTGGAGCGGCTGCGGAACCGGGAGCTCTATCATTTTGCCTGGGCACTGCTGGTTGTCTGTGTACACTGAGGTATGCCGGCAGGTATCGATCCACTCCTGTACCATGTGGTGTTGGGTGCTCTGGTGCACAGATGAGCCAACACAGTTGTATGTGGTACAACTCTATTTTATTTTAACTCTTATAATACAGTTCGTTCTGGATACTCTGCACGTGCTGTCTCCCTGAGTGTGTCGTGTAGCAGGTCTGTCCTGGTCCTCCTCTCCAGCTAATACTGACCACCAGGTGTCGTGTTTGTGCTTTTATATCTTTCTGTGATTGGTTGTGGTGGTGTGTGTTCTGATTTGTCTGTTGGTGTGTCTATCAAGATGTGTGTGTTTGAATATCATGACAGTGAGGACGGAGAATCTGGCGCACAGCCAAATCTCCCATTCACTGCAGTGGGATTGGAAAATCTGTTTCCGTGAACGGACGGAGAATCCTGCCCATAGTGTCCTGTTGAGAGGCATCAAACTGTCCCTTTGCAATTTAAAAAGTACATTTTGATCATTTTGAATTTGTTTAACCATTGGGAACCCTTTTTTCAAACACCATTCCCACACTTAACATTCCGGCAGGAATTATTGGATGGTAATCAAGAGGAAGGACACGACTCAATTTTTCAAAACTTTTGTCTTGTTGTGACACTGAAGCTAATTTTTATACCTCCACCATCTTCCTGGCAGAGATCTGTAAACTCAGCCCACTGAGTCAATTTTCACCCTCATTTTTATTTTTTTCAATCAATAATTTTTTTAGCTTTTTCAAAATGGTTCTCATACATAAATCACATTGCAAATATTTAACTAACATTTAACAATCCCTTCCTCAGCCAGAAAGCAATTAATTCACGAACTACTCTTTTCAAAGAATTTACAGTGTAGGAGGCCATTCGGCCCATCAAGCCTCCACCGACTCTTGGAAAGAGCACCTTACCCAAGCCCTCACATCCACCCTATCCCCATAACTCTGTAACCCCACTCAACACTAAGGGCAATTTTGGACACTAAAGGCAATTTAGCATGGCCAATCCACCTAACCTGCACGTCTTTGGACTGTGGGAGGAAACCGGAGCACCCGGAGGAAACCAAAGCACACACGGGGAGAACATGCAGACTCCGCACAGACAGTGACCAAAGCCGGGAATCGAACCTGGGACCCTGGAGCTGTGAAGCAATTGTGCAAACCACTGTGCAACCGTGCTGCCCTCCCCTTTTGCTGCTGACTGAGGTTAATTCCTCAAAGTGAGATATGAACAGACGGCATCTTTTATGAAACACCTTTCTAAGTCTCGAAGCTTAGAAATTCCATTAAATCTCCCAACCATATTGAGGCACAGGGTGGAGAAGCTGACCTTCAACCCAATAAGATCTACCTCCTCGCCACCAGAGAGGCAAAGGTTAAGACATCTGCCCCTGCTCCGGCTAATCGGACACCCCATATATGGCTCTCAGGGGACTGGGTGCTAAGCCCTACTGTAACACTGTTGACATGATGCTGAAGAAGGTGTTCCAGAATTTCCTCAGTTTCAGGCACGACCAAAACATGTGTACATGATTGGCCGGCCTCCTCCCCCAACTGTCACAAATGTCCACAACCCATTCAAACATACCCTCATTTTAAAATATGCAAATCAGGCTCTCATTATTTATCAAGCTCTGACAGCAATTTTAACCCGAGGACTAAAGCTATCATCTTGCTAGGCCAATATGGCGGAGTGAGTTGGAAGAGGCTGAGAAAGGTGAGTTCCTTTTATTATTCTCCCATTTCCTTCTGGGTGAAGAGGAGCATGAGTGTTCCCTGGACCCCAAAGCAAAACATAGGTCTTTTCTGCTGGCCATTGCTCCTGATTCCCCAACCTAATAACCTACCAGTGAGAGATGGGGACTATTTCTTAAAGGCCCCAGTAGCCAAATCAAATCATATTCTTATGAGCCAAACTGTGTTCCAACAGGCAGGAGATCTATCGTTTAAGTGATAGGTCTCAGGGACAGAGAGTTGGGATAAGAGGGTAATTTTCAGAATGGCAACCTGTAACTATCGAAGTGCCACAGGGATCAGTGCTGCAGCCTGTGGTATTATAGGTATTACGGTTCCTGATAGGCTAAAGCACCATTGGTGGAAACTGTATGCTTTCTATTGGTTAGAATGTATGATAGCTCCGCCCTGCTAGGCGGAGTATAAGAACCCATGCTGCCCCAGCAGCCTTCATTCTGTACTTGAGCTGCTGGGGGAAACATCAAGCTTATTAAAGCCTTCAGTTGGACTACAACCTCGCTTTAGTGGTCATTGATCGTGCATCACAGCCACAATTATCTACATTATGTTAATAACTTGGACAGGGAAGTGAATGTACTATTGCCAAGTTTGCGGATGACACAAAAATAGATGGGAAACCAAGTAACGAGGAGGACACAAAGAGTCTACAGAGGGATATAGACAGGTCAAGTGAGTGGGCACAAACGTGGCAGGTGGAATATAATGTAGGAAAATGTGAGGTTTTACACTTTGGTAGGAAGGATAAAGGAGTTGAATATTATTTAAATGGAGGAAGACTGCAGAAAGCTGCAGCACAGAGGAATTTGGGATCCTCATGCATAAATCACAAAAAGCTAGCATGCAAGTTTAGCAGGTAATAGAGAAGGCAAATGGAATGTTGCTGTCCATCTCAGCCCCTGGCCACACAACCCTTGCCAGGGATTTAAAACCAGAGCATAAGGATGCGAGTTACTCCTTTTCTCAGCTGTATGGCTCATCACACCATGAGCTACGTTTAAACAAACCAAAGAAAAACTGTGATAAGGTTTTTGCTTCAGTGATAATGAATAAAGAGGAATTTCAACCCATGAATTAGAATACAAGGAGTGAGTTATGGCAGAATCAACCTCACAAATTTAAAGGCTTCACTGCAGACTGGCTCAAGGCCAGCTTATTATATATGGTAATTACAAAAATTATACTTCCTGTACCCAGCTCTTTCAGAATAAAATAAGTATGCTGGAGGGCTTTTATAATCAGCAAAGTGTTTGCAAAATGGCCTGTAGTGAGCTAATGTAGGTGGGGGATGTTTCAGTTCTTTTATAACTATTTTCCTTATTTACATTTCTGCCAAAATGTAGGATAGTAAAAGCATGATAGAGGAACATGGAGACAAATTCATAAGTGAGGAAGAACTCTTAAAGTATGTGTGGACTTATGAAGATTGACAAGGGCCGAAACAAATTGGCTCAGTGCTGTGCCTCTACCAAAATAAACAGTGATCAATGATTTTTATGATCACCATGTATACTTAGAACAGATGCTTCTTTTTGCCACCTTTCATATCGCCACATAAATACTGTGGCAACAAGATCAGGTCAGAGGCTGAGAATCCTGTGGTGAGTAACTCACCTCATGAATGCACGAAGCCTGCCCACCATCTACAAGGCACAAGTCAGGAGCCTGATAGAATAACCTCCATTTTCCTGGATGAGTGCAGCCCCAACAACACTCAAGAAGCTTGACACCATCCAGGACAAAGGAGCCCGTTTAATTGGCACCCCACCACAAATATTTACTCCCTCCACCACTGATGCACAGTATCAGCAGTGTGTACCATCTACAAGATGCACTGCAGGAACTCAACAAGGCTCCTCAGACAGCATCTTTCACCTCTACATGGGACTCCATCACCATTTGGTTGTTCCTCTCCTAACCACACACCACCCTGACTCAGAAATATATCACTGTTCCTTCACCCTCATTAGTGCAAATTCCTGGTGCTCCCTCCCTAACAGCACTGTGGATGCATCTACACCACATGGACTGCAGTGGTTCAAGTAAACGCCTCGCCACCACCTTCTCAAGGGAATTTAGAAATGCACAATAAATGCTGGCCTGGTCAGCGAAGCCCACATCCCGTGAATCAATAGAAAAATAAAATCCCAATGCCTGTCTATCGTCCTTAAGCCTCTTCCTGCTGTCTATATTTACAGTGTTCATTCAGTCCCCAATTTAGAGTGACACCTCAGTGCACATGCTCTAGAGCTGGTGCTGACTTCTCTGCTTCTCACCATTGAATTTCACTTTCAAATCTTCTCCTAACCTTGTGTGTTGTATTTTGCCCAGTAAAAACCTTTCACTCGAAATGTCAACATCTCTGGATAGATTTGAATGGCCGATGTGTGACAGAGAAAAGATGAAAGTAATTTCCTATAGTCGTTCATGGGATCATTCATGTGGGCATCGCTGGCTGGGCCAGCATTTATTGCCCATCCTTGAGGGTATTTAAGAGTCAACCACGTTGCTGTGGGTCTAGATCGAAATGTAGACCAGACCAGGTAAGGATGGCAGATTTCCTTCCCTAAAGGACATTCGTGAACCAGATGGGTTTTTAAAATGATGCTGTTTTCATCGTCGTGGGCTTTTAATTCCAGATTTTGATTGAATTCAAATTTCACCATCTGCCCTGGTGGGATTTGAACCCAGGTCCCCTATGTCTCTGGATTATTAGTCCAGTGGCATTACCATCACTAAATCTCCCACAATCAACATCCTGGGGGTTACTATTGATCAGAAACTGAACTAGACTAGCCACGTTCATAATGTGGCAACCAGGGCAGGTCAAAGGCCAGGAATCCTACGGCGAGTAACTCAACCCTTGACCCCCCCCCAAAGTCTGTCCACCATCTACAAGGCACAAGTTAGGAGTGTAATGGAATACTCTCTACTTGTCTGGATGAGTGCAGCTACAACAACACTCAAGAAGCTTGACACCATCCTGGACAAAGCAGCCAACTTGATTGCTCCTCCTTCCACAAACATTCAAACCCTCCACCACCGACGAACAGTGGCAGCTGTATGTACCATCTACAAGATGTACTGCAGTAACTCACCAAGGTTCCTTAGACAGCATCTTCCAAACTCAAAACTACTTCCATCTAGAAGGATAAGAGCAGCAGATACCAGGGAACCCCACCACCTGGAGGTTCCCCTCCAAGTCACTCACCACCCCCACTTGGAAATATATCGCCATTCCTTCACTGTCGCTGGGTCAAAAACCTGGACCTCCCTCCCTAACAGCATAATGGTTGCACCTACACCTGAAGGATTGCAGTGGTTCAAGAAGGCAACTCACCACCACCTTCTGAAGGGTAACTAGGGATGGGCAATAAATACTGGCCTATCCAGCGATGCCCACATCCCAAAAATAATTTTTTTTAAAACAACACCGCTACGCCATTGCGTCCCGGTATGGATCTATGAGGTAGAGAAGGAAATCACTCGTCTCTTTCTGCTTTGGCTTCAGCAAGGGCATATTGCCTTGGATTATTTAGAGAAAAATAAATTGAAAAGATGTGTTAATATTATGCAACCACCATAACGGTCACTCTGTACTGAGACTGTGATAATGAAAGATGGGTGGTGCACAAATAAACACACAATAATAAAGATTCCGTTGGAAGGAGCTGGCTTACATTAGCTTCTTTGGATTGTGGTCATTCAACTTCTTCTACACAATAAGAAAGTACTGGGGGTGACAAATGTGATATTCACTGCCATTTCCTTCCCTTACAAGGGGCTGGATTCTCCACCAGCGGGATGCTCTATTTTGCCGGCAGCCCAGGCGTTTCCCGACAGCGTGGGGCTGCCCCACAATGGGAAACCCCATTGACCGGCCAGCGTAACGGAGCATCCCGCCGGCGGGGTGAAACAGAAATGTAGTGCTCCCAACGCCTTGAAATTTACCACTCTTTTGTTGGCCCATGCTCCCTTTGCTCTCTGCCAGGATACTTATTTCCTCTAATGTTGTGAGTTTCTCTGAAAGCAGCAGCAGATCATTACCTCCCACATCTCCCCTCTACTCCCCAATGGCAACAAATCAGGACTTCACTGAAGCCTAACCATCCTGTGCTGCTTTTATCCCCCTTTCCGTTGGTATAACTAAGGCATGGCAAGTTGCATTTACACAGCCTTCTTACCTCTCCTTTGGTACATGATTTCAAAATTCAGTATGGGATTAGGACTGAGCTGTTATGTCAAGTCTAAGTTAAAACTCAACTTACTTTTGTAATATTCCATTATAGCCAGGAAACAATAAACACTGGACAGGATTCTCTGTTCGGGAGACCAAGTGCTCCCTCCAGAGTAGAATCGTTCCGGTTCTCCGCCGACACTAGGGGCAGGGCACGGTATGCAACTCCCTCTCCTTTGCCATGAAAATTTATGCATGGAGGGGATTTTGCAGGATTCCATCAGAATCCCGGTACAGGACCACCATTTTGAGTGGGCGGCCTGATACTGAGGTCCGGCAGACGGCACCCCTCCCTCGCTCAACACAAATCCTGACAAGTAGGGACATCCTCCCACCCCACCACCTTGGGAATAACAAGTAATCTCCCCCACAGCACACACACATAAGAGTGACTGGACCCTCCCCCCCCTCCACAACCCCCCAGCAGAACCCCCCCCCCCCCCAGTTACTCCCCAGCCCCTACTGGCAAGTAGGGTCATCACCCCCACCCCCACCCCCACCATAGAAATAACATGCCCTCCTCCCACAGCACGCATGCACCCCCCCAACCCCCCAGCCTCCTTCAGCCTCCCACAGATGCCTTTGACGTGTTGCGGGACTGTCAATCATAGCAAGAGTGGTTACAAACACTGGGGTTAGCATCAAAGCAGGGTAATGGAGATGCATGCAAGCATGAAGGAAAAGATCAATGAACAATCCAGCAAGCAGCTGTTTCTGGAGTAATAAAAACATCAATCATTGGCTCATGCAATGTATTTCTGTGTGAAATCGAATGAAAGATCTACATTTAAAAGGCTGTCAAGGAATTTCAAAAACTTTAAAGTGGACTTGGCTTTCCAGAAAGCCTCTAACACTTGTAACACCCTCTGCTTTGAATACTTCAATCTGGGGCAGCAGATGTTAAGAAAGGATAAATGGTGGCACGGTGGTTAGCACTGCAGCCTACGGCACTGAGGACCCAGGTTCGAATCCCAGCCCTGGGTTACTGTCCGTGTGGTGTTTCCACATGCTCCCCATGTCGGCATGGGTTTTTCCCCCACAACCCAAAGATGTGCAGGTTAGGTGGATTGGCCACGCTAAATTGCCCCTTAATTGGAAAAAAAAATAATTGGGTGCTCTAAGTTTATGTAGAAAGGATAAATGAAAATGCCGTTATTTTTCAACCTACTGTGTGGGCTGGTCTTCAGGTTTCAGGCTGAAGTATCTGATGAGGGGACTTATTCAGGGGTCTGTCGTGTCAGGTACACTGGGATAACACTGGCTGCAACTGGATGCAGCATAGATCAAAAAGATACTCCAGACCTTGAAGTTAGTTCAATCAGGTTTATTGAACTAATAGCACAGTTAGCACAGTTCTCTGTGAGTTTGACTCTGCTAACTTAAGTGTGGTCACTCTGTCTGACTGAACCAGACTTGCTCTTGGCCACGTGGTGGGGGTGTGAGATTGTAACAACACCCTTGACTGACTCTCTAGATGTTCATCAGTGGAAAGAGGCGGAGTGTGAGTGCCTCGTGTCTTTTATAGTCAGATCCCACCCCTGAGTGTCCTGCCTGCTTATTGGTCATGTCCTGTTCTCTGTGTCCATTAGCTGCTTGTCTGTATATCATTATGTGTGTGTTCGCATATCATGACAGGGTCCTTGTTAGAGATCTATGGGGAGTCTCTATTGAAGGTCTCTGTTGGGGTTCTGATGGAGGGTCTCTGGTGGAGTTCTCTGTTAGGGGGTCGCTGTTGGGGGTCTATGTTTGGCATCTCTGCTGGAGATCGGATTAGGGTCTCTGCTGGAATGATGGTGGTCTCTGTTGGGGGTCTGATGGAGGGGTCTAATGGGGGAGCTGATGGGGGGGCTGGAGTTGACTGGGGGGCTTTATGGGTCCAATGAGCAGGACAGGGGACAGGGTTTGCGTTGTGAGGGGAGGGGGCCCTCTGATGGACTTGGGGGGGCATCTACAAAACACACTTAACCCTTTGACCCACTGCAAGGTCCACCGCCTCAGGGCCATTCTTGAAAATATGTGCACCAATCCATGTTTACATGAAACCCGGCTGAGAGACCTGGAGCATCAGGTGGGGCCTGGACGATTAGGCTTCCGGCCCATTAATTCCAGCGCAGCAACGAGGTTATGTAGCTCACTGCCGCCACCATTGGAGGACCGGAGCAATGGAACTGGGTGCTGATCTTGTTTTTAGCCCGAGACTCGATTCTCCACCAGATTGGGAACCCAGCTAGCAGTGGCAGGCAGGGGAGAATCCACCCCACTACAACTGATTAGTGGATGAACTAGTGCATTATTTGGATTGGTTTAGCATTGGGCCCACCATCCTCTGTACCATTCAGTAAAAACCAATGGTTCCGGTGAGTAAGCCACATTCCAAAATTCCTAAGAAACTAATGAATAGGCAACTTGCACTGGACACCTTACATTTAGAATACAAAAGCACATAATACGGTTAATCAAAGTCACAGCAGGTTATATGCATCATTTATTAATAAATATATACATAAAATTAACTGGCATGATTAATGCAGATTTTTGAATAAAACAGGAAGGTGAACATTCAATGCAACAATTGGACTTGAATACATTTAAAAATTGACAGCATCAGCCAATTAGCAATGCGCATGTGATAATTTGCCAGTCGAATATCTAGCTATCTAATCCGAAAGGAAGAACATGCATAGGCAGTCCTCATGCAATTAATTTATAACTGACTGAATAATATGTAAATTTTCTGATTAAAATTCATTTAGCCAAATGGACTTATTCCAATAAAAAAATTATAGGAATCATTAATTTGGATCTAAATGGAAAACGGTAAACCATTTGAAATAGGATGGCAGAGTTCTAAAGAAAGAATGGCACTCTGCTTATTTCAACAGTGTAACTTTCATGATTTACAATTTCAGTATAATAATCCAACAAGCCTCAATCTATGGGCTCAACTCACTCTTTGTGAAACTTTGACTGTATTCCGTGAAAGTGGCTCTCTTGTACCTATTCCAAAACACTTTGTTGGAAAACTTGGAAACTTGATTGTATTTTACATTGCAATATTTATCCAGATCTTTTGTGGCTGTAAATCTGCACCTTATATTCAAGTGGGGAGGACAACCCTTTGAACTTCTAACCCTGCTTGATAATGATAAATTTTGTATTTGAGTCCTCTAATTCCAAATCGAGGGCAATAACCTTCTAACCATCATGTACTCCTCAATGTTATTCTGGAATAGCTAGAAGATCTCATTGTTCATGGTGAGTCAGTTTTTCAGGAGCGGCACTATGACTGCTCAAAGAATTCAGAAATAACTTTCTGAGATGCACTTTGATACAGTGAAGTAAGTATTTTCTTTAATTTATGATGGATTATCTGGAGTGGGTTCCCTTTCCGCTCCCATGCCTGGGCACCAGGCAAGTGGAGAAGCGTAAAAATGCGCTCTGCCTACAATAATGTGAACATACCTGTTTTGATATTATCATGCTGACACAGCATATACCTTCCATTGTCATGAACCTGTGCTGAGGACCGAGGATGAAAAGGGGGACCTGGAATAGCAGTAATGGCTATCATTTGCAGGGCCTCTGATGACGTCAAAATGCAGCAGATAGAAGACCATCTTACAACGATCCTTTTTAAAAGGAGGAATTTACACTCTGGCCGGGCTTCTCAGGTAGCACTGTGGCCTATTCAAATCCTTCATTCAGAGAGAGACTGGATTCAGAATTGAAGGCTTAGGGTGTCCCTCCAAATTAGCACTGTCTGATAATCAGAGTGGAAAATGAGAGGGAAGAGGGAAATAAGTTGTATTTGTATAGTGTCTTACTCATCCTTGCGATGCCTTCAGCACTGGATGCTTCATAACTAATTAAATACGTTGGTCGTATTTCTTATTGCAACGCAGGGAAAAAGAAGTGCAATGAGATGGTTCTAGCTCTCCTGCTGCATTGCCATATCCGCACTGCCATGTTGATCCAACCGTTTACTTCACCCCCAGGGAATCCTCACAGTTAAACAAAGTGGACTGAGACCAGGTGGTACCGATTTCTGATCCATTTCTTCCCTTTGGCCCTTTGGACTAAGCGTTCCCAACCATATAAAGGGGAAATGTGGCCCATGTGTCACCTGATTCAGCTTGGAGGCTTGAGGATGCCTTATGAACTTTAGCTTTTTCAGGGAGGGGTGGGCTTCAGAAAGCAAATGTTCTTAAAGGCATTTCAAAAATACTAAACGATAGTATATAATCATTTTTCTGTTCGCGGTATAATCTTTCTTTTTAAACTGTTGAAATTTACCCCAGATTTTCTTTTGCTGTCAACTTTTAAGGATGGAATAATTGAAAAAATTATTATTTTTGTCTATTTTGTTTACCAGTACTCTTGCAGTAACACATATTCAATAATAAGCAGAGATGAAATATCATTCTGTCAATGCACAGTCAGTGTACAGATCAATGTCTTCCCTTAGTTTCAATATTAAACATTATTTTTATTAATTTAGGTAATACTTTTCCCCAACACATTTGGCACTTGCTATAAAATTCCAGCTGGGCTGTGGAGGGACCTTTTGTTGCATGGAAAGGCTAGGACTTTAATATGATAGTGAAAGGAAATCCCAGAACTGTAAGCTAACTCACCATCTGGATCAGGCACGGCATCCATTTCATTTATGTTTTAGCACAACAGAAATCACACTACCCCGAATATAGACCTAACTGTTCGCACGATGGAAGCCCTATTAAATTTAATTTAATGTTTATCAGTTATCCCACCAGTATTTATAATCCCAGGTTTGAACTCAGGAGTGGGGAATTGGGTGGAAAGGGGTTGCAGCAGGCAACTAACGCTTGGGTCTCTTCTGCACGATCGTTACCTGTTTCCTGCCCAAAGGATTAGAAGCTGAAACTGGAGGGGCGCAGTGTCAGGTGGCAACATGCTGTTGCTTAGAACCAAACTCAGGTAATTCAGACACTCTGGTAATTCAATTGAGGGGGCAGCCTGAGCAAGGTGCACCTAAATCTTTGTCTTCTGACAGGAGAAGAACTCCTGTGAGATCAATGTGAGGCATGGGTGAGACTACCAGTCCTGTTTCCACTGAGTGGGCAGGGTTAATAGAATTGCAAGAATATGTGATGTAAACATTCCTGAGGTGAGAACGTTTTTTAAACAGTGGTTTAATGTACTTTGTATGAATTACACTGTTGTTTTGAATTATTACGCTTTGTGCAACCTTTGTGTTTAGCCCCACAGCACTGTGTTGTGTGCAATTTGAACCGCTGTTCTGCTTTTTAATTTTTTCTTTTTCCCTTTTATTATTTCCACTGACATGGTCTGAATTTCCTTCCATCGATAGAACTGACATTTATTATCAGTCCGTTGTCAGCCAGCTATTGTTAATACTTCTCATTTCCTCTCTGGGTTAATTTAATGTGAAATAATAATGTTTTCCGTTCCTAATCACTCTGCCGTCCTAAGACTAAAAACGATGCAGTGACCTAAAACCTGCTTCATTTTATCAAATGGACTATATTTTTCTTTTTTTTGGGTATAGGTTGCCAAACTGGTGTCAGACACAGTACAAGGCAGCTGCAATCAGGAGTTTGAATAGTTCCTGAGAGAATCCTTCTGTTTTAAGGGCGACCTAGTCAGAGAAATATTGGTGTGTTAATCTAAAGGGGTGGGATTTCGACTGTCTGAATTGTTGGTGAACTCCTGTGATAGAGACTGGCTGGCCCACTTCTCATTGAAATCGAGTTTCCTGCATCAAAACATGCTTCCCAGTGTTCAAGAGGTCAAACTGCAGAACAGGAGGATTGGGGTGGATTATTGATCTACGGAAGCTGTCACAATATTTTCTCTTCAATGAACTCTGAGGAGCTGAAACAGATATTTATCCTTTATTAATCCCTGCAGACTTACTACCTTAACACAGAAGCAGTCCTTCAACAATGAAAATTCAGTATCCTGCTATAATTGCTACTTTAATGCAATGTAATGCTATATTTATTAGGCAGTTAAAATGAATTCTAGAGCATAATTTTAATATTTTACTCTGCGTGTGCTGAAGATACAGTTACACCCTTTCCACACAAACATCCTTGGATTTTCGTTCTCCAAGTGTTGACTTGGTGCCCTCTTGAGGTTGCAGCGGTACTACAAGTTATTTCAGCTCAACCAAATTTCAACATTTAAACATTCATTAAAAACTGCATTTTCCACTGTTCCACCTTCAAGAAAAATAGAAGAAATCAAAACAGAGTATTATGAGCAGGACAAAAAAAGCAACCAGGGGCCTGGTGTAATAAGCAAGGAGCTTGTCTTCTGGGAAAGACCCTGATAATGTTTGCTCGCTCAATCACAATGACTAAGTAGTTATCATTTATCATAATATTGCTGACTGTTTTTCAAACTCATTCCTTTACCATAAGTTTTCTGTTTCCTATTTCACAATTATCAGTGTAACATTAGAATTTTAACTGCCAAATATGCCATATAAATTGAATGTCTGATTCCCTTTTCGGGAGACAATTTTAATTTATGCTGGATTTCTGTATTTTGTCACTGACAAACTAAGATCTGATGCGAAAGAGGTAAATCAAGTGTGGATGGCACAACAGGAGACACTGCCAATGACCGAGTATAAAACATTAGGTAGGATGATGGAAATAACCAATAGTGCCAACCAGTGGCATCAGCACACTAATAACCTGGTGTTGATGCTCAATTTGGACTCTGCCAAACCCACTTAGCTCGTGATTTTGTCACAAACGCTATCCATCAATAGGTAGAAGAGCTGCTTGCCATATGAAAGGTGAGAGAAAAACTCAAAGCAGCATGTGACTAAGAATGGCACCAAGACATCCTCACAAAACTGCGGCCAGTGAGAAAACTCTCCAGTGACTGGAGTCATACTTGACATGCAGGAAGTTGGTCATGGCTCTCAGAGGCAGATTATCGCAGCTCCAAGATATTTCTGGACAACCTGAAGCAGAGGGTATGGTGAGGCGCTAAATGAGTACTTTGCTTCTGCCTTTACCAAGATAGAAGATGGTGACAATGGCCCAGTTGAAAATGTGGGTGTTGAGGAACTGAGCAGTATAGTGATAGATAAAGAAGAGGTGCAACAAATGTTGGCAGCATTCCAGGTAGAGAATTCTCCAGGCCCGGATGGGATACATCCTAGATTGCTCAGAGAGGCGAGGGAGCAAATTGCGGAGCCATTTACAGAAACTTTCCAGACCTCTCTGAACACAGAATTAGTCCCAGGGAACTGGAGGATCGAAAATGTGATGCCGTTGTTTGAGAAAGGGGCTAAGGATAACCCAGGAAACTGCTGACCTGTCAGTTTGACATCAATATTGGGAAAACTGATGGAGACCATAATACGAGATAAGATAAATGTAGACTTAGAGGAAAATAAGCTAATACCAGACACTCAAAATGACTTTGTCAAGGGGGGCAGGTCATGTCTGACAAATTTAATTGAGTTCTTTGACGAGGTGACACAGGAAGTAGATGAGGGTAATGCTCTGGATGTTGCATATTTGGACTTTCAGAAAGCATTTGATACAGTGCCACATGGCAGGTTGATTAGCGAACTAGAAATGTTTGGGATTGATGAGTTCTTGGCAGCATGGATTAGAAGTTGGCTAAGAGAAAGGAAACAGAGGGTAGGTATAGATGGGCATTTGTCAGACTGGAGACACGTTGATAGTAGTGTTCCCCTGGTCTCAATATTAGGACCCTTGCTTCTTCTGATTTATATAAACGATTTAGAGATGGGTGTTGAAGGTAAAATCTCTAAATTTGGAGATGATACTAAGCTAGGGAGAATAATGCATTTTAAGGATGACACTGAGCGACTTCAGAGAGACATTGACAAGTTGGCCAATTGGGCAGACACCTGGCAGATGAATTTCAATGCAGAGAAATGTAAGGTAATGCATTTTGATAGAAGAAACATGGTGAGACAATAGAGGCTCAGTGGTACGACATTGGCAAGAGTATAGGAGCAGAGGGACCTTGAGATTCAAGCGCATAATTCTCTGAAGGTGGCCAAGCAAGTTAAAACAGTTGTTAAGAAGGCTTATAGGATCCTTAGGCTTATACATAGAGACATAGAGTCTCTAGGAAGCAAGGAAATGGTGCTACGCCTCTACAAATCATTGGTCAGACCACATTTGGAACATTGAATTCAGTTCTGGGCACCTTAGTTATGGAAGGATGTTAAAGCCATGATATTCATGATATTCATATAAACATATCATGGTGCAAACACACACACACACTGATGGACAGATCAACGGACCAATCAACACACATGCAATTTCACAGCCAATCACCAGTAAGAGCACGCACTATAAAACGGGGAACACCACAGTTCCCGCTCATTCCAGCAGGAGATAGCTCAGAGCACAGAGCTCACAGCGAGCCACTCAGACATACACCATGTGCTGAGTGCCTCTCTAAGATAGTGCAAGGGCTGGGTCCACAGGTTAACTAGTAAAGTTTGAACCACAGCCAGAAGTATACAGTAGATGTTATCAAGAATAATAAAACAGAGTTGTACCATCTACAACCGTGTTGGTTCATTTGTATAGCGGAACACCCAACACGACAGTTCCACTCTGGGATCTGATTGGTCCCAGTATTAACTTCAGCTAGGATTATAAACTACCATCGACGAGGCTTAAGTCAGGGCCTTTCTTATTATTTATTCAAGAAGGACCAATGAAGATAGTTGTGCTGACTTCACATTGAGAGTAGCAGAACCACATTACTTTAGGCTGGTACCAACTTCCCACATTGTGGAACATGGACAAGGAAGAAAGGCATGCCAAGTATCTTGAATAATTGGAGCATGCCTTGTACGTAACAAGATGGGTATGTCTTTAGGTGTACCTCAACTAGCATATGACAAGAATTACTAAACAAAACAACGTAACTAAGTAGCTTTGCATGTGCAAGAGAACTGTATTTCTTTACCTAAAGTAACTGCAAGATAGCTGGGGACAGCCTGCTCAGGAAATTCCATTGCCTCACCAACATTTAGTGCCTGCAGCAAATATTATATCTGATGGAGCGGACATGAGGCATTTTATTTTTATATCTGATTTTACATTTAAGAAGTGTCGAATAGTGGGCACCTTTATAATACAATGAGGCTATCCTAATTCGACTTGATCTTGCAAGGCACTTTAAAATTAAAATTGAATGAAGGACTGAATTTATTTAAATCTGCAAACTTTTCGAATGAAGGTAGTAATATTGTCATTCCAGCATGAAGTACACACTTCCTTGTGTGCTACACAAAGTTCATTTTGAAACACATTCCTTCTTTTTCTGCTCTCCTTTGTTGAGGCCATTGACTTGTTCAGCGTGACCTACAGAATGGGCACTGGTCAGCCCACTGCACTGGTGACAATTATTTATGTGTGAACTATGACAGGAAGAAGCAGCAGACAATCTGACAGCTGAACTCAATTCTGCCACTGTCTGAACAGGAAAAAGAAGCTGATTATCTCTTCCCCGATCTGCAGAAGCACCGAGGCTACATGTAACATCTTTACTGTTACGCTTGTTAAATTCAGTACAGATTGGGGATTGAACCTGTGATCTTTCTGGTCTGAATGACTCAGAAAAACGTCATATTTTTTTCAACTGGAGTTCTCTAACTCGTACGCTGTAACTTTGGAGAAACCACAGAAACCACAGGGAAATGGTGTACTTGCCAGTAATCAGGTGTGTATAGATGTTTTTTTATTTGTTCTTGGGATGTGGGCATCTCTGGCTGGGCCAGCATTTATTGCTATCCCAGAAGGCATTTAAGAATCAACCACATTGCAGTTGATCTGGAGTCACATGTAGGCCAGACCAGGTCAGGTAAGGATGACAGATTCCCTCCCCTATAGGACATTAGTGAACCAGATGGGTGGGTTTTAGGACAATTGACAATGGATCCATGGTCACCATCAGACGTTGTTAGCATTATGCTGGGTTTCTGGATCACTGGTCCTGTGACAATACCACTACGCCACTGCGTCCCCAACAGATACTCTGTTGAAGGAAATAATTGGTTGAACCTCCCTGGAAATTCTACAACAGTGACTTTGTTGGTAAATTTAAACAATACACAAGGCAGGTAACCGCTGAAAGCGGATTAGCTATCCGTTCTACACTCCAACATACTTTACTTCCCATTAAGTCAAGGGAAATTTAAATTGGGCAGGGTTTTAAAAGAGGTCTTTTTTCCACTGGGTAGGTTAAGACCTTTTACATCTGTGCCATCAAGGAAACTTAAAAGACAGTGGTACACTGAATTCCCCTTATCAAAACATCATTTCATGCAAAGAAATGTGTTCTACTGTCAAACAACGGGAGGATTCTAGATGAATACTTCATCCAGCTCCTAACAAGTGGTGCATGTTTGGTTCTTTCACAGACAAATCAGGATCTTTTTTTCAACAGAAATGGCTCCCTGGCTGAGGTTGCAGATATTTCCCTTATTTAATCTTGCTCTCCTTCGATGAGCAGTATTCTGAAGTATTTACAACATTTCAAGTTTGATTGTCGAATACATGCGCTTAACTCTCTCCTTCCTTGTTTGTTCCTAACTTGGTTCATTAAAAAGATGAGCACTGTTAACTGCTTAGAAACCAAACCCTTTGCTCGCATATAACCTGCCCAGGTATCATACATAGTATGGTAGTCAAGGAGGAGTCCGGAAAGGAGAGTCAAAAAAGGTTCATTTCTAACCCTTGATATAGGAAATGTGTACAGAAGCAACAGTACAAGTCCCAGTTGGGACTATTCTGGAACCCCAGCTCCTACCTGGGTCAGGTTTTATCCTGTGGAATTAATAGGTCCACTGAGGGGCCTCCGTCCCTCAGCGAGGGAGCTCATACACCATGAGGAGCACAAAGTAAGTGGAGGGGGGAGTGTAGCATGTCAGGGATCATGGTCTCCGCAATGGCCATTTGGGGGGTACTATTTGCTGGTGACTGAGCCCTGACAAAGTCACCGTTGGAATCCTCAGATGCCTGGATCTCCATCTTGGAACCGGAGTCCACCACCTCTCACATCTCGGTGCCAGGGCCCCCAGTGAACGGCATCTCCAGGCCTGTATGTGCCGGGTGACATGGCTGGAAGATGGTTCCTCTGGTGGGATGTGTCCTAACACTGGCTCGCTGCTCTTGAGGTGTGTAATGTTCTCTCTATGCACGGATGGCGGAGTGTTTGCAGTTGAAGTGATCAGAGAACATACGGCTTTGTAAATGAACAAAACTGTTTATTACTTTACTAAATCACTAAAAAGTTTCCATGATGTAAGATCACAGGTGGATATTACAGCTAAATACAAACAACTATGGTTAACTCTTATTAATAACTGTTGACTAAGGAGCTGCTCGATATGCGACTGTACTCTGTGCTTGTTGTCCAAATTCTGTCTCTCTGTGCTGTCCAGGAGATTACCTTCTATCTCCATGAGGCCTGTCTTCCAGTGACCTACTCCTGTCACCACGCCACCTGCAGTCGGATGCTAGAATCTCAGTCATCTCAGTCTATGCATACAGCACCTATCATTTCTTACAGTTCAGTTATTAAATTATATTCTACATATCATTACAAGGTGGTCAAGGTGCTTCCACACTGTCCATTTGTGAGTCTATACGTAGTACAAGACTCGTCCGATCTGTTGTAGCACAGTCCCTATAATCCAACGGGCTCTGTTCCTGTGGTTTTGGACGTACAATGTGTCCCCCGATTGGAAACTCCTGGTCAGTGTCCGCCTGTCTCGGCCATGCCTCTACAGGTCCTGACTACATTGCACTCTCTCACCAATATCAGGGAACATGAAGCTAAGACGGGTCCTGAGCCATCGCTCATAAATAGTTCAGTTGGTGCTACACCGATCATGGCATGTGGCGTGGTCCGGTAACTAAATACAAATCGTACTAATCGCGTTTCCACGGATCCCGTGGTCTGTTTCTTCATACCTCCCTTGAAGGTTTGCAACGCTCGCTCAGCCTGTCTGTTCGAGGAAGGGGATATGGGGCTGTCTGGTTGTGCCTCACCCCGTTTGTCTTCATAAAGTGCACAAACTCGTCACTGGTGAGCAAGGTACCATTGTCCATAACTAGCATCTCCGGAATGCCATGGGTGCTGAAGGAGAGTCGTAGTTTCTCCATGGTGGCCTTCGATGTGGTGGATGACATCCGATGGATGTCCAGTCACTTGGAGTCGGTGCCTACCGCAAGTAAAAATACGGAACCTTCAATCGCCCATCGAAATCGGCATGCAGGCGCGTCCAAGGCCAACCCGGCCATTTCCATGGGTGCAGTGCTGCAACTGGCAGAAGCTTCTGATGCTCTTGGCACGTGGTCCACTTTTGGGCCAGTTGTTCAATCTCGCCATCCAGGCCTGACCACCACACATAGTTTCTGGCCAACATATACATTTTCGACATCACTGGGTGTCCGTTGTGCAGGTCCTGGGCTATAGCCCGTCTGCCTTGGTTTGGGATCAGGACGCGAGCACCCCTCAGGAGGCTTCCGTCTTCCACACTGAGCTCTTGCGTCTTGGTTTCAAAGGCCTGTCGTTCTTTAGGCAGCTTTCTTTGCTGACCCCGTGCAAGGTGATGTGGCGTATTTTTGCCCATACTGAATCCTTTGCGTCCAGTTGCATATCTGAGTGACCGTGACCAGCAGGAGGTGGGTGGGGGAAGGGGGGGGGGGGGGGCGGTGCGGGCGCATGTTGGTAATGGGAGCCTGCACAGCGCATCCGCATTCGCAATCTGCGTTTCTAGGCCATGCTCAAATATTTACCCTGGAGAAGGCTTCCTCCTGAGGCGCTCTCCACACTCACCTTAATGCTTCTTTAGCAATGCATGGAGCGGGTGGTTGCCAGGTTAGGAATAAATTTCCTGTAGTAGTTCATGAGACCTCAGAACGACTGCAACTTTTCACGTTTTACAGAATGGGGGCTTGTCTTATCGCTCACATGTTCTCCTCAACCGGGTGTAGGCCGACACGATCAACTCAATACCCCAAGTTCGTGACTTCCCTGGCTTGGAAAACACACGTTCCCCTATTGAGGCATGCACCCAAACACGGAAAACCAGTGGATGACTTCCTCCACTCAGCTGCTCCCTTTCTGTGGCTCCAGTGACTAGGACGTCATCCAAATAAACCGCCACATGTGGTAGCCCTCTCAGGGTGTTCTCCATGACATGTTGGAAAATTGCACAAGCCGATAACACTCTAAATAGGAACCTGATATGTTCATAGAGGCCCCTTGGGTATTGACGGTCACGTTATGTCTGGAATCGGCGTCCAAATCCAACTGGAGATAGGCGTGACTCATATCAAGCTTGGAAAATGAATGAACCCCAGATAGCTTCGCGTAAAGGTCTTCTATCGTTGGCATTGGGTACCTGTAAGGAGAAAGGCCTTGTTTACGGTCAACTTATTATCCCCACACAGGGATACGGTTTTGTCAAGCTTTAGTACCGGGGCTACCATCACTGCCCAATCGGCAAAACCGGCCGGGTGATACCAAGGCCATCCAATTGGCTGAGCTCATCCTCAACTTTCGACAGCATTGCATAGGGTACCAGGCGGGCCCAGAAGAAATTTAGCTGGGCCTCAGGGTCTATGTATATCTTGGCCACGGCCCCCTTAATGTTGCCAGAACATCCTGGAAGACGTCCGGGTACTTCATCAAGAATTCATAAAGTCCTCCGGTGCCCACCTGCAAGATCCGTTGCCAGTCCAGAGCAGGAGGCATTGTAGCCAATTGCGGCCCAGGAGACTCGGTCCAGAGCCCTGCACTATTATTAATGGTCGCCGAATGGACTGCTGTCCATAGGTGATTGGGATCACAGTCATGCCTGCTATGGCTGGGTGTTCCCCATGTAGGTTGCTAGCCTTACCTCAGTGTGTGACAAACTCAGCTGTTGAATCCCCGTCCTAATTTTCTTGACTGTCTGTCTCCCTTTTACTGAAACCGTGGCTCCTGTGCCAGACTCAATATTCAATGGGTGGCCGTTTACCTGGCCAATTATGCGGATGGGGGAAACATGCGGCAATGCAACCTAATTTCATGCATTCATCATCAGCAGTCTGTTCCAGGTGGAGAGGATCCTGGCTCTGGGCTGGCGTCTCCCTTGGTTAGAATGATGGGTTTGCTGGCTGACCTGTGGTTTCCTAGCTTCGTTAGCCACAAGTGCTGCACCTCTGCGGATTATCCTCCATCGACTCTAGGGAGGTGTCCTGCCTGGTTACAGCGGCCCTCAGCCAATGGGCTTGGTCCCGACAGTGTTCGGGCATCCTCCTCAGAGTTCACCCATCCACCCATCTTTGTATCATCTGCAAATCTGCAGATACTATATTTAGTTCCCTTTTCTAAATCATTAATAGAAATGTGAACTGTTGGCATTCTACCTAGCATAGATCCCTCCGGTACCCCACAAGTCACTACCTGCCAATAGGAAAATGGGCCATTTATCCCAAATATTTTGCTTCCTGTCTGTAACCAGCTTTCTAGCCATCTCAAGAAACTACCTGCAATACCATGCACTTAACTTTACATGGTAATCTGCTATGTGAGACCTGCCCGAAAGTGTTCTGAAAGCTAAGTAAACCACATCAACTGGGTCTCCCTGGTCAACCCTACTAGTTACATCTTCAAAGATTTCCAGTAGATTTGTCAAAAATGATTTACCCTTTTGTAAATCCATGCTGACTTTGTCTGTTTGTACCATGCTTTCCAAATGCTGTGCTATGAAATCCTTGATAATGGACTCCAGCAACTTCTCTACTACTGACATTAGGCTCACTGGTTTATAGTTCTCTGTTTTCTCTCTCCCTCCATTTTGGAACAGGGGTCTTACATTAGTTACCCTCCAACCTGTAGGAACCATTCCAAAGTCCAAACAATTTGGAAAATGACTGCCAAATATCTACTATTTTTAGGGCTACTTCCTTAAGTACTCTGGGATGAAGATTATCAGGCCCTGGAGCTACATTCGCCTTCAATGCCATTAATTTCCCCAAACCATTTTACTACTAATGCTAATTCCTTCAACACCTCGCTAAAACTTGTGTTTCTCAGAACTTCCGGTACATTATTCATGTCTTCCTTTGTGAAGACAGAAGCAAATTATGAATTTAGTTGCTCAGCCATTTCTTTGTTCCCCGTTATAAATTCCCCTTTTCTGACTGTAAGGTGCCTAAGTTCGTTTTTGTCAATCTTTTTCTCTTGACGTACTTATAGAAACTTTTATAGTCAGTTTTTATGTTTCCTGCTAGCTTACTTTCATATTGTATTTTCCCTTTTTTAATCAATCCCCTGGTCCGCCTTTGCTGAATTTTAAATTTGTTAGCACTATGGTTCACAGCGCCAGGGTCCCAGGTTCGATTCTCGGCTTGGGTCACTGTCTGTGCGGAGTCGGCAAGTTCTCCCCGTGTCTGCATGGGTTTCCTCCGGGTACTCCGGTTTCCTCCCACAAGCCTCAAAAGACGCGCTGTTAGGTAATTTGGACATTCTGAAGAATTCTCCCTCCGTGTACCTGAACAGGTGCCAGAATGTGGCAACCAGGGGCTTTTCACAGTAACTTCACAGTAAAGATTACTACCACTACTAATCCTCAGGTTTATTGCTAATTATTATGCCTCTTCATTGAATCTAATACCATCTCTAATTTCCCTTGTAAGCCATGGTTTGGCCCCAGTTATCTTTCTACTCTTGCGCCAAAAAAGAAATAAACAACTTTTAGAGTTCACCTATTCATTTTTTGAATGCCTGCCATTGCTTGTCCACTGTCTTTCCTTTCAGTAATGTTTTCCATTCCATCGTAGCCAACTCATGCCTCATACCATCATAGTTACCTTAATTGAGATTCAGGACCCGAGTCTCAGAATCAACCACATCACTATCCATCATTATAAATGATTCTATCATATTATGGTCACTCAACCCCAAGGGTACTCTTACAACCAGATTGCCATCTAATCCTTTCTCATTGCACAACTACCCAGGCTAAGATGGCCTGTTCCCTTTTTGGTCCCTCAACACATTGGTCCAGAAAACCATCCTGTATACACTCCAGATATTCCTCCATTATTGTACTGTGACTAATTTGACTCATCCAATCTATATGTAGATTAAAGTCACCCATAATTGCAGACGTTCCTTTATCACATGCGTCTCTGATTTCCTATCTGTAGAGGTTACATAAATGGCTTCAGTGTTCTTTCATGCAGAATCAAGAGAGCGGTGAAGGGTTAATAAGGGTTAATGCTGAGGAGATTTTTAAAAATCACTTTTCAGGTAAAGGAATAGAGTATTTGTGGGATTTTGTCATCCCATCCATGGCGGGGTCCGTTGTGAGCGAGAAGAGAAAATTTGACTTTCCAGCAAAGCTCCGTTCATTTTCAGCGGCACCAGAAAATCCCAGGCGGGAACGAGGATGGAAGATGATGGAAATCTGCGCGTTTCTCTGGTATTGTCCATGGCAGGATCCATTGCTAGCATTCTAGCCAAAGCTCCATTCACCTCCAGTGACACCAGGAAACCCCAGCCACGAGGACGGGAGATTTTGGCACAAGTCTCTAACTGTCTCTCCACCTGTGATTCTCAGTATGCCTGGTGAAGCAGTAACAGATATACAAGAAATGGGACTCTTGGCCGAGGGGCGCCAGGAGCTGGGTCAGACCTTCTCTGAGCAGTCCCATTGTGTTCTGACAGGCCTATACCTGTTGCACCACTGTCTTGGATCTTACTTACTGCAGCTCCTCATCCTCCAACTGTTCCCCTATCTTAAAAGATGAAGTGGAAATAGTAACCATGATAATCAACAAATATTTAGCCAGAGTAAGTAATGGGACAACAATCATATAAAGAAGTAGCTCCAAGCTAATAACTGTCTTAGAAATCTATTACTCACGATGGCACAAAGATCCCAATGACCTGAGTGGATGAAGCTGGGTGCTCCTTCACTTACATCTGCCAATCATCTTCATATCTTATGTATATTGAGCACAAAATGCAAGTGAAGAAAACTAACTGTAAAATGTAGAAAAACGGTTTGGATACAGAAAGATAAGATCGATATAGTGAATCAATATTAGTTGCACTTTTTCTGTCAAAGTGCTTTCGGTAGTTAGAAAGCACACATGGCAAATCAGACATAGCATCAGAAAATGCTGGCAATACACAGCAAGTCTGACAGCATCTGTGGAGACAGAAACTGCTGTTAAAGTTTTGGATTGCTGACCTTCCATCAGAACAAGACAAATCTGACCCCCTGGTTACAGTGATCAGTAACTACATCGGTCAATCAATCAACCATTATTTGACGCACATTTCCACACATTCGATGTCTGGTACATTTCAGTCTGCTGGAGTGTTTCCAGTCCATATGTTCCTTTCCACGAATGCCTTGAATTGGGGGATTCATAAACAGAGAACACAAATCAGAAATGACAAACTACCAGCAGATGAGTGCAACATAACACCTAACATGAAAGAACATGAAGTTACTTCATTCTGAATAAATGGCAGCATCTTATCGTCTGTGACACACTTAAATGCATTAATTTAAAACCAGTCCTAATATGTTCCATTAAACATGAAATTAAGTACGTAGAATGTAGTAAATTCATAAATCACATTATTAGATGGAGTTTTAACAAATACTTCGAACAATCCATCTAAATTACTGTTCATCTGCTGAAACATTTCAGTTTGGCTTTTGCTGGCCATTAACAGCACACAGACATTTCATTTTTCTGCTTTTCTACTTTGATGTATCCTCTGTGACAAAAAAACTTTATTTTCCATGCCTTTTATTACTTTAATATGCTATAGAAGCACAGATAAGAATAAACGCGCAAGTTTGTGCACTTGGGCTCTCCAAACGGCCTCTTGAATGTAACCAATAAAATTAGCACCCATTTATATTTTAAGATGCAGTAGAAAAGTGGCTCTGTTGGAACAGTCTTACTACTAGCAATAAACAGTCACGTTAACAAAAGCGGCTGTTTTAAGCTGACAGTGCAAACTTGATCTTAAAATACTTATGTTTATTATCAATGGTTTTCAGGAATTACAACACCCAATAAAGAAAAATACAACAAGGAGCACTGCCGATAGAAATGTTAGCGAGAGTCCTCTAGGCAGGCAGAAACCCAAAGGCTAACTTGTGAAACCCTTGACGGTATGGGTGTTAATAGCTGCTGAAAAGCTACGGAAGTCTTTTTCAGTGGGCTATGTTTATATGAGTGGCAGTAGACCTGGTGGGGTAACTTTTTCTCATCACTGCCTAATCAGTAATCTGGTAGAGCCGTTTCCAGAACCCACTCAGATATCACTCCACTGATTTTGAGGTGGGCTCGACAATGGTTGGAAAATCTGGCCCATCAGATTACCACCCAGGTGCTGAAGATGAAAGTTTACCCTGTGCGTCATTTAGGTTGCCACCGCACAAAAACTCACTCCTGAATTTCTCTGCCAGTTCCTCGGATTTCCCACTGTAAGTTTGGTGGGACATCATAACAACCCTGGAGAAATACATCAAATGGCCAATTCTGTAGTGATCTGTACATCTGTACATACATCTGCACATACACCAGGGACTGCAGCACAGATGTAACAGTCACAGCATCACTAGAGGGAGCATCAGAGACAGGTATAAAGGGTCGAGCCCAAGGCAGGATCCGCCTCTTTTAGAAGCACAGAGCTAGGGAGCAGCAGCACACAGAGAGAGCTTAGCATAGGCAGATTACCTTAGTTTCACTAGAGATACCTCTTGACTGTTTTACATCTAGTTGAGCTCTGGAAGCAGAACAAACCCTTTGAATAAAGTGTTTGTCTTAACTGTAAGTCTACAGTCGTTATTCAGAATTAGAGAACATAAATCCCATGCCAAAGTTATAACTGGAGCACAAAAAGGAAGCCCCTACGGAATTTGAGGGCTTTATTCCTTAGAACTGCATTAGTAATGGATTGGGTGAATGCATCATGATGTAGTTTTGTAGACCAGTAAATGTCGACATTTGATCTTTGGTCCATTTTGTGTCCACTCATCTGAGGCAGAGAGAAGCAATACAATTGCCATCGGGATTCCCAACTAAAGAGGAAATACATCTGCTAAAGGTCCTACTGCAGACTGTACATACTGTCTTAGGATTTTTTTTCTGTGATGCCCCCTAAGATGGATCAGCAGTCGCTTTCTTTTTTAAAAAAATATTTTAATGAGGTATTCACGCAACAAATATAATCACAAAACAAAACAAGCCAACAGGGCTGCAAATAACAAACTCAATAAAATACCTAATACCCTACCATCCCTCCCCCCACTTCCCAAGCCAGCAGTCACTTTCAACAATCAGCCATAAACAAATGATAATTTGGGCAATTTATGAAGGAAAACTCAGGCAGAGTGTGAAATTATTGACAGTTTTTTTGTTTTGACCAAAAAAAATACTCAATGACTATTTTTCTTTTATGACTGTATTTCTTCACTAAAAATATATATTATTCACAATAGTGCATCAGTATGTATCTTAGTTGACGTTTAGTACAAATAACTCCTTTTATTGTATCTTGATAATTCAGGACACAACATATGGATAACATTTTCTTCAGCTAGATCTCCATTCTGTTTCTATAATTTTGGTATACTAGATTATCACAGCTTGTCAAAGGTTATAACTCAGCCACCCTTCCAAAATTATACTTAACATGGATGATAGATCAATGTAATTCAGCAAATCATTCTGATAGAGTTCACCGTCTGCATGAGGATTGAAAAAGATCAAAGCTCCATTTGATTACGTTAGAGTTTCTTAGATACCAGTTCTGTTAGCTGCAAGGATCATAAATTACATGAATTTGGACAGTCTCTAACCAGTTCCCAGTGGATGAAGCTCCACAGAACAAAATTGGCTATAATTCAGCACTAATTGGCATTAAATTGACAGACACATTCAGACAGTCAACAAGAATGACTGGTGTGGGAAGTGGAAATGTCAGTGGTGTATTCAAGAAGATTGTGATTAAGCAGATTGTTGGCCAATGCAGGGTAATCCTTATCCTAAATCATTACGTACAAGATGGGATGTTTGATGCTGCGGTATTACTGAACTGTTAATTTAATATAAATACAAATAAAACATTTGACAAGGCGGGATTGCAAGAATCCAACAATAATACAAATTGTTCCCATATGACATCATCTATCGAATAAAAATATTTCAAGTTGTGTTCATCACTTCACACGTTTCAAAGTCAACATACCTGAAAGTATCTCATCTCAAATATCACAAGTACATGTTGGGCTGGATTCTCCCAAAATGAGACTATGCCCCCCATGCTGGCGTAAAAACGGTGGGGTTTTACTCCCGACATTCCTTTTAAAAAGTTGAACTAATTCAATGCGCTGCAGGGGGCTAGCAGGGACCTGGAGAAAATCTCACAGCTTTAGCTGTGGATACGGACTCCCCCACTTCCAGTTTGGAGTCCGCGCAGGTGCACGGCAGCGGCGGTCGCGCCGAGTTCCATGGTGGACTCGGACCGCAGAGCCACACAGAGAAAGGAGACCTCCCCGATCGGCCACACGACCGAGCCTGAAACCACGCAGATCTAATCCCTGGCCGCCTATAAGGCCCCCCTGGCCTCCGATCCCCCCTCCCCCGACCAAGGCACGCCAGCATCCCGACCGGCAAAAGATGGTTAGTTCCACGCCGTCGGGAGCCCGGCCGGTCGGGAGCAGAGGATTCCTGGACAGGCCTCTGGTAATGGGCCCCTGGCCGCGCGGCGTACTCTGCGGTCATGCCGATTTTCGGGGCCCGGAGAATTGCCGGACCCGCGCCAGGCTCGATTACAGCGTGAAAGTGAATTCTCCGCCCCCGTGCCGGCCGCGATTTCGGCGCGCGGCTGCGGAGAATCCAGCCCCTTAACTTTGCAGTAGGGTGCAACTGATACCTGGAACAAAGAAAATATCTGAAGTTATGGAAATTGAATTATTTATGCTTGAGAAGTGAAAAGATTTGTATTTGTGTCGAACCTTTCACAACCTCAGGACAAATGAAGCAAATTAAGTAACCTTGAAGTGTAATTACTCTTTTCTCTTTATAAAACACTTGTGCAATTTCAACTGTGGTATTGTGTCCAGTTCTGAGCTGAAGGCTTTTGTGAGGGTGCAGATTAGATTTACAATGATGTTTCCAGTATTATGTATGCAAGGTTTTATAAATTGGTTATGCTCTAGAGACGAATATGCAAATTGGGAGTAGGAGTAGGCCACTTGGCCCCTTGGCCCCTCAAGCCCACTTCACCTTAAATAAGATCATAGCTGATCTGATTGTAACTTCAACCTCACATTCCTGCCTACCCTAATAATCTTTCACCCTCTTGTTAATCAAGAATATATCCAGCTCAGCCTTAAAAATATTCAAAGATGCTGCTTCCACTGCATTTTGAGGAAAAGTATTCCAGATACTCACGATCCTCTGAGAGGAAAAATGGCCTGTAACTTCCGTTTCCTTTTTTTTGTTTGCGGAGATTCACCTCCATACATGTGCGTGGGGATGATGCGGATGTCCCGACGCACGTAGATGCGTGTTGGGAACATGCCACATTGAGTTGGGAGAAGAAGATTTGCTTTGGCAGTCAGGAGTCTGATGGCCAAAGCACTTGGCAGACCCAGCGGAGTTGGTTTCGGATTATCATGACCTTGACACTGCCGCTCTTGCTCCTTCAGGGACAGTGATGGGAGTACTTCTGTCCTCCCAGCTGGTACAGAGCTAAAGTAAATTTGGATTTTGCAATGTATTTTAAGCTGTGGTATTTCAGAGTTCCCCGATGTGATGTTCATCCTTACAAGCCTCAGTGATTACTTCAAATGCTTTAGCAAAGGTTAACACCTTAGTTAATACATAGAAGCCCGCTGGAAGCTAATGTGAACTATCTGTCTGACAGGTAATGCATAATCCAGTGAACACTCAAAATCTGGAGTCAAGCTATGTCTGACTGGTGAGGAAGTGAATCAATTACCAACACCTTAGACCATGCAGGCAAAGGACATCATATGAAATTATGTCAGGTAACTTCTCATTATAGAGAGGGGATGTCTGCCAGAAGACTGTGCTCCAGCAAAAAAGCACTGGGATGAACTCTAACTGTTGCACTGCCTTAACAGTGAAGATGAAACTCATAACAGTTGTAGTGTGTTGTGCAGGGCACAACTTTTCCATTAAAAATGGACTAAACATTCACTCAGAAGATGACTTGCCACCTGAAGCGGAGGAGGGCAATATGGTGCCTGATGTAGATATCCCTCTTGGTACAGATGCGCAAGCCCAGGCTCTAGGGGTGTGATGAATATCACACTGATCACAGGATTCAGATTAAAATAAAGAATCAAGAATTAAAACTGATGCACAGAGTGTTTAGCCCAGGTAGAGTAAAATCACTACAGCACAAGTATTTTTTTTAGAATCCATTAGATACATTAAAAAGGACACGTACCTCATCCTCAGACCAATTAAGTTGCCTCAAACAAACAAAATAATATATCTAACTTAAAAGGTTCTGCTTTGAAAGAACATAAATCCCTTTGAATTAAGTAACCACAGCTGTAAATACAGCTGAATGAAAGAGGCCATATAAGAGATAACAGAATGGAACCAATTGAGTGACTTTCTACCCAACTATATATTTTCTGAACACATAAGAGATAAACAAAATAGAGCCACTCTCAAAAGTAACGTTCTGTCCAATTATATATTTAAAACTCTTGACACATCAGAGATAACTAAATGATGTCACTCTCAGAATGACCTGTTGACAGAACATATGTTGAAATATTTGACACTCAAACCAATATTTAAAGAAAAATTAGTTGGCTTTGAAAAGAGAGACTGCCAATACGATTCAGTGAAACTGCAAACATCACTAATTAACAATGAGGTAACTGCTTATTATAGAGAAAAGGGACCATCGGCTATTAAAGAAATAGAAAGAAAAATGAATTGAGAACGGTCTGACATTTCTTTCCTGTTGTTCTCCAGAAGAGGAGTTCGGAGTCAAATTCCTGTTCCCAATCTACTCGTTGAACAAGTCTCTCGAGACTTATGTATGTGTCTATTACTCTTTTAGAGATGTATTGGGTAGAGATACTTTGAGACACTTTCAAATGTCCTTGTTTAAATGTATCTTTCTCTTAATTAATATAATCTGTTAGAGATAATACCGAACTGTTCGTAGATTTTTATTTTGAAGACTCTAACGCTGATTTATACTTTGAAATGTTTATAATAAAACCCCACTAAAATATAAATTGTGTATTTTTACTTTAATACGTTTAAAATCCTAGACGCTCTTTTAGGAAGTCTTAACTGGCAAGGATCCACACTGAAAAAGTAAGTGATTTAGTTTTGAGCGGCCTACCTGCAAAATCTCCCGCTAGAGGGTAACTGAAATCTGTTTAATTGTTTAAGACCTGGAAAGGTAATCTCCCTCTAGTGAGAGCGATTCTGTTCTTTACAGGGAAATATCTTTCCCTCCTTCGGTGGCTTAGTCAGAAACTTAGATCGGTGAAATCCTAAATCTGCCACAGGTGATGCAAGGGCAGTGTAGGAGTTAGCAGTTTGACTTAGTTATGATACACAAGTACAGAAGCAAAGGATGCACATGCATCTTCATATGAGGTTTAACTTCTGTTAGTATATCATTAATTTCAGAGCTATCCAATCCATTTGACTTTAATCACTGTGACTGGACCAAACCTTACTGAAATTGTAAGATATTTTACCCAGCCCACCTTTGAAATGTTCATGAATGTAATCCACTTACGTTACACACACTTTGTACAGATGTTTAAGTGTTGCCCACTGCGTAATCCTGTGTAGCACGGTAGCACAAGTGGAGAGCACTGTGGCTTCACAGCACCAGGGTTCCAGGTTCAATTCCCTGCTAGGTCACTGTCTGTGCGGAGTCTGCACATTCTCCTCGTGTGTGCGTGGCTTTCCTCTGAGTGCTCCAGTTTCCTCACACAGTCCAAAGACGTGCAGGTTAGGTGGATTGGGCATGATAAATTGCCCTTAGTGACCAAAAAAGGTTAGGAGGGGTTATTGGGTTACGGGGATATAGAAGTGAGGGCTTAAGTGGGTCGGTGCAGACTCGATGGGCCGAATGGCCTCCTTCTGCACTGTATGTTCTATGTTCTATGTGTATTATGTTGATATTGCTTTGTTTACAATTATAAATAGCTTTGCAATCTGTCCTAAATGTAAAATAGCTACTTTAAAAATAATAGCCTCAGCAAAATATATCACCCAGCAGGAGACTGTCTAAATACACAGATATTTAAAAACTGATCTAAACAACAACAATATAAGTGTCTGATTTAATTGGGCATTCACACTAAATGTGCAAAGTCGGAGACAATGAGCTAATCATGCTTCTCATCCTAGAAGAATTGTCATCAGGAGATGACCATGATCACCTAGTCAACCAGAAACTCAGCATGTACCACATGGACCAATCATAGCTGAGGGATACCACTGGTCAAGCTGTGGCTGTGATTTGCAAAGGGTTAATAACACCTGATTTTCAATATCATAAGCAGAAAGAATTTAGAAGTTGGAAGAAAGATGAACTTCGATGAGAGGGAGCACCCCTCAGAATGAGATTCAATATTCCAATGTGAAGTGGCTGCATATAATCTCTGGTTAAGTGTAATTTCTGCTGTCATTTTAAGAACTCAAGAATTGGTGAATCTTGTTTGAACGCACTTGTACCCAGAGTGGTCTCGTACTTAGTCAGATCCTGAGTATAAGTTAAATTTGATTTCTGAATCCTACAACAGCTTCAGTTCACCTGACAGCTGCTACCTTTGGACAATGGGTTAACGTGTGTCTGTTTCAGTGCAAAGAGTGTCAGGAATAAGGGAGATAAACTTAGAGAATGGATCAGTACTTGGAACTACAATGTTGTGACCATTACGGAGACATGGATTTCACAGGGGCAGGAATGGTTGTTCGATGTTCAGGGGTTTAGATGTTTTCAGAAGAATAGGGAGGGAGGTAAAAGAGGAGGGGGAGTGACACTGTTAATTAGGGAGTGCATCACAGCTGCAGAAAAGGAGATAGTTGAGGAGGGTTTGTCTACTGAGTCAGTATGGGTGGAAGTCAGAAACAAGAAAAAACAGTCACTTTATTGGGAGTTTTCTATAGACCCCCCCCCCCCCCAATAGCAGCAGAGAGATAGAGGAATAGATTGGATGGCAGATCTTGGAAAGGTGCAGAAGTAACAGAGTTGTTGTCATGGGTGACTCCAACTTTCTTAATATTGACTGGAACCTCCTTACTGCAAATGGTTTGGATGGAGCAGATTTTGTCAGGTGTGTACAGGAAGGATTCCTGACTCAATATGTAGATAGGCCAACTAGGGGGGAGGCCATATTGGACTTGGTGCTCGGCAATGAACCAGGCCAGGTGTCAGATGTCTCGGTGGGAGAGCATTTTGGTGACAGTAACCATAACTCCTTGACCTTTACCGCAGTCATGGAGAGGGATAGGAACAGACAATATGGGAAGGTATTTAATTGGGGGAGGAAAATGATACTGCTATTAGACAGGAGCTGAGAAGCATAAAGTGGAAACAGTTGTTCTTGGGGAAATGCACAACAATAACGTGGGGGTTGTTTAAGGAGCACTTGCTGCGAATGCTGGATAGTTTTGTCCCACTGAGACGAGGAAGAAATGGTAAGGTGAAGGAGCCTTGGATGACGAGAGAAGTGGAGCTTCTTGTCAAGAGGAAGAAGGAAGCTTACGTAAGGTTGAGGAAGGATTAGGCACTGCTCTAGAGGGTTACAAGGTAGCCAGGAAGAAACTCAAAAATGGACTGAGAAAAGCTGGAAGAGGGCATGAAAAAGCCCTGATGGAAAGGATTAGGGACAACCCCAAGGCGTTCTACACTTATGTGAGAAATAAGAGGATGATCAGAGTGAGAGTAGGGCCGATCAAGGATAGTGGAGGGAACTTGTGCCTAGAGTCTGAGGAGATGGGGGTTGCCCTAAATGAATATTTTGCTTCAGTATTCACTAGAGAGAGTGGCCTTGTTGCTCATGAGAACAGTGTGAACCAGGTTAATAGACTCAAACAGGTTGATATTAAGAAGGAGGATGTGCTGGAAATTTTGTAAAGCATCGGGATAGATAAGTCCCCTGGGTCTGGCAGGATTCTGAGAGGTTGGATTTCTGATTATTTAGAAAAACATAGTTGATTAAAGATAGTCAACATGGCTTTGTGAGGAGCAGGTCATGCCTCACAAGCCTCGTTGAATTCTTTGAGGATGTGACAAGACACATTGATGAAGGTCAGGCAGCGGATGTGGTGTATATGGATTTCAGTAAGGCATTTGAGAACGTTCCCCATGGTAGGCTCATTCAGAAAGTTAGGGGACATGGGATACAGGGAAATGTGGCTGTCTGGATACAGAATTGGCTGGCCGAAAGAAGACAGCGAGTGGTACTGGTTGGAAAGTATTCCGGCTGGAGGTCGGTGACCAGTGGTGTCCCGCAGGGATCTGTTCTGGGACCTCTGCTCTTTGTGGTTTTTATAAATGACTTGGATGAGGAAGTGGAAGATTTGGTTAGTAAGTTTGCCATGACACGAAGGTTGAGGGAGTTGTAGATAGTGTTGAGGACTGTTGCAGGTTACAACAGGACATTGACAGGATGCAGAGCTGGGCTGAGAAGTGGCAGGTGGAGTTCAACCTGGATAAATGTGAAGTGATTCATTTTGGAAGGTTGAATTTGAATGCTGAATACAGGGTTAAAGGCAAGATTCTTGGAAGTGTGGAGGAATAGAGGGATCTTGGGGTCCACGTACATAGATCCCTCAAAGTTGCCACCCAGGTTGATAGGGTTGTTAAGAAGGCGTATGGTGTGTTGGCTTTCATTAACAGGGGGATTGAGTTTAAGAGTCGCGAGGTTTTGCTGCAGCTTTATAAAACCCCTAGTTAGACCACACTTGGAATATTGTGTCCAGTTGTGGTCGCCTCATTTAGGAAGGATGTGGATGCTTTGGAGAGGGGACAGAGGAGATTTACCAGGATGCTGCCTGGACAGGAGGGCATGTCTTATGAAGAAAAGTTGAGGGAGCTAGGGCTTTTCTCACTGGAGCGAAGAAGGAAGAGAGGTGACTTGATAGAGGTGTACAAGGTGATGAGAGGCATGGAGAGAGTGGATAGCCAGGGCGGAAATGGCTGTCACGAGGGGACATAATTTTATGGTGATTGGAGGAAGGTATAGGGGAGAGGTAGGTTCTTTACACAGAGAGTGGTGGGTGCATGGAATGCACTGCCAGCAGAGGTGGTGTACCTTTAAGCGACTCTTGGACAGGCACATGGACAGCAGTAAATTGAAGGGGTGTAGGTTAGGTTTGTTGAGTTATGTAATTTGGAATAACACGAGCTGCCACTTGATGCAGTTTTGGGTAAAAGATGCTCCAGACTTTGAAGTGAGTTCAATGTGTTTTATTGAACTATTAGTTCTCAATGAGTTTAACTCTCTGCTAATCTAAATGTTGTAACTCAGTCTAACTGAACCAGCCTTGCTCTAAGCCACGTGCTGGGGTGTGATGCTAAGGATACACCCTGTCTCACTCTGTAGATGTTGGTCTGTTGAAAGAGGTGGGGTGTGAGTGCCTCATCCCTTCTATAGTGAGATACCACCCCTGAGTGTCCTGACTGCTCATTGGGTGTGTCCTATTCTATGTGTTCATTAACTGCATGTTTGCATATCATGACAAGGTTGATCTTAGATTAGGAAAAATAGTCGGCACAACATCGTGGGCCGAAGGGCAAGTACTGTGCTGTGCTGTTCTATGTTATATGTTCTAATGAACCCTCTCTTCTTCCCCCCTTCCTCCCTCCTCCCCTGGGAGTTGTTTTATCCAAGTAAAAAATATATTTTATTGACCGGCATGTTAAAATGTAACGGTATATTTATTGCAAAGTGTTTGTACAATTTGCGGTAATTATCAAAGGAAATGTAATCCAGCGGCTGGCAAACGTTACATAAAATGTTAACATGGTATCAAAATTTTGTGTTTATAACATTATTTTTGTGAATAAATGTTTTCCATTAAACTTTACAAACTTCTACAAATGTCTTACTGAAGCATCAAAACACAACATTTAAGTATGAGATAATAATGATGTGGATGTCGCTGGCTAGGCCAGCATTTATTGCACATCCTTAATTGCCCTTGAGAAGGTGGTGGTGAGCAGCTTTCTTGAACCACTGCAGCCCACGTCTACAGTCCACTTAAATCCACAACCACTGACTTGGAGGTGAGAGTCAAAACTGACTTGAGAAGAGAATGTTCAGGAGAATGATCATGGAAGTCCACAAGCGGTATGATCAAAATGAAGCCTAATAACCTCGAGATGAAAAGAATATAAGACTAGAAATTTTAGTTGCTGTGCCACCAAATGTGGGCCAGGGCAACACGTCAATCTGTTGCTTTCATCCAACCGTGGCTCTGTCCCAAATCCAGGGGTGGCCTGGTGGGGGAGGGGAGGTCCGACCCTGGGTGGGGGGCCTCCACCATGGTCTGGCCCGCGATCAGGGCCTACTGATCGGCGGCCAGCTTCTCCTGGTGGGGCCCTCTTTTACTCCACACCAGGCCCCTGTAGCTCTACGACATGTTGCTTCGGGGCCGACGTGGAGAAGGAAACTAGCGCGCATGCGCAAGTTTGTGCCGGTCGCAACACGTATCCGCAAATTCGCGCCGGCCGCAGCGTGCAACCGCAGACCGGCGGTGCCCGTTTGACGCCGGTATTGGCAGCTGGAGCTGAGTGGGTCATACCAGTGCCGTGCTGGCCCCCTGTAGGGCTCAGGATCGCTGCTCCTCGGGGCCTGTTGACGCCGTTGTAAAACATGACGGCGTTTACGACAGCGACAACACTTAGCCTCAGGATCAGAGAATCCAGCCCTACATCTCCTTCAACAGAGTAGCTGCTGCTTGGTCAACCAGGGTTGTATCTGCTGGGATTCCTAGCGTAGCTCTGGGCGGACCCCAGGCAAAACTCCAGAACTGCTTCAGGATATAAAAGGAAGAAAGATCTGCATTGGTGGAATTTGATGATCGATGCAAAAGTGGCAAGACCCAACCCATGTGATTAGCACCCCAGTCTCCAAAATTACCCAATAAATAATTTTTCAGGACGCATGCCATTCACGCCATTTCTACACCATAAACTCAAGCTTGTAACAAGCTCGTAACATGAAAAGTTAACAGGCAATTTAAGGTATAATGTCCGTGGCGTTCTCCTGGTCCCTCATAATCCCTTTGCTGCAAGATGATCAGAAATGCTTGTCATGATAATCTGCCCCTTTAAACTAAAGAGACAATTTCTGCAACTCTGCTCCCAACCTGGAGCCCAATTGAGAACTGAAATGGGAGTATCTTGTATTTTCTACCGATTTGGACACTGTGCACTGAATCTTACTGTGGGGTATAGGTGGTGGGGTGGGTGGAGTTGTGCAGGAACATATTGCTCACCTCCCCCAATCTATTAGAACATAGAACATTACAGCGCAGTACAGGCCCTTCGGCCCCCGATGTTGCGCCGACCTGTGAAACCACTCTAAAGCCCATCTACACTATTCCCTTATCGTCCATATGTCTATCCAATGACCATTTGAATGCCCTTAGTGTTGGCGAGTCCACTACTGTTGCAGGCAGGGCATTCCACGCCCTTACTTCTCTCTGAGTAAAGAGCCTACCTCTGACATCTGTCCTATATCTATCTCCCCTCAATTTAAAGCTATGTCCCCTCGTGCTAGACATCACCATCCGAGGAAAAAGACTCTCATTGTCCACCCTATCCAATCCTCTGATCATCTTGTATGCCTCAAGTAAGTCACCTCTTAACCTTCTTCTCTCGAACGAAAACAGCCTCAAGTCCCTCAGCCTTTCCTCATAAAACCTTCCCTCCATACCAGGCAACATTCTGGTAAATCCCCTCTGTACCCTTTCCAATGCTTCCACATCCTTCCTATAATACGGCGACCAGAATTGCACGCAATACTCCAAATGCGGCCGCAGCAGAGTTTTGTACAGCTGCAACATGACCTCATGGTTCCGAAACTCAATCCCTCTACCAATAAAAGCTAACACACCGTACGCCTTCTTAACAACCTTCTCAAACTGGGTGGCAACTTTCAGGGATCTATGTACATGGATACCGAGATCTCTTTGCTCATCCACACTGCCAAGAATCTTACCATTAGCCTAGTACCTTTTCTTCCTGTTATTCCTTCCAAAATGAATCACCTCACACTTTTCTGCATGAAACTCCATTTGCCACATCTCAGCCCAGCGCTGCAGCTATCTATGTCCCTCTGCAACTTGTAACATCCTACCGCACTGTCCACAACTCCACCAACTTTAGTGTCATCTGCAAATTTACTCACCCATCCTTCTACACCCTCCTCCAGGTCATTTATAAAAATGACAAACAGCAGTGGCCCCAAAACAGATCCTTGTGGTACACCACTAGTAACTGGACTCCAGTCTGAACATTTCCCCTCAACCACCACCCTTTGTCTTCTTCCAGTAAGCCAATTTCTGATCCAAACTGCTAAATCACCCTGAATCCCATGCCTCTGTATTTTCTGCAGTAGCCTACCATGGGGAACCTTATCAAATGCTTTACTGAAATCCATATACACCACATCAACTGCTTTACCCTCATCCACCTGTTTGGTCACCTTCTCAAAGAACTCAGTAAGGTTCCTTTCCAGATGATTATACATCCTATCTCCAAGAAACCTTTCCAAGACTTTGCCCACAACAGAAGTAAGGCTCACTGGTCTATAGTTACCGGGGTTGTCTCTACTCCCCTTCTTGAACAAGGGGACAACATTTGCTATCCTCCAGTCTTCTGGCACTATTCCTGTAGACAAAGATGACTTAAAGATCAAAGCCAAAGGCTCAGCAATCTCCTCCCTAGCTTCCCAGAGAATCCTAGGATAAATCCCATCCGGCCCAGGGGACTTATCTATTTTCAAAATTTCCAGAATTGCTAACACCTCCTCCTTATGAACCTCAAACCCGTCTTGTCTCGTAGCCTGTATCTCAGTATTCTCCGCGACAACATTGTCTTTTTCCTGTGTGAATACTGACGAAAAATATTCATTTAGCACCGCTCCTATCTCCTCGGACTCCACAACTTCCCAGTACTGTCCTTGACTGGCCCTACTCTTACCCTAGTTATTCTTTTATTCCTGACACGTCTATTGAAAGCTTTAGGGTTATCCTTGATCCTACCTGCCAAAGACTTCTCATGTCCCCTCCTGGCTCTTCTTAGCTCTCTCTTTAAGTCCTTCCTGGCTAACTTGTAACTCTCGAGCGCCCTAACTGAACCTTCATGTCTCATCTTTACATAAGCCTTCTTCTTCCTCTTGACAAGTGTTTCAACTGCTTTAGTAAACCACGCTTCTCTCGCTCGACCACTTTCTCCCTGCCTGACAGGTATATACTTATCAAGGACAGGCAGTAGCTGTTCCTTGAACAAGCTCCACATTTCCATTGTGCCCATCCCCTGCAGTTTTCCTCTCCATCCGATGCATCCTAAGTCTTGCCTCATCGCATCATAATTGCCTTTCCCCCAGATATAACTCTTGCCCTGCGGTATATACCCTATCCCTTTCCATCACTAAAGTAAACGAAATCGAATTGTGGTCACTATCACCAAAGTGCTCACCTACCTCCAAATCTAACACCTGTCCTGGTTCATTACCCAGTACCAAATCCAATATGGCCTCGCCTCTCGTTGGCCTATCTACATACTGTGTCAGGAAACCCTCATGCACACATTGGACAAAAACGGACCCGTCTAAAGTACTCGAACTATAGTGTTTCCAGTCAATATTTGGAAAGTTAAAGTCCCCCATAACAACTACCCTGTTGCTTTCACACCTATCCAGAATCATCTTTGCAATCCTTTCCTCTACATCTCTGGAACTTTTCAGAGGCCTATAGAAAACCCCTAACAGGGTGACCTCGCCTTTCCTGTTTCTAACCTCAGCCCATACTACCTCAGTAGATGAGCCCTCATCAAACGTCCTTTCTGCCACCGCAATACTGTCCTTGACTAACAATGCCACCCCCTCCCCCTCTTTTACCACCTTCCCTGAGATTACTGAAATATCTAAACCCCGGCACATGCAACAACCATTCCTGTCCCTGCTCTATCCATGTCTCCGAAATGGCCACAACATCGAAGTCCCAGGTACCAACCCATGCCACAAGTTCACCCACCTTATTCCGGATGCTCCTGGCATTGAAGAAGGCACACTTTAAACCACCTTCCTGCCTGCCGGTACACTCCTGCAACTTTGAAACCTTACTCATGACCTCACTACTCTCAACCTCCTGTATACTGGAGCTACAATTCCGGTTCCCAAGCCCCTGATGAACTAGTTTAAACCCTCCCAAAGAGCATTAGCAAATTTCCCCCGCAGGATATTGGTACCCCTCTGGTCCAGGTGTAGACCATCCCATTTGTAGAGGTCCCACCGACCCCAGAATGAGCCCCAATTATCCAGAAATCTGAAACCTTCCCTCCTGCACCATCCCTGTATTAAGGCCATCCTACGATACAGAGAACGGGAGACTTGCGCCATCAGTGAGACAAAGTCTCATCCTCGTGTCTCGCCATCCCAGCGGTGCCGGAACTCAATAGTGGATGTTGCTGGCACTGCAAGCAGACCCCGCCCGGGAAGATGAGCAATGGGATCTCAGGCTAAGGTAAATCTTGGGCTTTTAAGGTGGGAAGTGATTGGGCATCCCAACGAAGAGGATCGAGGAACAGGTTTTGGAGGGGAGGCACAAGGAGGAGGGTATGTAGCATCTTGAGGGGGTGCTTCTAATGTGCATAGTGCACCCTCCAAGGTTCCCTCTGCGCCACCTTCCACCCTGCGTTGGCACCCCATTATGGTGTGGTCAGCATAATGTTCAGGTCAATTGGCTTCTTAACAATCTCAGTCACAAATTTTAATTATTTTTCTCAAAATGACAGGTGGGCTGCAGATTGCTCACCTACCATTTTCTGTGGACGGGGTCGGGGGTGGGCAGGGAGGTTAGCCACCTGTCACATTTTACCAAAAAAAAAAATAATGCGGGCAACCGTAAAATCCATCTCCGTGTCCATATAAATTTCCAATGTGCGTCCTCGGTGGGTGAGAATTTTTACCCCTGGAGTATAAAAGTTTAAAAGAAAACCTTTCATGATGCAAATATGGTGACAGTTGAAGTAGATTCAGTGGCAGTTGGCTGGATATGAGCAAGGGGACCAACTGAGTGTATGAGAAATAACTTGATACTTTCAGACTTTGGAATCAATTGGATGAGCTTTCCTGGTTCTGTAAATTCCTGTGTGAATATAAGGAATTAAGTGAGTAGAAAAATAGAGTTCTGAATCTGAACTTTGGCTTTTCTTACATTGCAAAGACTAAACATGTATTTTAGTGAGAGACTAATGAACGAGACTCAAAGCCTGTTGTACTGAAAGGATTTCCCCATCGGAATCTGTTGTCCTTCAAGAAGATGTCTGCTTTCATTCTCTGATAATCCGCAGGGTTTTAAAATAAGTCATGAGAAAAAATACGTTAATCTGGCCATGACGACCTACATTTCAATTGTAAAAACGGTTTGGTATATTTATACATAGTTAGAAAACATAATTTCCTGAAAATTACAATTGTAGATGTGCTGACACCTTAGCAAACTTGACAGCAATGATTCATTAAAACACTGGATTTATGTCTCAAAATTAAACCGCGGCTTACCTTTGTGACAAATAATCAGTTATTACAAATTTTGGTCTCAAATCATTTGGTGTTGCTGTAAGCAGCTTAAACATCCTACTTCTCATGGAAACTAGCTCACATTACTCCATGCCTACTTGTAGTGGAACCTAAATATGTAACCACAAAACTTTCCTGTGGACTGACCATGTCTTTCATGTTTGTATTTCTTCAACTGCTTCATAGATGAGCATACAGAGCAACCATTATGAATAGATTAGCTTAGTTCAATTAATACTATATAATTTCACATAATGACAAGAAACAGGTATACATGAAGTGTGTGCGCAAGAAGACTAACTTTCAAATCCTCACTGAGCAGGCCTGTATTCTTGTCTTCCTTGGTTCATTATGGTCTGTGAGTTATTGATTAACTGCTGTGCTAAGTACATCCAGTACCTTTGTGTTGCTAACCTTCCAGGTCATTATTTTTGTAGTTGTGAGGTCAACTCTGATTAGATGGATAGATTGTTGGGGAACTGTTATGGGCCAGGGTTTAGAAAACTCCAAAGTATATCATGGAGTTCACCTGACCTACAACTGTTTATTTATTTTGGTTACGATGAGCACAAGGGCCTGCCTTTCAGGTGTTATTCAACAGAGGCCTTAAGCACTTTTAATCAAAAAACAAGTCTATTCTCCGAATTTAGTTAACATTTTTATTAACACACACGCAGGAAGCATTTTTATCAACTACCAACATAAATACCCCACACAGCTACAGTGCTCTATGTATCACCCTTAATAAATTCCCCCTTTAACTGTTCCAATTTAGTAACAAGATCCCATAAACCAGGAACCCCTTTTCAAAGCTGTGGCTCAGCACACAGCAGTCAAGACCTGGTCTGGATGCTCCTGTTTCCTTTCCAAACCAGCAGGCTTGAATTTCTTCCAGAAAACAGTTATCTCTTTTCAAGTTACCAAGTAGTCTGGAAACAGCTTTTAAAATGCAGATAGAGAAAAACCTTCTTTCAACCTGTGCAGAACAAAACCAGTTTAAACTCAAAGTGAAAGTAAAACCAACTCCCAGGGCCACAGCCAAGCTCCACCCACACAATGATATCACTGAAGCTATGTGATAAGACAAAAACATTTCTTAAAGGGACACTCCCACGACAGGGGCATCAAAGGTAACTGCAGGATTAGGAAGAGAAGCCATTGTACTTGAAACTCTGACTATGATTAGATGGGCAATAAATTCTCCATCAGTAGTGGGAGTACCTTCCTTGCCCCTATGCCCCCTCATCCAGTATGCACTATGAATGGAACCAATGAGCCACATAGTAACAATGGTAATTCTTGACATGCTCATGAAAAAATAACCCATTCAGAAATCTGGCTTGAAAAAGGAACTGCTGCCCTTACAACCTTATAAAAGGTGTAAATCAGGCAAAACCGTTCATAGATTCAGTAACCAAAGCTTTATCCAACTTCATACCTTTAAATGTCCTAATAAATATACAGGCATTGAGGAAAGCAGGTCAACAATACTGGACACAATTGTCCATATCAGAGATTAAGTGCTCCTGCCAGCGGGAAAACCAGAGTGATTCCCTCTGCCCCCAGGAGCAACCCCGGCATGCCATTCCGTGGCATTTTGAAAAATATTTAACCTCAATCAGGTTTGCAGTGCCATTCAGTAGCACACCAGGGTTCTCACTGGAGCTGAGAGGGGGTGGGGGTGGGGGGGGGGGGGGGGGCCTGATCCTTCTGACAGGTCCTGCTCCTCAAAGGCTGGGCCCCTCTGTTATGTATTGTATATCATGTTGGGACAGTGTCCCTTTAAGAGGTGAGTCATGTGAGCACTGGTGACATTGTTAGTCATGTACACCGGCTTTAGCCCCAGTCTTTGTATTTAAGCCTGTGAGGATGCACAGCATGAGATAAATAAAAACCCTACCGGCTGAGTTACTGCAGTCCATGAGTTGTATATTCTTTGGTTTTAACTGCGGCCTAGAAAATGGTCCTGTACAGAATAACCGGCAACAAGGGGGATTTTTGATGGGAACAACAGTGTGAGAGAGAGGAATAAAAAAATAAAATTTACTTGCTGGCGTCCCCCGACATCGGGCCAACAGGAGAGGAGTGGCACCCGGCTACGGGTCCCGGTTGCTCTCGAATAACAAGCAAAGAAAATGGCAGGTCACTTGGGTGCCATTAGAGCTTTTGAAGAAGAATCAGAAAACTGGAAGGTCAACATTGAATGATTCAGCTGTTATATCATGACAACTAAAATTGCGATGAATTGGTAGTACCAGCACTATAGGCAGTAAAGCCTTTAATTTGATCAGAAGCCTGGTCCTTCCTGTCAGGCAAATCTGGAGAGAAAATGTACCAGGAATTAGTTGCTATTTTGGAGGACCATGATGCCACAAACCTTACCAATCGCAGAGATATTCAGATTCCATGAGTGGAATGAACTGGAAGGGGAATCTGTGGCTCAATTCATCATAACCCTTAAGCATCTCACAGAACACTGCGAGTTTGGAAATGTTTTAGATGATGGTCTAAGAGACAGGCTTCTATGCGGTCTATGAAATGAGGCCATTCAATGAAGGCTACTGACTGAAAGACATCTAAATTTTCAAACTGCATTGGGCATTGCTATGTTAATGGAATTAGCAGCCAAAGAAGCTGCACAGCTATGGGCCAGCACCTGTGTGCATAAAATGGTGGCCGCGCAAAAGAAACCCATGCAACAGCAGGGGTGCCACAGGTGTGGCAGACCTGGACAGTCTGACTGCTGGTACGCGGAGGCCCACTGCAAAAACTGTAGGCGAGTAGGCCACATTGCCAGGGCCTGCTGGGGGAAACAGAGCAGTCCAGAAAAATCTCTTCCAAAAAAAAAATCAATTAAGCCCGAGGAAAAAAAATCATGCTGTGGATGCAGCCAGTGAATCAAACCCCTCCGATGAGGAATTTAAATTAAACATCCTGGCAGTCCATGGTGAAGTGCACAGATTTTGGGTTTGCCTAATTTGGATGGGTAACTCATTAAAATGGACGTGGGCCCCGGGGCGATGGTTTGACTTATTCCCAAAACAATTTACAACTGGAAGCTGAGACCTCTGTCACTCAAGCTCTCCAACATCACCCTCAGGACATACACACAGCAGGCGGTGCCCTTAAAAGGGTTTGTCATGGTAAGGGTTCAACTGAGGGACCAGGCCGTGGAGCTACCCCTCCAGATTGCCAAAGGAAATTGCCCAGCCCCATTTGGACATTCATGGCTACAGAAACTAAAATTGAATTAGGGGGGCTGTGAACCAATTGGTTAACTCTAAAGCTAGTTTGCAAGACACCCCAAGTAAGTACCACAGTGCTGTTGCACACCCTACCGAATGGAGAGGAGAGGCCAATAGTCTGTACTTCGTGCTCTCTAACCAGTGCAGAGAAGAGATATGCACAACTAGAGAAGGTAGCCCTCAGGAAATTTTACCACAACCTCTATGGTCGCCACTCTGTGCAGCTGACAGACCATCATCGTCCACTCACATCCATCTTCGGCTCATATCCTGGGATACCCACAATGGCAGCTGGTAGGCTTCAGAGATGGATCCTGTTCCTCTCAGCGCACTCGTACGATATCAAATACAGGCAGTCAGAGTGACATGCAAATGCAGATGTAATATCCAGGCTGCCTCTGCCCTCGAGTGGAGGGAAATCCAATCATGAGCTGAAGATTCTCTACTTCCTCCAGTCTGAAAATGTGCCGGCAATGGCAGCACAAGTGAAGAATGATACCAGAAATGACCAGTTCTGAGCCAGGTGATGGACCTGGGCCTGAAATGGAGGGCCGAGCGGAAGCATTCGGAATTAAAGCCATATATGTCCCGGCGGTAGAAGTTGTTGGTTCAGAATTGATTATGGGGGATGTGGGTGATCATTCCTCCGAACCTAAGTTACAAGGTGATGGAGCAATTGCACCAGGGCCATCCAGGGGCGGTGGGGATGAAGGAACTCACCAGGAGCTACTTTTGGTGGCCGCGTTTGGACGCTCAGATTGAGGAAAAGGCCAGTTTGTGCCAAGCTGGCGCCAAAGTCAGGAACGCACCGCCAATGTTTCCGTTACATATGATGATGCCCACATTGATTTTGCTGGCCTCCTGGAGAGTCAAATGCTGGTGATGGTGGTTGATGTCCATTCCAAGTGATCAAAGGTGGCGATAGTGAAGTCCACTTCAGCTGACTAAACCATCGAGAAACTAGATGAAATGTTCCAGAGGTTCGGATTGTTAGCGACATTAATTCTCAGTTTCTCATGCAGGAATTCATGGGCTACATTCAGCACATTAAGTCGGCGTCTTATGGTAAACCAATGGTGTTGCGGAAGGATTTCAACACTCATCCAAAGCTTCCTGGCCATGTACCGAAACACAGCCCGTGCCACTACCCTGAAGTCACAGGCATGCATGTCACTTTTAAGAGGGGAGTCACATGAGCACTGGTGACATCATCGGTCAGGTACACAGGCTGTAGGTCCAGGGCTGGATTCTCCGGTTGCCAACGCCGCAATCACGTTTGGCGAACGGCCAGAAAATCCGAGTACACGACCAAATCAGGGGCGGTGCCGCCTTCGCGATGGTCTGCCCCCTCCACAGCGGCGCACTCTAGAAGTATGCCGCGCCACGTATTGACGGCCTCATGACATTGCCTGAAGCCCGCCCCCCCCCCCCCCGACCGGTCGATTTCCCATCGGCATGGGACACGTGTAGTCTCACCTGTCGGGAACTCAGCGTGGTGGCTGCGAACTCAGTCCAGCGCCGCCACAGTCAGCAGAGGGCCGATTCGCGGGCGGGGGGGACATTATTCGGGGCTGGGGGCACAGTGGGGGTGGTCTGAGGCGCGCAAGCCGGCCGAAGGGGGGTGCAATTTTGCGGGCCGGGTCCACGGGCGGCCACCGCCATGTTGCACTCCGTGGCCGCTGCAGCCGCCGCCGTAGGCATGCACGGCCACAGACCCGGCAAACTCTGGGGCGTGTCGGCAGCTAGAGCCGGGTGCTCTACACTACCATTCTGCTGGCCCCCAGCAAAATGGGAAATCGGTGGCCGTTTTGCACCAGCTTTCCTCGCATAAAACGCCACCTTTCCCACGCCGGGGGAACATAGCCCAGAATCAGAGAATCCAGCCTCCTGTCTTTGTATTTAAGCCTGTGGGAGTGCACAGCGTGAAATAAATGACAACCTTACCTGTTGAGTTACAGCAATTCACGAGTTCTATTCTTTGGTTTCGACTGTGGCCCAGTAAATAGCCTAGTATAGAATAGCCCTGATCTCAGAATGTTGCTGCAGGCTCCCGATTATTTTCCAGGTGCTGAGAGCAAAGAAACACCCACATTTTGCAGCAGTGCACCATCACACGACGTACAGCAATACCACAGTGCACCATCATGGGATGTACAGCCACATAGCAATGCACCAATCACAGGGTGAACAGCCATGCAACAGTGCACCATCTCGTGACATACAGCAATGCAATGGTGCAACAACACAGAATGTACAGCCATGCAGCGGTGCACCATCATGGGATGCACAGCCATGTAGCAGTGCACCATCATGGGATGTACAGCCTGTGGTGATGTGCATCAATGGAAATGCATGTAGGCTAGCTAGACACTAGAGGGAGCACAAGAGACATCACACACGCACACTCAACCAATAGATCAAGTAGATAGGACGTGACCAATAGACATTCACGATACACAAGGAGGTGACACGATCACAGGGGGGCATTACACCAACCCATATATAAAGGACACCACACACATGATCTGCCTCTTTCCAGTGGAGACAGTCAGTGAGTATAGACACAGGGTTGATTCAATATTACACCCACCACGTGGATTGCAGCAACTGGTTAGTCAGTCTGGGTAGCTATAGTAGGATTAGCAGTCGTGTCGAACCCGAGCAATAGAAGTGTAAATAGTTTAATAAACGTGTTGAAGTTATCTCCACGTCTGAACCTTCCTTTGTCAAGTGCACCACAAGGAAACCGCTTATGTTACACCTACAACATAACAAATCACAGCCATGCAGCGGTGCACCATCACAGGATATGCAGCCATGCAATGGTGCACCATCACAGAATGTACAGCCACACAACAGTGCACCATTACATGATGTACGGTCGTGCAACGGTGCATCATCACAGGATGTATAGCTACACAGAGGTGCACCATCACAGGATATCCAGCCATGCAATGGTGCACCGTCACACGATGTACAGCCATGCAATGGTGCACCGTCACAGGATGTATAGCCACACAGAGGTGCACCATCACAGGATATACAGCTAAGCAACGGTGCACCATCACACGCTGTATAGCTACACAGAGGTGTACCATCATAGGATATACAGCCATGCAACGGTGCACCATCACAGGATGTACAGACACACAGTGGTGCAGCATCACAGGATGTACAGACACACAGTGGTGTAGCATCACAGGATGTACAACCATGCAGCGGTGCATCATCACAGGATGTGTAGCCACACAGTGGTGCAGGTCCTCGCACTTTGATAAATTGAATTAATTTGGGGGGATTTTCAACTGGTGATTCATTCCTCCTAAGAGAGCAGGAGCCAGCACTGGTAACAGGGCCAGCCTTGGGGAGTCTATGTCTGGAGCGCACAATGCTCTCCGAGCTCTGTTCAGCTCGACACCGACGCTGAACCTTCGGGACAATCGTTGAGTAGAAGAAGAATGACATGTATACATCAGCAACTTAGCCAGGTATTGGTAGGTGTGCCAAGCAGTCTCCAGAACATCTGAGAGGATGCAGGAATGAACCCAATCGCCAATGTATTGGTGGGGTAGGGATTTGGGAAAATTTGGATCCTGGTGAGAATGGCCATCCCCATGGAGCTTCAAGCATGGCTTACAAATCAGCCTCTTCATCTTCCTCCATGTAATCCTTGTGCAGGTCACAGCGCACTACTTTCATTGTGGATGCTCTGACTGGTGAGTACCGAAGCTGTCACATATCTTAAATAATCCAATAACTCTCAGTGACACATCTGATTCTCATGTGGCTTTGTTTCTCATTGGAGGGGTTCCTTCAAAGTATTGCAAGCCATGTTTGAAGGGTGTACCTGGTGCCTCCTACAAGTCAGCTCTTAAATCTGCTCCCTGACATTAAAATGCCTGGAACGTTGGACTTGTGCAGTATAATGGCACCCCGACAGCTTGCACAGAATCCAGAGCAGACCTGCATGAAGCTTTGCTTGTGATAACACACCAGCTGTGCATTGATCGGTAAGTATCACTGATTTATAAAAAGTGCGTGTTTCTGTGTTGGTGCTCGGAATGCTACATGCCTGCACTCAGTGGCCCTTGTAGCTTTGAGTAGTCATCCGGAGAAGAGGCAATCCGTTCATTCTCTTATTGTCATAGAACATAGAACATACAGTGCACAAGGAGGCCATTCGGCCCATTGAGTCTGCACCAACCCACTTCAGCCCTCACTTCCACCCTATTCCCATAACCCAATAACCCCTCCTAACCTTTTTGGTCACTAAGGGTAATTTATCATGGCCAATCCACCTAACCTGCACGTCTTTGGGCTGTGGGAGGAAACCGGAGCACCCGAAGGAAACCCACAAAGACACAAGGAGAACGTGCAGACTCCGCACAGACAATGACCCAGCAGGGAATCGAACCTGGGACCCTGTTGCTAACTTGCTGTCGTCTCTTAATTTGGCTCTGTTTAATTACGTTTGCTCAAGAGTCGCCAGGTATCTTTCGTTACCGCCAAAAGGTTCAAAACCGAATACTGATCAAAGACTCGATACACCAGTTAGTAAGTTCAAAAGCAACGCTCATTTATTTACACACAGTCAAATCTACTCATGCATAAAACTCTACAACCTAAACTATCACTATTACTAAAAGCCTATACTTAGCTTCGGGTGCCCACTCAGTCAGAGGAACAATGGCCGTTGCTCGGTTCTGAGGCTGCTGGGTTGAGCTGTTTACAGGGTAGCAACTAGGAGCATCTATCTCGTAGCGTGCATTGACTTGGGACTTACTTGGTCTGGAGCAGCTTTGGCGGGTCTTTCCTCGCTGAGGAATCTCTCATGGGGAATCCTTTTTATACCCCAAAAGGGCATTGCGCGCTTTTGGGCGGGCCTTGAACTTGGCCCCATTTAATTGGGCCGTTTCCCAATTATCCTTATCGATTTTCCTCCAATAAAGGGGTGGGTTCCCTGGTTGCTGGGCGTGTCCTAGGTGGCCGTTGGTCTGCTTTGTTTTAGTCTCCTCTGGCGCCGGGGTGTCTGTCTTAGTATTGTTTACCTAAATGTTGCCTTTTGTTCCCGGGGATGGCGCATTAGTATGTAGATGATTCTGCAGTACCAGTCCGGTCTGAGAGCAACAGCTCTAATCAACAGACAGACCTTGCACCTGCTTGCTTTTTTGGTATTGTCCAATTTTCCCTGCATTCTTTGCAAATGTCCATTTTGTAATCGGGACGTGGCCATCCCAGGTGGCTACAACCCTGCTGCTGTGAAGCCACAGTGCTAATCACTTGTGCTACCCCCATAGGAAAATTTACATCATTAATAATAATCATCTTTATTGGTGTCACAAGTAGGCTTACATTAACCCTGCAATGCAGTTACTGTGACCACACACCGCCACCTGTTCGGGTTCACTGAGGGAGAATTCAAATTACCTAACAGCACGTCTTTTGGGACTTATGGGAGGAAACCGGAGCACCCAGAGGAAACCCATGCAGACACGGGGAGAATGTGCAGATTCCGCACAGACAGTGACCCAAGTCGGGAATCGAACCTGGGACCCTGTGCCACCATGCCTGCTCTGGTCAAACAATCTAACAGTGACCTTCATAATTCACCTATGTGAAGCCTGCAACCTCAGCCCCTCTCATACTCATCTCTCTCCTGAGTACATTGCTGCCCTGGATGGTCATAAGGTTATTTTATTCCAATGTACTGTGAAACATGTCCAAGGTGCAGAGCCGGACCCACAGGTTGGGGTGGGAGGAGGTAGGGTGGGAGGGGAGTCCCTGTGCGACTGGAGCTCAGGGATTGGAGAAATCCGAAGGCATGGGGGTTTGCTGGGAATACCCTGAGGGGATGGGAGCTGCAGAATATGGGGATGTCCCGTGCAGGGTTCAGTTTGGGTGTTCAAACTGATGATGGGAGTACTTTTATTTCTTTAACTTTTTCAGAGTAACTATGAGCATAACACCTGCAGAACCATCCGAAGTTAGTGATTTAACTCACGTTGTTCGACTAGTCTCAGCCCAGCGCAATTGTCCTGGGGAAGGTTGCGTTTCTGGGCAATAGCCATACAAATCCTCACCTCCGAGAGGGATTCCCCTGGGCAGCCAGGAGGTTAAAGCACGTTTCGAGTCGTATATGGCTCTTCAGGCCATATTCAACTTGAAACATTCATTCTGTTTCTCTCTCAACGGATGTTGCCAGACCTGCTGAGCATTTCCAGCATTTTTTGCTTTTAGCCTGGGAAATTACTATAGTAAAATTGAGAACCGAGTTAAAAGCTAGTTAAAAATACCTCATTAACGTCTCCGAAGGACGCTAACTGTGCCAGTAAGTATCCATCCCACAACCAGTTATTAACTCTCAATGTCAATGTGGAGTTTTATTTGGCTGTATTCAAACGGGACTCTGTTAAGTTTGGATGTGGGCATATTAGAAAGGGGTTGCACTCCCAGACTAACAAATCTTTTTACAACCCCCCACACCCCACCTATACCATTAGGGATGGCACAGTGGCGCAGTTAGCACTCCTGTCTCACGGTGCCAGGAATTCGGGTTTGATCCCGGCCCCAGCTCACTGTCCGTGTGGAGTTTGCACATTCTCCCCATGTCTGTGTGGGTCTAACCCCCACAACCCAAAGATGTGCAGGGTAGGTGGATTGGCCACGCTAAAATGCCCCCTTAATAAAAAAATTTTAAATTAAAATTTCCCCAGGGAGACTGGAAGAAGAGTAGCATAATGAAAGAATAATACAAAGACAGGCCATAGGGTATCTGGCATAGCCAGGATTAATGTGGGCCTGAGAAACGGGGCCCCCACAGTGTGTGATATAATTATCACAACTTGTTGAAAGTTTATTCTATACAAACTGAAAGCCTTGTTAGACGATTTCCTGAAACCAATTAAACTGCAGCAATATTATTTTGGTGCTATTACTTCTGCCGTGTTCTCAGTTTGCTTCGTGAGCATGCTAAAATAAATAGTGAATGTAATAGCCATGGTCGAATGCTGTGACCGTTAATAACCTTATTCAGCCACCAGGAGGTGATGTTGCCTTGCACTTCCTGAGAACTTTCTTTTTGCTGACAATCATGATAAACTATTAATTCAATCATCTGAAGAATGTCAGAGTTGCTGCAACACAGATTTTTTTTTCATTATGGACGCTATCCTTATACTTTATAATGTTTATGACGGCATTGTAACTGCAATTTAAGATTTTCTAACCAGCAAGGCCGTCCAATATTGCAGTGATCTACACCAGGTGAAGATTCCTGGGGCTCTTGTTGACTGCCCACAGTTCACCCAGCTAAATGCTAATGGGAGTCGGGTATATATCTCTTTTTCAGCTCCTCTTTCCTCCTCGTGATTCGTTGTCCATGTGTCTTCCTGCTTCTCTCTTTCTCTTTTTTCCATGATCACTTCTTTCAGACTTCCTAACAACAGTGCTGTTTTGGAGCAATGCATGCACTCTCAGTGCAGCCGAAGGTGGCCCTGTCCCTGCAGTGGTTGTGAGGATAAACCCCAGCACTTTAGGTAGTTGGAAAGACTAACCTCAGATGCTTGGAATGTGCATTTCTGTCGCCTCAAATGCACATCCATTCCATAAATCTTTCAGCACTTCATTGAGGTTGGCCAAATGTCCAGCTTCAGTTAGTCCAACTATGTGGGTGCTATCTTAGGACATGACATGGAAGTCCCTGCAGGACACTCTCTATAATTGGATGGAAATTGGCACAGGCTGATGAAATTCCAAAAGGCAACTAGGTGTACCTCTGAGTATTGATGATCGCATACTCACTTGACTTGCCGTCCAATTATAACTGCTGATAGGCGTGACTTATATCTAGCCGGTCAATGACTTGCATCCTGTTAAATTAATGCACAAGTCATTGATTTTGAGAATGGGTTATTTGCCTAACTTTGTTGCTCTGTTGATGCATCAGATTCCAACCAAATAGATGCATGGTCTAGTCTCGCTTGAGAACCAGAACGGTGGGTGCGGCCCGCTCAAAAAACTGGTCAGGGTAAATTATTTCCAGGTTTTCTAACCTACACAACTCTGCTTCCACTTCTTACCTTAGGCAATAAGGCACTGGCCTGGCCTTGAAGAAGTGTGATGTTGCCTGGGAGTTGACGTGTATTTGAGCTTTCATGCCCTTCAGTTTTCCAATTCATCTTTAAAAACAGTGTCATGTTCCTTCAAGAGCTCTGGAATTCCATTAGACTTCAAATGGAATATTTGTGACCAGTATCATTTTATTTTTTGCAGCCAATCTCGGCTCAAAAGGCTGGGCCCTTCCACCTCATTGATCATCACAGGGAGCTGGACTATCCGCTTTCTGTAGCAGACTGGAACAGCAGCAATTCTTTTGACAAGAATGGGCTCTCCGGTGTCAGTTCTCAGTTTGACGGACATGTGCTCCAATGTCAACTGCTTACTCCTTTTACTGAGGTATTTGAATGCGCGCTCCCCAACAACCGTAGCTGAAGCACTGGTGTCCACCTCCATCTGTAGATGCTTACCATTTACCTGCACTATCACTGCAATGGGTGCAGATTTAACAGCAGTTAAATGATACCGAGAGGAAACAGCAGCAGAATCAGCTTCCACAGTGTCAGTTCACTCAATCAAATTCATTCTCTGTTCTGTTCTTGGTTTATTTGTTGTACTGCACTGCCAAAGCAGGTGTCCTCTATTGTGGCAATAGTGGGACTCTGACTGCCCGAAATCTCATTGTGTCTGCTCCATGATTCCCCTCATATCTATAGAGTACCTTGTCAGTTGCTGCATTGTAAGTAGGCTTCCTGACTGGTTGTTTGGTAGACAGGAATTGCACTGAAAATCTGCAGTGGCACTCTTTATGCTCAGCGGTAGGTTTCTGCCTAACATGGTGCAGAGCTCCAATGTTTCTGTGCTGCAAATCCTGCGAATCTTTTGCTGCACTCTTCATAGCGAGAGAAAGGTCGAGAACGCATTCAAAATTCATATCCGGTTCAGCAACCAAACGGCGCTGTATGGAGTTGTCATTCACCCCACATACTAGCCTGTCCCACAGCATATCATTCTAGATACCCCAGACTCACAGCACTCAATGAGCTGTTTCAGGTTCACCATAAATGAGCCAACAAGAACTTTTGTGTTGAACTTGAAGTGCTGCATAATTACAGACGGTTTCAGCTAAAAATGTTATTTCACACAAGCTCCATTACCGCCTTGCACAACATAGAACCCAGGCTGATAATTGGCCTTTAGTTTCTGATCTGGGAGAGGCTATGCATAGCCTTGCATGGATAATGGAGGAGTCCATCCAGGCCATCAGTTTGAGCATGTCTCAGGTGAGTGAGTACATGCCTTCCATCATGGGGAGACAGACCCAGTAGACTTCTCAGTGGCATGGTGGCACAATGGTTAGCACTGCTGTCTCAGAGCACCAGAGACCTGAGTTTGATTCTGGCCTTAAGGGACTGTACCCTGTGTAGCTTGCATGTTCTCTCCATGTCTGCGTGGGTGCTCCAGCATCCTCTCACAGTCCAAAGATGTGCAGGTTAGGTGGGTTGGCCATGATGGATGTGCGGGGTTAAAGGGGTAGGGTGGGGGAGTGGGCCTAGATAAAGTGCTCTCCGACATGGTGGATCCACACAGCGAACCCGCGGAGTAAGGTAGGTCCGTCCCAGATCGCGATGGCCTGCCGATTGGTGGCCCCCATCGCGGCCTGGCCACCCGCCCCCCACCAGGACTGCTACCGTGGCTGTGAGTCCGAGCGCCCGCCAGGTGGTACCAGATGTAAACCATGCCGGCGGGTGTTCGGCCGGTCGGCCACGGAGAATCGCCGTGGGGGCGTCTTCCAACTGCCCCCGACCAGCACCGCCTCGACCGCGCACGCGGGATTGGCGGATCCACGGAGAATCGCCGTGGGGGCGTCTTCCAACTGCCCCCGACCAGCACCGCCTCGACCGCGCACGCGGGACTGGCGGATCCGCGGAGAATAGCGGAAACGCCGTCGCGCTGGATTTCCGGCATGAACGGCTATTCTCCGCCCCCGCGCCGGGCGCCATTCCGGCGCGGAGGGTCGGAGAATCCCACTCCCTGTTCCTTTTTTAAAATAAATTTAGAGTACCCAATTCATTTTTTCCAATTAAGGGGCAATTTACCGTGGTCAATCCACCTGGCCTGCACATCCTTTGGGTTGAGGGGGCGAAACCCACGCAGACACATCCCGCGCCCTCCTCTTGATTAAGGATGCAAATGAGCTTTTGAATGCCACTGCTTTTATTTCGATCACTGGGTCTGACTGGCTAATTCATGAACAAAATGTCATGAATGAGAGTAAAAGCTACCCCAGACAGCATTGAGCATTCAATTGACTTCAGCTTTTAAAAAACATACATAATGTAACATAATGAAACAACCATTTTCCCTATAAGAGTTTCCTGACCACAATAGGACATTTCTGGTTTGGACTATTTATGTGATACTTAAGGGGGCATTGATTGTTATTGCCTGAGACTCCACTACCTGCAGCAGTTCACAAAGACCCATCACCTTCTCAGAGTCCCTTGGGGATGAGCAGGAAATGCACTCCAGCCAGTATTGCATCATATTAATTTGTGTAGGTTTTTTCTTCATCTAGAACTTCCTAACAAAATGTGAGAAGAATCATAGAATCCCGACAGTGCAGAAGGAGGCCATTGATCCATCGAATCTGCACTGACCCTCCGAAAGAGCCCACTCCCCCTGCCCAACTAAAGGGCAATTGATCATGGCCAATCCGGATAACCTACACATCTTTGGACAGTGGCGGAAACTGGAGCACCCGGAGGAAACCCACACAGACACGGGGAGAATGTCCAAACTCCACACAGTCACCCAAGGTCAGAATCGGACCCAGGTCCCTGGCGCTGTGAGGCAGCAATGCTAACCACTGTGCCACCATGCCAAACTAGAAGACACTATGAAAAAGCTTTTCAGGAATATGGTCAGCAGCTCAAGAATCCTGCAAGATTCTTTCTCTTTCCTTCATGTATTTCAGGGTGTATGAAGATTGAGGACTTGCATCTTCAAAGGCAAGGCATATTTCTTCCACCAAGTACTCAGATTCTTTCTTTAAATGTACACAAGCTTCTCTCAGATTTCATTGCCTGCAGAAATCGGTTCAAATAAATTTTCAAGTTACACATGGAGCATTTATTAAAATACCTTGTTGCATATGGGAAGGCATCGGATTGTAAACATGTTATACACAGTAGGTGCATCTTACTGTTTTGTATTAAATTAGATGTGGAAGGTATGATTGATAAGATCCACCAATCCTATCCATTTACGTGATAATACAAAATGCATGCCATCCAGGGCAGCATGGCGGCACAGTGGTTAGCCCTGCTGTCTCAAAACGCCAGAGACCCGGGTTCGATTCCAGCCTCCAGTGACTGCCTGTGCGGAGTTTGCACTTTCTCCCCGTGTCTGCGTGGGTTTCCTCCGGGTGCTCCGGTTTCCTCCCATAGTCCAAAGATATGCAGGTTAGATGGATTAGCCAGGCTAAATTGCACCTAGGCGAGGTTACGGGCATAGAGTTGGGGATTGGGCCTGGGTAGGGTGCTCCAACAGAGGATCGGTGCAGACTCGATGGGCCAAATGGCCTCCTTCTACACTAGAGAGATTATATTCTATGATCTTTTATTATTGTTGTGACTCTTGCAAAATTATTCCCTGTTTATAAAATGTCTGATCAATATTTGTTCCCACTTGTGAATTTTCCAAACTAGTTTTCCAAATCCAAGTTAATAAACTCAGTGTTCTATATGAGAAATACGGCAGAGGGTGGCTATTACGGGCTTAATCACTGGACTACATGGGTCCAGTGAGTGGTGAGCATTGCAGCTAGGATCAATTCACTGAATGCTCAATTTATTTTTGCAGATTTTGTTCACCAGTTACACATGTCAGCAAGCCAGGGGATAATCCATCCAAGATTGTTCATGGTGGAAAGATGGTGAAGCATTTGGGAGAGAAATACAACAACTATCTGCCATGATATTCAGGTAAACATCATAGCACATACATGCATACATACTTATTGTCAGATCAACGGACCAATCAACACACACAACACGACAGCCAATCACAGGTAAGAGCATACACAGTACAAATCAGGGAACACAACATTTCCTGGGCACTCGAGCAGGAGAGGGCTCAGGGCTCAGAGCTCATTGCAGGCCACTCAGACATCCACCATGTGCTGAGTGCCACTACAAGATAGAATTAGGAATAGGTCCACAGAATCAAGGGTCATGATCGAACCTCAGTAAACAGTTTACCAGTGTAAATTGAAATAAAACTGCGTTGTACCATTCACAACCGTGTTGGTTCATCGGTGTGGCAGACCACCCAACACCTCACTATCCCTGGGCTTTCTCAAAGCTGCAGGTGATTTTGACATTTTTTTCCCCAGCTACTTTACTCTGATGGTCTGCAGGAAGGTCTATTCAAAATGCAACATACAACAGAATTGGAAGGACTAACGATTGTTTTCTCACAGTGCGGGTAAAACTCTCTGAAAACAAGCAGTTTCATTGAAATGGAAGCTGAGAAGACCTAGGTCAGGCAGCATCTGTGGAGAGAGGGAGAACGAATAAGGACTGCATAGGGTAGAGGGTGGGAGAGATTGAATGATGACCGTGGTGATGGTACAAGGCAAAAGGCAATGATAATACGACAAGTAAAGAAACGCTGAGGTCAGAGTGGGAGTTGGGGTGGAGAATTTAAATGACAAGCGACTGGAAGTTCGGGGCCATGCTTGCGGACTGCATGGAAATGTTCCTCAAAGCAGTCACCTAATCTAATCTTCCTTGGACTCCCCAGTCTACAGGGGACCACATTGTGGCACTGTATACAGTATACCAAATTGAAAGAAGTACAAATAACTCATTTGTTTCACCTGGAAGGGGGGTTTGGAGCCCTGAACAGTGAGAAGGATGGAGAAAAGAAGCTCGGAGTTGCCTCTCTCATGCTTGGATGGAAAGTTTCCATCGGTAGGGAAGTGGATGCTGAAGTGATTGAGGTGTGGACCAGAGTGTTGCAGAGAAAATGGTCCCTTGGGGATACTGTAAGGGGAGGGGAGGGTGTCTTTGGTTGTGGGGTATCATGCTGGAGGTGGCGAAAATGATGGGGGATAACCTGTGGATTGTGAAGGCAGGTGGGGGAATCTGTTGTGGTTCAGGAGGGAAGGGGTTGAAGCGAGAGCAGCAGCATTTCCACCATCTCTACTCTTGCCCCTTGTACTAATTTTAATACAGTATATTTTATTCACGGCTCACAATGCAGGAGACCAAATGCAGACTGGTTGACCACTTAGCGGAATACCTCAATTCAGTCCACAGGCGTGATCCCGAGCTTCCGGTTGTCTGTCATTTAAATGTCCGCTCCATTCCAACTCTGATATCCATGTCCTCGGCTCAAACAACAGCACCACATCTTTTGATTCGGCAACCTTCCAGACATTCAGTTCACCGAATTCCGATCGGGATCGTTGCTTCCCATCCCTGTTTTAGAATCTGGACAGCTGCTGCTGCTGGATTTGTTTTTCTCAGTTACATCACCTCTAAATCCATATCTTGTTTTTTGTCCCAGTACCATCTCATTTGGTCTTGCTCCATCATCCTTTTTGTTATTTAATCTCTCCCGCTTTCCAAACCGTCACTTTGTCCTTCCTCTTCTTCAAAATTCAAAATAAAAACAACATTCTGAAAACACTCAGTAGGCCAGTCAGTATTGTTGGAGAGAGATGTAAAGTTACCGTTACAGTTCAAACACCTAAACGAGAAAAGGTTGGCGACATAACAGGTTTAACGCAAATACCTAGACACGGAAAGTGGTTGGGATAAGGAGGAGGCACTCACCCATTTGTTTCTGTAAATTGTAGAGTCCCTGCTCTTTACAAGTTTGTGTGATGTGACAACTGGTTTTCTTTTAATGAACCTTGTGTATAACTGTCTATAATTAAAATCAAGACGGAATCGACCCTGAGGTTGGCAAGATTCAATATTGAGAGGCTAAAATGGTATTTGACACCAATGGCAAAGTTTTCCACCTTATTGTGTGGCACTTTGTTTAAAAAGCGCAGAGGCAGGGGCTTGCTTGGATCGTGAGGGTTTAGTGCCTGTATAACTATGAGGCTGGGTGTTCAGTGCACCACCCTCAGTGACTGATCCATGCCTACCTATCACAAATGGATCCTCAGGGTGGCATGTGGTGCAGTGGTTAGCACTGGGACTGCGGCGCTGAAGACCTGAGTTCGAATCCTGGCCCTGGGCCACTGTCCGTGTGAAATTTGCACATTCTCCCCATGCCTGCGTGGGTTTCACCCCCACAACCCAAACATGTGCAGGGTAGATGGATTGGCCATGCTAAATTGCCCCTTAATTGGACAAAAAAATAATTGGTTACTCTAAATTTATTTTTAAAAATGGCTCCTCAAACTTGCCCAGTCACGCAATGGTTCTGCAGCCCCATGACACTCAGTTGATTTTGAAGTCAGCGTACAAGGGGTTAACACTGCCGAAGTAATCATTGGCACCCTCAGGAATTAGTGTTGTTTTAGTTGGCATAATTGCTTCAGAAGCCAGACTCCAAGCATGGCAATGGAGCATTTAGAAGTATTGGGTTGCAATAACTGGTGACAGGAACTAACAACAGTAGAGGATTATACTGAGCAACTCTTACATGCGTTGTAGTCTACCCATGCCCAGGGGAGACCTCCCGCACTCACAACATGTGACCCCTTTTGTACCCACATTATCCCAGCATCCATGTGACCATCTGGTATATAACTTCTCTTCTTAGGCTTGGACAACTGGTAGTACTGAGGTGTAACAGTGTCAGAGAGCAGTCAGAAGGTGTAAACTACATGCAAAGTTGAACAGGGCTAACAACACATAACTACTTACATTATGTGAAACACTGATTGGTCTGCTGCAGCTGGTGCATGGCCCATCCCATCTCCTTCTGCCCCCCCCCCCCCCAACCCCCCTTTGGCACCCTCAGCTTAATGAGGGTACCACTCACTTTGGTTTTGACTTTCAACTGCAAGAGGTACCTGGCATCGGAGATCATGGTCCAAGTGCACCTGGACAACATTTGTTGTGCTGATGAGAGCAGACCCTGTCGCAGCACAGTTTTACAGGCTGAGGAGTGCAGCATAATAATCTGTGTGGTGTTGGGCACATTTCTCAAGTAAGTGCTTGGCTGGGAGTACCACCCATTATGCCAGGCCATTGGACTGTGGGTATAGGGGACTACTCGTAATGTGCTCAAAGTCCCATGTGTGTGAAGCTCCTGAACTCCCTGGAGATGAACTAGTGAGCACTGTCCACCATTATCCTTTGAGGGATGCCGTGTGTGGTGAAGTGTCTCTTCAGCTTTCCTCTAACCATGTTGCTCTTCATGTCTGGCAGGTGGTCAATTCCGAATCAACCAGAGTATCGGTTGACTAAGTCAAAGTGCTGTTTACCATTCTATTTGAAGATATCAGCTGGCATGAGTGACCATGGGAAGTCCGGGACCTCCTGTAGGTGCAGTGGTTCTTTGCTTTGATATGGCTTGAGCACATTGCATGGTGCACAACTGGATACTTCCCTTTCCATGTCCACATACAAAGAGGGCCAGGATAGGGATTCCTTTGCCCTGCATCTGATTACTTCCAGCCCTTGATGCCCTTGGTGGAGTTGCTGGGCATGGTACCTCTGCAGAGAGGTGGGGATAACAAATCACAGACCACGTAATATCAGTCCACCTTGTATGGTTAGCTTTTCTCTCATAGAGAAGAATGTGCGAAGCCTGTGAGAAGCTCTTTTGAGGAATTGGGCCAGCCTTTCAGAATGACATTGTGGAGCTGCCTGTGTGTGAGATTCGTCTGTAGGGCTTCCTTAAGTTCCTTGTTTCGATGAGATGAAAGTACTGTATGGTCGTGCTGTTAACGTCCTCCTCCGGGTCTGCCTGGCTAGTGGTAGATAGGAATGCTCTGGAGAGGACACCAAAAGGTTACAGCTCCTAACTGTATTTGTGGATGACACTGAGGGTGTAGCCTTGCATCATGTGCTGTGGTTGTGCAGATGCAATGTGAAGTGGCTTTTTAAGAATAGTTATAAGTGGCTGATGGTCAGCTTCAAAACTTAAAGGACGACCATATATGAAGTTATTAAATTTCTGACAAGCAAAAACTAGGGCAAGAAGTTCCTTCTCAAACTGGGAATAATGGGTCTTAGTGTCAGTGAGGGCCCTTGATTCGAAGGCTACTGGTTTGCCATTCTGGATGCAAACTGCGCCAAGTCCGCGCTAGGCGGCACCTACTGACCGGAATACAGCTGCTTGAACGCAAAGTATTTTCGCACCAGAGGGGTTTGAGCTTGTTGAAAACAACAGTATGGTTCTCCTGTCAACTCCATTTGACATCTTGATAGAGGAGCTGATGAAGGGGTCCAGTGAACTCTCTGTAGTGAGGAATGAACTTGGAAAAATAATTGGTCATACCAAAGCGTGCTTATCCACAGGAATAGACATCTGGCGTTTAGCCATTGTCTTGTTTGGATCTGGCCTCACAACATCGGCAGTGAGTAAGTGACCCACATGTGGAACCTGGTTGACCCTGAATCAGGGTGCCACACTGGCACTGCCAGGATTCACAAATGGTACCAGCAGTGCCAGGGTAACACCCTGCCCAAAGGTCATGCACCTCGTGCCTCTGATTCCCTGGGAGACCCCCATGAATGCTGTTCCATCTGGACCCATTTGCGGAGACCACTTTTGTTTTTCAAACAATATACTTTATTCATAAAATCTATCATAAACATTACAGAACATTTCGAATTGTCTTGACTGTAAATTTCCATCAGAGTTACACCACTGCTGAACGGCACTCACCCAAGGTTTCCGAGGTGAAAAGGATAGATCCCAATGCCTCGGGTGCCTCGGCAAACTACATATTAGAGTGAGGCTAGCTGTCTCGCTCTCATATGCAGATTTTCCAAAAAGTTATGCCCCACAGTGGACTGGGTTTACATCGCAACGTCTCTCACGATCGCGTTAGATCTTGCGATGCATTGTAAGCCGGGTAGATCCCGGAAGCGGGGTCTCCCGGCTTCTATCGGCCATGTTGCAATGCAGCACACTGTTTTTCGGGCACTATGTGACCGTTCGATCACGCCCCTAATATTGATTACATTTGTAGGCGTATTTGGTTGAATTTTGCAGGTACTCTTTGTTACATTACAGTACAATGCAACTTTCAGGTTTGTTCTTTTGTGCAATAAAATGTGTCTTGAGGTCATAAAATTTGCAGTTATCGCAGTCCTTGCTGGTTAAAAAATAATTGTTTCCAATGATTAATGAAGCAGCTGTTAACAAAAGGAAGCATATATTCCCATGAAGACCTGCATTCACTTTGTGAGGCTAAAACCTCAGAATGACTTTCTTACCCTGATATGCAGGAAATAAGAATTTTTTGTTTATTCAAGCCTTCCAGCAACTTTGCATCATCCAATTTAGACAAACTTTCATTCAAGGTATCCATAATTATATAAAAATTCTTCAGAAAGTTTAAAAGGTAATAACCATGCATTTTTCAAAATAAATCACTGATATTCATATATTGTTCATTATATTCAGAAGCACATTCAATTTGTATTTTTTTATGTTGCTATCACAGACTGTCAGGTTTGAAGTTTTTAATTTAGAAGGAGAACAAGTTCCTGTGCATGGGCGAGCCAAGAACCCAGCCACTGCTTCTGATGGTACCACTTCTGTCTTACTGTTGTAACTAATGAATGTTCATAATTAATTTTTCCTGATTTAATAATGTTGTTTCATTTGCACAGAAGGTAGTTATGCCTCTTATATAACCTTTAAATCTTGAGCTGTAGTTCAAATCTATCAGGCAAACAGTTTGCACGACTTCAATAACTGTAACAGTAAATTGAGGTGACTGAGTGCCATATCTAAATATTGATCTGATTTGATGCTTCTGATGGCCAAGGCCCTTATCATAGATTTATTATCATAGAATTTACATTGCAGAAGGAGGCCATTCGGCCCATTGAGTCTGCACTGGCCCTTGGAAAGAGCACCCTACCCAAGCCCACACCTCCACCCTATCCCCACACCTCCACCCTATCCCCGTAACCCCACCTAACCTTTTTTGGACACTTAGGGCAATTTTGGCATAGCCGATCCACCTAACCCGCACATCTTTGGCCTCTGGGAGAAACCCGGTGGAAACCCACGCACGGGGAGAACGTGCAGACTACGCACAGACAGTGACCCAAGCCGGGAATCAAACCTGTGACCCTGGAGCTATGAAGTAATTGTGCTAACCACTGTGCTACCGTGCTGCCCATAGACTGCAAGTTCTGAACTTGCAGTCTGAAAGGAAATAACAGCCAAAGTTATTGCAATTAAATGTCTGATATTGTGCAATAAAAAGAAGATATGGAAGAGTAAAGGCACTTTATCGCACGCCCCCCCCCCCCCCAGTCCTATTATTGACACCTTTGCAGGTCAGAAACATTAGTGCATACAGATGGCATTCAAGTACCCAGCTGAACTTGTTTATTCTAGTTTGCTGATAAATACATACACAAGAAACCTCAAAAGGGTACTAATACACTCCTTACTCCTTCATGAAAAAGTTATATAAAAGTTCAAATTTCGACTTCCGGTGGTGGCTATGAAGGAGTAAGTCACACATTTGGTGGCTCCCGCTCTGGTCGGACTTTTGGACCTTTTCCTCCAGTTTTGTACCGGACTTGAATTGTAAAACTGATGACAGAGGCAATTGTGTACTGAATTCCCACATCGGTGCATGGAGAGAAGGACTAGAAGTGCTCGTAAAGGCAGAAACAGAAAGACAGAGAAGGCTTGGACTGAAGCTGCAGTGGGAGACAGCATGGCGGAGGACCGGACCTCTGGTTTGTCGACCCAGCGGTCAACGAAGCAGCCGATGCAAGTTATTCAGGAAGGCTTTGCTAAGCAGAAACGGGATGGCGTGAACCCGATAAAAGAGTCAATTGAGCGGCTGGAGCTTAGATTGGATGCCCAAGATCGGGCGATCCAGAAGGTAGGGAAGGCGCTGGCTGAGCAGGAGGAACATCAAACTGCGGTGGAGTTGGAGGTGGGGATGCTGAGAGACCAGCCGAAGAAGCTCCTGGAGAAGGTGGAGGACCTAGAGAATAGGTCCCGCCGGCAGAACTTGAGAATCGTTGGGCCCCCAGAGGGGTCCGAAGGAGCGGACACTGGTGGCATACATCGCAGACATGTTTGAGAAGCTGCTGGAAGGTGGGGCATTCTCCCTGTCCTTGGAGGTGGACAGGGCTCACAGAGCACTCACGAGGAAGCCGTGAATGGGAGACCCCCCGAGGGCAATGGTGGTGAGATTCCACAGGTACATGGATAAGGAGGGCATTCTACAGTGGGCCAAGCAGACACGGAGCTGTAAGTGGGACAACAGTATCCTGCGGGTTTACCAAGACCTGAGTGTGGAGGTGGCCAGGAGGAGATCAGACTTCAACCAGATTAGGTCGATCCTTTTTAAGAAAAAGGTGAAGTTCGGACTGTTGTATCCGGCCCATCTCTGGGTCACGCAAGAGGAAAAGCACTTTTATTTTGAGTCGCCTGAGGACGCGCTGTACTTTGTGAAAAGAAAAGGACTGGTGGTGGACTGAGAACTTTTGAACTTTGCTGCAACGTTCTTGTTTCTTTTTTGTTTTGCTGTTCTTTTTTTTTAAGTTTCTCATTTTCCGTTTCGTGGAAGCTGATTGTAATGCCTTTTGCATTGATTTGGGACCAGCGGTAGAGCTGAGTGAGTTAAGGTTTTCATTTGCACTGTTGGGGGATGGAGGTGTGTAGATCTTGGTGTTTTTCTGTCGAACAATTGTGTGGTGATTGTTTGATGTTGGAGTTTGTTTGTATGAGCGGGGGGAGGGTGGGGGGGAACAATAGGTGGGAGACTATCCGGCGCCGGGGATGGGGCCCACCAAGCTAGCTGGGTGAGCTAGCTCACGGAAGCGCAGTGGAGGGTGTGCATATGTTTGGTTTATTAAAAGGGTTGGGTGACAGAGTGTTGTTACTAGGGCGGGGAGAGGGGGTAAATGTTCTGCTGATGAGGGAGGAACTTGGGCTAAGGGACAGAGAGGAGGTTGGGGATGGAGGCTGCCTGGGGGCGGACCGGTGGAGACACGGAGAATGGGCTGCAGGCGGGCCCAAAAAAGGGAATGGCTGATCGGCGAAGAGGGGGGGCAATGAGCCCCCCAACTAAGCTGATCACCTGGAATGTTCGAGGGTTAAATGGACCAGTCAAGAGGGCACGTGTGTTCGCGCATCTTAGGGGATTGAAGGCGGACGTGGTAATGTTGGAGGAGACACACCTTAGAGTAACTTACCAGATCAGATTGAGGAAAGGCTGGTCAGTCAGGTCTTTCACTCGGGACTGGACTCAAAGACTAGAGGGGTCGCGATCGTGATCATTAAGCGGGTGGTGTTTGAGGCGGGTAGAATAGTCTTGGATGTGGGAGGTCGATACATATGGTCAGTGGGAAACTGGAGGGGGTGCAGGTGGTATTAGTAAATGTGTATGCGCCAAATTGGGATGATGTGGCGTTCATAAAGAGGAGGCTGGGGAAGATACCGGACCTGGACTCATACAGGTTGGTCATGGGAGGGGACTTCAACACGGTTATTGACCCTGGCTTGGACCGGTCAAGCTCGAAAACGGGTAGGGTGCCAGCAATGGCAAAGGAACTAAAAGGGTTAATGGAGCAGATGGGGGGGATGGGGGGTGGGGGGGGGTGGGTGGATCTATGAAGATTTGGGCAGCCGAGGGTGAAGGAGTTCTCCTTCTACGCACACGTGCATAAAGTGTACTACCGGAATGATTTCTTTATTTTGAGCAGGGCCTTACTGGCTGGGGTGGTGGACATGGGGTACTCGGCGATTACAATCTCAGATCATGCTCCACACTGGGTTGACCTGCAGGTTAGTAAAGACAGTAACTAGCGCCCGCACTGGAGGTTGGATGTGGGACTTTTGGCGGATGAAGGGGTGTGCGAGCGGCTGAGGAAATATATTCAGATCTACCTGCAGGTCAACGACACGGGGGAAATTTCAGCAGCGGTGGTCTGGGAAGCACTGAAGGCAGTGGTCAGAGGGGAGCTGATCTCGATACGGGCCCATAGGGAGAAGGTGGACAGGACAGAGATGGACCGACTGGTAAAGGAGATACTACAGATCGATAGGAGGTATGCGGAGACCCCAGAGGCAGGGCTTTTAAGGGAACGGCAAAGGCTATGGGCGGAGTTTGGCTTGTTAACAACAGGGAGAGCGGTGGAGCAGCTGAGAAAGGCGAAGGGGGTGATCTCGGAGCATAGAGAGAAGGCCAGCAGAATGCATGCACAGCAGCTTTGAAACAGGGAGGCAGCCAGGGAGACAGGGAAAGTAAATGATGGAGATGGAAACCTGGTTGGAGATTCAGGAGTGTAGAAGCCAGCTATTTTCTATAGGTAAAAGATAGCTATTTAGCATTAAGCCCCTAGTCTATCAAATACCCATTTTAAAACTCACTCGTAACCTCAGGTTATTTCAAAAGATAAAGTAACCCAAGGACAAGGCAAGCTCCATGGCAACAGCATAGAGACCATTGTCCTAACAAGCAAGTCAGCAAGAAACTGGTTCAAGCTGGTTCAAGTCAGCAAGAAATTGGTTCAAGTATTTAGGGCAGCACGGTAGCCTTGTGGATAGCACAATTGCTTCACAGCACCAGGGTCCCAGGTTCGATTCTGCCTTGGGTCACTGTCTGTGCAGAGTCTGCACATCCTCCCCATGTGTGCGTGGGTTTCCTCCGGGTGCTCCGGTTTCCTCCCACAGTCCAAAGATGTGTGGGTTAGGTGGATTGACCATGATAAATTGCCCTTAGTATCCAAAATTGCCCTTAGTGTTGGGTGGGGTTGCTGGGTTATGGGGATAGGGTGGCAGTGTTGACCTTGGGTAGGGTGCTCTTTCCAAGAGCCAGTGCAGATGCGATGGGCTGAATGGCCTCCTTCTGCACTGTAAATTCTATCTATGAAAGCTGCATGCGATAAGAAAGCCGAATCGCATTCCCTAGCTCATACAATAATACATTTTAGGTTAATGTTGCCTATTAATGACGGACGGCTGAGCGTCGAATCAAACTTATTTGATTCTAACCCAAACCAAATAGGATTACATCGGGGTATAGCTAGATGGCTAAAGTCTGATATGATTTAGTATAACCGTGTCAGATCGTACGGCCATTTCTTACTACATGAATCATCTATACTTTGACTTAACTTACTCGCTGTCTTTCTGTCTTTCATATTTCATTTTCTGACTTTGACTTTTTGAAGTTATTGCAAGCTTTTTGCCGTCAGCAAGAAAATCATTTCTGTATTACTTGAATGTTGAATTGTCTACAAGATTGCTTCTGTTGAGTCCTTTGCTAGCTGGACTTAGTAGAGAATATGACTTAAATGATTCTCAATTGTAATCAATAGAGACAAATAAAACAGATTCTTATTTGCACCTGAGAAGTTTTAACTCAAATTTCTACTGAGTTTTAGTGTTCGCACTGGATCCGCATGGTAGATCTATCAACTGACATAGTCGGCAGGATGGGAGGAGCTCTGAGACAAGATCGGACGAAATCGAAGAGGTTGGGGAAGAATCGGAGGAGGCCCAAGAGGACGGAAGATCCAAGAACAAACGGCTAGACTAGGTAAGGAATATCTTTTTCACCCATTAAAAGTCTTAAAACCGCATCAATCAGTGCTTCGACCCCTGGAAAGGACATTTTTATAAACTATGTTAAATCAATCAGGTGCCGGTCGTTGAGACTAAAATAAAACGGGGCTGAAAGAATAGTCACGGTAGAAGTGCGGGAGAGGAGCAGGAGATTTAAAAGCACGGGAGAGGAGCAGGAGATTTAAAAGCACGGGAGAGGAGCCCCCTCCTCTAACCTAAGGGGTTGAGTGAATATCAGGTAAGGTCTTTCTTTCTATTTCTTGTTTCATCCGCAAGTTATCTAGAGGGGATGGCAGGGAAGGCAGTGCAATGTTCCTCCTGCAGAATGTTTGAGGTGAGGGGCACTGTCAGTGTCCCTGCTGATTTCACCTGCGGGAAGTGCATCCATCTCCAGCTCCTCAAAAACTGCGTTAGGGAACTGGAGCTGGAGCTGGATGAACTTAGGATCATTCGGGAGGTAGAGGTGGTCATAAATAGAAGCTTCAGGCATGTAGTTATTCCGAAGAATGAAGATAGATGGGTGACAGTGAGAGGGGCTGGGAGGAAGCCGTCAGTTCAGGGATCCCCTGTGGTCGTTCCCCTTAGTAACAAGTATACCACTTTGGATACTGGTGGGGGGGGTACTTACCAGGGGGAAACCATGGGGTACAGGTCTCTGGCACAGAGTCTGTCCCTGTTGCTCAGAAGGGAAGGGGCGAGAGGAGTAGAGCATTAATCATTGGGGATTCCATAGTTAGGGGGACAGATAGGAGATTCTGTGGGAACGAGAGAGACTCGCGGTTGGTGTGTTGCCTCCCAGGTGCCAGGGTCCGTGATGTCTCGGATCGTGTTTCCGGGATCCTTAAGGGGGAGAGGGAGCAGCCCCAAGTCATGGTCCACATAGGCACCAACGACATAGGTAGGAAAAGGGATGGGGATGTAAGGCAGGTATTCAGGGAGCTAGGGTGGAATCATAGAGCTAGAACTAACAGAGTTATTATCTCTGGGTTGTTACCCGTGCCACGTGCTAGCGAGACGAGGAATAGAGAGAGAGAACAGTTGAACACGTGGCTACAGGGATGGTGCAGGAGGGAGGGATTCAAATCCCTGGATAATTGGGGCTCATTCTGGGGTAGGTGGGACTTCTACAAATGGGATGGTCTACACCTGAACCAAAGGGGTACCAATATCCTGGGGGGGAAATTTGCTAATGCTCTTCGGGAGGGTTTAAACTTATTCAGCAGTGGGATGGGAACCAGGGGCGAAATTCTCTGGTATCGGCGCGATGTCCTCCGACTGGCGCCCAAAACGGCGCAAATCAGTCGGGCATCGCGCCGCCCAAAGGTGCGGAATGCTCCGCATCTTGGTGGGCCGAGCCCCAACCTTAATGGGCTAGGCCCGCGCTGGACTGATATCCGCACCGCTAGCTGGTGGAAAAGGCCTTTGGTGCCCCGCCAACTGGCGCGGAAAAGACATATCCAGGCGTCGCATGCGCGGGAGCGTTAGTGGCTGCTGACGGCATTCCCGCGCATGCACAGAATTCGGCAACCGGCGGGGGCGGGATTCACGCCAGCCCCCGGCGATTCTCCGACCTGGCAAGGGGTTGGAGAATCTCGCCCCTGATTTGTAGCTCCAGTGTACAGGAGGTTGAGTGTAGTGAGGTCATGAGTTAGGTTTCAAGGTCGCAGGAGTGTACCGACAGGCAGGAAGGTGGTTTGAAGTGTGTCTACTTCAACGCCAGGAGCATCCGGAATAAGGTGGGTGAACTTGCGGCATGGGTTGCTTCCTGGGACTTTGATGTTGTCGCCATTTCGGAAACATGGATAGAGCAGGGACAGGAATGGTTGTTGCAGGTTCCGGGGTTTAGATGTTTCAGTAAGCTCAGGGAAGGTGGTAAAAGAGTGGGAGGTGTGGCATTGTTAGTCTAGGACATTATTACGGTGGCAGAAAGGACATTTGATGAGGACTCATCTACTGAGGTTAGAAACAGGAAAGGAGAGGTCACCCTGTTGGGAGTTTTCTATAGGCCTCCGAAAAATTCCAGAGATGCAGAGGAAAGGATTGCAAAGATGATTCTGGATAGGAGTGAAAGTAACAGGGTAGTTATTATGGGGGTCTTTAACTTTTCAAATATTGACTGGAAACGCTATGGTTCGAGTACTTTAGATGGGTCAGTTTTTGTCCAATGTGTGCAGGACGGTTTCCTGACACAGTATGTAGATAGGCCAACAAGAGGCAAGGCCACATTGGATTTGGTACTGGGTAATGAACCAGGCCAGGTGTTAGATTTGGAGGTAGGTGAGCACTTTGGTGACAGTGACTACAATTCGGTTACGTTTACTTTAGCGATGGAAAGGGATAGATATGTACCGCAGGGCAAGAGTTATAGCTGGGTAAAAGGCAATTATGATGCGATGAGGCAAGACTTAGGATGCATAGGATGGGGAAGGAAACTGCAGGGGATGGGCACAATTTAAATGTGGAGCTTGTTCAAAGAACAGCTACTGTGTGTCCTTGATAAGTATGTACCAGTCAGGCAGGGAGGAAGTGGTCGAGTGAGGGAACCGTGGTTTACTAAAGTAGTTGAAGCACTTGTCAAGGGGAAGAAGGAGGCTTCTGTAAAGATGAGACGTGAAGGTTCAGTTAGGGCGCTTGAGAGTTACAAGTTAGCCAGGAAGGACCTAAAGAGAGAGCTAAGAAGAGCCAGGAGGGGACATGAGAAGTCCTTGGCAGGTAGGATCAAGGAAAACCCTAAAGCTTTCGTAGTTATGTCGGTAATAAAAGAATGACGAGGGTAAGAGTCGGGCCAGTCAAGGACAGTAGTGGGAAGTTGTGCGTGGAGTCTGAGGAGATAGGACGGGCGCTAAATGAATATTTTTCGTCAATATTCACACAGGAAAAAGACAATGTTGTCGAGGAGAATACTGAGATTCAGGCTACGAGACAAGACGGGTTTGAGGTTCATAAGGAGGAGGTGTTAGCAATTCTGGAAATTTTGAAAATAGATAAGTCCCCTGGGCCGGATGGGATTTATCCTAGGATTCTCTGGGAAGCTAAGGAGGAGATTACAGAGCCTTTGGCTTTGATCTTTATGTCGTCATTGTCTACAGGCATAGTGCCAGAAGACTGGAGGACAGCAAATGTTGTCCCCTTGTTCAAGAAGGGGAGTAGAGACAACCCAGGTAACTGTAGACCAGTGAGCCTTACTTCTGTTGTGGCCAATGTCTTGGAAAGGATTTATAATCATCTAGAAAGGAATAATTTGATTAGGATAGTCAACACGATTTTGTGAAGGGTAGATCGTGCCTCACAAATCTTAGTGAATTCTTTGAGAAGGTGACCAAACAGGTGGACGAGGGTAAAGCAGTTGATGTGGTGTATATGGATTTCAGTAAAGCGTTTGATAAGGTTCCCCACGGTAGGCTATTGCAGAAAATACGGAGGCATGGGATTCAGTGTGATTTAGCGGTTTGGGTCAGAAATTGGCTAGCTGTAAGAAGACAGAGGGTGGTGGTTGATGGGAAATGTTCAGACTGGAGTTCAGTTGCTAGTGGTGTATCACAAGGATCTGTTTTGGGGCCACTGCTGTTTGTCATTTTTATAAATGACCTGGAGGAGGGCGTAGAAGGATGGGTGATTAAATTTGCGGATGACACTAAAGTCAGTGGAGTTGTGCGGAAGGATGTTGCAGGTTACAGAGGGACATAGATAAGCTGCAGAGCTGGGCTGAGAAGTGGTAAATGGAGTTTAATGCAGAAAAGTGTGAGGTGATTCATTTTGGAAGGAGTAACAGGAATACAGAGTACTGGGCTAATGGTAAGATTCTTGGCAGTGTGGATGAGCAGAGAGATCTCGGTGACCATGTACATAGATCCCTGAAAGTTGCCACTCAGTTTGAGAGGGTTGTTAAGAAGTCGTACGGTGTGTTAGCTTTTATTGGTAGAGCGATTGAGTTTCGGAACCATGAGGTCATGTTGCAGCTGTACAAAACTCTGGTGCGGCCGCATTTGGAGTATTGCGTGCAGTTCTGGTCGCCGCATTATAGGAAGGATGTGGAACCATTAGAAAGGGTGCAGAGGAGATTTACCAGGATCTTGCCTGGTATGGAGAGAAGACCTTAGGAGGAAAGACTGAGGACTTGAGGCTGTTTCCATTAGAGAGAAGAAGGTTAAGAGGTGATTTAATAGAGGCATACAAGATGATTAGAGGATTGGATAGGGTGGACAGTGTTTCCTTGGATGGTGATGGCTAGCATGAGGGGACATAGCTTTAAATTGAGAGAAGATAAATATAGGACAGATGTCAGAGGTAGGTTCTTTACTCAGAGAGTAGTAGGGGAGTGGAATGCCTGCAGCAGTAGTGGACTAGCCAACATTAAGGGCATTTAAATTGTCATTGGATAAACATATGGATGATAATGGAATAGTGTAGATGGGCTTTAGATTGGTTTCACAGGTCGGCGCAACAACAAGGGCTGAAGGGCCTGTACTGCGCTGTAATTCTATTGTACACAGGTTGCACACAGTCGCCGACCAAAAGAAATTTGGTGAAAGGTTGAATTTATGGCTGAAACAAATCCTAAGATAGATTCAGAACCTTTAACCGGCAGAGAACTACTCCCCACAACATCTAAGGGAGGTAGCGCTGTACCAGATGTTTCTATTGAAGAGATATTGGGAGATTTTGGATCTTTCATTTGTTGACAATTTAGACTATGTGAAATCTCAAGAAAAATTGAATCAAAATATGATATCCCCAGAGGACAGTGGTCCCTCGATAATATCAAGAGGGCATGGGGAAAATCCACACAATTGCACGGTGAAGAACGTGCAAAATGGTCCCTTGCAATTATGGGACAGCTACGCAGACAGCAAGAAATAACTATTAAAAATGAAAGTGATCATGAGCTGAGGTCCACTAAAGATCAACTAACTGCAGTTGTTGAGGAATTACGAGATGCAAAATCCAAACTTGAGCATTATGATGAAATTAGAACAGGATTGGAAAAGGAATCCTTTAAAGTCCAGCAACTATCTTTTCAAATTGAGGAATTGCAACATAAAGTTCTTGAAATGAAGTCAAAATACCAACAGTTGCAAACAAAATCTGAGCGAGTTGAAATTGAAAATTGCAAGTTAATGGAAGAAAGATGTGTTTTAGAAAGAGAAATAAACAATTTTAAAGGACATTGCAAGATCTTGACAGACAGTCTTGCAGCTCATAATTTAAACCAAAACACAGCTCAGATTCAACAAGCAGCTGAACAAACAGCCCAAATTCAGCAAGCAGCCCCAGTGGCACAATCGGCAATTGCACAGCCGAGATCAAGTGTCAGGACTAAATTAAAATCTAAAATTCAATTGCCAGTTGAATCAGATGAAGATAGTGATGCAACAAGTGTTCCTACAATGCAAAATACTAAATTAATTCGACTAGCCCCTTTAAAGCACAAACTGGTTAGAGTTGGAAGCAAGAAAGTAGAAGATGAAGGAGAAACTGTCACTAAAAACATATTTGACCACCATTGGATTCATGAACCAGCAGACCCTGAAAAAATTGACGGTTGGGCCAAAGATCTTCCACACCCTAAAAAGTGTGGTATGACCACATGGGATGAACTTCACAGATTCCAACCCATTTACCATCTCCAACCATATGTTGGAGTACAAATTCTGACTATTATGGTGGGCACTCGTGTCAGTGCAACTCTTAGTACAGAGGTAGAAGTTGCCCTTGGAAGTGATTTGCAAAATTTAGAAGCTGGTTGGCTAGCAGTCAAGAATTGGCTATTAAAATTTTGCCTCCCGAAAACCGATTGGTCTAAGATCACATCTTGCATTCAAAAATATACTGAAGATATTCAGGATTTCGAGGAAAGATTTTTACATACTTGGATGGAATACTCAGGAATGACACTCGAACATGAATCTGACACATGGGACACAAGCACTTTAGGTCCAATTAAAATGGCTTTTATAGCCAGTGTTAAACCTGAAGTTTCTGCTGCCTTGAATTTGGTTTTACCGGCTTGGGCCACAGCTGGTACATATCGTGACATAGTTGACCAATGCATTCAGATAGTTCGTGGGCTGCACAATCAGGCAATCTTTAACAGTGCTGTTGCTCAAATGCAGCCTATGGTACCTGCTCAAATGCAGCCTATGGTACCTGCTCAAATCCAGCCTATTGTCAAATCCAGCCCATGGTACCTTTTGCTCCAATTCAGCCGATGTTACCCGTTGCTCAATTTCAGCCTATGTTACCCGCTGCTCAACGGTGGCTGTTGCAGTGCCTGCAGGAATATCAGCAGTAACTACAATTTCACCACAAGCATCAGGGCAAACATGTACCCTTGCTCCATTAAAATCACGTAAGAAAATACCACAATGCCTTTTCTGCAGTAGAGTAGGACACTGGATGACAGCATGCTATCATAAACAACGGATGGATTCGAGAGATGATAATGAAGTAGACAATGTTCACTACAATATGTTTCCACCTCGTGGTCAATCATGTAACGCACACAAACAAGACGCACCTAGGGTTACGTTCCAACAAGACAAAACCCAGACTTGCGCACAAGGATTCTAGCCCCTCCCAGACGTTTCCACGTAGGGTGGAGCCTTACCCACGTAGGGACGAGCCATATCCACCTAGGGACGTACACGATGACGGCAATGCTATGAATGAAATGTTAAACAGCTGTCCTCAAATTCAAAGCCTGTACGATAATTCAAAAAATTACTGGACCCCACTCTTGATGATTCTCTCCATTTTTCTCTACATGCGCTCGTGGAACAAAAAAATGATGGACTATATATTTCACTGAGAGTGGGAGGTACTCATATCGATTTCTTATTTGACACTGGAGCTGAACTTACCTGTGTTACTGAACAGAATGCTGCTTTCTTTCCCCGAACTGCAGGAAAAATTAAAGCTTTTGCTGCAGGAGGAGATTCTATTACTCTTTGGAAGACTAAATCACTTTTAGAATTTGGACCACATCAACTGATGGCATCAATATGGGTAGGTCCGGTAACACAAGCACTTCTAGGTATGGACGTCTTATCACAACTAAATTCTTCACTGAATTTCAATAATGGAAAAATCACCTGGTCCATTAGACGCATCAAAAAAATGAAATACAAAATCATCTAATTTGGGCAATTGACAAAAATGATTGTGGCCTTTTGAAAATGGAACCAGACAATTTCCTGGCACCGCTCTACCTTATACCAAACAATACCCTATTAATAGAACTTCAATTAACATAGACGTAGAATTTACAGTGCAGAAGGAAGCCATTCGGCCCATCAAGACTGCACCGGCTCTTGGAAAGAGCACCCTACCCAAGGTTAACACCTCCACCCGATCCCCATAACCCAGCAACCCCACCCAACACTAAGGGCAATTTTGGACACTAAGGGCAATTTATCATGGCCAATCCACCAAACCTGCACATCTTTGGACTGTGGGAGGAAACCGGAGCACCCGGAGGAAACCCACGCACACACAGGGAGGATGTGCAGACTCCGCACAGACAGTGACCCAAGCCGGGAATCGAACTTGGGACCCTGGAGCTATGAAGCAATTGTGCTATCCACAATGCTACCGTGCTGCCCCTAGGCATTCTACCTATATTAGGACAACTTGAAGAAAGGGGTATTTTAGTGTGCATTCACAATTCATCAAACAGCCCTGTATGGCCTGTAAAAAAGGCTAATGGCACATGGCGCCTTACTATTGACTATAGAAAAGCAAATCAATTTATTGTCAGAAAAGCTCCTTTAGTGGCAGATCCATCTACAATCTTTAACTCTTTAACTCCTGACCTTCAATGGTTTTCAGTCATTGAAATGGAAGGGGCTGTTTAGCACAGGGCTAAATCGCTGGCTTTGAAAGCAGATCAGGCCAGCAGCACGGTTCAATTCCCGTAACAGCCTCCCCGAACAGGTGCCAGAATGTGGCGACTAGGGGCTTTTCACAGTCACTTCATTGAAGCCTACTTGTGATAATAAGCAATTTTCATTTCATTTCAAATGGTTTCTGGTCAGTACCACTAGCTAAGCAAGTACAACCATGGTTTGCTTTTAGTTAATCAACAACAGTGCACATGGACTAGACTACCACAAGGTTTTCACAGTAGCCCATCTGTTTACCACATGGCTGTACAGAATCATCTCAGGCAACTGCCTGTTCTGCCTTCCACCATTATCCAGTATGTAGATGATGTTCTGATAGCCTCCATCAATAAAGATGATCATGAGAAAGATTTACGAGTGGTCCTGAACCACCCCAGTACTAATGGTCACATAGCTGGCTTTGCCAAAGCCCAGATTTCCCAAGAACAAGTTGTCTACTTAGGTCAGAAAATATCCAAAGGAAAAAAGGAACTTACTCAGGACAAAACGGCTGCCATCAAAACAGCGAAAGAACCCACAACTGTACAGGAAGTAAGATCCTTTTTGTGACTTTGTAATTTTAACAGAAATTGGTTTGATTCTTACACTCAGTTATCCCAGCCATTGAATGATCTTAGAAAAGGAAACAGAAAATCAAAGGATCCAGTTAATCTAAATTTAGAACAGAAGCAATCATTTCTAAATTTGAAAAAGGCCCTGTGTTCAGCACCAGCCTTAGGTATTCCAAACAACGGAAACCTTTCACCATGTTTGTTCATAAAAAGGATGGTTACGTGACTGCAGTATTAGCTCAGGAAAATGGCGATCTGTTAAGACCGGTTGGATATTATTCCCTTAAACTTGACAATGTGGCACTATCAGGGCTTGTCCTAGACCAAAAGTTAACTGTTAAATGTCCACACTCAGTCCATTCTCTCCTATCCATGAACAGAGTGTCACAAGTTACATCAGCTAGATGGCCTAGATGGACAGCAGCTTTGGAAGCTCCCAACCTATATTTTCACAAAACCAGTCCTGTAAACCCATCATCTTTGCTCCTGCTTCCCGAGGAACAAAAGGGAGGGGAGGGAGAAGGGCATGACTGTGTGAAAATAATAGAGGAAATGAAAGAAGTACGGTTAGTAGAAGAAGAGCCACTACAGAATCCAGATTTAATCCTTTTCACTGATGGTTCCTCTTTTATTGACAAGGGTATCAGAAACGCTGGGTGGGCAGTCACAAGCTCATACGAAGTATTAGCTGAAGGAAGTTTGCCCCCAGGTACATCAGCTCAGCAGGCCGAATTAAAGGCACTAACAGAAGCATGTCATGTGGCAAGAGATAAAACTGCTAACATCTATACTGACTCCAGATATGGTTTTGGAGTAGCACATGATTTTGGCCATCTGTGGAGAAAAAGAGGATTTTTCACAACAGCAGGTACACCTATCCGAAATGGAAAGAAAGTATGAGACCTTCTAGAAGCTATGGTCTTACCAAAAGAAGTATCAGATCTAAAATGTAAAGCCCATACTCATGAGGACACTATGGAAGCAAGAGGAAATGCTCTTGCGGACCAAGCAGCAAGGGAAGCTGCCTCCCATTGTGCCTCCCAATCAGGAATCCAGGAATCCAGTCACATTTACAAATTGCGAGTAACCACCTTATTACATGATTTAAGTGAAATGCAGAATGATTGCACAATGGAAGAAAACTGGACATGGTTAGAATCAGGGGCGGGATTCTCCGACCCCCCATCGGGTCGGAGAATCGCCGGGGGCTGGCGTGAATCCCACCCCAGCCGGTTGCCGAATTCTCCGGCACTGGATATTCGGCGGGGCTGGGAATCGCGCCGCGCCGTATGGCGGGCCCCAACCCTGGCGATTCTCCGGCCCGCTATGGGCCGAAGTCCCGCTGCTGGAATGCCTGTCCCACCGGCAAGAATCAAACCTCCTCTCTTACCGGCGGGACAAGGCAGTGTGGGCGGGCTCTGGGGTCCTGGGGGGGGCGCAGGGCGATCTGGTCCCGGGGGGTGCCCCCACGGTGGCCTGGCCCGCGATCATGGCCCACCGATCTGCGGGCGGGCCTGTGCCGTGGGGGCACTCTTTTCCTTCCGCCTTTGCCATTGTCTCCACTATGGTGGAGGCGGAAAAGACCCCCTCCACTGCGCATGCGCGGGGATGCCGTGAGCGGCCGCTGACGCCCCCGCGCATGCGCCGCATGGCAAAGTCATTTCCGCGCCAGCTGGCGGGGCACCAAAGGCCTTTCCCGCCAGCTGGCGGGGTGAAATCAGTCCAGCACAGGCCTAGCCCCTCAAGGTGAGGGCTCGGCCCCTCAAGTTGCGGAGAATTCCGCACCTTTGGGGCGGCAGGATTCCGGACTGATTCGTGCCGTTTTTGGCGCCGGTCGGCGGATATCGTGCCGATTGCGGAGAATCCCGCCCCAGGTATTCAACCGTATGATGATGAAATTTGGAGAGAAATTCCCATTGACTGTAATTTACACTGTCCTTATCATCCACAATCGTCAGGACAAGTGGAACGTATGAATCGAAGTTTGAAAGAAAGACTGTCTAAATACAATCATGAAGGCATGAACTGGGTCCAAGCTTTGCCAATAGTATTATGCAGTATTAGAGCTACACCAAACAGAACAACAGGCCTGAGTCCATTTGAAATCATCACAGGCAGACCAATGTCTCTGCCAGGAACTATTGATTTGCGGAAAGCAGACTGTCATTTAATGAGTGATACTTTGCTGACTTATTGTCAAAACCTGTTAGTTCTGCTTCTCAACAGGTGTTAGCTGCGTGGGGAGATCCTCGAGAAGGTGGGCACGACTTGTTGCCCAGTGAAGAAGTGTACGTCAAAAAGCTGCAAAAGGAACCCTTAGGATCGAAGTGGGAAGGTCCTTTCATAATCCTTCTCACCACCCAATCCGTTGTAAAGTTAAAAGGAAAGAAAAGTTGGATTCACGCATCGCACATGAAGCGCGCATACAAATATTAAGATCTGTAAAATGTTTATCGCCATTTTAATTTTCAGTTATTTGATTGGCCTTGTAAATGTTGTCCCAGGACTGAATAAGAACTCATTCCTTTACACATCTAAAGTATATGCGAAAAATTTCAACATTTCCAATTGTTGGGTATGCATTGCAACCCCTACTAATTCAGGAGAGGGTATTCCCTTTCTAACTATTCCCTTTAATGCCTCAGAAACAGCAGAATGGTACATCTATCAAAGTGTCCCTCGCTCTGTAGTGGTCCATTCTGGAGCATATTCATGTGAAAAAGGAAGGTACAAGATTTATTAACAAAAATTTATTAACTTATGGAAATCTGCAGGCTATCCACTAAACACCTTTTCAGGATGTATAAATATAAGCCTAACCATAAACCTCAACATCTTAACCTCCCAACTAATATTAAACAAAAAGGATCAATTTGTGTCATCAGTAAGAACCCTAAAGGGATACAAATGGATAATAATGTTTGTACTATTTATGTAGATGTTAATACAGCTTATAAATGTACAGAAGGTTATTTACAAAAAGTTAAACGGTCCTCAAGAATGACAGGCATACCTAACCTCAAAAATAATAAAACATTCTCAGACCAGTGGTTCTTAGAAGATATTTACTTATATTCTGCTTATAATGGAACTTATTTTATTTGTGCTAATAGAGCATATCCCTGGCTCCCAGAATACTGGTCAGGATCTTGCTATTTAGGATACTTAGCATCTGCTACCCGTCATCTTCCTCATCTCACTTATGTTTCAGGACCAGCTGCTCGAAGAAATAAACGTTCCATTACTTAAGAGATGCAATTTATGCTAGAATCATTCCTTTCTATTGGGAAATAAGGATGGACAATGAATTGAATAAAATAACAACCATCATACAAAACGTAGATAAAATCTCTAACGAAATGCGAGCAATTCGAACCGTGGCATTGCAAAATCGAATGGCACTTGACTATGTGCTAGCCGAAAAAGGGTTCACCTGCACCCTGATTGGTGTGGAGTGTTGCACTTTCATTCCAGTTAACTCAAAACAAGTTAAAGATTTGGCATTACATATCTAAAAAGAAATCAAGAAACTTGATCCACCCCAAGTTATCTCTCTCTGGGATAAAATTTGCGGGTGGCTGGGACACACTGGAATGTCCACAATAAGAATAATCTTATTCTCCTGTGTAGCTGGATTTATCATTTACATAACATACCAATGTGTTAAGTGCATCAAAGAACTATTCGCTAAACGCAGGGTACCAACTGTCAGAATAATTCATACTAACCCAACTGCATCACCATTAGATGAACTCGAAATGAGATATTATTGTTGAAATGTTACTGATCAATCAATTATTTGACTGTATTATTAACATATTGTATGATTTATTAATACTAAATCAGTAGTATCAAATTTGATTAATTTATTAATTGTTATTTTATAATAATGATTCTTTACAAATGAGAATAATTATTGCTGAAATGCTTGTAATTCAATGCTTATCCTATTGTTTAAAACTGCAATGACAATATGAATAGGTTATTCTTTGCGCTTTTATCTATCCTATCGCATTAATAATGTCTTTTATCTTATTGTGATAATATCTCACTTATTCTTTCGATTTATCAAAAGGGCCGACTGTAGAAGCCAGCTATTTTCTATAGGTAAAAGATAGCTATTTAGCATTAAGCCCCTAGTCTATCATTTTAAAACTCACTCATAACCTCAAGTTATTTCAAAACACACATTCAGCATTTCAAAACATAGCTTCAACAGAACACAGCATTATAGATTAAAAACAACATTCCTATGCAGCTAACAAAATAAAGTAACCCAAGGACAAGGCAAGCTCCATGGCAACAGCATAGAGACCATTGTCCTAACAAGCAAGTCAGCAAAAAACGAGTTCAAGCTGTATATAAGGAAGCCAAATTGCATTCCATAGCTCATACAAGAATACATTTTAGGTTCATGTTGCCTATTAATGACAGACGGCTGAGTTTCAAATCAAACTTATTTGATTCTAACCCAAACCAATAAGGATTACATCGGGGTATAGCTAGATGGCTAAAGTCTGATATGATTTAGTATAACCGTGTCGGATCGTACGGTCATTTCTTACTTCATGAATCATCTATACTTTGATTTAACTTACTCGCTGTCTTTCTGTCTTTCATATTTCATTTTCTGACTTTGACTTTTTGACGTTATTGCAAGCTGTTTGCCGTTAGCAAGAAAATCATTTCTGTAAGATTGCTTCTGTTGAGTCCTTTGCTAGCTGGACAGAGTAGAGAATATGACTTAAATGATTCTCAATTGTAATCAATAGAGACAAATAAAACAGATTCTTATTTGCACCTGAGAAGTTTTAACTCAAATTTCTACTGAGTTTTAGTGTTCGCAAGTGCCTCTAGATCTGCATGGTAGATCTATCAAGCAGGGGTGAAGACGGCGTTTAGAGATTTCTACAGTAGTCTGTACAGGTCGGAACCACCTACGGGGCCGGAGGGATTGAGGCACTTCTTGGAGGGGCTAAATTTCCCAAAGGTGGACGGGGAGCTGGTAGAAGGGCTCGGGGCCCCGATCGAGTTGGAAGAGATGGTGGAGGGTCTGAAGGCCATGCAGTCGAGTAAAGCTCCGGGGCCAGACGGGTACCCAGTGGAGTTTTATAAAAAGTTCTCTGGGATATTGGGACCGCTGTTGATGAGGATGTTCAATGAGGCAAGGGAAAGAGGGGTGCTACCCCCGACGATGTCACAGGCCATGATTTCGCTGATTCTGAAGCGGGACAAGAACCCAGAGCTGTGTGGGTCCTACAGGCCGATATCCCTGTTGAATGTGGATGCTAAATTACTGGCCAAAATGTTGTCCTCCGGGATTGAGGATTGTGTTCCGGGCGTTATTGGGGAGGACCAGACGGCATTTGTTAAGGGTATGCAGTTGGTGGCCAATGTAAGAAGGTTGTTAAATGTTAAATGTGATCATTATGCCCCCAGAAGTTAGGGAGGTGGAGGTAGTGATCGCAATGGATGCAGAAAAGGCTTTTGATCGAGTAGAATGGGATCATCTGTGGGAGGTACTGGGATGGTTCAGATTTGAGCGGGGCTTTATTGACTGGGTCAGGTTGCTGTATCAGGCTCCTGTGGCAAGCGTACAGACGAATAGGACAACATCGGACTATTTTAGACTGCACCGGGGGACGAGACAGGGATGCCCCCTCTCCCCACTGTTGTTTGTGCTAGCTATAGAGCCATTGGCAATTGCTTTGCGAGCCTCAAGGGGCTGGAAGGGGGGGGGGGGGGGAGGGGGGGATGGAGCACAGAGTCTTGCTCTATGCCGACGACCTGCTTCTGTATGTATCGGACCCAATAGAGGGGATGGAAGAAATGATGAGGATTCTAGGGAATTTGGCCGGTTTTCGGGGTATTAGTTAAATATAGGGAAAAGTGAGATGTTTGCGATCCAGGCAAGGGGACAGGAGAGGCGATTGGAGGAGCTGCCATTTCGATTAGTAGGGGGAAGCTTTAGGTACCTAGGCATTCAAGTGGCGCGGGAATGGGAACAGCTGCATAAATTAAATCTGGCCAAAAGAAGGACGATTTTCGGAGATGGGACGCGCTTCCGTTGTCACTGGCTGGGAGGGTGCAGACGGTGAAGATGACGGTCCTCCCGAGATTCCTGTTTGTATTTCAGTGTCTCCCCATCTTTATTCCGCGGTCCTTTTTTAAACGGGTCAACAAAGTGATCACTGGCTTCGTTTGGGCGGGCAAGACCCCGCGAGTAAGGAAGGTAATGCTTGAGTGGAGTCGGGTAGAGGGCGGGCTGGCGCTGCCAAATTTTAGTAACTATTACTGGGCGGCGAATATAGCCATGATCAGGAAGCGGGTGGTGGGGGAGGGGTTGGCATGGGAGCGTATGGAGGCGGCTTCATGCAAGAGCACCAGTCTGGGGGCGTTGGTAACTGCGCCTCTGCCGTTCCTGCCGGCATGGTACTCCACCAGCCCCATGGTGGTGGTGGCCCTGAGAGTCTGGGGACTATGGAGGAGACATGTGGGTGCAGAGGGAGCATCGGTCTGGTCCCCAATCTGTAATAATCACCGCTTTGCCCCAGGAAGTATGGATGGGGGGATCCGGATATGGCGGAGAGCAGAGATTGTGAGGATCGGGGATATGTTTATAGAGGGAAGCTTTCCGAGTATGTGGACGCTGGGGGAGAAGTTTGGGTTGGCGAGGGGAAACAAATTCAGGTATCTGCAAGTGCGGGACTTCCTACGTAAACAGGTGTCAACCTTCCCGCTCCTACCGCTAAGGGGGATTCAGGACAGGGTAGTTTCCTGAGGGTGGGTAGGAGAAGGGAGCGTCTCTGACATTTACAAGGAACTTATGGGGTCAGAGGAGGCGCAGACCGAGGAGCTGAAACGCAAGTGGGAGGAGGAGCTGGGAGGCGAGATAAAGGATGGTCTATGGGTGGACGTGTTGAGTAGAGGCAACGCGTCCGCAACATGTGCCAGGCTCAGTCTGATACAATTCAAGGTGGTTCATTGGGCTCACATGACAGTGGCCCAGATGAGCAGATTCTTTGGGGTGGAAGACAGGTGTGCAAAATGTGTGGGAGGACCAGCGAACCATGTCCAAATGTTCTGGACATGTCCGAACCTTGGGGGATTTTGGCAGGGGTTTGCAGATGTCCACGGTGTTCAAAACAAGGGTGGCACTGAGTCCAGAGTTGGCGATTTTCGGGGTGTATGAAGACCCGGGAATCCAGTAGGAGAAAGAGGCAGAAGTTCTGGCCTTTGCTTCCCTGGTAGCCCGGAAACGGATACTATTAGCTTGGAGGGAATCAAAGCCCCCGAAGTCAGAGACCTGGCTATCGGACATGGCTAGCTTTCTCTGTTTGGAGAAAATCAAGTTCGCCTTGATAGGGTCACTGTTAGGGTTCGCCCGGAGGTGGCAACCGATCGTCGACTTCTTCGCGGAAAATTAATCGCCAGCAGAAGGGGGGGGGGTTAGTTTAGCTTAGAATAGGGGGTTAATAAAGGTGGGACCTGTAAGGAAGGGAGACGGTTTTTGCACTATGTTTACAGTTTCATGTACATTGCTTATTTTGTTGTTGTTCCAATACCAAAAATACCTCAATAAAATGCTTGTTAAAAATAAAGTTCAAATTTCAGGCAACTTCTATACATTTCTTGTTTTTAATTTATTTACAAACCCAATTTAACCATTGTTTTCCTCTCCCTAATAGGATTCTGTCTTTCTTGAAAAACTGTCTAGAATTTGGAGAGGGACCTTGATCCATTTTGGCCTGAGTCGAAGGAAATGTTCTCACAAAAAAGTATTGATTTTTCCCCTGACCGTCATTTAAGGTTGGAGGGTAAATTGGGGAAGGGTGGTGAAAGGATGGGAAGCTTGAGGGGTAGGGGGGATGTTGGCTGGGAGGGATTTGGGGGAGGGAATGGAAGGAAGGGTGGGGCAGGATTAGGGGGTGGGTATAAATAACCTTATAAACTTTAAAATGCTTTACTAGCAAACAAAATCTTAAATTAAAGTGAATAAATGAAGATGTAGTACGTCGTTTCTAAAAGGTTGCTGACCCCTGTTCTAGGCTGTCTTCTAAGAGGCAATTCAACTCAAATTCTGCTGGTATTGTGTGATGTGCGATACGAGAACTAAACAAAAAATTGCCAGAACATGATTCTGTGACAAATGATATTTCTTCCAATTTGTTTTTGGCATTTTCTTCATAAGAGCATGCTTAATAAACTGTATTGTGCTCTCTGCTGCTCCATTTGAAGCAGGATGATAGTATTGGACCTGTTTGACCCTGTTCATTTCTATGATATGAAGGAACTCTCATGTGTTTAACCTCATTCTTTCTTATGAATTTTACAAATTCTTCTGAATAAAACAGAGGTCCGTTGTCGGACAAAATTTATTCTGGAAATGCATAAGCAACAAACGAACTACACAAAATATTGAGAACTTTGCCAGTTGTTGTTCAAAAAGCCTTCAAGCTACTTCGAACAACCATCCATCACAATGGATGCTGGCTTCTTTTCTACAGCTTAACATGAGCTACTTTCACTGTGTCTTCTATGTTTTTATCTAATCCTGACCATCAAAGATAACTTCTCAAGGTTACCAAGCTCATCCCTTAGTGTTGATTATGTAAATCACATAGCAACTACGATCTGCAACTTTCAGGAATTACAACCCTGGTTCTCACATAATAAAACCTTTATCAACGAACAACTCGTTCTTACACATAAAAAATGGCTGGATTCCTAAATCCAGTATCTGTGTTGGCCACCAATTTGTGATATAATTATGTACCTTTGCCAATACAGCGTCCCTAGCAATTTTCTACTAATGTCATCTTTTGTGACTGGCAATTCATCTAAATGTGAAAATAATAAACCCATCCTCCCTGTTGGAATTTACCTCAGATAGGGGTGGTAATCACATCAACATCACAGTAATTTTCCAATTGACTGTACATAATATCGCACTGATAGGCAGACAAAATCAAAGCCCATCTCTGCATCCAGGTTGCAGCTACATTGGATCTTGGAGAATCTTGGTTGAATTCTACTGCTCATTGCAATGGGGACAGGGCCAGAAAATTCAACAAGCCATTCAAATATGGGCAGCACGGTAACACAGTGGTTAGCACTGTTGCTTCACAGCTTCAGTGTCCCGGGTTTGATTCCCAGCTTGGGTCACTGACTGTGAAGAGTCTGCACGTTCTCCTTGTCTCTGAGTGGGTTTCCTCCAGGTGCTCCGGTTGCCTCCCACAAGTTCCGCTAAACGTGCTGTTCGATAGTTTGGTCATTCTGAATTCTCCTTCTGTGTACCCGAACAGGCGCCGGAATGTGGCAACTAGGGGCTTTTCACAGTAACTTTTACATAGATTACATAGATTACATAGAACATACAGTGCAGAAGGAGGCCATTCGGCCCATCGAGTCTGCACCGACCCACATTAATCCCTCACTTCCACCCAATAACCCCTCCCAACCCTTATGGACACTACGGGTAATTTAGCATGGCCAATCCACCTAACCTGCACGTCTTTGGACTTACAACTTCATTGTAGTGTTAATAAAGACCTGTGACAATAAAGATTATAAAATGTCCACTGGCTTTGGTGAGACAGTAAAATCCTGCTCGTGCAAAAGTCTACCTTTTGGATTCAAAATAGCTGTCAGTAGCTCATGATCAGTTTTGGTCATCAAACTACAACCATACAAGGAGTTATGAAATTATCTTGCTTCAAAAAAGCAAAGACAATGACCAGAACCTTCCGGCCGTCCACGCCGGTGGGATCTTCCTGTTACGCCAATGGAGCACCTTCATTGTAGGTTTCAGGTCAGCGAGGGGTGCAATCAACGGGAAACCCCATTGACAACAACAGGGCCAGAAGATCCGACCAATGGCTGGGCGCCTCCCGCGGTGGGTTGTGCGGTAAATCCTGCCCATTGCTTCACGTTGTTTGTGCATATTTCCGCTCATTGACACTGAGAGTGCGTGAGGGAAAATCCATTCAGTTTTCCCTCGCTACTATCCAACATGAGAGATCACAGCACCTACTTTGTATGGAGAGGCATGACATGTTTGCTGAATCTTTTTGGAGACATCATAACATATAAGCATTGTGCCATCTACTAATTGACATTCACACAACTGGAATGCTTTGTCATAATCCCTTGCAATGGAATTCCATTCTTCAAGAGTTCATTCAATGGATAAAATAAGGATGTGGTGTGAATCTGCTGTAGTCATTCGCTTTGCCCAAAAAAGATTTGAGCTCCAAGACATTCGAAGGGTGTGGTGCATTTTTTATGGTTTGAGGCACTATTTAAAGATGTAACCCATCTTTGTCTACCTTATGACCCAAATAATCTACAGCGTATTGACATTCCTAATTTGTATGCCTTTGCTGAAACCCATGCTTTTATGGCATCTTTTGGAGTATCTTTATCAGCCTTGCATTTGTAGATGAAGTAATTATGTCACTCAGATGACACATTTAATCCTTGAATTGCTTGCAAAAGAAGGTTCGTTACCCCTGTAAACAATTTGGTGTTAATAAACACCAAATGGCAGCCTATGAAACTGGTATATGGATTCTTGAGTGCATTAATAGTCAGATATAACTTAGACATATCATCTAAATCAATTTGCCGGTAGTCATTTTTCAGATCTAACTTTGAAAAAAATCTGATCGCCTGACAACATTGTGAACAGATCCTCCCCATTTGACGTAGATTTCGCATTGGGTGGATTAATAATAATAATCTTTATTGTCACAAGTCGGCTTACATAACACTGCAATGAGGTTACCGTGATAAGCCCCCAGTTGCCACATTCCGGCGCCTGTTTGGGTAAACAAAGGGAGAATTCAGAATGTCCAAATTACCGAACAGCATTCTAGTACCTAATTTACTTGCTCCACTTTCTCCCTTAGAGAATTGGGCACTAGACAAGGCCTACATAAAACTTTCCTTCTGTCCTTGAATTGGTTTGCTGATTTTGCTTCTGCACGAAAAGCTAATTCCAGTTTAACTTAACTGCCGCTAACCAGTTCCTTCCTAACAGGGCTGGTTTTAAACCCTTCACCAAAATGATGGGCAATTTTGCACATTGCTCTTTGTGTGTGACCAGAACCAATACAGTTCCAATTATGGGAATTTTCTTTCCCCCATAACTTCATAATTCTATGCGTGATTTACATTTACTCAACTTCTCACGATTAGTGATTCAGGAATCACGCTAACTTATGCATTTGTGCCGACCTTCATGTTTACTTGAACTCCATCCAACACTACTTGGACTACAATCCCTGCATATTTCCCCTGAACACCTTAGTGCTTTAGATTGTCTGGTTCTCAGCCAACCCCTCATCAATTTGCTGCGGTTTGACAACCAAATAGATTAATGGCTATTTTTTTCCAGCCAGCGTTTTCCCCAGTTACATTATTTCAACATACCTTGCCAAGATGACCCTTCTTCTTGCAGTTATAACGCTCTACCGTCACAAATGGACAATTCTGTGCCAAATGGTGGCCCATGCACTGGTAACAGGATTGGTCATATCTCTGCTTGTACTAACTGCTGTGCTGGGGCCTTCAGTTTACTCAGCTGCAGTTTATTTACTTCAGCAGATGACTGTCAGTCTTTAACTCTAATTTATCTCGAGTCATCTTCCGCCATACCCATGAGCAATGCTATTTGGTAAGCCAGGTCGAAGTCAGCAAACTTACTAAGAATGCGTTCACTTTGTAAACTGCCCACAAATCTGTCCCCTAATCCCCTCTCTTGAACTTCTTCAAAATTATATCAAACTGACAGCTTCTTCAAAGCTAGGATAAACTCTACAATATCCTCACTGGACAACTAATTCCTTGTTCTAAACTGTTAGTTTTCAGAAATCCCAACGGTGCTACTGAAATGTCAACAGGTGGTATATCTTTCAGCTGAGCAGAGGCAAGCAAATTCTGGAACATTTTGTGCACTTTTCAGCCTGCTTCTATTAAAAATATCACACTTTTCCATTTCCTCACAGTCCAATTAGCAGATGGATTATCATAATCTTTGAGTATCTTACTAGCAGTGAATGAAATCAAACATCACTCCACAGTCGAAGGATTCCCAGTCACAACTGTCGTCTCCCAGATTCTCAATAATACCTGTGGGACGCAGCCATCTTTGAAAGTCAGTCCAGCCTCGTATCTTTTCCCTACCTCTTTAAACCTATTTCTCAGCAAAATAAAGTTCACAATTCCTCTGCTGGTTTTCTGGAAGCATTCCAACCCAAATTTGATTGGCTGGGGAAATACATAGTCCCATCTTCATCATGGGATTGTGATATCTTTGCAAAACAAAAACACTGGTGCACACACATGGGGTTCAAGTACCCAACCAAACTGGTTTATTCTGGTTTGCTTATATCCATGCAGACATTGCCAAATGGCCCTCTATTCTTCTGAGATGCCAGACTCAAACAATGAGCTAGACTATGCAGATATCAAACCACACAAGCGTTCGAGAAACACTGAATGAACACACAAGAAGAAAAAACAAGAAAGAAATCACATGCATAAGAAATCCAGAGTGAAGAATTATGGAATATCATCTGGGCCTGAATTCTCTGGCCATTGGGATTCCCTGTTCCTGCCGGCAGCAACTCCCCCCCACCCATAGGTTTCCCGGCAGCGTGGGGTGACAAACGGCGAGAGTAGTGAATCCCACTGCCAGTGAATGGTGCACTGCCGAGAAGCACGCGGCTGGGGGACTGGAGAATCCAGCCCCTAGTGTGAAAATTGGATATTGTACCTTTTATGCTCATGTTGTTGGAGGGAGGTTGTGCGGGAGGCTGATTTTGGTATGGGTGTGTGAGTGGGATTTACGTTTTGAGGCTTTCCTGCTAACCTCTCTGTTAATCACTTTCAATGCAGACCCATTGCCTATGATTAACAGCGTGGATATCCTGGAGCAGATTTCTGGCTGACATCAGGAAATCCAGCCCAAGTCTCCAACAGCAAGTTCGGTGTCAGAAGCATCCTTGGAGGAGTCTGGGCAGCATATCTCTGCCCATCGGAAATGGCATTTCTGGTAACTGCTACACATGAGTGCACTTCAGGTATACCTCTGGGCCCTAACGTGCAACAGAGGCAAATGTCTCAAAGTTCACTGCTGATTTTGTTGGAAGGTCTGAGCCATTAAAAGATTCACTCACTCCCATGCTCAATGTCAGAAAGCCCGGTCATCTTCTACCCCTTCTCCCTGCCCAATCCTGCTCTGTAACTCCCTCCCCTCCCTCTCCTGTTTCTCTCTTCCCTTTCCCTGTCCTTTTCTCTCTTCCTCCACTTCCCCTCAACCTCTTTCCTTCCCTTCTTTTCTCTCCCATCTTCCACTTCTCTCCTCTGCGCTTTCACACCTTAATCTCCCTTTTCCTCTCACCTCCTTTCTCTCCTCCCTCTTTGCTTGCCTCCTTCTCGCCTCTAACTCATTCTTCTCACCCCATCCTTACCCCTCCTCCCTCACATCCCAGAACATTCTCCCCATCCTCACCATCCACAACCCAACCTCCTCCTTCACCACCATCTCCCTCACACCCATGTCCCTTTTACCACTGCTTTGAGCCTACCGACTCCCTTGCCTTCCTCCCTTTCTTGCTGCCAACAATCCCCTTGAAGAATTCCCCCCTCAGCTGTGCACTACCACCTCCATCTTGCACTCCGCCTACACTCTCATACCACCTTTCCCCTTCACATGTTTCTACTCCTCCCTCTCACAAGCAGTCATCATGGCCTTCACTCTTCCCAACTTTGTCAACAACAATACTAGATACTAGAGATTTATATTTGCTTCCTTTAGGTGGGTGGATTATGGGCTTCTTCCTAAATGTCATGGAATTTTCAACGGTGTTTCTATGAAGAGTTATAGGCAGATGAGGGTTAAATAATATCCCATGCCACCATATGAAGAAGAGCAGGGGAGTTTGCATGGTGTCCTGGCGAACATTAATCCCCGACCAACAACTATATCAGGTGAATGAATGCAAATTACTGTGGATGCTGGAAATTTGAATTCAAAACATGAAATGCGAGAAAAACCCTCTCTCTCGTGTGCTGCCAGACCTGCTGAGTTTCCCCAGCACTTTCTGTTTCTCTAACTGAAACAGATGATAATTTTTTTCATTATCATTTGTGGGAATTTGCTTTGTACAACTGACTTCTACATTTCCTATGAGACTACAGGCACGATTCAATGGAAAAATGTCAAAGTCCAGTTTTGGCCGCGTTTGGGGGGGGGGGTGTTATGCGACCGCCGTGTTGGCGAGATCACGGCCCCAATTCAATGGCACTTAGTACTAAAAATGAGCCCCCTCAAGATTCTCGCGTTACTGACTCCCTCACTGTCCAATTCACCTGACTTGTGCCTCAGCAGCTCACCACAAGCAGGGGTTGACATTGCGGACAGCATGACAAGGAGGACTGCCTCCCAATGTAGGAAGAAGACAAACGACCTCCAGCGAACTGCAAGGGTAAGTTACCCATCAAATGCACTCCGGCCCCTGAAAGAGCATCCCTACTTAAGCCCAAATTCAACCGTATCCCTCGTAACCCAGCAACCCCACATAACGTTTGGACACTACGGGACAATTTAGCGTCACCAATCCACCTCAGCTGCACATTTTTTGACTTGTGATAGGAAACCGGACCACCCGGAGGGAACCTACACAGACACGGGGAGAACGTGCAGACTCCACACAGTTAGTGACCCAAGGCAGGTATCGAACCCGGGTCCCTGGTGCTGTGAAGCAGCAGGGCCAACCACTGTGATACCGTGCTGCCCGATACTGCCCTCCAAATGTGTGATGAGGCAGTGTCGAACTAGGTTCACTCGGTTTTCAACTCCCTGTTGTACCTCTTCTCGGAGCATTTGCTGAGGTACACATAGATGTTCAGGCATCAAAGGTTCCTGAACATGCAATGCACTAATCATCTTCTGAGACATGGCATGTGTGCCCTTGAGGAGTTGAGGAGTGTGAGTGCTATCACAACTAACAAGGCTAATTCCTCATTTGAAATAGCCTTCAGCTGTGAAGCTAGGGGCTGCTCACAGTTAAAGGGGTGAAATTGAATTTCAGGATAGAAACCACAGCAGGGCTCTGCCCTGCATGAGTCTGGTAGAACAGACAAGCTGCAGCTGTGGTTTCTCCTGTTATGTGTCCCCATAATATTTAAAGATGGCTTGACGGCCTCACAGATACAAGACCCCTCAGCCCCCCCGGCACAGGGGTGACGCCCGACCTGGAATGCTCCAGACCCGTGACCAAGTCCAACCCCCCTGAGTCCCCCCCAAGCACTGGGGCAGGATGCCAGAAAATGGAAATGACTGCTCACCCCTTCACTTCCCCTCAGAAGCCATGGCACCAACTTCATGTTTTTGAAAAGGAATAATAAACAATGCCCGCGTGATGTCACACTGAGTTGGGTAATTCCCGGAATGCTGCTGCATTTGACTTCAATCTCGTTAATGAGATTGAAATAAATGCAAATGAGGGTTAATAATATTCTCGCTATTTTTGGCTGTGATCTGGAACTCGCCACCAGGAACGGGCCCAGTCAATCGCAAAATGGTTCAGGCCTAGCACGAATCTGAATTTTGGCCTTTCCCGCGATTCACCCAACAGGCCCAGATCAGCGCCGGGCGCAAAGCAAAGGTTGAATCGTAACCTACACTTCAAAACTGCTTGAGTGACTTTTAAGCACTTTGGGACAACCTGAAATCGTGAAAAATATTATATAAATGTAAGCATTTCTTCTTCTTACTGATCATAGTTACTTTTTTTTAGCATTATTAAATCTCTAGATGAAAACAGCAAAAAGATTTTGCTGTGCCCGTATTAATTTGTCAATGTTTTCATTAACAATTATGTACTTAGAATGCACAGAGGAGATCCTTCCTAAATGGGTTTGCCCACCAGCTTCCCTCACTGTTTACTGTTCTCTTGATCCTCCTCACACTCACAGCATTTTCCACCTCAGACCTTTATTTACCAATTATAGGAAATGGTTATTATGCAGGATTGTTTAATAAAAACTCTTTAAGCTGTGATTATTTTAAACCAACTTCCACTTTACTTAAAGGCACTGAAACATATTCACAATTCACACTTGTACTTTTGTAAACAGGACACGTTTTTAGAAAGATCAATTCACATAAACCGTACAGCAATACTGACATTTTGTTCTGAAACAAGCCAAGCAGCTCTCTTTATGTACAATCATACTGAAAGTACCATTCATTACAATAGTTGCTGGAGTTCACAGTCTGGAACATCAGGATGTTTCTTTAGGACTCTTAGTAACATTAATATTTAAAGAGACATTATTCTTATATACAATGTCATACCTACAACAATAACAAATACAGATACGAATCATCAATGTTACCATAACCTAAACATAGCATTGAATTATTCTCACGGTGAATGAAAATATGATGATTGTAGGCATATTTAAACCCATTTTTGTTGGATTGTTACCACAAACCAATTAACAAAGATTTGCAATGAGGACTATTAATAATAACTCACTAATAAATAAACAACTTCTTGAAAGTTTAATAGTAAAGTCAGTTTGATCATCAGCGTTTTCTCAGTCCTTTCCATTCAAACCTCAAACTGCTGCAAATTACAGAAAGTGGCCTTGGGCACTCAGCTCCTGACCTTCTTACAGCCTTGGTTCAAACATGGAGAAAGGAACTGAATGCAAGAAATGAGGTGAGAATGACTGCCCTACATCATGGCAGCATTTGACCGAGTGTGGCATCAAGGAACCCCAGCAAAACTGGAGTCAGTGGGAATCAGGGAGAAAACTCGCCACATGGTTGAAGTCATACCTAACATAAAGGAAGATGGTTGCTGGAGGTCAATCAGCTCAGTCCCAGGACATCACTGCAGGCATTCTGCAGGATAGTGCCCAAGGCCGAACCATTTTCAGCTGTCTCATCAGTTACCTTTTCTCCATTATAAGGTCAGACCTAGGGATGTTTGCTGATGATTTGACAATGTTCAGCAACATTTGCAACTGCTCAGACACTGAAGCAGCCTCTGTCCACGTGCAGCAGGATCTGGACAATATCCAGGTTTGGACTGACAAGTGGCAAGTAACATTTGTGCCACACAAATGCCATGTAATGATCATTCCCAACATGTGAGAGTCTATCATCCCCCCCCTTAACATTCAAAGATATACCATAGCTGAATCACCCATTACCCAACTATCAACATCCTGGATGTTACCATTGACCAGAAACTAACTGGATCAGTCTCACAAATACTGTGGCTACAAGAGCAGGTCAGAGGCTGGGAATTCTGTCGAGAGCAGCTCACTTCCTTTCTCCCAAAAGCCTTTCCACTATCGACAAGGTTCAATTAAGGAATGTGAAGGAATATTCCCATCTTGCCTGAATAAGTGCTGCTCCAACAACACTCAGGAAGCTTGATAGCATCCAGGCAAGGCAACCTGTTTGATTGACACCCTCTACACCACGTTAAACACTGACACACAGTGACAGCAGTGCGTACCATCTACAAGATGCACTGCAGCAACTCACCAAGGCTTCTCTGACACCGACTTCCAAGCCTGGGGCCTTTACCACCTCGAAGGAGAAGTCCACTTGCAAGTTGGCCTCCAAGCCACACATCATCCTGACTTTGAACTATATCGCTGTTCCTTTACTGTCACTGGGTCAAAAATTAGGAACTCACCCTGCATGGACAGCAGCGGCTCAACAATACGACTCACCACCACATTCTCATGACAATTAAGGATCAGCAATATATGCTGGTATAGCCAGCGATACACACAACTCTTGAAAAAAATTAATTTTAAAAATTCATAATATTCCAGAAATAAAGGTGCTTAAATGTGAGCTATTAGGGAGGCAGCCCGGTGGCGCAGTGCTTTGCACTGCTGCCTCACAGCGTCAAGGACCTGGATTCAATACCGGCCCCGAGTCACTGTCCCTATGGAGCTTCACAATGATAGGAAGAGCTGACATCAAAGGATCAAAAAGCGACATCGCTATGAACGCTTGGCCGCCACAAGCCAGTTATCCCTGTGGTAACTTTTCTGACACCTCCTGCTTAAAACCCAAATGGTCAGAAAGATCGTGAGGCCCCGCTTTCACGGTCTGTATTCGTAATGAAAATCTAGATCAAGTGAGCTTTTGCCCTTCTGCTCCACGGGAGGTTTCTGTCCTCCCTGAGCTCGCCTTAGGAAACCTGCATTACGGTGCGACAGGTGTATCGCCCCAGTCAAACTCCCCACCTGCCCCTGTCAGCGGAGCGGGACGCGCCCGGCCGCCCAGGCGTTTCCGAGAAGCGAGAGCCCCTCAGGGCTCGCCTCCCCTCCTCACCGGGTATGTGAAAAAACGATAAGAGTAGTGGTATTTCAACGGCGGCCGGAGCCTCCCACTTATTCTACACCTCTCATGTCTCTTCACAGTGCCAGACTAGAGTCAAGCTCAACAGAGTCTTCTTTCCCCGCTGATTCTGCTGGCACATTATCCGCGTGTCTGCGTGGGTATCACCCCCACAACCCAAAGATGTGCAGGGTAGGTGGATTGGCCACGCCAAATTGCCCCTAAAGTGGAGAAAAATAAAGAATTGGACTCTTTAAATTTTTTTAGAAAAAAAATGTGAGCTGTATTTGTACTACTAAACCATTAAAATCTTCAACAAAATGGGGTGGACTTTGGCCTTGTTGGGAAAGTGTAAAATGATCTCAGTGAGTCAGCCGCACAATTTACATCTCTTTTGATATTTATTTTTATAAAAGTTAATTTGTTATCATGGAGGTTTTACAATATTACATAATGTCAGAATTACACTGAATATTTCTCATTTTAATTTTGTTTCTCTTGTTTTAACTTTTGTGTATTTCTCCTTCGCTCCATTTTTTCTGTCTTTCACAATTAGGATTTTAATCTTTTTTTCGTATTTATTACTTAATTATCCTGATCGAATTTATTATTTTACTTTCTTAGTCTCAATATTTCTTTGAACTGATCCTCCATTCTCAATAGTTTGATCAGGTCACATTATTAGTTCAAACTATTAAACTAAAACCAGGTTGGCGAATAACTTCAAATCAGCTTGTGAACTCAATGAGATAATTTGGTCGCAGTGCAGGCAGGAGAGCACCTCTCAAATGGGTTATCACTTCAGTAGCATTTTAGTAGGGTCTTTCTTATCTCTTCGAGCTCTGTACTTTGTTAATCAATTTCGCCCACCATTGAGTGGTGTTCATAGCAAACATTGCATTGTAACAAGTCAAGCTCTCCTTACTTCTCCTCTGACTGATTTGCTTTGGTCAATCCAGTAAGTCCTCATTTAACATTAAAGTTGTGATCTTGGAAATTGTGACTTGAAGTGAAAAGCATAAAGTGAATCATAGGTTTCCATAGGAATCAATGTTAAAACTGGTGTTGGAACACTTCAGACATTTCTTGTGCAGGTTGCAATACTGCATTGCATGTGAGTAGACCTCTCCTAGTTGAAATAACTTGCAGGAGAAAATAAATCACTCAAAATAAAATAAATATTGTACAGTCAGACACTTTAGGCCCTTTGTCAGAAGAAAAAAAAGATAAAACATTTGAAATGCTGTACAGTACATGCCTAAATGCCTACATTAATAATAATAATAATCTTTATTGTCACGAGTGGGCTTACATTAACACTGCAATGAAGTTACTGTGAAAACCCCTAGTCGCCACATTCTGGCGCCTGTTCAGGTACACAGAGGGAGAATTCAGAATGACCAAATTACCTAACAGCACGTCTTTCGGGACATGTGGGAGGAAACCGGAGCACCCAGAGGAAACCCATGCAGACACAGGGAGAATGTGCAGACACCGCACAGACAGTGACCCAAGCTGGGAATCGAATCTGGGACCCTGGAGCTGTTAAACAACAGTGCTACCCACTGTGCTACCGTTAAATGAAATAACCTTTAAAATAAATAAATTAAAAACATAAATAAAATCTGTTATACTGTAAGTGCAAATAACTGTAAAGAAAACGATAGTTACCTTCTTTTGAATTGACCAGACTCCATACAGTGGCAGACGCTGGACAGTGCTAGTGGCAGCTAAAGTCCCAGGAATTGAGTGAGAGTTCAGAGAGGGAATGAGAGTTAGGAAAAGAGGAGCAGCTGAAGAAGTCCCTGGTGGTAGCAACAGACACTGAGAACATTAAAGGTAGGAACAGAGGGGGGAAATAGGAACAGTGGAAGAGGGCCTTTGCAGAGCTGAAGGTGGGGGCAAGGGAATGAGGGCAGGAGCAATACCTGAAGAAAGATGAGGGGAAAGGTCCAGGGCCAGGTTGTGAGCAAGGAAAAGAGGGTCTTCAGTGCTGAGGGTGAGAGTGGGAGTAAATAAGAAGACAGGGGCAGGAGCGAGGGAAGGAGGGGGCAAAAAGTGCAGCGAAAGAATTCCCCAATGGTGGCAACAGACAACGGGGATTTTAAAAGTAAGAATAGAGGGTGGGAATGGGAGCCAGAGGGAAGAGGGACTTCAGCACTGAGGGTGGGAATGGAATTGCTGGGAAAACCATCATGTACACATGCAGGCTACTCAACGGGAAGTCTGTGGAAAATTACAATTAATTGAAACTGGCAACTTTATACAGATACTCTGTTAACGACATTAAAATGAAACTATGGTAGGTGAGTCAACGGTAAGTGGGGACTTACTGCAATTGATATTTTTCACGTACAGAGCAGTCTAAAGTGAACCAGTTTAAACCTCGGCTGGAATTCTCCAGTCATCAGAATTCACTTGTCCCACTGGCATCGCACCCCTACCAACGGGTATTGCAGTGGCGTGGGTTGGTTTCAATGGGAAGTCCCAGATAATACGCGACTGGGGACCGGAGAAGCCCATCCCTGGTATTTAAAGCCATGGACAAATAACAGTAAAGCCCAATCTAATTTTTAGATGTGGTATAGGTGGAATGAAAATGTGATTGATATTCATAGAATCATAGAATCCCTACAGTGCAGAAGGAGGCTGTTTGGCCCATCGAGTCTGCACTGACCCTTCGAAAGAGCACTCTACCCATGTCCACCCTGCCTTATCTCCGTACCCCATAACCTAACCTGCACATTTCTGGGCAGTACAGGGCAATTTCGCTTGGCCAATCCACCTAACCTGCCCATCTTTGGACTGTGGGAGGAAACCAGAGCACCCGGAGGAAACCCACGCAGACACGGAGGGAAAGTGCAAACTCCACACAGTCACCTGAGGTTGGAATTGAACCTGGATCTATGGCGCTGAGAGGGAGCAGTGCTAGCCACTGTGCTCCCATGCCACACTCATATTCTATAAATATAGGCTGTACTAGAAATTGTAAATAGAATGCTTCTAATACTTGGGGCTATTGTGTGAGATTAATAATTATGTATTCTTCAAAGATGAATTGCTTTTACGGTCTATTGGAGAACTGTCAGTAAACTATAATACTTTTGGCCGAGGGAAGAAACACTAGCTCATCGTAACCAAATAAATAATATGCAGGCTAAGCTTTGCGATGAAAGATTGTACTTTGATTTAAAATATTTAAGATTGTTTTCAGATTGCAAAATTATGGTTTTCCTCCCGGTAGTAGTCCGTTTGGTGCTTCACCACATCATGTCATGTAGGAACCTTATCTGTACACACTGATAGCACATTGACATTTGGATTCATTTTGAAGTCTCTTTCTCCCTTTTCCCCTCTGCAAGTATTAGCATATTGTATCTCAGCCCTCACCATGGCATCTGCTGGCTGCTTTCTGATAATGGCACTTTGAAACAAGTTGCTAGGTTTTTCTAGAATGTTGTAAAATGGACTTGTGGTTCATTATGTGCGTTTTGTGCTGCTGGTAAAGATCAACTTCACTCCCGATACCTCCAAGCAATCAAGAACAGCCATAGCAACTGTAACTGCCTGTGGGGGAAGCAAGAGGCAGTAGCACTGCAAAAATCACCAGCAATACAGCAGACGGAAAGTCATTAATATATTTAAATCAGGGCCTATGGCATCAATCGGACCTCAATGTCAATTTCACTGATAAGAGCAGAAATAGTGTGCAATGCAACGAGAATGTTAATAGTCCTGCTTATCCTTTCTGTACTGTCTGTCGGGCTCAAATTACCTACTACCTAAGGGGCTGGTTTAGCACAGTGGGCTAAACAGCTGGCTTGTAATGCAGAACAAGGCAGCGGCGCAGGTTCAATTCCCTTACCGGCCTCCCTGAACAGGCGCCGGAATGTGGCGACTAGGGGCTTTTCACAGTAACTTCATTGAAGCCTACTTACGACAATAAGCTATTATTATTACTTACCAGCAGTCGTGAGCCAGGAAGCTGGCAAAGACGTGAGCAAGATGTTCAAGAATGTATGAAAGCCCTATACACGTGTAAGTTTTTCTCCTTTAGGTAAAGAGAATAGAACAATGTAGTGGGATTGCCTAGCAACTAAAACTTTTAATATATAATGTACATTTCATCAGATTTGTATATGAGAACTGGACTAACATTACCTTGTTAAAACACATGGTGCACAGTGTGAATAAAATCGACCATTTAAAATATGCACATGTTACAGTAGCCATAATGCAACATCATGAATTAACTGAAGTTTAACTTGCATCCACATTTCCAGATTTTTAAGATACTATTCATAGTCTTCAATATCAGACAATGGTATTCCATTACATGGACTGGATTCCAACACTGTGCTGCGCGTTGTCACCCTGGTTACACTTGCAGAGTACCATCTAGGTTTGGAACTTTGGAATTTGCGCCTACACATCACTTCTTTGAACATCTCTCTGAACCGCGTCGACATGAGGTTGTAGAGGATAGGATTGACAGCTGAGCTAAAATAGAAGAACACTCCTGAGACAATATGTACGTACTGATACAATCTGTGTAACTCTCCAGTCCAATTGTTTATCAGAATCCACATTAATCGATCTGTGTGAAAAGGTGCCCAGCAGATTCCGAATACAATCACCAGAACAACTGAAAAGAACAAAATACCATCATTATTGCAAAAAAGTTAAAACTAGAATAGTTTTGCTGCAACTAAAAATTCAAAACAGCCAAAAATGTTTCTTTGATCAAACGTAATATGCAACTTCACTAAAACAAGGAATGAACTGGTCAGGAGGTGGCCACTTAAATAAATAAATAGCCTTTATTGTCACAAGTAGGCTTACATTAACACTGCAATGAAGTTACTGTGAAAAGCCCCTAATCGCCACATTCCGGCGCCTGTTCGGGTACACAGAGGGAGAATTCAGAATTCTCAGCTGGTACAGGAATTGAACCCGCGCTGCTGGCCTTGTTCTGCATCACAAATCAGCAGTCTAGCCCACTGAGCTAAACCAGCAGGACCAGCAGGATTTAAAGAACTACTCACCGTCTTCCATGTAAGATGCTGCAAAGGTCGGGGAGACCATTTGCTGTGGTTGTATACAATGGTCGGTGAGGGCTCTGATGATTTCAAAGTGTGACTACAAGCTGTTGAGATATTTAGGGGTTCCTGGCAATGTGCTTATTTCTAAATGAGGATCTTCCTCATAATTTCACTGGCCAGAGGAAGAGTATTACTTGTAGAAGGAACAAATAGAACTGCAGTTGCACTTACAGGAAGGTAGAATAGAATTATGTGTGCCATTAGAATCCACGCCCTTCCAGTCTGGGGCTGGAATACAAAGGGTGGAAGTTGTGTTACTACTTTACAGAATTCTGATTAAACCCATCTGATTCTGGCATTCAGTTCTTGGCATTGCAGTTTGATAAAGATATATTGGAGGGGATACAAGCACAAAATAATCAAAACAATACTTGGTCGAAAGGATTAAATTCTGAGAACAGGTTGCATAGATTAGCCTTGGAAGGAATTATCCTTAAACATGGAAGGCTAAGTGGTGCTCTAATTGTGGTGTTTAGAATGATTAAAGAATTTGATAGTGTAGGTGGAAACTATTTCCTCTGTTGCAGAACACAGGAGGATTTATATTTGGTAAGGGTATTAAAAGTTATTGAAGCAAGATGGGGGATGGAGGTGAGATGATCAGTTCTGAAGTATCAGAATGGCAGAACAGGGTGGAGACGTTGAGTGACCTATTCCTGTTTCCATGTACAGTGCATAGGCCCAGGACAACGTTTCTGTACTTTCAGAGGAGCAGTATCTTTCTAATGAGGCTGTTAGATAGTTGTGTGTTTCAAACAGCTGCAAGGATTTTTTAAAAGTCGGCTGCTGCGGCCATTGCGCATTAATTCCCGCGATTGGGAATGCTGCAATGCATGGCTCCGCGACCTTCCTGACACTTGCCCGCGTCCCGCCCACGGGTCGCGACCCCGACTTTGAAAATGACTGATGTACAGTATAGGAGCTAATAGCTGTATTTTGAAGTTAGTTTCTTCAAGTATGGAATATTTTAGATAGTTAAATGGATTACTTTGTCGACTGTCAAAATGGAAGCACTCAAAATTGTTTTAATGCCACATTAATGAATGAAAAAGGGAATTTCATTAACTAATGCTCATAGAAATTAATCTCAAAGATCTGATGTCCTTATTTCATCACAACAGCTGTGATCTCATTCTGACACTGGACCTGGAAACCATGAATCCATGGCAGAAGTGATGCAATTGTTCCCCCTCGAAAATATGGCTTTAGCCCCTGCTTAATGCAAGGACAAAAATACAGGCTGATCAATGTTACTGTTATTTCCTGTTGTATCTGGGAAGGAGCTAGTGGCAAAGAAGTTCCGAACTGCATTACACGGGCAGTGCACAATTGAATTTGATTGCAACAGGCAGCACACATCACTGCTTTGTCCTGTTGTGGAATTTCCTGAACAACAAGGGATGTAACATTGAATGACAAAGCAAGTGAGATCGTGAGGACAAAGCAGGCTCATCTGCCGTATTAAAGGTATGCAAAAATGGTGGGACACGGAGGTTGGCCGGCATGGGTCGCAACGGTCGGCCGGCATGGGTCCCAAAGTTTGGCCAGTTAATAAAAATGGGTGCCCTGGAAAAAGGTTTGAAAAAAACTGCTGTATATTGTTGGTAACATAAATATATTTCATACATAAAGAATTGTTTGACCCCATCACTTCAATTTAAAATGGATGAACTTCATGTCGCCTTTTGTGTCATGCTCATTACTGACACAATACGCATCACTTCGAGATGAAAGCGTTTACTTAATGGAACCTTACTTAATGAGGGGTTAAATTGACATATAATAACAGCTCAGAGGGCAGGCAATGTCAAATTCTGACACTGCCAGGAAACCCGTGGGCAGGGGTGTGCTGCCAGCAGGAAAAGAGAATCCCAATAGCCGGAGAATTCCGGCCAGGAACTCTTCACCTCTAATGAATAGGTGCTGTCGCACAAAAAACTTGCCAGGTGTGCTTAACTGGCAGGTCTGACATCCCTCAAGGTAATAGCTTTTTACATGCTCCTGATCCCCATTAATGGGGGTATCGTGGCAGCGACAGAAAATGGGGAGATTAGCAATACTGTTCCCTTTGATACTGAAGAGATGGAGATCAAACTCGGGCAGGTGCAGCGTCCAAACGTGGATAATGCGGCACAATTTAAAAATTGACAGATGATTTACAATGTAGTAAATAGTGAGGAGAGCAGTAGCAGACTTCATAAAGAACATAAACAGACTGGTGAAGTGGACAGACACATGACAAATGAAACTTAATGCCGAGCAGTGTGAATTGATTACATTTGCAAGAGGAATGAGGAATGGCAATACCAACTAAATAGCCCGAAGAAGAGTCTTATGGGCTCGAAACGTTAACTCTATTTTCTCTCTCCACAGATGCTGCCAGGCCTGCTGAGTTGTTTCAGCATTATCTGTTATTGTGAACTAAATGGTAACAGTTTTAAAAAGGCTTGTACAAACAAGTGGAACTAGAGATTAACATAGATAAATTATTGGAGGTGGCAAATACGTTAATGTTGTTAAACTAAATTCAAGGGTCTGGAGCTCAGACTGAGTCAGGTGACAACATTTCCTGCACATATTGTTATCCAGGACACTGGAAGCTTCTCGGAGCTCCCATTTGGAACAGGATGTGCACTTCCAGAGCCAGGTTTTTTGTTTCCCAATGAAGATGTAAATAAGGCGATCTTAACCTGTAGCGCATTTGACTGGATGATCTGACGTCCCTCAGGGTGACAACTTTTAAAGTGCTTCTGAACATCATTAAAAAGGATGTTGTGTCAGTGATAGATAATGGGAAGACAAATATTGAAATTAGGTTTTTTTTGCTGGAAAATCAATTTTCCTCTATCTTCCCGATGCTACATCATTTTGATGGGTTAGATTATCATAGAATTTACAGTGCAGAAGGAGGCCATTCGGCCCATCGAGTCTGCACCAGCTCTTGGAAAGAGCACCCTACTCAAGGTCAACACCTCCACCATATCCCCATAACCCACTAACCCCACCCAACACTAAGGGCAATTTTGGACACTAAGGGCAATTTAGCATGGCCAATCCACCTAACCTGCACATCTTTGGGCTGTGGGAGGAAACCGGAGCACCCGGAGGAAACCCACGCACACACGGGGAGGATGTGCAGACTCCGCACAGACAGTGACCCAAGCCGGAATCGAACCTGGGACCCTGGAGCTGTGAAGCAATTGTGCTATCCACAATGCTACCGTGCTGCCCACATGCTGCTGTTAGGAAGGCCTTGGGTGCAAAATGTACACTCACCTCTTCTGAGTTCAGGCTTTCCATTGTGAGGATCACAGGAAAATTGCATTTCCTCCTGCAAACAATTTTCATGTGCTGTGTGCATTTGGGAAACCTTAGGAAAACACACCTCCTTGGACAGTTTGTGTCCACTGGGGGAAGCATGCTGAGGAGTCGAGAACATGCTGAAAGCTCAGTCTAAATTACTTTGATATGTTCAAAGGTCGTTATTAGATGTTGTATTGTAATGCATTTGTGTTTTTAATGCGGTCATTCGTCATAGGAATAGGTCCTGCAAAGGTAAGTTGGCCCTTACATTGAGCACAATTGTATGAATGTTGAGATGCATTACAGTACTTTTTCCATCGAAGAAAGAGCCATTTACATTAAAAATGTAAAAAGAAAAGTCCTGCCAGTATCGGCTATCATGTTTTGTGCTGTGATCTAAATCAACTGGCAGTTCTAGCTGTTGAAAAAAGCCTCCGTTTGAAAGTTGGTTAAAAAAAATATTACCCCTGCACCTGCTGCCCTCTAATGATTGACCACAATTATGCTTTGAAATTGAAATGGGATACTATTCTGTTTCATCAGTTTCCGGCAATGTAACTGTAGCTTTTAGGGTGCTGTAATCATTATGAATACTTGGCTGCATTACAAACACTGTACAGGGCCACATGCATGCTGTCGGTTTAATGTTACACCATTGGGAATCTTGCTAGCTTGATAAAGACATGTGGTTTCTCCACCTGTTTCTGTCTGGTCAGTGAGAAGCCAATAAAGCGTCCCCTCCTATTTTACAGTGCCCCTGTCAGTTCCCAATGCTGTGACAGATGATGACATGTGAAATTATACTCATCTCTTCTATTCGTTCCTCAAAGCGTACACTGGTGCAGGAATTTAGGGCCAACAGCTGCATCATCCTCAGCCTATTGTGCATCCGCAGGCCAAAATGTAGGAGATCAGTGTTATTAAGCAAGTAAGCGAACCTGTGCTGGCCACCCCGGACATTTCCAGACCATTTAAAATGGCAACGGATGCCAGTGACTTGGGGGTAGGAGCAGTGCTACTGCAAGCGAAGATGCAGGAATAGAGAGACCAGTGGGATATTTTTCAAAAATGTGAAGTCCATGCCAAAGAATGTATTTCTCCATTGAAAAGGAAGCTTTAGCCTTGCTACTAGCCCTTCAACACTTTGAAGTATAGGTCTGGCATGAAAATAAACAAAGCTTAATTAATCTGAACAAAAAAAATTGTGTTTCTAGAAATGTTGAAAATCTAGACAGCAAGATTATTCCGTTAAGAGTTTATTATTGCGACGTTTTAATGTTAAACTTTTACACATCCCCGGAAAGGATAATGTGATAGTGAATGCTTTGTCATGGGTTTAAGGGCTGACTAGTTACCAATGTAGAGATTGGAAAGGGAACTTATATAATGAGGATGGATGAATGAATATGTGTTTGTGATTTATGTCTTGCATACGTCATAATGAAAAGTCCGTGCCCTGGCGTTTCATTGCTTTTAGGGCAGGGGTATGTAAGGGCCCTTCCTGTTGACTCCCTTCTTTCTCATTTTGTTATTTTGCCATTATCATTTCAGATCCATGGATGTTTAATGGAGATATAGCTTTAAGTCGTACAGAGAAGTGAGGAACTCATAAGTTACAAAGTAATACACTGTGCTAGCTTCGAACAGCAGAACCCAGACTTTTTGGCACCCGAAGGATCGGAGGGACTCGGTTCAATTAGCTGGCTGGAAGCCAATGAATTGGCCAAAAGGCATATTCTGCCCGGTAACAGGCAGTGATTGGGTCTAACTCAAGTGGGATGATTTTTAGAGAACCAAGGAAAGGACAGTCGATTCCTGGATGCTCAGAGAATAAGCTGTGTGGCTCTCTCTCTCTTTCTTTCTCCAGAAAAGCTGCATAGTTGCTGTATTCCTGAACCTACAATGAACCTGGATGAATCTACAGTGAAAACCATTACAGACTGAAAGCTGAAACCTCGAGCTGAAAGCTAAAACAAAAGGAAGGTGTGTTAGAAGGTAAACATCTGAAACAAAGACTCTTATCCTTTTCACTTTCATCATTATTTTTACATGCCTCTTTTCCCCTATTCGTTTGTTCGTCTGTCTTGTGTATGTGTGCAGTGGGTGGGGATGAATTAAAGAGGGTGGTTTAGGAATTAGTGAACCATTTGTATGTACTGCATAGTTAATTATAATTATTGTTGTTAATAAAATTAATTGTGTTTAAATTTACAAACCTGGTGACTGAAGTTATTGGGCAGCCAAGGATCAAAAACATTGGATGTTTTTCTGAGAATTATTTGTTCATTTCAATTATGTTGTGAGTCAGGGTCAAGTGGGGCTGGAATTGACTGTGCACTAGCCCAGGGGATCATAACATGGACAATAAATGCTGGCCTTTCCAGCAACGCCCACAACCCATGGAAGAATGAAGAAAGATAGAAGAAACACAGTCCTTCCAAATCCTCCACCAAAATCCAACTCCACACCCTTTCAATTTGATAAAGTTGGAAAAACTCCTCCAGTAACACACAGCACAACATAGCACTTCCAGCAACTGCACCAGCAAAAAAAAAATCAAAGCTCCTTATCTGAAGTTTGCTTGATCATTCCTTCAAATAATAATTGAGGTAGGTTTTTTCAGGCAGCTGAAAGCATGTTCAGCTGGCCCAACTTGAAAAAGGGTATTAACTGGATCTGCACGCTCCAAAAAGGAAGATTCACGACAGCCTGAGGAACTGTTTGGCGTCATGATCTTCTTCTGGTACATCGTGGACAGCATTTTGACTTGGTTAGGAGGTATAAATGGGAGGACTTAATCAATATCCACTTCATTGTGGAGATTAAATTAAGTTCAGTTGACTTCAAATTACTTTTCTAGAAACCTGAAAAGTTGGTGTCACAAATAAATTAAATACTTCTCATGAACTTGAATTTGTTTGTTAGTTGTCAGTTCCCCAGTCAATTTATTTCACAAAACTGAGATTGGCTATTTGGACTCTTACTGTTTGTTTTTCTCTTTCACTCTTAGTCATTTTTTTTTCTTTCTTTCGTTACATTTTTTCACTTTCAATTTCTCACTTCTACTTTTCTTGCTCTTATATTTCTATGTGCAAGACTTTAAGTGATGACGCATTCCCGGGAATCCTGTGTGAATACTAATGCACAATAAATAACAATCCACTCTGGAGAACAACTATAACCCTGGCATCTCTTGCAATTCTGATGATACCAATTGCTAGATTGCAAGTTTTATCATCAGTTGTTCAGAAGAAATCAATGTTATCAATGTGTCATTATTCATCAGTTTATAATAAGGGAAATGATGTGCCAGAAAGTCTGATAGCAGAAAGAAAGCTGATGACCTTGAGCCCCCAGGAGCGCATAGAATTCCAATGCAGCCCTGCTCAGAAAACATTCAGATCTGTCCCCAGTCAATGAAAATCAAATTTCATTCCTCCAATTTCTCCCTCAACTCATTGAGTAACAATCCATGCCTGTTTCAGCTTCTCAACCAGAAGCAACTCAGGACCACCTCCCACCCAAAGCCAAACTTCTGCCCTCTGCAATGTTCTCTCCCCACTCATGGGCAGGAACATGCTTTCCCCTTCAATGGGAGTGGAAATGGGTGCGATTCAACAAAACAATCTCTGGTTTCGGGTGTGTTTAATGGGGTGTTTCTCAATGCCTGCAGTGCTGAGAAAGACCCTACTATTCAACAGCACTTTGCCTTTTTTTTGGCCTTGGTGAGGAATGTCCCGTCAGGGCATTGGAGGGATACAAGATAGCCAGGAGGGAACTGAAGAAAGGGATTAGGAGAGCTAAGAGAGGGCATGAACAATCTTTGGCGGGTAGGATCAAGGAAAACCCCAAGGCCTTTTACACATATGTGAGAAATATGAGAATGACTAGAGCCAGGGTAGGTCCGATCAAGGACAGTAGCGGGAGATTGTGTATTGAGTCTGAAGAGATAGGAGAGGTCTTGAACGAGTACTTTTCTTCTGTATTTACAAATGAGAGGGGCGATATTGTTGGAGAGGACAGTGTGAAACAGATTGGTAAGCTCGAGGAAATACTTGTTAGGAAGGAAGATGTGCTGGGCATTTTGAAAAACTTGAGGATAGACAAGTCCCCCGGGCCTGACGGGATATATCCAAGGATTCTATGGGAAGCAAGAGATGAAATTGCAGAGCCGTTGGCAATGATCTTTTCGTCCTCACTGTCAACAGGGGTGGTACCAGGGGATTGGAGAGTGGCGAATGTCGTGCCCCTGTTCAAAAAAGGGACTAGGGATAACCCTGGGAAGTACAGGCCAGTTAGTCTTACTTCGGTGGTAGGCAAAGTAATGGAAAGGGTACTGAAGGATAGGATTTCTGAGCATCTGGAAAGACACTGCTTGATTAGGGATAGTCAGCACGGATTTGTGAGGGGTAGGTCTTGCCTTACAAGTCTTATTGAATTCTTTGAGGAGGTGACCAAGCATGTGGATGAAGGTAAAGCAGTGGATGTAGTGTACATGGATTGTAGTAAGGCATTTGATAAGGTTCCCCATGGTAGGCTTATGCAGAAAGTAAGGAGGCATGGGATAGTGGGAAATTTGGCCAGTTGGATAACGAACTGGCTAACCGATAGAAGTCAGAGAGTGGTGGTGGATGGTAAATATTCAGCCTGGATCCCAGTTACCAGTGGCGTACCGCAGGGATCAGTTCTGGGTCCTCTGCTGTTTGTGATTTTCATTAATGACTTGGATGAGGGAGTTGAAGGGTGGGTCAGTAAATTTGCAGATGATACGAAGATTGGTGGAGTTGTGGATAGTGAGGGGGGCTGTTGTCGGCTGCAAAGAGACATAGATAGGATGCAGAGCTGGGCTGAGAAGTGGCAGATGAAGTTTAACACTGAAAAGTGTGAGGTTGTCCATTTTGGAAGGACAAATATGAATACGGAATACAGGGTTAACGGTAGAGTTCTTGGCAATGTGGAGGAGCAGAGAGATCTTGGGGTCTATGTTCATACATCTTTGAAAGTTGCCACTCAAGTGGATAGAGCTGTGAAGAAGGCCTGTGGTGTGCTCGCGTTCATTAACAGAGGGATTGAATTTAAGAGCCGTGAGGTGATGATGCAGCTGTACAAAACTTTGGTAAGGCCACATTTGGAGTACTGTGTACAGTTCTGGTCGCCTCGTTTTAGGAAGGATGTGGAAGCTTTGGAAAAGGTGCAAAGAAGATTTACCAGGATGTTGCCTGGAATGGAGAGTAGGTCTTACAAGGAAAGGTTGAGGGTGCTACGCCTTTTCTCATTAGAACGGAGAAGGATGAGGGGTGACTTGATAGAGGTTTATAAGATGATCAGGGGAATAGATAGAGTAGACAGTCAGAGACTTTTTCCCCGGGTGGAACAAACCATTACAAGGGGACATAAATTTAAGGTGAAAGGTGGAAGATATAGGAGGGATATCAGAGGTAGGCTCTTTACCCAGAGAGTAGTGGGGGCATGGAATGCACTGCCTGTGGAAGTAGTTGAGTCGGAAACATTAGGGACCTTCAAGCAGCTATTGGATAGGTACATGGATTACGGTAAAATGATATAGTGTAGATTTATTTGTTCTTAAGGGCAGCACGGTAGCATTGTGGATAGCACAATGATTCACAGCTCCAGGGTCCCAGGTTCGATTCCGGCTTGTGTCACTGTCTGTGCGGAGTCTGCACGTCCTCCCCGTGTCTGCGTGGGTTTCCTCCGGGTGCTCCGGTTTCCTCCCACAGTCCAAAGATGTGCAGGTTAGGTGAATTGGCCAATGATAAATTGCCCTTAATGTCCAAAATTGCCCTTGGTGTTGGGTGGAGGTGTTGAGTTTGGGTAGGGTGCTCTTTCCAGGAGCCAGTGCAGACTCAAAGGGCCGAATGGCCTCCTTCTGCACTGTAAATTCAATGATAATCTATGATTAATCTAGGACAAAGGTTTGGCACAACTTCATGGGCCGAAGGGCCTGTTCTATGCTGTATTTTCTATGTTCTATATTCTATGAGGCTGCACTATAGCTCAGTTCATCAGTGCAGGAAAGTGCCACTTCTGGTTACTGATGTTTCTGGTGTCTGTACAGCATGCTGCTCAACTGGACGATTCATGTGATAGTTTCAAACTGATCTCACATTATCCTGAGTAACACTACTCGTGGATTGGGCACTATTTTTAAAGATAGTCTCGATCTTTCGACCCCACTCAGCGACCCTAGGGTGGCTTTTGGACTCTCCAACGTCACCCAACTTACTTCTTGCGTGGTCTTTGAGACCCGCCCTCACCCCACCTGTTATTGAAAATATGGAAAGATGTGTCATTTGAAACATGGAAGTCTGGCAATACCTGGTCTGAGATAAACATGAGAGGGTACAGGGAAAGATCCCACAAAGGGTTAACAGCAGCTGCCAGGAGAAGGATTGTAAAATGCAGATAGCCTTGGTCAAGCAGGCTGAGCAAACAAGACAAACAGGATTTTGAATGAAGCCAAAAACAATGGCTCACACCTTCATTGAAAGGAACTATCTCAGCAAGGATCTGGAAAAGAATGGATGAGGTTCTAGGTGTGAAAATTTGCTAATACCAGGTTTATCAGTCTACGAGAAACATAATTCAAAGCCAAAATCAAAGTCAAAATTGAGCTGAGGACACAATTGGAAAATAAAACTATGGAAATTACAGGAATTAAAAGTAACACCTCTTGAAACCAAAGCATTTTGAACATCACAAAGGAAACAATGTAATCAGATCTATGAGATGAAGTCATGTCAAAATGAATACTTCATTGGATTAGACTGTTTTAGATCAAAGTTCCTTTTTACAATCAAAGAAAGTAAGAGTTACTTTACAATAATATCAAAAAACTTAATTGTTAGAAAGCAAATATGAACCTCGAGACCAGGGCAGGAACTATCCGAATCAGATCCAGATCCTGAACCAGAGCTCAGAGGGAGAGAGAGAGAAGCAGAGAAGGAACAAGCAGCTAGAGACAGATTACAATCAGCTCGGCCATGGGAAATGGACAGGGCATAGCAGCCGAGCTAAAGTAGCTGATACGTCTAAAGAAGACCAGACTTTAAAGAAGATTGATTGTCAAGTTGGGCCTGAAGGTCCCTTCAACTAACCAGAAGGATCCAGAAGCAAGAATCAGGGGTGAGCTGGCAAGGTGGATACAGAACTGGCTAGGTCATAGAAGGCAGAGAGTAGCAATGGAAGGATGCTTTTCTAATTGGAGGGCTGTGACCAGTGGTGTTCCACAGGGATCAGTGCTGGGACCTTTGCTGTTTGTAGTATATATAAATGATTTGGAGGAAAATGTAACTGGTCTGATTAGTAAGTTTGCAGACGATACAAAGGTTAGTGGATTTGCGGATAGCGATGAGGACTGTCAGAGGATACAGCAGGATTTAGATTGTTTGAAGACTTGGGCGGAGAGATGGCAGATGGAGTTTAATCCGGAAAAATGTGAGGTAATGCATTTTGGAAGGTCTAATGCAGGTAGGGAATATACATTGACCGGGGCAATGAGTATAAGAATTGGCAAGTCCTGTTGCAGCTGTATAGGACCTTAGTTAGGCCACACTTGGAGTATAGTGTTCAATTCTGGTCGCCACACTATCAGAAGGATGTGGAGGCTTTAGAGAGGGTGCAGAAGAGATTTACCAGAATGTTGCCTGGAATGGAGGGCATTAGCTATGAGGAGCGGTTGAATAAACTCGGTTTGTTCTCACTGGAACGAAGGAGGTTGAGGGGCGACCTGATCGAGGTCTACAAAATTATGAGGGGCATAGACAGAGTGGATAGTCAGAGGCTTTTCCCCAGGGTAGAGGGGTCAATTACTAGGGGGCATAGGTTTAAGGTGAGAGGGGCAAGGTTTAGAGTAGATGTACGAGGCAAGTTTTTTACGCAGAGGGTAGTGGATGCCTGGAACTCGCTACCGGAGGAGGTGGTGGAAGCAGGGACGATAGTGACATTTAAGGGGCATCTTGACAAATACATGAATAGGATGGGAATAGAGGGATACGGACCCAGGAAGTGTAGAAGATTGTAGTTTTGTGGGCAGCATGGTCGGCACGGGCTTGGAGGGCCGAAGGGCCTGTTCCTGTGCTGTACATTTCTTTGTTCTTTGTTCTTTGTCACCTTTCCCCCATGTTCCATCTACCCAGCACCATCTTAAATTGACTCATACTTTATTTCACTCTTTATTCACAATCCTTTCCTTGTTATTTGTGATATGTATATAGTTTTAAAAATCGAATTTAATATTGTAAATATAGATCAGCGTAGTTCCACCCGTAACAAACTTGTGGACAGCGTAGAAACAGCATTTCATTTTTGCACTGAAAAATGCTTCAAAAACTCCCAATGGTGGTGATTAATTTTGGCAGTCAGCATTCTCATTAATTAATTAGCAATGCTCCCCAATAAAATGCTGGTTTATTTCTCTATTATTTTCATAGAAGTTGCAACACAATGCTGGAACTGCGCTGACTGATAATCACACACAGAAACCGAGTATAAGAAAATAAATCCCTGCAAATCTTGGAGGGAGATCAGCCAGGAGTTATTTGAACACAAGTTCATTTTGCTTCGAACTTACACAGCATTTTGGTGACTTGGCGACGCCTGGCCTTTTCTTGCTCCATGCGAGCCGTCTGGTAATTGCAATGTCCTGCACCCGGCTTGAACTCGGAAAAAGCCTTCTCTCGCTTCAATTGCAGCCCGATCAATAAGTACAAGATACTTATGGTGATCATCGGGGCGAAGAAGAAGAGCACAGTGGTGACCTGAATGATGAGGTTGTACATCCAGGCGGGCTTCAGCAGCACGCAGATAGCCGACTCCTCAATGTGCTCCCCGAATGGTGTACTCAGGTAATAGATACCGTGCAGACTGGTGTTGGGGATGGCCGAACAGAGGGAAATCAACCACACCGTCAGGATGACACGTTTGGCATGAGTTCTGGTAACGACATACTTCGCTTTGAGCGGGTGCACGACGGCGATGTACCTCTCCACGCTGAGGGCCGTCACGTTCAATATCGAGGCAAAGCAAACGGTCTCGAAGAGGAACGTTTTGAAATGGCAACCTGCCTGGCCGAGGAGGAACGGGTAGTTCCGCCACATTTCGTAAAGTTCCAAGGGCATGCCCAAAATCAGGACCAGCAGATCCGAGATTGCCAAGCTGAACAAGTAATAGTTGGTGGGAGTCCGCATCACCTTGTGCTTGGCGATAACGGTGCAGGTCAGAGCGTTTCCCAGCGCGCCCACCAAGAAGATGCAGAGATACATCATGCAGACCGGCGTGAAAAAGGTTGACCTCCTGGGACCCAGGTACTTGAAGAGCAGCTCCTCGTTGGACAGGAAGAAGTCCTCGGGGACGCTGCCATTCCAGGTCAGGTTGTGCTCTTGGGAGGTGGCGTTGCAGAAGTACTGGTAGACGGTTTGGAGAAACGCGCTCCGGTTCTGCAAGTAATCCATCTGAGAACAGTTTTGGGGGAATTGTTCTTGGCTGGGCGAAAGCTGCATTGTCGTTTTACCCCTGCAAGAGTGAATGGAGATGGGGGGGAGGAGGGGGTGAATATCAGAAGGCATGGTGAAATTGAGTCTTCATGCTTTTTAAACTTTTGTCACTTATTTCAAACGTGTATAGCTTGGTATTAGAAATTTGACATCGGTTGTATTACGGCGTAGCTTAGTCGGGTGAAACCGCTTACTTTGAAATAGGCTGTGAAGATCACGATTGACAGGGAAGCATTACACAGGCTGGAAATTCCGTTTTGCTGGTCGCAGCAGCAGTTATCTTTCGCCGTTTACAAATGCAATAAGTCTGCGATGGGGTTTTATTACAGGTAGACCCGAATAATCAGTACTTACTGCATTCGATCAAACAGGAACGGTTATTGTTCTGTGGAATTGAGTTGGGATGTCAGTCAGACTGGTTACTCTCGGTCCCTGGGAGCTGGTCTTCGAGCAGACAGTAACACACCATCCATCCCTCACTGAATATGTATCTTCCATCCAGAGGCAGGCGGCAGCAGTGAGAAGCTACAATTAGTCGCTGCCACAGATTCCCCCTACCTTCAGGCGCCTCTGTCATCCTAAATACTTCGGAGTTTGCATCGCTTCTGACGTCTTCAAGGAATAATTAAGTATTTCCGATCTTTGGGGATTGTATCATTGCCGTGTGGATCGATCTGCATTGAACTGAATGGGAGCTTCCTGCATGATGCAGCCGATGAGAAGGGAAGGGTCTCCATTCTCAAACAAACACTAATGATCTCTCAGAAGGTCGGGGCACAATCAAAAAAAGCTGCACTATTAATCCCAAGGAAAGACATATTTCATGTGTTCATTGGCCACCTCTTGCTGTGTGTCTTGTCAGATCTGCTTGGCAGGGCACAAGAAAATATGCACTCTTTGTATCAACAGTTTAAAGATTAAAATGTGGCAATGTTTCAAGAAGTCGGTATTTCACATTTCTGCGTTGAATATTTCAATTGTAATCATTTTCTTCCGGACAGCTGAATTTTCTAATCTCACTTTGTGTACTGGGGGAAGGGTTTGCTTGCAGCTCACTAACTCCCCCAGCCACCCACAGCACAGGAATCAGCCCACCTTGCTGAGAAATGGCAGCATTGGAAATAAACCTGATGACTTCGCTCTAGTGAACATCCATCCAAACTTCGTTCACAAAGCAGATTGTTTTGCGCGTGAAATAAGCGGATCGAAACTGCGATTCGACCATCTCGGCTTGGAATCGGCGTTTTAAATGTTTCCTTGCTGATGTCAATTAGGTGCATACGTTGCTGACAATCTAATGTAAGATTGTCAGAGCTCGATCTGTCTCCCGTGGTATAAAAATGAAACCCTATGAGGGATAAATTAAAATAAATCCTCCAGCTCCTTCTGTGGAGCCCTCTCATTGTTCATTTCCCGTACCAGCCTCCCCGAACAGGCGCCGGAATGTGGTGACTAGGGGCTTTTCACAGTAACTTCATTTGAAGCCTACTTGTGACAATAAGCGATTTTCATTCATTTCATTTCATTCATTCAGGAGAGCGGGTACAATGGGTGCAGCAGAAGCTTTTCCTATGCCCACTTTGGGCACTGTTGAGTGTCAGCAATATTAACAATGCCAACGTCCAAGACACTAAGATTATTATCAATTATTATTCGAAAAGAAAAACAGCCACCATGGATGACTTTTGAGCTGGTTTTGGTCAGTTGCCCCTGATTGTGGATGGGAGCGAAGGAAGATGTGACGTAAGGAAGTGCAATTGTCGTGGACCACTACTGCTCAGGATGTGTACAGCTCATCAGCTGACTCACCAGTTTTGCTCATCAGACAACCAGAAACATGGATTCGCCCTCATTTAAAAGATTGTCATCTAGTTAACTGTATACATGCCCACCGGAGAGATATTAAAGGATGTTCAAATAAGATGAGTCAGAGGGAGGTTAGAATGTTGGATGAATCACAGACTTATCAGGGTAAAGGTTGATTTTCAGAAGGCTCCGTTTCGATGACCAGAAGGTGAAAATGGCCAACAAGGTATCATGTCACCAAGCTTAAAGCAACTAGACTGGAAGATTTTTGTTGAAAAGAAAACTTGAATCTTTACCTGTTTTTATTGATCCCACAAAAGCAGGAAGAAAAAGTAGAAACTACTGGCCAAAGTTGTCTCAAAATGATTATTTAAATGATGTTCCAGTTTTAAAAAAAATCTTTTTATTGGCATTTTTCAAAGTTATGTACATTTGCCGTTCGTCTGCATTTATTATACAATGTAAAACAGGCTTTGTCCTACTTTTCTTTATTTACATACTGTTGCCACCTACTTCGACGTGTCCTCCCCCCCTCCCCAGCCACCCCTCCTACCACCCTTTCACTAACCCCGTCCCCTCCCCCCCCCTTCCCCACCCACCCCCCTGATGTCCTCCCTGGTCGATCTGGGGGTGTGCTCCCCTTTCTCCTTGTTCCCCTCCCCCCACAGCTTTTCATTCCTCCCTCCGTCGGCTTCCGCTGTGTTCTTTTTGTGGATTGGGGTGGGGGGGGGTTGCCCCCCCCTCCTCTAGTGCTGTCTCCGTTTGCCCCTCTCAGGTTCCCTGCTTCCTTCGCACCCCTCCCCCCCCCTCCCCCTGGGCTGTGCGTCCCTGACGTTCCTCCTTGTCCGTCTTTCTTTCCCCTTTTTAATCCTTCCCGTATCCCTTTCTACCTGCTGTTGCTGGCCTCGAACAGGTTTTGGAACAGGCCGAAAGTGCCCCCATGCAGTAAGGAAGCCTTCCTCCGATCCTCGGTTGGCACATTTGATCTTCTCCAGATGGAGAAATTCTGAGAGGTCAGCTAGCCAGTCTGCAGCTGTGGGTGGTGCTGCTGATCGCCAGCCGAGCAGGATTCTTGAGCGAAAGCTAGGGGTTCGGCCCTCTTCCCCATGTGTGGCTCTGGCTGCTCCGATACCCCGAAGATTGCCACTATTGGGTATGGCTTCACCCTCACCCCCACAACCATGGACACTGCTTCGGAGAAGTCTGTCCAGAACACAACAAGTTTGGGCCAAGCCCCGAACATGTGGGTGTGGTTGGCCGGGCCCCTCTGGCATCGTTCACATTTGTCCTCCACCTCTGGGAAGAACCTGCTCATTCGGGTTCTGGTCAGGTGCGCGCTGTGCACCACTTTCCGCTGCATTAGGCTGAGCCTTGCGCAGGAGGAGGTGGAGTTCACCCTGCTCAGTGCTTTGCTCCAGAGTCCCCATGCTCCCTCTGTTCCCAGTCCGTTCTGTCATTTCTGTCTGGTCTCGTCCAGTGGTGTTCTGACTCTGTCCAGTAGCTGTCCGTATATTTTCCCACAGAGTCCCCCCTCCTTATTTTCCATGTTCATCAGGTCCTCTAATAGTGTGGTCTCGGGGGCCCAGGGGTATGCTATTGTCTCTTTGCGGAGGAAGTGTTTTATTTGCAGGTGTCTCATTTCCTGTTCTGTTGGCAATTTCCATTCCTCCGTCAGTTTGTTCAGTGTCGCTAGTCTGTGTCCTATGTTAAAGTCCTTACTGTCAGCGTTCCCCCGTCCTGTCTCCATTTTTTAAAGGTTGCGTCTCGCATGGCTGGCGGGAATCTGTGGTTACCGCAGATGGGGGCCATGGGGGACATCTTGGTTAGCCCAATGTGCTGTCTTAGGTGGCCCCACGTTTTCAGTGTGGCCGCTACCACTGGGCTAGTTGCGTTTTTTGGTCGAGCGAGATAGGAGCATTGCCGTGGCTAGGGCCCGGAGGGTCGTTCCCTTGCAGGAGGCCTCCTCCATCTGCACGCACTCTGAGTTGGGCGCGTGCACCTAGCCCCTCACTCTTTCCACTGTTGCCGCCCAGGGGTAGTATTGTAACTTTGGCAGTGTCAGGACTCCCTTGATTTTACTTCTTTGCAGTGTTGATTTGGAGACTCTTGGATTCTTGCCCCCCCCCACCACCACCACCACGCCCCCCACACACAAACGCCATAATTAAGCTATCTACATTTTCGAAGAAGGTTTTGGGGATGAAGATCGGTATGGACCTAAACAGGAAGAGGCACCTCGGCAGCAAGTTTGTTTCGATTGCCTGCACTCTCCCCGCCAGGGAGAGTGGGAGTATGTCCCACCTCTGTAGGTCCTTTTCGGCTTCCTCCACCAGGCTGGTCAGATTCCACTTGTTGATCTGTGTCCAGTCTCCGGCTATTGGATCCCCAAGTATCAGAATCACTTTGGGGCTATTTTAAACGGGAGCCCCTCCAGCTCTGTCCCTCCCCCATTTGGGTTCACTGGGAATGCCTCACCTTTGCCCAGGTTGAGTTTGTAACCCGAGAAGGTTCCAAACTCTGTCAGGATCTGCATGATTGCTTTCCGTCCTTCCTGTGGCTTTGGGGCGTACAGGAGCAGGTCATCTGCATAGAGTGAAACTCTGTGCTCTCTGTATCCTCTTTGGATGCCCTTCCAGCTTTTTGCCTCCCGCAAGGCTATTGCCAGGTGTTCGACCTCGAGGAGGTACTTCCATTTGACTCTGTCAAAGGCCTTTTCTGAGTCCAGGGAGTCAGGGCGATGATCACCTCTGGTGTTCTCTCCCCGGTGGGGTGGGGCATTATTGTGTTCAATAGCCACCTAATGTTCGCAGTGAGTTGCCTATCCTTGACAAAGACTGTTTGGTCTTCAGCGACCAGCTCTGGTACACAGTACACCAACCTTCAAGCCAAGACCTTTGCGAGTATTTTCGCATCCACATTTAGCAGCGAGATCGGCCTATATGATCCACATTCCGTCAGATCTTTGTCTTTTTTGGGTATCCGTGAAATTGTGGCCTGCGCTAGTAAGGAGGCAAAGTCCCCCTCGCTAGCGAGTCTGCGAACATGTCCCTTAGATGTGGGGCCGGGGCCAGGGCCGGTGCAAATTTTTCATAGAAGTGTTCCGGGAACCCATCCAATCCCGGCGCCTTCCCTGCCTGCATGGAGCTGATGCGCTCCATGATTTCTCCCAGATCTATTGGTGGTTCTAGCTCCCCCCATCTGTCCTCCCCCACAACTGGTATTTCCAGTCCTTCGAGGAACTGTTTCAGCCCTGCATCCCCGTCGCGGGGCACGGAGGTGCACAGTCCTCGGTAGAAGGTCTCGAATGCTCGGTTAACTGCCTTTTGTTTCGCTACCAGTCTGCCTCTGCTGTTTTTTACCTGCGCTGTTTCCCTTGTGGCTGCCTGCTTTCTCAGCTGGTGAGCCACTAGGTGGTCAGCCTTTTCTCCATGTTCGTAGAAGGTCCCCTGTGTCTGGCAGAGTTGGTACACTGTTTTCCTCGTGGATAGCAGGTTAAAGTCCATTTGCATCTTTTCTCTCTCCGCCAGCAGCTCTACGGTCGGGGCCTCAGAGTACTTTCAGTCGACCTGCAGGATGGAGTCGATCAGCTGTTGCCTGGCCTCCTTCCCCTATCTCTGCGTGCCTTGTAGCCTATAATTTCCCCTCTGATCACAGCCTTCAGTGCCTCCCAGAACGTGGCGGGTGAGACCTCCCCGTTCCGGTTGTTACTTACGTAATCGCCTATGCATGTGATGTTTTCTGGCAGAAGGCCTTGCCAGCCAGGAGGTCCATGTCCAGCCTCCATATGGGGTGCTGGGCACGGCCTGTGCCCAACCTCACATCCACGTAATGCGGAGCGTGGTCGGTGATGACTGTCACGAAGTATTCCGCTCCTATGATTCCTGGAAGCACCGATTTCCCCATTGCAAAGAAGTCGATGTGGTGTACACTTTGTGCACCTTTGAGAAGAACGAGAATTCCTTTTCTCCCAGGTGTAGGAATCTCCACGGGTCCACCATACCCTTCTGCTCCATAAATGTTCCCAGTTTAGCCATGCCTGTTTATTTCCACATTCTGGGGTTTGATCAGTCGGTCAGTTGGTCCTGTACGCAGTTAAAGTCGCCCCCCATAATCGGTTAGTGTGTTCCCTCCCCTCCCTGTCCAACCCAATGTTGTCCACCCTTTCTGTCTTGTCCCCCCCCCCCCCCCCCCCTTGGCCAGATGCTCCCTCCCCCCTGAGAGGTGTGCCATGCCCCCCCCCCCCCCTTACTGTCTGTCTTCCCGTGCTAGCCCTTCCTGCTAGTACTGTGGCTCCCCGCCCTGGGCTGGTCTAGTCCTGTCTCTAATCTGTCTGCCTCCGTTTCCTTCCTCACCCCATCACCTGTTTCCCTTATCCTCTCTCCCTTCTCTCTATCTTCCAACTTGTCTCCGCGAATGAGGCAGCACAGTAGCTTAGGGCTTATCACTATGGCTTCACAGCACCAGGGTCCCAGGTTCGATTCCCGCTTGGGCCACAGCCTGTGCGGAGTCTGCATTTTCTCCCTGTGTCTGCGTGGGTTTCCTCCGGGTGCTCCGGTTTCCTCCCACAGTCCAAAGATGTGCAGGTTAGGTGGATTGGCCATGATGAATTGCCCTTAGGTTAGAAGGGGTTGCTGGGTTACGGGGATAGGGTGGAGGTGTGCTCTTAAGTAGGGTGCTCTTTCCAAGAGCTGGTGCAGACTCGATGGGCTGAATGGCCTCCTTCTGCACTGTAAATTCTCTGATTCTTTGAGTCCTGCGCAAACACAGAGTCCATACAATGGGTCCTGGTCCTATCTCGTCCTCCACTTTCAGTCGTTTCTTGCCGGCTATCCTCACCGTTAGCGCGTTTGTTCTTTCTCCAGGTTCTTCGCTTGCAAATACTCTTCAGCCTCTGCCATGGTGCTGAAGCAGTGCTCCTTCCCTTTGTACGTTACAAAAAGTATGGCCGGGAACAACATGTCAAACCTCACCCTGCTCTTGTAGAGTGCCGACTTTGCCTTGTTAAATTTGGCCATCTTTTTAACGAGGTCTGCCCCAATGTCCTGGTACACCCTAATTCTGTGTCCTTCCTATGAGCACGACTTTGTCTGTCGGGCCCACCTTAGCATTTTTTCTCGGTCCTGGTACCGGTGCAGCTACGCGATTATTGCTCTCGGCTGCTCCCCAATCTTGGGTTTTGGTCGGAGCGACCTGTGTGCCCTGTCGAGTTCAGCAGGGCAGGGGAAGCTGTCCCTCCCGACTAGGTTGTCCAGCATTTGGCAATGTAGTCTGTTGGGTACCTTTCCTCCATCTCCTCTGGCAGTCCCACAATACTTACATTCTGCCACCGGAACCGGTTTTCCTGGTCCTCAACCTTCCCCTTCAAGTTCCCTTGGGCCGCCACCAACCTCTTCATTTCATTCTCCAGAGCCACTATCCTGCCGCTCTGATCGGTTGACACTTTTTCCACATCCAGGACTTTTTGTGGACTTCCATCTTTCATCCCAGGCCGTGTATCGTGCGCTGGAGGCTGACCATTGCTTCCGTCACTACCTCTTTCACCACCTGGAACTCCATTTTAACCGCCTCCCTCATGGCGGTCAGCTCCTTTTATAGAAATGTCTTCCATCTAGCCCCCGGTGTGGTGGTGGGGTGGAGGGGCGTGGGGGAGCGTCACTGCCTGTTCTTGTTCTGCCCTTCGAGTCGCCGGTCGCCCCCTCTCTTGGTTCGCCAGGGCCACCGCCTCGCCCCGTGGGTCCTATGGTACATCCGCTCGTTGCTCCTGCCCCTTTCCGCCACTTCTGCCTTCTCACCGGCCCTTTGAGCTACCGTTTGCCGGCATCTTCCCTTCCACTACTTCACTGTTAATATCTTCTGGGTTCAGAAGAGTATTGCGTGGCTTTTTCAGCCCAAAGTCCGAGAAATGTCACTATTCTGGGTCCGACTGGGAGGAGAGCCACCTGATGTGCGTCCGCTCAGCACATCGCGGCGACGGGAAGACTCTGCCAGTTTTATAATGGCGTGACGACAGAACCATGAAAAGAACCTGGGGCGGAATTCTCCGTAGCCTGACGCTGAAATCGAGAATGACGATCAGGTGGAGAATGGCTCCCGACGGCAGGCGGCGGTTTGATGGAGATGCTTGTGGAGATGAAACCCTGGGCGAGATTCTCCGACCCCCCGCCGGGTCGGAGAATCGCCAGGGGCTGGCGTGAATCCCGCCCCGCTGGTTGCCGAAGTCTCCACCGGATATTCGGCGGGGCGGGAATCGCGCCGCGCCGGTTGACGGGCTCCCCCTGCGATTCTCCGGCCCGGATGGGCCGAAGTCCCGCCGCTAAAATGCCTGTCCCGCCGGCGTAGATTAAACCACCTACCTTACCAACGGGACAAGGCGGCGCGGGCGGGCTCCGGGGTCCTGGGGGTGGCGCGGGGCGATCTGGCCCCGGGGGGTGCCCCCACGGTGGCCTGGCCTGCGATCGGGGCCCACCGATCCGCGGGCGGGCCTGTGCCGTGGGGGCACTCTTTCCCTTCCGCCTTCGCCACGGTCTCCACCATGGCGGAGGCGGAAGAGACTCCCTCCACTGCGCATGCGCGGGGATGCCGTCAGCGGCCGCTAACGCTCCCGCGCATGCGCCACCTGGAGATGTCATTTCCGCGCCAGCTGGCGGGGCACCAAAGGCCTTTTCCGCCAGCTGGTGGGGCGGAAATTCGTCCGGCGCCGGCCTAGCCCCTTAAAGTTAGGGCTCGGCCCCCAAAGATGCAGAGCATTCCGCACCTTTGGGGCGGCGCGATGCCCGACTGATTTGTGCCGTTTTGGACGCCAGTCGGCGGACATCGCGCCGATACCGGAGAATTTCGCCCCCTGTCTTCACATTCAGGATACCCTGCATCATGTTGTATGGCATTACCATCGTGTTAATTGGAATAGATTCAGAACAGATCTAGCAACTCCAGAATGGGCATCCATGAGGTGCTGTGGGCCATCAGCATCAGTAGACCTTATTCAGCCACAATCTGTAATCACATGGCCTAGCCATTCCCCATTCTTCCATTACCAGGATATCAACTCTGGTTCAATGAAGAGTGCAGGAGGGCATGCCAGGAGCAACAGCAGGCATACTAAAAAATGAGGTATCAACCTGGTGAATCTACAACACAGGACTTCTTGCATGTCAACGTAAGCAGCAAGTGATAGACAGAACTAAGCAATGTCACAACCAACAGGTAAGATCTAAGATCTGCAGATCTACCACATCCAGCCGTGAATGATGGCGGATAATTAAACAACTCACTGGAGGAGGAGGCTACACAAATGTCCCCTTCTTCATTCATGGAGACCAGCATAGGAGGAAGAGAGGAAGATCTGTAGGGAGGGAGAGGGAGAGCCGTGGGGAGGGAGAGAAAGTCGCCGTGGGGAGGGAGAGAAAGTCGCCGTGGGGAGGGAGATGAAGTGGCCGTGGGGAGGGAGGGGAAGTGGTTGTGGGGAGGGGGCGAAGTGGCCATGGGGCCAGAGGGGAAGTGGCCATGGGGCCAGAGTGGAAGTGGCCGTGGGGAGGGAGGGGAGGTGGCCATGGGGCCAGAGGGGAAGTGGCTGCGGGGAGGGAAAGGATGCTGCCATGGAGAGGGAGGGGAAGTGGCTGTGGGGAGAGAGGACGTGACCATGGGGAGGGAGGGAAAGTGGCTGTGGGGAGGGAGGGGAAGTGGCTGTGGGGAGGGAGGGAAAGTGGCTGTGGGGAGGGAGGGAAAGTGGCTGTGGGGAGGGAGGGGAAGTGGCTGTGGGGAGGGAGGGAAAGTGGCTGTGGGGCCAGAGGGTAAGTGGCTGCGGGGCCAGAGGGGAAGTGGCTAAGGGGCCAGAGGGGAAGTGGCTGTGGGGCCAGAGGGGAAGTGGCTGTGGGGCCAGAGGGGAAGTGGCTGTGGGGCCAGAGGGGAAGTGGCCGTGGGGCCAGAGGGGAAGTGGAAGTGGGGCCAGAGGGGAAGTGGCTGTGGGGCCAGAGGGGAAGTGGCTGTGGGGCCAGAGGGGAAGTGGCCATGGGGCCAGAGGGGAAGTGGCCGTGGGGTCAGAGGGGAAGTGGCCATGGGGCCAGAGGGGAAGTGGCTGTGGGGCCAGAGGGGAAGTGGCCATGGGGCCAGAGGGGAAGTGGCTGTGGGGCCAGAGGGGACGTGGCTGTGGGGCCAGAGGGGAAGTGGCCGTGGGGCCAGAGGGGAAGTGGCTGTGGGGCCAGAGGGGAAGTGGCTGTGGGGCCAGAGGGGAAGTGGCCATGGGGCCAGAGGGGAAGTGGCTGTGGGGCCAGAGGGGAAGTGGCCATGGGGCCAGAGGGGAAGTGGCTGTGGGACCAGAGGGGAAGTGGCTGTGGGGCCAGAGGGGAAGTGGCCGTGGGGCCAGAGGATAAGTGGCTGTGGGGCCAGAGGGGAAGTGGCTGTGGGGCCAGAGGGGAATTGGCTGTGGGGCCAGAGGGGAAGTGGCTGTGGGGCCAGAGGGGAAGTGGCCATGGGGCCAGAGGGGAAGTGGCTAAGGGGCCAGAGGGGAAGTGGCTGTGGGGCCAGAGGGGAAGTGGCTGTGGGGCCAGAGGGGAAGTGGCCATGGGGCCAGAGGGGAAGTGGCTAAGGGGCCAGAGGGGAAGTGGCCGTGGGGCCAGAGGGGAAGTGGCCGTGGGGCCAGAGGGGAAGTTGCCGTGGGGCCAGAGGGTAAGTGGCTGTGGGGCCAGAGGGGAAGTGGCTGTGGGGCCAGAGGGGAAGTGGCTGTGGGGCCAGAGGGGAAGTGGCTGTGGGGCCAGAGGGGAAGTGGCTGTGGGGCCAGAGGGGAAGTGGCTAAGGGGCCAGAGGGGAAGTGGCCAGGGGCCAGAGGGGAAGTGGCTGTGGGGTCAGAGGGGAAGTGGCTAAGGGGCCAGAGGGGAAGTGGCTGTGGGGTCAGAGGGGAAGTGGCTAAGGGGCCAGAGGGGAAGTGGCCATGGGGCCAGAGGGGAAGTGGCTGTGGGGTCAGAGGGGAAGTGGCTCTGGGGCCAGAGGGGAAGTGGCTAAGGGGCCAGAGGGGAAGTGGCCATGGGGCCAGAGGGGAAGTGGCTGTGGGGTCAGAGGGGAAGTGGCTGTGGGGCCAGAGGGGAAGTGGCTGTGGGGTCAGAGGGGAAGTGGCTAAGGGGCCAGAGGGGAAGTGGCTAAGGGGCCAGAGGGGAAGTGGCTGTGGGGTCAGAGGGGAAGTGGCTAAGGGGCCAGAGGGGAAGTGGCTGTGGGGCCAGAGGGGAAGTGGCTAAGGGGCCAGAGGGGAAGTGGCTGTGGGGCCAGAGGGGAAGTGGCTAAGGGGCCAGAGGGGAAGTGGCCATGGGGCCAGAGGGGAAGTGGCTGTGGGGTCAGAGGGGAAGTGGCTGTGGGGCCAGAGGGGAAGTGGCCATGGGGCCAGAGGGGAAGTGGTTGTGGGGCCAGAGGGGAAGTGGCCATGGGGCCAGAGGGGAAGTGGCTGTGGGGCCAGAGGGGAAGTGGCTGTGGGGTCAGAGGGGAAGTGGCTGTGGGGCCAGAGGGGAAGTGGCTGTGGGGCCAGAGGGGAAGTGGCTGTGGGGTCAGAGGGGAAGTGGCTGTGGGGCCAGAGGGGAAGTGGTTGTGGGGCCAGAGGGGAAGTGGCTGTGGGGCCAGAGGGGAAGTGGTTGTGGGGCCAGAGGGGAAGTGGTTGTGGGGCCAGAGGGGAAGTGGTTGTGGGGCCAGAGGGGAAGTGGCTGTGGGGCCAGAGGGGAAGTGGCTAAGGGGCCAGAGGGGAAGTGGCCAGGGGCCAGAGGGGAAGTGGCCGTGGGGCCAAAGGGTAAGTGGCTGTGGGGCCAGAGGGGAAGTGGCTGTGGGGTCAGAGGGTAAGTGGCTGTGGGGCCAGAGGGTAAGTGGCTGTGGGGTCAGAGGGGAAGTGGCTGTGGGGCCAGAGGGGAAGTGGCTGTGGGGCCAGAGGGGAAGTGGCCATGGGGCGAGAGGGGAAGTGGCTGTGGGGTCAGAGGGGAAGTGGCCGTGGGGCCAAAGGGTAAGTGGCTGTGGGGCCAGAGGGGAAGTGGCTGTGGGGTCAGAGGGTAAGTGGCTGTGGGGCCAGAGGGTAAGTGGCTGTGGGGCCAGAGGGGAAGTGGCTGTGGGGCCAGAGGGGAAGTGGCCATGGGGCGAGAGGGGAAGTGGCTGTGGGGCCAGAGGGGAAGTGGCTGTGGGGTCAGAGGGGAAATGGCTGTGGGGCCAGAGGGGAAGTGGCTGTGGGGCCAGAGGGGAAGTGGCCATGGGGCGAGAGGGGAAGTGGCTGTGGGGCCAGAGGGGAAGTGGCTGTGGGGCCAGAGGGGAAGTGGCCGTGGGGCCAGAGGGGAAGTGGCTGTGGGGCCAGAGGGGAAGTGGCTGTGGGACCAGAGGGGAAGTGGCCGTGGGGCCAGAGGGGAAGTGGCCGTGGGGCCAGAGGGGAAGTGGCCGTGGGGCCAGAGGGGAAGTGGCTGTGGGCCCAGAGGGGAAGTGGCCAGGGGACAGAGGGGAAGTGGCCATGGGGCCAGAGGGTAAGTGGCTGTGGGGCCAGAGGGGAAGTGGCTGTGGGGTCAGAGGGTAAGTGGCTGTGGGGCCAGAGGGTAAGTGGCTGTGGGGTCAGAGGGGAAGTGGCTGTGGGGTCAGAGGGGAAGTGGCTGTGGGGCCAGAGGGGAAGTGGCTGTGGGGCCAGAGGGGAAGTGGCTGTGGGGCCAGAGGGGAAGTGGCTGTGGGGCCAGAGGGGAAGTGGCTAAGGGGCCAGAGGGGAAGTGGCTAAGGGGCCAGAGGGGAAGTGGCTGTGGGGCCAGAGGGTAAGTGGCTGTGGGGCGAGAGGGGAAGTGGCTGTGGGGCCAGAGGGGAAGTGGCTGTGGGGCCAGAGGGGAAGTGGCTAAGGGGCCAGAGGGGAAGTGGCTGTGGGGCCAGAGGGGAAGTGGCTGTGGGGCCAGAGGGGAAGTGGCTGTGGGGCCAGAGGGGAAGTGGCTGTGGGGCCAGAGGGGAAGTGGCTGTGGGGCCAGAGGGGAAGTGGCTAAGGGGCCAGAGGGGAAGTGGCCATGGGGGCCAGAGGGGAAGTGGCTGTGGGGCCAGAGGGGAAGTGGCCATGGGGCCAGAGGGGAAGTGGCTGTGGGGCCAGAGGGGAAGTGGCTGTGGGGCCAGAGGGGAAGTGGCTGTGGGGCCAGAGGGGAAGTGGCCATGGGGCCAGAGGGGAAGTGGTTGTGGGGCCAGAGGGGAAGTGGCCATGGGGCCAGAGGGGAAGTGGCTGTGGGGCCAGAGGGGAAGTGGCTGTGGGGCCAGAGGGGAAGTGGCTGTGGGGCCAGAGGGGAAGTGGCTGTGGGGTCAGAGGGGAAGTGGCTGTGGGGCCAGAGGGGAAGTGGTTGTGGGGCCAGAGGGGAAGTGGCTGTGGGGCCAGAGGGGAAGTGGCCAGGGGCCAGAGGGGAAGTGGCTGTGGGGCCAGAGGGGAAGTGGCTGTGGGGCCAGAGGGGAAGTGGCCAGGGGCCAGAGGGGAAGTGGCTGTGGGGCCAGAGGGTAAGTGGCTGTGGGGCCAGAGGGGAAGTGGCTGTGGGGCCAGAGGGGAAGTGGCCAGGGGCCAGAGGGGAAGTGGCTGTGGGGCCAGAGGGGAAGTGGCTAAGGGGCTAGAGGGGAAGTGGCTGTGGGGCCAGAGGGGAAGTGGCTGTGGGGCCAGAGGGGAAGTGGCCAGGGGCCAGAGGGGAAGTGGCTGTGGGGCCAGAGGGGAAGTGGATGTGGGGCCAGAGGGGAAGTGGCCATGGGGCCAGAGGGGAAGTGGCTGTGGGGCCAGAGGGGAAGTGGCTGTGGGGCCAGAAGGGAAGTGGCTGTGGGGAGGGTAAGGATACTGCCATGGAGTGGGAGGGGAAGTGGCTGTGGGGAGAGAGGGGTGTGGCCATGGGGAGGGAGGGGAGGTGGCCATGGGGAGGGAGGGGAGGTAGTCGTGGGGAGGGTGGGAGGTGGCTCTGGAGAGGGAGCGGAGGTGGCCGTGGGGAGGAAGGGGAGGTGGCCGTGGGGAGGGAGGGAAGTGGCCGTGGGGAGGGAGGGGAGGTGGCCGTGAGGAGGGAGGGGAAGTGGCCGTGGGGAGGGAGGGGACGTGGCTCTGGAGAGGGAGGGGAGGTGGCCGTGGGGAGGGAGGGAAGTGGCCGTGGGGAGGGAGGGGACGTGACTCTGGGGAGGGAGGGGAGGTGGCTCTGGAGAGGGAGGGGAGGTGGCCGTGGGGAGGGAGGGGAGGTAGTCGTGGGGAGGGTGGGATGTGGCCGTGGGGAGGGAGGGGATGTGGCTGTGGGGAGGGGAGGTGGCTCTGGAGAGGGAGCGGAGGTGGCCGTGGGGAGGAAGGGGAGGTGGCCGTGGGGAGGGAGGGGAGGTGGCCGTGGGGAGGGAGGGAAGTGGCCGTGGGGAGGGAGGGGAAGTGGCCGTGGGGAGGGAGGGGAAGTGGCCGTGGGGAGGGAGGGGAGGTGGCTCTGGAGAGGGAGGGAAGTGGCCGTGGGGAGGGAGGGGAGGTGGCCGTGGGGAGGGAGGGAAGTGGCCGTGGGGAGGGAGGGGAGGTGGCTCTGGAGAGGGAGGGGAGGTGGCCGTGGGGAGGGAGGGAAGTGGCCGTGAGGAGGGAGGGGAGGTGGCCGTGGGGAGGGAGGGGAGGTCGCCGTGGGGAGGGAGGGAAGTGGCCGTGAGGAGGGAGGGGAGGTGGCCGTGGGGAGGGAGGGGAGGTGGCTCTGGAGAGGGAGGGGAGGTGGCCGTGGGGTGGGAGGGAAGTGGCCGTGAGGAGGGAGGGGAGGTGGCCGTGGGGAGGGAGGGGAGGTGGCCGTGGGGAGGGAGGGGAGGTGGCCGTGGGGAGGGAGGGGAAGTGGCCGTGAGGAGGGAGGGGAAGTGGCCGTGGGGAGGGAGGGGAGGTGGCTCTGGAGAGGGAGGGGAGGTGGCCGTGGGGAGGGAGGGAAGTGGCCGTGAGGAGGGAGGGGAGGTGGCCGTGGGGAGGGAGGGGAGGTGGCTCTGGAGAGGGAGGGGAGGTGGCCGTGGGGTGGGAGGGAAGTGGCCGTGAGGAGGGAGGGGAAGTGGCCGTGGGGAGGGAGGGGACGTGACTCTGGGGAGGAAGGGGAGGTGGCCGTGGAGAGGGAGGGGAGGTGGCCGTGAGGAGGGAGGGGAGGTGGCCGTGGGGAGGGAGGGGACGTGACTCTGGGGAGGGAGGGGAAGTGGCCGTGGGGAGGGAGGGGAGGTGGCTCTGGAGAGGGAGGGGAGGTGGCCGTGGGGAGGGAGGGAGGTGGCCGTGGGGAGGGAGGGGAGGTGGCCGTGGGGAGGGAGGGAGGTGGCCGTGGGGAGGGAGGGGACGTGACTCTGGGGAGGGAGGGGAGGTGGCTCTGGAGAGGGAGGGGAGGTGGCCGTGGGGAGGGAGGGGAGGTGGCCGTGAGGAGGGAGGGTAAGTGGCCGTGAGGAGGGAGGGGAAGTGGCCGTGGGGAGGGAGGGGAGGTGGCCGTGAGGAGGGAGGGAAGTGGCCGTGGGGAGGGAGGGGAGGTGGCTCTGGAGAGGGAGGGGAGGTGGCCGTGGGGAGGGAGGGAGGTGGCCGTGGGGAGGGAGGGGAGGTGGCCGTGGGGAGGGAGGGAGGTGGCCGTGGGGAGGGAGGGGACGTGACTCTGGGGAGGGAGGGGAGGTGGCTCTGGAGAGGGAGGGGAGGTGGCCGTGGGGAGGGAGGGGAAGTGGCCGTGGGGAGGGAGGGGAAGTGGCCGTGGGGAGGGAGGGGAGGTCGCCGTGGGGAGGGAGGGGAGGTGGCCGTGGGGAGGGAGGGGAGGTGGCCGTGGGGAGGGAGGGGACGTGGCCGTGGGGAGGGAGGGAAGTGGCTCTGGAGAGGGAGGGGAGGTGGCCGTGGGGAGGGAGGGGAAGTGGCCGTGGGGAGGGAGGGGAGGTGGCCGTGGGGAGGGAGGGGAGGTGGCTCTGGGGAGGGAGGGGAGGTGGCCGTGGGGAGGGAGGGGAGGTGGCTCTGGGGAGGGAGGGGAGGTGGCTCTGGGGAGGGAGGGAAGTGGCCGTGGGGAGGGAGGGGAGGTGGCCGTGGGGAGGGAGGGGAGGTGGCTCTGGGGAGGGAGGGGAGGTGGCCGTGGGGAGGGAGGGGAGGTGGCTCTGGGGAGGGAGGGGAGGTGGCTCTGGGGAGGGAGGGGAGGTGGCCGTGGGGAGGGAGGGGAGGTGGCCGTGGGGAGGGAGGGGAGGTGGCTCTGGGGAGGGAGGGGAGGTGGCCGTGGGGAGGGAGGGGAGGTGGCTCTGGGGAGGGAGGGGAGGTGGCTCTGGGGAGGGAGGGAAGTGGCCGTGGGGAGGGAGGGGAGGTGGCCGTGGGGAGGGAGGGGAGGTGGCTCTGGAGAGGGAGGGGAGGTGGCCGTGGGGAGGGAGGGGAGGTGGCTCTGGGGAGGGAGGGGAGGTGGCCGTGGGGAGGGAGGGGACGTGGCTCTGGGGAGGGAGGGGAGGTGGCCGTGGGGAGGGAGGGAAGTGGCCGTGGGGAGGGAGGGGACGTGGCTCTGGAGAGGGAGGGGAGGTGGCTCTGGAGAGGGAGCGGAGGTCGCCGTGGGGAGGGAGGGGAGGTGGCCGTGGGGAGGGAGGGAAGTGGCCGTGGGGAGGGAGGGGAGGTGGCTCTGGAGAGGGAGGGGAGGTGGCCGTGGGGAGGGAGGGGAGGTGGCTCTGGGGAGGGAGGGGAGGTGGCTCTGGAGAGGGAGGGGAGGTGGCCGTGGGGAGGGAGGGGAGGTGGCCGTGGGGAGGGAGGGGAGGTGGCTCTGGAGAGGGAGGGGAGGTGGCCGTGGGGAGGGAGGGGAGGTGGCTCTGGGGAGGGAGGGGAAGTGGCCGTGGGGAGGGAGGGAAGTGGCCGTGGGGAGGGAGGGAAGTGGCCGTGGGGAGGGAGGGGAGGTGGCCGTGAGGAGGGAGGGGAAGTGGCCGTGGGGAGGGAGGGGACGTGGCTCTGGAGAGGGAGGGGAGGTGGCCGTGGGGAGGGAGGGAAGTGGCCGTGGGGAGGGAGGGGACGTGACTCTGGGGAGGGAGGGGAGGTGGCTCTGGAGAGGGAGGGGAGGTGGCCGTGGGGAGGGAGGGGAGGTAGTCGTGGGGAGGGTGGGATGTGGCCGTGGGGAGGGAGGGGATGTGGCTGTGGGGAGGGGAGGTGGCTCTGGAGAGGGAGCGGAGGTGGCCGTGGGGAGGAAGGGGAGGTGGCCGTGGGGAGGGAGGGGAGGTGGCCGTGGGGAGGGAGGGAAGTGGCCGTGGGGAGGGAGGGGAAGTGGCCGTGGGGAGGGAGGGGAAGTGGCCGTGGGGAGGGAGGGGAGGTGGCTCTGGAGAGGGAGGGAAGTGGCCGTGGGGAGGGAGGGGAGGTGGCCGTGGGGAGGGAGGGAAGTGGCCGTGGGGAGGGAGGGGAGGTGGCTCTGGAGAGGGAGGGGAGGTGGCCGTGGGGAGGGAGGGAAGTGGCCGTGAGGAGGGAGGGGAGGTGGCCGTGGGGAGGGAGGGGAGGTCGCCGTGGGGAGGGAGGGAAGTGGCCGTGAGGAGGGAGGGGAGGTGGCCGTGGGGAGGGAGGGGAGGTGGCTCTGGAGAGGGAGGGGAGGTGGCCGTGGGGTGGGAGGGAAGTGGCCGTGAGGAGGGAGGGGAGGTGGCCGTGGGGAGGGAGGGGAGGTGGCCGTGGGGAGGGAGGGGAGGTGGCCGTGGGGAGGGAGGGGAAGTGGCCGTGAGGAGGGAGGGGAAGTGGCCGTGGGGAGGGAGGGGAGGTGGCTCTGGAGAGGGAGGGGAGGTGGCCGTGGGGAGGGAGGGAAGTGGCCGTGAGGAGGGAGGGGAGGTGGCCGTGGGGAGGGAGGGGAGGTGGCTCTGGAGAGGGAGGGGAGGTGGCCGTGGGGTGGGAGGGAAGTGGCCGTGAGGAGGGAGGGGAAGTGGCCGTGGGGAGGGAGGGGACGTGACTCTGGGGAGGAAGGGGAGGTGGCCGTGGAGAGGGAGGGGAGGTGGCCGTGAGGAGGGAGGGGAGGTGGCCGTGGGGAGGGAGGGGACGTGACTCTGGGGAGGGAGGGGAAGTGGCCGTGGGGAGGGAGGGGAGGTGGCTCTGGAGAGGGAGGGGAGGTGGCCGTGGGGAGGGAGGGAGGTGGCCGTGGGGAGGGAGGGGAGGTGGCCGTGGGGAGGGAGGGAGGTGGCCGTGGGGAGGGAGGGGACGTGACTCTGGGGAGGGAGGGGAGGTGGCTCTGGAGAGGGAGGGGAGGTGGCCGTGGGGAGGGAGGGGAGGTGGCCGTGAGGAGGGAGGGTAAGTGGCCGTGAGGAGGGAGGGGAAGTGGCCGTGGGGAGGGAGGGGAGGTGGCCGTGAGGAGGGAGGGAAGTGGCCGTGGGGAGGGAGGGGAGGTGGCTCTGGAGAGGGAGGGGAGGTGGCCGTGGGGAGGGAGGGAGGTGGCCGTGGGGAGGGAGGGGAGGTGGCCGTGGGGAGGGAGGGAGGTGGCCGTGGGGAGGGAGGGGACGTGACTCTGGGGAGGGAGGGGAGGTGGCTCTGGAGAGGGAGGGGAGGTGGCCGTGGGGAGGGAGGGGAAGTGGCCGTGGGGAGGGAGGGGAAGTGGCCGTGGGGAGGGAGGGGAGGTCGCCGTGGGGAGGGAGGGGAGGTGGCCGTGGGGAGGGAGGGGAGGTGGCCGTGGGGAGGGAGGGGACGTGGCCGTGGGGAGGGAGGGAAGTGGCTCTGGAGAGGGAGGGGAGGTGGCCGTGGGGAGGGAGGGGAAGTGGCCGTGGGGAGGGAGGGGAGGTGGCCGTGGGGAGGGAGGGGAGGTGGCTCTGGGGAGGGAGGGGAGGTGGCCGTGGGGAGGGAGGGGAGGTGGCTCTGGGGAGGGAGGGGAGGTGGCTCTGGGGAGGGAGGGAAGTGGCCGTGGGGAGGGAGGGGAGGTGGCCGTGGGGAGGGAGGGGAGGTGGCTCTGGGGAGGGAGGGGAGGTGGCCGTGGGGAGGGAGGGGAGGTGGCTCTGGGGAGGGAGGGGAGGTGGCTCTGGGGAGGGAGGGGAGGTGGCCGTGGGGAGGGAGGGGAGGTGGCCGTGGGGAGGGAGGGGAGGTGGCTCTGGGGAGGGAGGGGAGGTGGCCGTGGGGAGGGAGGGGAGGTGGCTCTGGGGAGGGAGGGGAGGTGGCTCTGGGGAGGGAGGGAAGTGGCCGTGGGGAGGGAGGGGAGGTGGCCGTGGGGAGGGAGGGGAGGTGGCTCTGGAGAGGGAGGGGAGGTGGCCGTGGGGAGGGAGGGGAGGTGGCTCTGGGGAGGGAGGGGAGGTGGCCGTGGGGAGGGAGGGGACGTGGCTCTGGGGAGGGAGGGGAGGTGGCCGTGGGGAGGGAGGGAAGTGGCCGTGGGGAGGGAGGGGACGTGGCTCTGGAGAGGGAGGGGAGGTGGCTCTGGAGAGGGAGCGGAGGTCGCCGTGGGGAGGGAGGGGAGGTGGCCGTGGGGAGGGAGGGAAGTGGCCGTGGGGAGGGAGGGGAGGTGGCTCTGGAGAGGGAGGGGAGGTGGCCGTGGGGAGGGAGGGGAGGTGGCTCTGGGGAGGGAGGGGAGGTGGCTCTGGAGAGGGAGGGGAGGTGGCCGTGGGGAGGGAGGGGAGGTGGCCGTGGGGAGGGAGGGGAGGTGGCTCTGGAGAGGGAGGGGAGGTGGCCGTGGGGAGGGAGGGGAGGTGGCTCTGGGGAGGGAGGGGAAGTGGCCGTGGGGAGGGAGAGAAGTGGCCGTGGGGAGGGAGGGAAGTGGCCGTGGGGAGGGAGGGGAGGTGGCCTTGGGGAGGGAGGGAAGTGGCCGTGGGGAGGGAGGGGACGTGACTCTGGAGAGGGAGGGGAGGTGGCCGTGGGGAGGGAGGGGAGGTGGCTCTGGGGAGGGAGGGAAGTGGCCGTGGGGAGGGAGGGAAGTGGCCGTGGGGAGGAAGGGGAGGTGGCCGTGGGGAGGGAGGGGAGGTGGCCGTGGGGAGGGAGGGAAGTGGCCGTGGGGAGGGAGGGAAGTGGCCGTGGGGAGGGAGGGGACGTGACTCTGGAGAGGGAGGGGAGGTGGCCGTGGGGAGGGAGGGGAGGTGGCTCTGGGGAGGGAGGGGAGGTGGCCGTGGGGAGGGAGGGGAGGTGGCCGTGAGGAGGGAGGGGACGTGGCTCTGGAGAGGGAGGGGAGGTGGCCGTGGGGAGGGAGGGGACGTGGCTCTGGGGAGGGAGGGAAGTGGCCGTGGGGAGGGAGGGGACGTGGCTCTGGGGAGGGAGGGGAGGTGGCCGTGGAGAGGGAGGGGTGGTGGCTCTGGGGAGGGAGGGGAGGTGGCCGTGGGGAGGGAGGGGAGGTGGCCGTGGGGAGGGAGGGGAGGTGGCCGTGGGGAGGGAGGGGAGGTGGCCGTGGAGAGGGAGGGGAGGTGGCCGTGGGGAGGAAGGGGAGGTGGCTCTGGGGAGGGAGGGGAGGTGGCTCTGGGGAGGGAGGGGAGGTGGCCGTGGGGAGGAAGGGGAGGTGGCCGTGGAGAGGGAGGGGAGGTGGCTCTGGGGAGGGAGGGGAGGTGGCTCTGGGGAGGGAGGGGAGGTGGCCGTGGGGAGGGAGGGGAGGTGGCTCTGGAGAGGGAGGGGAGGTGGCCGTGGGGAGGGGAGGTGGCCGTGGGGAGGGAGGGGAAGTGGCTCTGGGGAGGGAGGGGAGGTGGCCGTGGGGAGGGAGGGGAGGTGGCCGTGGGGAGGGAGGGAAGTGGCCGTGGGGAGGGAGGGGAGGTGGCTGTGGGGAGGGAGGGAAGTGGCTGTGGGGAGGGACAGGAAGTGGCCGTGGGGAGGGGAGGTGGCCGTGGGGAGGGAGGGGAAGTGGCTCTGGGGAGGGAGGGGAGGTGGCCGTGGGGAGGGAGGGGAGGTGGCCGTGGGGAGGGAGGGAAGTGGCCGTGGGGAGGGAGGGAAGTGGCCGTGGGGAGGGAGGGGAGGTGGCTGTGGGGAGGGAGGGAAGTGGCTGTGGGGAGGGAGGGGAAGTGGCCGTGGGGAGGGAGGGGAAGTGGCCGTGGGGAGGGGAGGTGGCTGTGGGGAGGGAGGGGAAGTGGCCGTGGGGAGGGAGGGAAGTGGCCGTGGGGAGGGAGGGGAAGTGGCTGTGGGGAGGGAGGGGAGGTGGCTGTGGGGAGGGAGGGAAGTGGCTGTGGGGAGGGAGGGGAAGTGGCCGTGGGGAGGGAGGGGAAGTGGATGTGGGGAGGGAGGGAAGTGGCCGTGGGGAGGGAGGGGAGGTGGCTGTGGGGAGGGAGGGGAAGTGGCTGTGGGGAGGGGAGGTGGCTGTGGGGAGGGAGGGAAGTGGCCGTGGGGAGGGAGGGGAGGTGGCTGTGGGGAGGGAGGGAAGTGGCCGTGGGGAGGGAGGGGAAGTGGCCGTGGGGAGGGGAGGTGGTCGTGGGGAGGGAGGGGAAGTGGCCGTGGGGAGGGGAGGTGGCCGTGGGGAGGGAGGGGAAGTGGCTCTGGGGAGGGAGGGGAGGTGGCCGTGGGGAGGGAGGGGAGGTGGCCGTGGGGAGGGAGGGAAGTGGATGTGGGGAGGAAGGGGAGGTGACTCTGGGGAGGGAGGGGAGGCGGCCGTGGGGAGGTAGGGAAGTGGATGTGGGAAGGGAGGGAAGTGGATGTGGGGAGGGAGGGAAGTGGATGTGGGGAGGGAGGGAAGTGGCCGTGGGGAGGGAGGGGAAGTTGCCGTGGGGAGGGAGGGGAAGTGGCCGTGGGGAGGGAGGGGAAGTGGCCGTGGGGAGGGAGGGGAAGTGGCCGTGGGGAGGGAGGGGAAGTGGCCGTGGGGAGGGAGGGGAAGTGGCCGTGGGGAGGGAGGGGAAGTGGCTCTGGGGAGGGAGGGGAAGTGGCCGTGGGGAGGGAGGGGAAGTGGCCGTGGGGAGGGAGGGGAAGTTGCCGTGGGGAGCGAGAGGAAGTGGCTCTGGGGAGTGTAGCACAATCAATCACTCACGAGATGAGATGAGAAGGAGTCGAACGATGGCTTTATTATGCAGACTTGTTCCCCAGCAGCACAGTTACAGAATGCGGCTGCTCGGAGAACCCAGGCTCTTATACTCCGCCTTGCTGGGTGGAGCCAGCAGGCGGCTGATCCAATCGGGATCCAGTGTCTATCTACCAATAGCCTCTCGGTACCTTCTATCCCAGGGTACCTTAATACCCCTTATACATACCACCACATTCACCCCTTGTTACAAAATAACCTGGCGGGGTAGTGGGCCGTATGGTGGGAGGGGTTTCCAGAGTCGGTACCTAGGATGCCGCTAACACAGCGGCTATGCTCCGATATTAACTACTTACAATGCCGCTTTTACTGGGCAACCAAACCAAACCCCAAAAAAATATTTACAGCGTCATTTCGTGCTTCATTATACAGATTCGATGAGTTGGATGGGTGCCCTGGTCATCCTCGCCGATCGCCTTAGCCCCGGTGGTGATGTAGGCACAGGTTCCGGCCTCGTCATCTCTGGGAGCGTTGCGATGCCTTGTCCCGCTCCAATATCCCTATTCGGGGCCGGGGGAAGGACCGATCCACCCTGGAAAGGGGCGGCTGTGGGGTGCGCCGGCGGGAGAGAGGGGGTGATCGGTGTTGGGGGGGCATGTGTGGCTCCAGAGGGGGTCACTGGTGTTGGGGGGGTGTGCGGGGCTCCGGTGGTTGCCAGGTCCCGCAGGGAGACCGTGTCCTGTCGGCCGTCGGGGTACGCCATGTAGGCGTATTGAGGGTTCGCGTGTAGAAGATGAACCCTCTCGACCAACGGGTCCGAATTGTGCGTCCGCACATGCTTTCGGAGCAGGATGGGTCCCGGGGCTGCCAGCCAGGTCAGAAGTGACGTTCCAGAGGAGGACTTCCTAGGGAAATCAAGGAGACGTTCGTGAGGCGTTTGATTCGTTGTTGTACACAGCAGCGACCGGATGGAGGGGAGGGCGTCCGGGTGGACTTCCTGCCAGCGGGAAACTGGGAGAGTTCTGGACCGTAGGGCCAGCAGGACGGTCTTCCAAACCGTTCCGTTCTCCCTCTCGACCTGACTGCTCCCCCGGGGGTTGTAACTGTTCGTCCTGCTCGAGGCGATGCCCTTGCTGAGCAGGAATTTACGCAGTTCGTCGCTCATGAAAGAGAACGCCCTATCGCTATGTATGTAGGCGGGGAAACCAAACAGTGTAAAGATGGTGCCGAGGGCTCTCATGACCGTGGCCGCGGTCATGTCGGGACAGGGGATGGCGAATGGGAACCGGGAGTATTCGTCAATCACTTTGAGGGAGTACGTGTTGCGATCGGTGGAGGGGAGGGGGCCTTTGAAGTCCAGGCTGAGGTGCTCAAAAGGACGGGTCGCCTTTATCAGGTGCACTCTATCTGGCCGGTAGAAATGCAGCTTGCACTCTGCGCAGATCTGGCAGTTCCTGGTGGCGGTCCTGACCTCCTCGATGGAGTAGGGCAGGTTGCGGGTCTTTACGAAGTGATAGAACCGAGTGACCCCCGGGTGACAAAGGTCCTCGTGGAGGGTTCGGAGACGGTCCACTTGTGCGTTGGCACACGTGCCGTGGGATAGGGCATCGGAAAGCTCGTTCAGCTTTCCGGGACGATACAGGATTTCGTAGTTGTAGGTGGAGAGTTCGATCCTCCACCGCAAGATCTTGTCGTTCTTGATCCTGCCCCGCTGTGCATTATCGAACATGAAAGCAACCGACCGTTGGTCAGTGAGGAGAGTGAATCTGCTGCCGGCCAGGTAATGCCTCCAATGTCGCACAGCTTCCACTATGGCCTGGGCTTCCTTTTCCACTGAGGAGTGGCGGATTTCTGAAGTGTGGAGGGTACGGGAGAAAAAGGCCATGGGTCTGCCCGCTTGGTTGAGAGTGGCCGCCAGAGCTACGTCAGACGCGTCGCTCTCGATTTGGAAGGGGAGGGACTCATCGATTGCGTGCATCGTGGCCTTTGCGATATCTACTTTGATGCGGCTGAAGGCCTGGCGGGCCTCTGTCGACAGGGGGAAGACCGTGGACTGGATTAGCGGACGGGCCTTGTCCGTGTAGTTGGGGAGCCACTGGGTGTAATAACAGAAGAAGCCCAGGCAGCGTTTCAGGGCCTTGGAGCAGTGGGGGAGGGGGAACTCCATGAGGGGAGCATGCGTTCGGGGTCGGGGCCTATCACTCCATTTCTGGCTAGGCGGTCGGTGCTAGACACGCATTTCTCCCTGTTGTATGAGATTCAGGGCGTCTGCGATCTGGAGGAATATGCGGAGGTTGGCGTCGTGGTCCTGCTGGTCCTGGCCGCGGATGGTGACGTTGTCGAGATACGGGAACGTGTCCCGCAAACCGTACCGATCAACCATTCAGTCCATCTCCCGTTGGAAGACCGAAACCCCGTTAGTGACGCCGAATGGAACCCTTAAAAATGATAGAGCCGCCCATCTGCTTCGAAAGCAGTGTATTTTCGGTCGCTCGGGCGGATGGGGAGCTGGTGGTAGGCGGACTTCAGGTTCACTGTGGAAAAGACCTTGTACTGTGCAATCCCATTGACCATGCAGTTATGCGGGGGAGAGGGTACGCATCCAGCTGCGTGTACCTATTGATGGTTTGACTATAGTCTGCGACCATCCTCTGCTTCTCCCCGGTCTTTACGACTACCACCTGGGCTCTCCAGGGACTATTGCTGGCCTGAATTATACCTTCCCTCAGCAGCCGCTGGACTTCTGACCGGATTAAAGTTCGGTCCTGGGCGCTGTACTGTCTGCTCCTAGTGGCGGCTGGTTTGCAATTCGGGGTGAGGTTTGCGAACAGAGAAGGCGGATCAACCTTGAGGGTCGCGAGGCCGCAGATAGTGAGTGGGGGTATAGGGCCGCCGAATTGGAACGTTAAGCTCTGGAGATTGCACTGAAAATCCAGTCCCAAGAGTGTGGCAGCGCAGAGGTGGGGAAGGACGTACAGCCGGTAGTTTTTGAATTCCCTCCCCTGCACCGTGAGATTCGCGATGCAGAACCCTTTTATCTCTACCGAATGGGATCCTGGCGCCAGAATTTTTTTTTGATGACTTGGGTGGATCAGAAGGGAACAGCTTCTTACCGTATCGGGGTGTATAAAACTCTCCGTGCTCCCAGAGTCGATCAGGCAGGGCGTCTCGTACCCGTTAACGAATATCGTTGTTGATGCTGTTTGGAGCGTTCGGGGCCGCGACTGGTCCAGGGTCACAGAAGCCAGTCGTAATTATTGCACTGGGGCGTTTTCTTCAGGCCCGTGTGGCCATCCATCCCGGGGTCCTTAGACGTCAGCCAAGATGGCGGAGTCCACGGGTCGCACACGGTCGGGGTTGGGCAAGATGACGCCGCCCATGGATTGCTCGTTGCCGGGGGGGCACAAAATGGCGGCGCCCATCCCTCCCGCGTGGAGTCCAGGACCCAAGATGGCGGCGCCCGTTCGCCGCACATGGATCGCTGGGGGGGGCTGAGTTTGGGTTTCTCCCCCGGAGATTGCGGCTACCCCCCGGGCCTGGCACACAGCGACGAAGTGACCCTTTTTCCCGCGCACTTTACAGAGGGCCGAGCGGGCCGGGCAGCGCATCCGGGAGTGTTTCCCCTGCCCGCAAAAGTAGCAGCGGTGCACCCCCCCGGATGATCCGCCGCTCTGGCAGCGCAGGCCTGCGGGGGGACGGGGGATCCCGGGGGTTCGGTCGCGGCTGGGGTCCACGGTGCCCAAGGGGCTGCCGCGCGGTCGGGGGCATAGGCGCGGGTGTTCTGTGACGCCACATCAAACAAGGCCGCGAGGGCCCGTGGCTCTTTGAGGCCTAGTGTGTCTCTTTCAAGCAATCGCTGGCAAATTTGGGATGAAAGCATACCTGCCACGAACGCATCTCGGACCAGCAGCTCTGTGTGTTCATTGGCCGCAACCGATGGGCAGTTGCAGTTTCTCCCCAGTATCAACACTGCATTGTAGAATTTGTCCAGCGATTCCCCGGGGATTTGCCGTCTCGTCGCGAGCTGGAGGTGTGCGTAGACCTGGCTGACTGCCCGAACGTAGATTCCTATCAGCATCGCGATCACCGTCGGGAAATCTTCCGCATCCTCTATAAGCGTGTAGATATCAGGGCTCACCCTGGCATGCAGGACCTGGATTTTCTGTTCCTCTGTAGATATGCCAGGGGCTGTTCAGAGGTATCCCTGGAAACACGCTAACCAATGTTTAAAAGTGGCCGCTGCGTTTGCCACGTGGGGGCTGATTCGCAGACAGTCCAGCATGATTCGGAGCTCCATGTCCTTAAAAGTCTGCGTAATAAATTGTAGCACAATCAATCACTCACGAGACGAGATGAGAAGGAGTCGAACGATGGCTTTATTATGCAGACTTGTTCCCCAGCAGCACAGTTACAGAATGCGGCTGCTGGGAGAACCCTTGCTCTTATACTCCGCCTTGCTAGGTGGAGCCAGCAGGCGGCTGATCCATTCGGGATCCAGTGTCTACCTACCAGTAGCCTCTCAGCATCCCAGGGTACCTTAATACGCCTAATACATACCACCACAGGGAGGGAGGGGAAGTGGCTCTGGGGAGGGAGGGGAAGTGGCTCTAGGGAGGGAGGGGGAGTGGCCGTGTGGAGGGAGGGGAAGTGGCTGTGGGGAGGGAGGGGAAGTGGCTGTGTGGAGGAAGGTGAAGTACCCGTTCGTACAGCCGCAGGTCATCCCCCAGGGCTATGGTGACTAGCAGGAAGGCCGCCATTGCTGGTTGAATTCCAATATCCATTGTCTGCAGGGGGTGAAAGGCCAAGATGTAAGGCTGGTTCGTGTCCCTCGTGCCCTATCGGTTCCCCCGGGCTACATGGTGCCCACGGTTGGCACTGCGGGATCTGCCACCGCATGTCCCTACCCTCCCCCATCCCCATAACCCTGGCCTCATCGGTGGCCTCTGGCCCTAGCGCCGTCCCTGATCCCAGGAGTATCATTGGCTGTTACTGCCCCTGCCCGCGTTAGGCACTGAGGGCCCCATAGGGGCTACTGTAGCTGTTGCCCTGGTTGGGCCGCTGGCAGGTGGCGGCCAAGTGGGGGGGCTGTGGCAGGTGTGGGGTGCGGGGTTCGGGGGTGGAGGCGCCATTACGGTTAGTGTCACGTTGCAGAACCAGGGGCCAGGGTGGATGGTTAGTGGGGTGCGCAGCAAGATGGCTGCCTTGCAGGCCATGGTAATGACGGTAAGTGCCTGGGCACCGCCCCAGTCCCGTAGGTGATCACCCCGGCCACTCGGCCCGATATAAAGAACTGCGTGAAAACGGTTTTCAGGAGTGACTTGGAAACAGACTGGAGTTTACAGTTTCAATTTCAGCTCTCCCTCATGCATGTTAAATAAACCGTTTTTTCTGAGTTCGGTATGGTCTCAAGGACTCAGATTGTTTATTCCCTCTCATAAATTGGTGCTGTGAGTAGGGCTACTGCATTGGATGACTGGCAACTATGTGGCTCCAATTTGGGTGAGTACTTTTAATTTACCACCCATAGTCAGCGGAGCGATTCCACACTAGTCGTTGGCCGGCTGTAAGTTGCGGCACCAAAGAACTATATGGAGGAAGGGTCCGACCGTGTGAGCTTGAATGAAGTCGTAAGGGGAATACCGGGGTATAGAGTCAGGAGATAAGAAAACTAATGAGGGGTTTCAGAGGACCTGGGTATAAAACCCACAACAGAGAATTCGGCGGGAAGAAAGGATTGAAGGGTCTCGCTTACAGCAAGGGGGAGTAGCCGCGAAGGAGAATTCTGCGAGAGGGGAGAGCCGCGAAGGGGAATCCCGCAAGAGTAGAGGGTGTAAGGATGGCCGGAAGTGATAAAAGAGTTGGGGATCTATGCTGGGGGCCCAGGGGATTTATTGTGCAGACGATAGAAATCATAATATAAAATTAATTCAGAAGATGCGAGAGAAGCGATACAATCCAGAGGCATCCGAGCAAAAGGCCAGATGGACGCGCCAAGCTAACAACAAGTATGAGAAAAGGGTATGATATGCGCTTTCAGGAATCAAGCGATGAATAAAGCCAAGGGACGTATTCTCCGACCCCCCGCCAGGTGGGAGAATCACCCGGGGACGGCATGAATCCCGCCCCGCTGCTCCGACGCCGACTGCCGAATTCTCCAGCGCCGGTTTTCGGGTGGGGACGGGTATCGTGCCACGCTGGTCGGGTGCCGTTGGCAGCGGCCCCCCCAGGAATTCTCCAGGCCCCGATGGGCCGAACGGCCACCCATTTTCGGCCAGTCCTGCCAACGTGAAATAGACAAGATCCATACCGGCGGGACCTGGCTTGGAGGGTGGTTAGCGGGGTCCTCGGGGGAGTGGGGGGGGGGGGGGTTCCGGCCCCGGCGGGGGCCCCTACTGTGGCCTAGACTGAGATCGGGGCCCATCGATCTGCGGGCGGGCCTGTGCCATGGGGGCACTCTTCCCCTCTGCGTCGGCCTCTGTAAGGCTCCACGATGGCCAGCGCAGAGAAGAAACCAGCTGCGCAGGCGCAGGAAACACGGCAGCGGTTCTGCGCATGTGCCAGAACATGCTGGCGGTCCTGCACATGTGGCAACTCGTGCCGGCCGACGGAGGCCCTTCGACACCGGTTGGTGCGGCGCCAACCCCACCGACGCCGGCCGAGCCCCCGGAAATGCGGAAGATTCCGCACCTTCCGGGCGGTCCGACGCCGGAGTGGTACACGCCACTCTTTGGTGCCGGTACGGGCCTCCCCGCCGATCGCGGGAGAATCCGCCCAAGGTATAGATTGGGGTGATATGTCTTTTGAGTTAAAAGAAAAGCCAAATTAAAATTCGGAAAGGCTTTGAATTTTATTCTGAATGCATATTTGAAGACATTGGGAAATTATTGGTTTAATGAATGTAAGGTTAAAAGACAGTCTGCAGACTTTAAGCTACTCATTCAGAGCTGCTGGCAGCTGAAAAAAAAGAGAACCTGTGTTTGTTAAGTTGCTGTTTATGTGTTGGTGTGTGTGATTTTTCCTTGTCTGTGAGTCTGTCTAGTGCCTGAGTCTCTGAGGTAACGCTCTGAGGTTTGGTTTTGTCAGTCATTTCAAAGTTGCTTGTTTACTGTATGTATGTAGTTGTATTTTGAATAAGGTTAAGGAGCAGGAGAGGCTGTAAAGCAATTGTTCGCGTGGTAGAGTGATGATTCTGGGGCAACGGAAAAGCCCCAGTGGCTGCAGAAGAGTTTAAAATTACTATATATATTTACAAAAGAATTTACCTTTTCTTTGAGTTTTAATTATAATTTTGAAGAATGAAGACCAGTGTCTTAATCAGCTTCATTTGCTTTCTTTGCAAATTCTAATTTTATTTTTCAGTTTGTTAAGATTGAATGAAAGTATAATGCTTTGAATTCCTTTTGTTGGAGTGGAGCTCTCTGTGGATGCGTGAGGGTGTGTATGTTGAATAAGAATTTGAAATTTCCTTTGGTGTTTCTAGTTTTCAATGTTGTATTTTGCCAAACTCACATCAATTGGGTGTTATAAACTGGATTCAAAGTGTAATTTAAAACGGGGTAAATCTTTTTTTTTATCAATGTTTTTTATCAGGTTTATTATGCACATAGAATACTATAATATATATATATATAGAAGAGAAGGGCACGCACAAACATACCAAGAAAAACAAAGTAATAATAAAAAATTAAAAAATAATAAAATAAAATAACTGGTATTATGCACCAGTTCAACAGCAGGCACTCTGTACAATTGGCAATATTATTTACAACACATAAATAGGCATCTGTTTGTGTGGGGTGAAGACTGGGGAGGTACGTATACATTTTGGTGCCGGAGAAACAATTACAGAGGGCAATATGCGAATGGGTTGATGCACTATCAAATTGACCATGTCAGATATGCGTGGGAGGGGGTAGGCGTCGAGCTGCGTGTACCGATTGATGGTCTGACTGTAGTCAATGATCATCCTGTGCTTCTCCCCAGTCTTTAGTGCCACCACTTGAGCTCTCCAGGGGCTGTTGCTGGCCTCAGTGACCCCTTCCCGCAGAAGCCGTTGGACCTTCGACCTGATGAAGGTCCTGTCCTGGGCACTGTACCGTCTGCTCCTGGTGGTGACGGGTTTGCAATCCGGGGTGAGGTTCGCAAACAAGGAAGGTGGATCGACCTTAAGGGTCGTGAGGCCGCATACGGTGAGGGGGGGGTAGGGGTCCACCGAATTTTAAGGTTAAGCTTTGGAGGTGGCACTGGACGTCCAGGCCGAGTAACAGGGCAACGCAGAGGTGGGGGAGGACGTAGAGCTGGAAGTTGCTAAACTCTATTCCTTGGACGTGAGTGTCGCGATGCAGTACCCCCGGAATTTCACGGATTGGGATCCGGAGGCCAGGGAGATTTTCTGGGTAACGGGGTGTACCACGAGGGAGCAGCGCCTTACCGTCGTGGGGTGGATGAAGTTCTCTGTTCTCCCGGAGTCAAAAAGGCAGGTCGTCTCGTGCCCATCAATTTTCACCATCGTTGTTGCGATCGCGAGGTTGCGGGGCTGGGACTGATCTAAGGTGATCGAGGCGAGCTGCGGCAGATGCTGGGAGGTCCCGGGCTGGTCTGCGGTAGTGGAGGTAGTGGCAGGCGATGAACGGCCAGACGAGCAGGGGTCCTGAGGTGCCGTCCAAAACAACGCCAAAGATGCCGGTGCCCACGGGGCACACGTGGAGGGCGGCATCAAAGATGGCGGTGCCCATGGATCGCACGTGGCCTGCGGAGAAGAAGATGGCGGCACCCACAGGCCGCAAGTGGCTTGCTCCTGGGTCGCACGTGGGGGGTGCAGGAATGCCGGGCCTGGAAACAGCGGTGACCGACCGGGCCTGGCAAACAGAACGGGCCTGGCAAACAGAAACAAAGTGTCCCTTCTTTCCATATCCATTGCAGGTCGCACTCCTCGCTGGGCAGCGCTGCTGGGTGTGTTTGTTCTGCCTGCAAAAATAGCACTTGGGCCCCCCCCGGGTTGGCTGGCTGCCACGCGGCGCAGGCTTGCGGTGAGCAGCTGGTGGGGCCCACGATGCCCACGAGGGTGCCGCGCGGTCGGGGGCGCATGACTGGATGTTACGGGAGGCCACTTCTAACGAGTTCGCGAGCTGCCTAATTCCCGCAAAATGTCAGGGCTCACCTGTGAATAAAGGACTTGGAGCGTCTGCGCGTCCGAGGGTTTCGCAGCAGATGTTCAGAGGTAGCTTTCGAAGCAGGTTAGGCAGTGGTCAAAAGCGGACGTAGCATTGGCTGCTTGAGGGCTTAGCTGTAGGCGATCAGGCTTGATGCGAAGATCCATCGTTTTAAAAATCTTTGCTCAATAAATTGATGCACTATCAATTACCACAAAAACGAGAGTAGTGGAATAATCGAGGCTTTATTGAGCAAAGATGTTGCGCTTCCTGTGGCTGCCACCAGAATGGCTGCAGCACCGGCGAGCACACACATTTATACGCTGCCTACTGGGCGGAGCCAGCAGGCAGGGATTTACCCATGTACCTCTATTATACATGTCTTACCGTAATACATGTAATACTGCTAGTGGTGACTACCACATGGGTCTGGTGTTGGTGTTGTCACTTGCTTCTCCCAGACAGATTTCGCTGCCGTTGTCGTCTCGCGCTCACCTCCACTTCAGCCGTTCGGCCCATCTTTTGCCTGGATTCTCCTTGCTCCCTGTTCCTGTAGATGCCAAGTTTGTTATCGTTTCCCATGCCCTCCGGCTATCATTCCCCTGCCTCCCCCACACCTCCCTGGTTTTCCTCTATTGTTCTCTGTCTCTTCACTCTTCCCCCCCTCCCTTCTGCCCCCCCCCCTCCTGTAGTTCGCCTTTCTTTCCTCTTAGGTTTAGCTGTCCCCCCCCACCCCCACCCCCGGTCTATGTCTCCCTCTCATGCCTTGGCTACTTTCCCCTGATTCTTGGCGACTGGCTATTCTTCTGCTTGTTTGTTGGGCACAAACAGGTCCCGGAACAATTGGGTGAATGGCTCCCACGTTCTGTGGAAGCTGTTGTCTGACCCTCGGACGGTGAATTTGATTTTCTCCATTTGGAGAGATTCTGAGAGGTCGGACAGCCAGTCTGCAGCTTTGGGTGGTGCTGCTGATCGCCAGCTGAACAGGATTCTACGGCGGGCGAGCAGGGAGGCAAAGGCAAGGGTGTCCGCCCTCCTCCTCAGGAATAGATCTGGCTGGTTTGATACCGCGAAGACCGCCACTTTCGGGCATGGCTCCACCCTCATGCTGATCCACAAATGGAACCTCACCAGTCTGACAGAGGAAGTAAAAAAGGACCTGCAAAGATGGAACACACTCCCACTCTCCCTCGCGGGGAGAGTCCAGACGATCAAAATGAATGTGTTGCCCAGGTACCTCTTCCTACTTCGATCCATTCCGATCTACATCCCTAAGGCCTTTTTCAAAGCACTAGACAAACTAATCATGGTGGTTGTATGCGGGGCGGGTGGGAGGTGGGGGGGGGGGAGGGGGGCTGGGGGGGGGGTAGAATGCTAGGATCCCAAAGAAGGTCCTACAAAAAACAAAATCCAGGGGGGAGGCTAGCGCTCCCAAACATACAATTCTACCACTGGGCGGCGACGGCCGAGCGAATAATAATAATAGTAATCATAATTGCTTATTGTCACAAGTAGGCTTCAATGAAGTTCCTGTGAAAAGACCCTAGTCGCCACAACCCGGCGCCTGTTCGGGGAGGCTGGTACGGGAATTGAACTCGCACTGCTGGTCTTGTTCTACATTACAAGCCAGCTGTTTAGGGATGGATCAAGGAGCCAGAAGCCGAGTGGGTGCGCGTGGAAGAGGCCTCCTTCATGGGGACCTCCCTGTGGGCCCTCGCCACGGCGGCACTCCCATCCCCACCCAAAAAACACTCCAGCAGCCTGGTGGTGATAGCCACCCTCCAGTCCTGGAACCAACTATGGCAGCAATTTGACCTGCCAAAAATGTCGGACAAAGCTCCCATCTACACCAACCATAGGTTCACACCAGCACTGACTGACGCCACCTTCAAAAGGTGGGGTCAGGACGGAGGGACACTGACAGTCAGGGACCAATACACGGACTGCAGGATCGCAACACTGGACGAACTGACAGAAAAATTCCAGCTAGCCAGGGGGAACGAGCTAAGGTACCTGCAACTCAAAACCTCCTACGAAAGGAGACAAGGACGTACCCACAACTATCACAGCAGACATTACTGGAAGAGTTACTGGACGCAAGCATCCTAGATAAAGGGAACTGTAGCAACATGTATGACCGACTGGTAGAAAGGGCCAACACCGTACTGGACGCAACGAGAAAGAAATGGGAGGAAGACCTGGGGATTGAAATAGGGTGGGGACTCTGGAGCGAAGCACTGCATAGGGTCAACTCCACCTCCACGTACGCAAGGCTCAGCCTGACGTAACTGAAAGTAGTACATAGAGCCCACTTAACAAGAACTCGTATGAGTAGGTTCTTCTCGGAGGTGGAGGATAGATGTGAATGGTGCCAAGGAGGCTCAGCCAACCACGCCCACATGTTCTGGTCTTGTCCCAGACTTGCGGGGTACGGGACAGCCTTCTTCGAGGCAAACGGGGTAAATTTCTGAAATTTCTTTTTTTTTTAATTAGTAATAATGATCAACATCGTGAGAGTTACTTAGAACACAATTCTCAAGAAAGAAATGAAAAACAATCAAAGTATATAAATTGGGATTTGTAAATGATTAGTTTGAGTTTGGCATAATCTTGGGTGCTCTTAGCTCAAGTGGGGGGGAAAAGAGAACAAAGGAATCTAAATTGGAATGTGAAGACGAGTGGTCTTTGTTTATTGAGCCCGTGTGTTCCTTTGTTACAGGCAGTCTTGATGTACCTACATTTGAAAACTTTGTTCTGTTTTTTGTTCCCAAATTGGTAGAGAGTTTATTATTTTCTCTGTAAACTCATTACACAGTAAATTTACTGATCGGGAATTTTCATGTCGTGAAGGCTATGGGTTTTAATTTTCTTTTAAATTGATAGATACATCTAAACCAAATTAATTGACTTGGGTCCAGTCCAAGTGTATCATTGTGCTTTTATTTTAAATACAGCTGAATCACGGCTCACAGCCAACAATCCTAGCTGCTTAAAGAATTCCAAGATTCCTCTGTCACAACATTGTGACAATGAGGGGGGTCACTACACCACAGTCGTGGGCCAGAAACATGGGGACAGGATGCAGATAGGGGCATAGCACTCAGTGAGATGGAGTCCCGGAGTGGCAGGATTACACCGGGCACACAGGCATTAGATTGCGCCACGTGGGCAGTAGACAAGAAGCAGGAAAATTGAGGGCAGTTTCAGACAGCCGCCGAGCCAAGTGGGAGAGTGTGCTACAGCCGGTATGCTTTCGGAGTAATACACAGTTACATGATAGCTTGGGCTCGACGGAGGTAAACATAACCTGCTCAGAAGCAGCCAAAGCATCAACAGAAGCTGCGGTGATTAAGATAAGTGCCCACAAAAGGATACAGACACCACAGCAGCGAGGCAATGATTACACAGACAGGGCAGCTAAAGCTCTTACAGAGCGAGTCCCGGAAGGCAAATGAAGCCAGTTGCTGCCTATGAACCAGATTCAGATAGCATAGGGGAGATACAATTAGCAGCAGCTAGAGAAGAAGTAGAGGAATGGGAGTGAGAGGGAGCTATAAAAGATTCAGACAACATGTATAGAAAGGACGGACCTGTAACAGCACCGCAATGTATAAGGCAAACCTTATTAAACGTTTATCAGGGAACAGGGCATATCAGAAGAGATAGCATGATGAAGCAAATGAGCAGGTGTGTGGTGGATGTCATAATATACATCTATGTATACAATGGAACGCAGACAGGCAGTGATTGGCACACAGGATGACCAGTAAGCACACAGAACAGAGCAGCCAATCACCAGACAGGACACAACCATTATAAAGCCAGAGGGCACCAGTGTCCCTCTCTCTCTCGGGACCCAGCCTCTGAGACAGAGCTTGTGAGCTAGCCAGTGCCTGCACCATGCGGTAGCTAGGTTAGTCTGGTCAAGCTAGTGTCAGGTCTCCAGTCAAGTCAGCATAGTGTCAACCCCCAGTTGAACATGTATAATAGTTTGGAAGTTGAATAAAATCGTGTTGCATTTTATCAAGTGTTGGAGGTCTGTCTCTCGCTACACTGCATCAAGTGCAGTTCACCTCGACCCAGCCTACCCAACACATCATGGTACCAGCTTAGTGATGCTGAAAATTTGACGGACCTACCTTGAGTGAATCAGCGCTGACCAGCAAGCAGCCATCCGGTGACATGGAAAACGTCCGCCCTCCTCCGCAGCTCCGCATCGCCAGCAACCTCGGTGCAAATTGAAGGATCTTCAAACAAAAGTTCCAACTCTGTCTCGAAGCCACCGATCTTGAGGCCGCATCGGACGCCAAGAAAATTGCACTATTCCTCTCCACAGCCGGGGACCACGCCATCCACATCTACAACTCCCTGACATTCGCTGAAGGCGAAGACAAGACAAAATTTAAAACAGTCCTACTGAAGTTTGACAGCCACTGCGACATTGAGGTGAATGAGAGCTTTGAACGGTACGTTTTCCAGCAGAGGCTTCAGGGTAAGGATGAACCTTTTCAATCCTTTCTGACCCATCTCCACATCCTCGCGCAGTCATGTAACTATGACTCAACCATTGATTCCATGATCCGGGATCTGATCGTTTTCGGGGTCCACTCCGATTCCCTTCGCCAGCAGCTCCTGAAAGTCAAGCAGCTCACCCTTACCATCGCCATCGAAACGAGAGTTCTCCACGAACATGCTAAGAATCGGTACTCCCACATCAGGGCGGCAGAAACGGCAAAGCTAACCTCCCACGAGGCGGAACGGGTGCAGGCCATCTCACAAATGCAGGGCCTAAGTATCGACGAGAGCGGCCATTCCATGCGCTTTTCCCGGGCCCCTGCGCATGCGTGCCACGACCGAGGGGATGACGAGAATGACGACCAGACTGCACAGGTGCGTACGTCGTTCGATCGCACTGCACATGCGCAAAGGAGCACAGAACGCGCTGACGTTGGTGTCATGACGTGTCCGAATTGTGGCTCCGCCCATTTAAAGCAGCAATGTCTGGCAAGGTCACAACGGTGTCTACAGTGTGGCAAGCTTGGCCACTACGCAGCCCTTTGCAGATCTGCTCCACTGCCCAGCTTCCAGCGATCCCAGCCAAGGCACAGAAGCATCCATTCAATACAGCAGGCCATGCCAGACGCCGACCCCGACAGCCCAACAGATCCTGATGCTGCGTGCCTCAAATCTCCATACCGGGTGGGCATCATTACGAAGCATGCGCTGCCTTTCTCCAAGACAGCGACGCACCTCCCGATCCTCAGCGTGGATACCGACGATGAGTGGTGTGCTGTCCTCACAGTCAACAAGGCTCGCATCCGGTTCAAACTGCAGACCAGCGCATCGGCGAACCTCATCTCCAAATCCGATCTCGACACCATCCGCATCAGACCAAGCATTCTTCCACCGGCCTGCCAGCTCCTTGACTACAATGGCAATGCCATAGCTGCCAGTGGCTCATGCCAACTCGGAGTTTCCAATAAGTCATTCAAAACGACATTGCGATTTGAGATTGTGGGACCTGACAGAGCATCCCTGCTCGGTGCTCGGGCCTGCAAACTCCTGAACTTGGTTCAGCGAGTCCACACCATGACATCCTCATAGGCGACGGCCTCATCTGATGAGAACTTCCAGGCTGAAATTGATGACATCATCACGCAGTACCACAGCGTGTTCGACGGAATAGGCACACTCCCATATCGATACAACACCTTGCTCAAACCGAACGCCACCCCGTCGGGTGCCGGCACCCCTCAAGGACTGCCTCAAGCAGGACCTCCAGGACCAGGGCATCATATCAAGTTCACAGAACCCATGGACTGGGTCAGCTCCATGGTCTGCGTCAAGAAGCCATCAGGGGAGCTTCGAATCTGCATCGACCCCAAGTATTTAAACCGTGACATCATGAGGGAACATTACCCGATACCAAAACGAGAGGAGTGGACCAGCGAGATGGCTCAGGTCAAACACTTTACGAAGCTGGACGCCTCCAAGGGGTTCTGGCAAATACAGCTGGATGCATCCAGTCGCAAGCTGTGCACATTCAATACCCCGTTCGGTCGCTACTGCTACAACCCGGTGCCTTTTGGCATCATCTCTGCCTCAGAGGTATTTCACCGCATCATGGAACAGATGATGGAGGGTATCGAGGGGGTGCGCGTGTATGTTGACGATGTCATAATCTGGTCCACAACTCCTCAAGAACACATCGATCACCTCAAGCAGGTATTCCACAGAATCCATGAGCATGGCCTCCGACTCAACAGAGCCAAGTGCTCGTTCGGTCAATCGGAAATCAAATTCCTTGGTGATCACATCTCGCAGCAAGGCATGTGGCCAGATGCTGACAAGGTCTCGGCGATCAACGCCACCAAGACTCCAGAGGACAAGAAGGCGGTCCTCCGCTTTCTAGGGATGGTAAACTTCCTCGGGAAGTTCATTCCCAACATGGCAGCACACACCACAGCCCTCGCAATCTCGTCAAAAAGTTGATGGAATTCCAGTGGCTGCCCGCTCATGAGAACGAATGGCGTGAGCTCAGGGCAAAACTCACCACAGCCCCGGTTCTAGAGTTCTTTGACCCTACCGAAGAGACCAAAATATCCACTGACGCGAGCCAGGACAGTATTGGGGTGGTGCTCCTCCAACGGGATGACTCCTCCTCATGGGCCCCAGTTGCGTATGCCTCCAGAGCCATGATGCCCACTGAGCAACGGTACGCTCAGATCGAGAAGGAATGCCTGGGCCTCCTAACGGGAATCGACAAATTTTACGACTATGTGTATGGCCTCCCAAAATTCACGGTTGAGACAAACCACAGGCCACTAATCCACATAATCCAGAAGGATTTGAATGACATGATGCCTTGGTTACAACGAATCCTTCGCAAGCTATGCCGCTATGACTTTGAACTTGTCTACACGCCAGGCAAAGAACTCATTGTTGCAGATGCCCTTTTCAGGTCAATCACCACACCATGTGTGACTTTGTCTGCCAAATCGATGCGAAGGTACAATTGTGTGCCTCCAACCTTCCGGCCACTGATGAGAGGGTCATCCAAATTTGTGAGGAAACGGCCAAGGACCCTCTGCTACAGCGTGTGATGCAGCACCTCACGAATGGCTGGCAGAAGGGACAGTGTCCCCAGTTTTACAACGTCAAGGATGACCTGACGGTGGTGGATGGCATCCTCATGAAGCTCAATAGGATTGTGATTCTGCAGAGCATGCGAGCTATGGTGCTCAGCCAACTCCATGAGGGTAACCAGGGGGTCGAGAAATATCGACGCAGAGCTCAAGAGGCAGTCTATTGGCCGGGCATCAGCCAGGTCGTTGCCAACACGGTCCACAACTGCCCCACATGTCAGAAATTTCAGCCAGCTCAACCCAAAGAAACTCTGCAGCAACATGAGATAGTGACCTCCCCATGGTCCAAAGTCGGTGTCGACCTTTTCCACGCCAAGGGGCGTGACTATGTCCTCCTGGTCGACTACTTCTCCAATTACCCTGAAGAGGTGAAACTGTCCGACCTCACGTCGAAGGCGGTGATTAAAGCATGCAAAGAAACGTTTGCCAGGCATGGGATACCGCTCACGGTGATGAGTGACATCGGTCCCTGTTTTTACAGCCAGGAATGGTCTGATTTTGCCCGCCTATACAACTTTCAGCCCCCACTACCCGCAGTCAAACGAGAAGGCTGAAAAAGGGATCCATATCATCAAGAGATTACTATGCAAGGCTGCGGACTCAGGCTCTGACTTTAACCTGGCGCTACTGGCATACAGAGCATCCCCGCTGTCCACTGGGTTGTCTCCCGCGCAGATGCTCATGAATCGCACTCTGCGAACCACGGTTCCAGCCATCCATGTTCCAGACCTTGACCACCTCACGATCATACAAAAGATGCAGCAGTCTCGGGCCCAACAGAAATCAGCATACGACGCTCATGCCACGGATCTCCCCGAGCTGGTCCCAACTGATCATGTTCGTGTGCAGTTGCCTGACGGCGGCTGGTCCGCCACAGCTGTGGTGGTCAAGCAAGTGGCCCCGAGATCGTTCCTCGTCCGCATGGCTAATGGCTCCTTCCTACGACGCAACAGACGGGCGCTGCGCAGAGCTCCACGCCCGCCACCTAACCACGATGGCCCACCTCACACAATGCTTTCTCTGGACGTGCCCTACCACGAGGCCACCGATCTACCAGCAATCCTGCCGACCTCTGTGACCACTGTATTGGCGGCGGTCCTGCCTATCCAAGTGCAGGTGGCCCCTGATCCACCCTTGAGGCGGTCAACCAGAATTTGTCGCCCGCCGCAGAGACTAAACTTATAGACTGAACTTTTGCACAACTGTGTTACCTTATCGTTTTGACCTCTGTAAATATCGCTGTTACCGTTTCATCTGCCCTATATCTGCACTAGCGACACCTTGCTGTGTACATAAGGTCAGTTTAGCACATTCTGTATATAGTCAAGCACATATACACATCCACACGCACATGCACCTGAATATTTATTATCTCAAAACACACAATATATATATTATTTTAAGCGGGGGAGATGTCATAATATACATCTATGTATACAATGGAGTGCAGACAGGCAGTGATTGACACACAGGATGACCAGTAAGCACACAGAACAGAGCAGCCAACCACCAGACAGGACACGACCACTATAAAGCCCGAGGGCACCAGTTTTCCCTCTCTCTCTCGGGACCCAGCCTCTGAGACAGTCAGAGTTCGTGAGCTAGCTAGTGCCTACACCATGTGGTAGCTAGGTTAGTCTGGTCAGGCTAGTGTCAGGTCTCCAGGCAAATCAGCATAGTGTCAACCCACAGTTGAACATGTATAATAATTTGGATGTTGAATAAAATCATGTTGCATTTTATCAAGTGTTGGAGGTCTGTCTCTCGCTACACTGCATCAAGTGCAGTTCACCTCGACCCAGCCTACCCAACACATCAGTGGAAAGGTATGGGGACAGCGATAGCCAGACACTGGCAGCATGTGTATCTAGTCTGTGCCCAATGGAAGACTCCCAAGATAAGGCTAAGGTTCCAACCCAGACCGCAGGGACCATGAGAGCAACGACAGATAGACTTTACCAGACTGCTCCCACAATCACAGACAAGAGGTACTGCCTGGTGCTGATAGGCAGATTCACCCGGTGGGTGGAGGCATTCCCCTGCCGGGACTGCTCAGCCAGAACTGTTGCTTAGGATACTTGCGGAGGAAGTAATACCGCAGTGAGGTATCCCACTGCAGCTAGATTCAGACCAGGGCATTCACTTTGCAGGGAGAGTAATGAAGCAGGCTTGTGTCCTGCTGGGAATCAGGCAGCGATTTCACCTTCCATACCACCCGCAAAGCTTAGGCATGATAGAAAGGACAAACAGAACTTTTAAAAACAGCCTGACGAAGTCCCTAGTGGAGATCAGACAGGGTTGGGTAAAGGTCTTCCCCGCTGTATTAATGAAGATGCGAGCCACCCCGGCTGAAGTATGTGACTGACGCCTTTTGAGTTAATGACAGAGAGGGCCATGGCGCTTCTCGAGGATGTAGTGACAGGGGGCACAGAGGTTTGCAATGCAAGGGAAAGGGAGTTAAATTTTATCAGACACCTAGCTGCACAGCAGCATAGCCTAAAGGGGAGGTGGTCGATACTCAGAGAATTAGAGATTGGGAAAGAGAAAAAGACTGCGTCCGAACACAAAACCCCAAGGCAGGGGATAAGGTAATGATCAAGGTACATCCCGCAAGAGCAGCTTTGCAGCCCCCATTGCAGTCTCACGCCGCCGAGGTCCCAGGTTCGATCCCAGCTCTGGGTCACTGTCCATGTGGAGTTTGCACATTCTCCCCGTGTTTGCGTGGGTTTCGCCCCCACAACCCAAAGGTGTACAGTTAGGTGGATTGGCCACGCTAAATTGCCCCTTCATTGGAAAAAATGAATTGGGTACGCTAAATTTTAAAAAAAGAGGTTTGCAGCCCCAATGGGTAGGACCTTACGAGGTGGTTGTTGCAGGAGATACCTGCACCTTGGTAGATATGAAAGGCATGCCGAGGTGGAAACAATACGCACAGTTAAAACTGTATACGGAATCTAAAGAGGCCTAACTGTTCCCTGGCTGGCAGGGCTAATGTTACCTTTTCTCCTTGTGGAGACCCTTACAAAGGCATGGGAGGCGGCGACCGTATACGTGGAAGGAGATATCTGCCTGCGCCCGGGACAATACGTCAAGCTCCCCACCGGAGGGACAGGGGAATGGATTAAGAAACCGAACACCTGGATTTGGGACTGAGTAACTCCCACCAGCCATCGGACACAAGTGATCACTCCAGTCTGGGGAAAGACCATATCCGACCACACAATTTTCGTGCCCCTCAAGAAACCTGGAGTACCGATGAGGATCAAAGATCCGGGCTGTGGATGGGCCAACTCAGGCTGGGGATCCGACATCATAAAACAACCCACGGGATGGCGTTTCCTACGGGAACTACGGAACAGACACTGGTTCGCCACACCTTCTGAGTTGGAACTAAAAACAGAAACGGACTCAGAAGGATACTTGGGTATCAAGGGGTATCAAGATGCACACACGGGGTTGGGTATGGACAAAAACGTGTAACATCACGGAACCAAAAGAAGGGGCGTGGGTATTCGGTCCCTATTTAAATCTAACAGCAGGATGGGCCAATCTCCCTCCTTTTGTGTGGGAACATGGCCTTGGAGGTCAGTACTGTCAGGAGTACTGTACCCATGTGATCAATCGACTAGGATGTCTTGATGTTAGATATTTTAATCTTAGTACTTGTGGATATCAAAAACCTACCCGGTGCCCCCAGTTGGTTGAACTCCCCCCGAATGGACGAGTTAGGATTGGGAACCCTAAATTCTTATTACATGATGTCACAATGGCATCTTCAGAAATATTATATAATGTCTAAGGGTGATTAGAAGTTCTACAGTCCAAGTGCCATGACCATCCAAGCACCATCAAAAGGGCAAAAATCAGACGACAGGAGGACATAGATGATTACAACTACAGGATAACTCCAGAATCCAGGGTTCACAGGCAAAATAGAAGGAGCTGTTTAGGAGACATTGGAGGGTTATTTGGCAGTGCAAATTCAGTCATGAATTCAGTACAGATAGCTTGAAATGAATAGTTACGCCTCCTGGGTAGCCACGGAAGTCGGAAAAGGGCTACAATAGGGGCATAGGGGACTGAGTATGCACTGACTGCCATAAACCTACTAGGAGAACGGCTCCTGTTGGCCTTGGACATAGTATCTGCGGGTATAATTAACACCACAAGAGCACAACCAAAGAGAAGAGACTGTGATACCCTTGCTAGAGGTTCGATTGATAGTGTCCAGGACTTGAGATTTGGGACTATCCCATGGCACTTATTCACCTCCCTACATAAGGTAAACCTCCTCAACATAGACAGGGACAGGCACGAACTGGTGGTCACCAGACCAGGCAGGGGACCAGTTGAGGGAGGGAGAATATTCTGTTATGGCAGTCCCACAGGAGAACCCATCCAAAGGACCCTTTAGGGGCAGGTAGAGGTTTGAATCATTGGGGATCGTGCAACGGGGCTGGGTTTACAGGACTGGGTCCTGGGGATACATAGCACGACAAGGAGACCTGGCCTTCATGAGCACTGTGGACTGCTGTTCGGAGTCAGCACATTACATAGTGTGTGCCAGTAGGACCCGTGAACCCTTGTCCAACAACAGCAAGATAATCAGAGGCTTTTTCCCAGGGTAGAGGGGTCAATTACTAGGGGGCATAGGTTTAAGGTGAGAGGGGCAAGGTTTAGAGTAGATGTACGAGGCAAATTTTTTACGCAGAGGGTAGTGGGTGCCTGGAACTCGCTACCGGAGGAGGTGGTGGAAGCAGGGACGATAGTGACATTTAAGGGGCATCTTGACAAATACATGAATAGGATGGGAATAGAGGGATACGGACCCAGGAAGTGTAGAAGATTGTAGTTTAGTCGGGCAGCATGGTCGGCACGGGCTTGGAGGGCCGAAGGGCCTGTTCCTGTGCTGTACATTTCTTTGTTCTTTGTTGTTCTTTGTATAATAGTCAACATTCTGCCATCAAAGGAAGCCTTTAAAGCCATGGAGTTGGGCCCAACTCAGTGGTGTTTCACCACACCCTGTCGTGTTAGGTACACTGGTATAACACTGGCTGCAACTGGATGCAGCATAGATCAAAAAGATACTCCAGACCTTGGAGTTAGTTCAATCAGGTTTATTGAACTAATAGCACAGTTAGCACAGTTCTCTGTGAGTTCAACTCTCTGCTAACTTAAGTGTGGTCACTCTGTCTGACTGAACCAGACTAGCTCTTAGCCACGTGGTGGAGGTGTGAGATTGTAACAACACCCTTGACTGACTCTCTAGATGTTCATCAGTGGAAAGAGGCGGAGTGTGAGTGGCTCGTGTCTTTATAGTCAGATCCCACCCCTGAGTGTCCTGCCTGCTTATTGGTCATGTCCTGTTCTCTGTGTCCATTAGCTGCTTGCCTGTATATCATTATGTGTGTGTCTGAATATCATGACACACCCGAGCAGAGATAATTTCCGATGGCCTACTTTATGGTAGCAGCTGTAACTTTTGCCTACAAGTCACAAACTCTTTAACAGTGGGAGAGTTTCACCTCCCGAGGAAAACGTCAGGGTACCTATTTGGGGCCTGGTGGAACGATTCCCTGTATATCGATGAAACACCAGGCAGAATAATCCAACAGGCCATGCACAGAGCAAAAGAGCTCACTCAGGAGTATGTCAATCACTCTAAGGAACAGACAAGCTAGGGGAGGATCCAGTTGAACCTAGCAATCGAGACTGCCACCCGGGTGGGACTCTCCGGAACACACCATTGGTGGGACGTTTTCGTTCCAGGGTCAGCGGACAACCAATTAACAGACGGGTGGGAGGTAATTAGAATGGGGATGACCATTGGCATGGGCGTAATGCTGATATGGACAACAATTATGTGTTGTCAGCGGCACAAGGGGGGAAATATTCTGACCGCCGCTGTGCCCGCCCCAGCGACATCCCTCTGCATACGGGAAAGGGAGATGTTAGCGACTGTTACTTACAGCAGGGCCGTTAGGACACTTTCCGTGATCTGGAGGACTGGTCATCCAAAGGATTCGGTACCGTGTCCTCAACACTCACCAAAAGGAAGGAGAGCATCCATGGGGACCGGCAAATGATATGCACAAAGCAGAATTTTAATTAATATAATAAATACATGGGACTGGATTCTCCAATTTTAAGGCTATGTCCAGAGGAAGTGTCTGGTTTTACAATGAAAAAAATCAGCGAGGCCCCTGCACTGATCCTCCGACCAGTGAGGGGTTAGCAGCCACACCAAATAAAATGCAAGGCCTTCCCGCTATAAAGGCCTGGAGAATTGACACAGCGACGATCTGCGGCGGTCATGCCGCACAATATGGTGCCGGCCACGTGCGGACCCGACCTGCCAGATAGTGTCCCCATAGATCCCCCTCGCCACCTCCGGGCCACACCCCCGCCAATCCCCCTAGCCCCCGCCGAAGCCCCCCAGCCAGCAGCACAACCGACTGTGGCGGCGCTGCACACAGTCCGCAGCCACCACGCCGGGTTCACAAAAACTGAGAGCACATGTGTCCCGTGCTGTCGGGAACTCGGCCCATCGGGGGCGGAGCATTGGGGAGGGACTTCAGGTAACATCCTGAGGCCGTCCCAATGGCGTGCGGCGTACTCCTCGATGATGCCGTTTTGGAGGGTGCGAAGCAGCTGAACACAGGCCCTGCCCCCGATTCGGTCGTAATCAGGGATTCTCCGCCCGATCGTCGATTAGACAAGCTGCCAGGACATGTCTGGTCTTGCCTTATCAATTACCTGTTTAGAGACAATTGGCTCTATTCATATGGTTGAGCAAATCATTCACCCCTCATGGAGCTCCCCTTCCCCACTGCCCTAAGGCCCTCAAACGCTGCCTGGGGTTCTTTTCATACTACGCACAGTGGGTCCCAAACTACGCAGACAAGGCCTGCCCACTCATCCAGTCCATCCTTTTCCCCCGACGGCCGAGGCTCAACATGCCTTCAACCGTATTAGAGACGATATCGCCAAGGCCGCGATGCACGCAGTAGACGAGACACTGCCCTTTCAAGTGGCGAGCAACGCATCAGACGTCGCCCTAGCCGCCACACTCAATCAGGCAGGTAGACCCGTGGCATTCTTTTCCCACACCCTTCATGCCTCCGAAATTCGGCACTCCTCCGTCGATAAAGAGGCCCAAGCCATCGTTGAAGCTGTGCGGCATTGGAGGAGATTCACTCTCCTCACTGACCAACGGTTGGTAGCCTTCATGTTCAATAACACACAGCGGGGTAAGATCAAAAATGATAAAATCTTGAGGTGGAGGATCGAGCTCTCCACCTACAACTACGAGATTTTGTATCGCCCCGGCAAGCTCAACGAGCCCCCAGATGCCTTATCCCGAAGTACATGTGCCAGCGCACAGGTGGCCCGACTCCGAACCCTGCACGATAACCTTTGTCACCCAGGAGTCACACGGTTGTACCATTTCATAAAGGCCTGTAATCTGCCCTACTCCATTGAGAAAATCAGGGCAATCACCAGGGACTGCCAGGACTGTGCGGAGTGCAAACCGCACTTCTACCCGCCGGATCGCGCGCGCCTGGTGAAGGCCTCCCGCCCATTTGAACGCCTCAGCGTGGATTTCAAAGGACTCCTCCCCTCCACGACCGTAACACGTATTTCCTCAGTGTGGTCGATGAATACTCCAGATTCCCCTTCGCCATCCCATACCCCAATATGACGTCTGCCACCGTCATCAAAGCACTCAACACAATCTTTGCGCTGTTCGGCTTCCCCGCCTACATCCACAGTGACAGGGGATCCTCATTCATGAGTGATGAGCTGCGTCAGTTCATGCTCAGCAGGGGTATCGCCTCCAGCAGGACGACCAGCTAGAACCCCCGGGGAAACGGGCAGGTGTAGAGGGAGAACGGGACGGTCTGGAGGGCCGTCCAACTGGCCCTACGGTCCAGAAATCTCCCGGCCTCCCGCAGACAGGAGGTCCTCCCCGATGCACTGCACTCCATTCGGTCGCTACTATGCACAGTCACTAATGACATACCCCATGAATGTCTCTTTGCCTTCCCCAGGAAGTCCACATCTGGGGTGTCACTCCCGACTTGGCTCGCAGCTCCAGGACCCATACTCCTCCGTAGGCACGTCTGACTCCACAAGGCGGACCCATTGGTTGAAAGGGTGCAGTTACTCCACACTAACCCCCAGTATGCCTACATAGCGTACCCCGACGGCTGCCAAGATACTGTCTCCCTCAGGGACCTGGCACCAGCAGGTTCTACACACACACACCCCTCTGGCCCGGCTCCATCCGCCCTCCCCCTGCCCACGCCCGAGGATGAAGAGGATTTCGGCATGCTCCCGGAGTCACCAAGGACCAGACCGACACCGGAATCGTCACCACCACTGCGTCACTCCCAAAGCCACATCAAGGCCCTGGACCGGCAAAATCTATAATTGGTTCGGGACTATCAAACCACCTTGTACTGGACTTCAGAAAGAAATTTTTTTTTGTTGCTTCTATATATTAAACTTGCTCTGTATATAGTTCCCCACAACCCCCGCCGGACTCAATTTTAACAGGGAGTGAATGTGGTAATCACCACTGTTGTATATATTAGGAGATCATAGAATTTACAGTGCAGAAGGAGGTCATTCGGCCCATCAAGTCTGCACCGGCTCTTAGAAAGAGCACCCTACCAAAGGTCAACACCTCGACCCTATCCCCATAACCCAGTAACCCCACCCAACACTAAGGGCAATTTTGGACACTAAGGTCAATTTATCATGGCCAATCCACCTAACCTGCATATCTTTGGACTGTGGGAGGAAACCGGAGCACCCGGAGGAAACCCACGCACACACAGGGAGGATGTGCAGACTCCGCACAGACAGTGACCCAAGCCGGAATCGAACCTGGGACCCTGGAGCTGTGAATCAATTGTGCTATCCACAATGCTACCGTGTGGTAAGACCCTATACTACAGGTACGGGGGTAGTCCTTGCCTCCTGGCTCCGCCCAGAAGGCGGAATATAAATATGTGTGCTCCCTATACAGCAGCCATTTCGCCAGCTACTGTAGGAGGCCACACACCTTAGTGTAATAAAGCCTCAGTTGTATTCAACTCTCGTCTTTGTGCAATTGATCGTGCAACAACAAGTTTACAGACAAACAATGCACCAGGAAATGGACCCCCGATGTCCTGTAGGGTAGCTATCAGTAACTCCATTGGATGGTGACCTCATCGGCTGGGGGCTGGAGAACATTTTGGAAAGGCACGGGTAGGAGTATAAGAATCAGATCTCTGGCCCTCCCAGCAGGGAAGGCTCCATGCAGCAGAAACCGAAGGAGCAGTGTGTGAGACCCATCTTCACAACGAAGACCCTGAGGAAATTGAGACTCAGAGAATCGGACCCATAGTGTGATTGAATTCATCAATATCGGTAGTATTCAGTATCTTGGGACCTTTTAGTAACATTTTGTGATAATTTAAGTGCAGCTGATTTTTACTATTCGTTGAATAAAGTTATATGATTTATACACTGTGCCCTCTGTTTGCCTGATCAATAAAGATATCTGCGTAAAATTTTTGATTAATACACTGGTCAAAGTCTCTGAGATTTAACAGAAAGAACACCATCAATGCCCCTCACCATCCTGACTTGGAAATATATCACCGTTCTTTTACTGTCACTGGGTTAAAATTGGGGAGCTCCTTCCCTAACACAAGACTGGGTGTACCTACATCACATGGACTGCAGGGTTTCAAGAAGGCAGTTCCGCACAACCTTCTCAAGGGGAATTAGGGATGGGCCAGAAATTTTGTCTGGGCCAGTAATGCCCATATCCTATGTATGAATAATAAGAACTCTGACTATGGTTAGATTTCAATGTCAGTAACATAGAGATGTATCAATTAAAAATGAAAAAATATCACAAGTGCAGTGAAGAAGGAACTAAACAAAAAGATGTTCGCAGCTAGTACTATTAGATAATCCTTTCTCTTCATTAGGTACCTTCTTGACTTCACCCCAAGCTATTGACATTTACATGATACACAAAGTAGAGGGCTTTCTTTCAATCTTGTATCTTACTGTTATGGCACTGTATCCCCATTGTCCTTGCAATCTGAAGATGTCACATGATGTAGAACCGGAAAGGATTGTCAATTTGTAACTAAATGAACAAAAATGCTTTTTAGGACTAATTACTGCAATTAAATAATATAATTTATATCCATCAGTGGGTGGATATATGCAACGTTATAAAGAAATAGTGTAAAAGATTGAATATTTTAAATGTCAACCTTTGAATAAATTACAAAATCCTGATTTATTAATGTTTCATGAAGAATAAAATGTTAATAACACAATGAGCGTTACAATTGGAAACAACTGTGTCTTTGCGAAAGTTAAATTTTAAATTAATCTTCATACAAAACTCCTTTGTAGACATAGAGCTGGATTCTTTGGTTTTGAGGCTATGTCCGGAGGAAGAGTAGTTTTATGATGAAAAAGTTGGCGCTGCCCCGCACCGATGCTCTGCCCGGTGGGGGGCTAGCAGCCGCACCATGTAAAACCCCCAGTGTTCCCGACAGAAACGGCAGGAGAATTGTCGGGGCCGGGAGGTGGCCGCGCATGCACACAGCGACGACCTGCAGCAGTCGCGCCGTACAACATGGCACCGGCTGCGTGCGGACCATAGTGCCGCCCTGTAACCATCCTCGCCACCCCCGGACCCCCCCCCCCCTCCAGTCCCTCCAACCCCATACTGAAGCCCCCCTGGCCAGCGGAATGGCTCGCCACCCCTGACTGTGGCGCCGCTGGACTCAGTCCGCAGCCGCCATGCGAGGTTGACGAAAACTTAGAGCACAAGTGATCCACGCTGTCGGGAAGTCGGTCCATCGGGTGCGGAGCATCGGGGGAGGGCCTTCAGGGCCAACGGGGTGCGGTGTACTCACCAATGACACCGTTTTAGAGGGGGCGGAGCATTTGAAAACAGGCACCGCCCCCAATTTTGGCATCAAAAGGGATTCTCCGCCCACTTGCTGAATACAATTTCAGCATCGGCAAGCAGAGAATCCCGCCCACAACCTTTTAGGTGTAAACTTGACTTTGTAAATTTTAGCACAATATTTTTCACAATGAATATTTTATATTATAACTTATCATTTTAGAGGAGTACCAGAGTTTGTACTGAACATTTTAAAACATCACTCACCTTTAGAATTACGATTATTTTAAAACATCATGTCCATAGAATTGTGCTTAGTTTTATCATTCTTTTTGTACTTACTGAGGAGTAGTGGGGGTACGGCCAGGAGGTGAGCTGTGGGGTCGGTCGAAGGGCACGGAACACCATTGCCGCAGCCGGCAAGGTAGCCATGCAACTGCACATTCTGCTAACAGCCCATTGTGAACACGGGTCATTTGGGTGTCCCTCCAGGCCACGCCCCGAGATGCCCTCTGGCCCCAGCCGATTCATCAGCTGTATGAGCGCGCTTCTTGTGCCAGTGCCACCTTATTGGCTGAGATGAGTGGGTGTGGGGATTGTAATGTGTATATGGGGCTGAAGCTTGTCAACCTCCCGAGTGTCAATCATGGACTCGGCGAATCCCGCACCATTTTTCATTGGAATGTGCTCTATGTGGCTCCGGTGCGAGACCCTCCACAGTTGCTGAATTGATCCAGGTTCGGCACCAGTTTTGCTGTTGTGAAAGTCCACAAATTCTGCTGCGGCATCAGCACAGTCTCAAAAACGGAGAATCCCGGTCCTAATCTTTAAATATAAACAAACAGAAGTGAACAAGAAACTGAATTTATGTTAATATTAATCATATTGCTTTGTGATGGGTTAGTTTTTAAAAGGACCGTATTTTGGGCAATAAGGAGCAGAAGCAGTCAATCTAAAGAATGGAGCCCATTGAGCACCCAGCGTAGAGAGGGAGGGGGGGAAGAAGGAGACTAGTTCAGTTGGCTAGTGGAGTTACGTATAGTACTGTAGTTAGATCTTGTTAACCTTATCACTAGTATCAAAGTTAAAGTAAAGAACTCATGCAATTATTGTTATAGTTACTCAAAAAACCTTTTGTTACTACTGGACGAGTTCGAGTCTTCTTCATCGAGATTCAGAAGACCTCATCACTAACCAAGGTTTCAGTAGCACATGCTACCTACCGCACAGGTAACAAAACATGGTACCAGGCGTATTTGGCTTTAACAGAACTAATTAGATTAGGTGAGACAAAAAGAGAAGAAAATTCGGACCGGATATGCGACTGTGGAAGACTTCGCAACAAAATGGATCCTCAACGACTAACTATGGGATTCCTTGGACTTCTAGGGCAGCTGGAAACAACCGGTAATTTAAGTTATGGCAAAGATTTGAACAGATATTCCAAACATTTATCGCAGCTAATGATTTAAGCACGATCTCTGACGCAACGAAAATAGCACTACTACTCTCAATAGGAGGGCATGAAGCTAGAGAAATCTATAATTGCTTTAATTATTTAGAAGGTGAAGATAACACCAAATTACATGTAACAATCAAAAAATTTGATGAACACTATAAGAGTCAGTCTGGTGAGATGCTGGAAAGATTTAACTCTTGTCATAAATGCCAGAGAGACAGAGGTCCCATCACTGATTTTATTACAACTATCAAGTCAATACCACAAGGCTGTGATTATGCTGATTTCAGAGACATTATGGTAATGGATCAATTAATTTCTGGTCTATCTGACAAAAATTTGAAGGAAGAACTTTTACAAGATAAGTATCTAACTCTAGAAACTGCTCTACAAAAATACCTTGCTTATGAACAAAAACAAAATCAATACTTTGAGTCTTTACAAACACAGAATCATTATCTAGAAAACAAAATCGTTACAAAATGGTGCAAAAACTCACCAAAAGGCAGAGGCAGGGTTAAAACAGAAGAAAACGGAAGTTCTGAGCAGCAGCCATCTTGCGCAAGTCCAGTCTGGCCAGGCCACCCATGCGCACTACCCTAAAAGACGCAAACCAGTGAAACAGTTTTCTGCGCATGCCCGAGAAGCCGCGCATGCGCAGTTGCGAAAAGAGCGCACAATAAAGGAAACTTGGATTGCGCATGCGCAATCGAGCCCTACGCATGACATCATGAGCGGCATGATGTCAGAGGACCCGGACCACGCTCACTTCAAAGGGAAATGCACGAAAAAAAAATTTTAAGAAATTTAAAGCTGCAAAACCTAATTTTCTTACCTCTAAAGACCAGAACAATGGCTAAACTTACACCAGCAGTTGAAAATAACTTTCACAACACCCTGGAACAAGCAGTCTGCACCACCCAAAGTGAAGAGCACAATGACAAATCCGAAACCCAAGAAGATGATTTGTTCATTGAACATGAAGAGAACAATGACAAATCCGAAACAAAAAGAGATGATTTGTTCATTGAAGACTACTGCTCAGACATGGATGAGTTATTCGGAATTGATGATCATTGCATCAGCAACACAGTTGAAAAGCCCAACACGACTCTTCTCATGGTAGATGAATCCAATACCATGATGCCATGGCAGATCGTCGGTACATTGGATGACAGCAATGCCCAAGAAGAAGATGACGCCACACAGAGAGCACAGAACAACTCCATTGAGAGAGCACAGATAGACTCCACAGAGAGGACACTGTACAACTCTACAGAGTGAGCGATGTGAGACTCCACAGAGAGAGCGATGACAGACTCCACAGAGAGAGCAATGAAAGACTCCACAGAGAGAGCGATGAAATACTCCACAGAGAGAGTGATGAAAGACTCCACAGAGAGAGCGATAAAAGACTCCACACAGAGAGCAACACAAGCCTCCACAAAGAGAGCGACACAAGCCTCCACAGACTGCTCGGTGACAGACTCAAAAATGGAAGCAAGCAAACACTCCATAACGAACGCCATGCATGAACAAGACTATGAAAGTCTACCAAGCTCACATAAACAACAAAAAGACTATGACAGTCTACCCAGCTTATTTGAGCCACCAAAACCCAACTCCTTTAACCAACAAGAAGACAATCTACCCAGCTTATTTGAGCCACCAGAAGAAGACTATGAAAGTCTACCCAGCTCATTTAACCAACAAGAGGACACTGAATGTCTACCCACTGTATGTGAGACAAGTGACGAAGAAATCACCATTCCCATACAGGATGTGCAGGATCACAGCGAGACTGACAAATCTCAGCTCGTCTGCACAGAAGCACTCAACAATCAGAGGAGGGCTACTCATGAGTCCAGAGAGACCACGTCAATTGAAATCTTGAAGACTTTGACTCCAGAAGAGGAGCACCAAGACCCACAAGAGAATGAAATCTTGCAGATTTTGACTCCAGAAGAGGAGCACCAAGACCAACAAAAAAATGAAATCGTGAAGATTTTGACTCCAGAAGAGGAGCACCAAGACCAACAAAAAAGTGAAATTGTGAAGATTTTGATTCCAGAAGAGGAGCACCAAGGAACCAAAGGTGATTCAAATGAACCAGAAATAACTCCAGAAGACGAGCACAAAGAAATCAATGATGATTCAAGTGAACCAGAAATGACTCTAGAAGAGGAGTACCAAAGAAGCGAAGAAGAGGAATCAAATCCTCCACAAATAACTGATGTCACCAACATCAATGCAACATCAGATCATTCTCACAATTCTCAAGAAGAAACACTCAATGTAACAGATACCACAAAGGACACTGACACCAATAACTGTGACAATGACTCAAATCATCCACACGGAACACTCATTGAGCACAACAAGAACAACAAAAAACGCAAGAAGTACAGCAGAAACAAGAACAACACCAGTAACAACAAAAACAACATGCAGCACAACAAGAACAACAAAAACAACAAGAAGCATAACAGAAACAACAAGCATGACAAGAAAAACAACAAAAACAACAGCAAAAACAACAAAAGCAGAAACAACAAGCACAACAAAAACAACAAAAAGAGCGACAACAACAAGAACGACAACAAAAACGATCAAGACAGAAATGACAACAATGAAACAACAACATGCACAACATGGTACAACTCTGCACGTGAAGGACAATGCCACAGCACACTGCAGAACAATGGCAAGAGTACAAACATGCCATGGCATGGCAACAAATCTCACAAATTCACATTTGCTCCACAACAAACAAGCAAACCAGCTTTCAAGAAAGATGACATGCAGAATCAATACCACAAACACAAGAAAAAGTCCAGGACAGACAACAAAGACGACATACAGAATCAATACCACAAACACAGGAAAAAGTCCAGGTCAGACAACAAAGATGACATACAGAATCAATACCACAAACATAGGAAAACCTCCAGGTCAGACAACAAAGATGTAACACAGAATCTCTACCGCAAGCATAGAAAAAAAAAGCATAAATCAGACAACAAAGTGATTTGACCATTCAAATACCTCATTGATGACTTCTTGGCTACTTAAACACAGGAACACTGATGACGTTCACAAAGAAATAACAACATCAACATTACCACTTCAACAACAGAAGAAGAAAGCAACTCGACCAAACAAACCTATAAAGTATGGACTCACAACATTTTTTAAAATTAAGATTAGACTCATAAATATTAATTGGCTTTGTATAATCATCAAGATCATCACAACTTGTACATAACATCATTTGTCTACCTATTTCACTCAAGCGAAAAAACCTAAGAGGCTAAATGTATTGACATTTGATGGACTAACTCATTGATTTTATGTAATGCATTTGCAAACTGCATCCATTATGTTTGTTCAATTTTCTTTACAACATACAGAAAATATGTAACACGAAAAAAAGGGGGACATAGTGATTTCTATGTGTGCATGTACACAAGGGGTTAATGTGTAATCAGTAGCACCACATGATCACTAGAGGGCCGGACCAAGAGGGGTATAAAAGACAACCACATTGGGTCTCTCTCTCTCTCTTGGGTGCACTGTGACCAGGGCAATAGCAGACTAGTTCAGATGGCTAATGGAGTTATGTATAGTTACCATAGTTAGATATTGTTCACCTTATCAGTAGTGCCAAAGTTAAAGGAAAGAACTCATGCAATTATTGTTATAGTTACTCAATAAACCTTTTGTTACCATTGGACGAGTTTGAGTCATCTTCATCGAGGTTCAGAAGACCTCATCACTAACCAAGGTTTGAGTAGAACATGTTACCGACCACACAGGTAACAAAACATTCGTGAACCTGCTCCTGGGCCTGGCCAAACCTGCCATAGACAGGTCCAGGCAGCCGGTGACTGAGGGGGTCGTCCAACCTGACTGTCTGCCCGTCTTCCGCAGCAACATTCGCGGCCGGGTATACCTGGAGAGACAGTATGCGGTGCCCAGGGGCACCACAGGGTCTGGGGGGCTTGATTGACCCTTTTAGTCACATTAAGTGACTAAAGTTTGAAGTTTAATTTGCTCTTTGCTTTTGTTTAGGGCAACATTCCTTTAAGGGCTGCCCATATTACTTTTTCCTCAGTTTGTTTAATTTTATTTAATTGTTTCAATAAAAGCAGTTGGAGCTCACTGAGCTTGATCTATTCCAGTCATGAATAAAATCAAAGGGCAGCACAGTGGCACAGTGGTTAGCATTGCTGCCTACGGCGCTGAGGACCCGGGTTCGAATATCGGCCCTGGGTCACTGTCCGTGTGGAGTTTGCACATTCTCCCTGTGTCTGCGTGGGTTTCACCCCCACAACCCAAAGATGTGCAGGTTAGGTGGATTGACCACGCTAAATTGCCCCTTAATTGGAAAAAAATAATTGGGTACTCTAAATTTAATTTAAAAAAATTAAAATCAGAAAATGCTATAAACAGCAATATATTAATTAGTATCTGAAAGAGAAAGATTTCAATTTTTTTTGGTATGAACCATCTTTTCTTTTCAATTACTGACTGACGTACAGCATATTTCTAGAATATTCTGCTTTGTTTCCGATTTCCAGGGTTTTTCATTTTGATTTTATTGATCTTGTCAGAGTCCATTTTCCTGAGTTATGCTCTAATTTCTTTCAATGAAAATGAACTCACCACACTGTTTAGCAATGTTCAGCATTTCAAAAGTTACTTCACAATTTGTAATCCAGACAGCCTCCCCTATTCAGCATAAGAGATCTTCTCGCGTGTATGTATGTGTAATATATTAAAGTTATTTGGAAATATGTCACTGAGGCCAAATTTAGAATATTGGTTCAAACTGGTTTAATTTCAAAAGTACAGTGCATGTTTAGTAATCTTGGGGTACTGGAAACTTTTGAAATCCTATTGTGCTTATTTGGATGAAGACACATACCACGCTAGAAGAGTTTGCTTGTGCCTCTTATTACATAATTCATAATTGCAAAACATAATAAAGTAAGCAAGACTAAAATCTTAAAATAATTTCATTTATTATACCTCGACAACTATATCATATATTTCAAAAACTTACAGCTTCACAAGCTGTCTCCAAATTGGAGCTCATTTGTATCCACTTGTCAAAATAACAAGTTCCATTAGCCTAGCCACACTCAGCATGTGGCAAGTAATTTGAGCATGACAAACAGTGCTGTCAGGTAAGCAGCACTTACTGCCTGTGCAAAGGATGCGGACAAGCCAACCAATTCGTATTTTCATGCTTGAAAACAGTTATCAGTCTGTGATTCTGGATGTGAGTCTGTGAACCCCCATGAATTCAGTTGGATTTTCACAGCAACTTCATTGCCTTGTTAATGTAAGCCTACTTATGACACAAATAAAGGTTATATATCCCAGTTTCGCTGAAGCGCTGCTAACCATTGTCAGACATTTTGTCACTTAGGTGTAATGTGAGTTTTGTCTTGACTACTGTAAAAAACAGCTTTGTTACACATCATCATGTCTAAGCATGTGACCTCATTGTAGAACATAGAACATACAGTGCAGAAGGAGGCCATTCGGCCCATCAAGTCTGCATCGACCCACTTAAGCCCTCACTTCCACCCTATCCCCGTAACCCAATAACCCATCCTAACCTTTTTTTGGTCACTAAGGGAAATTCTATCATGGCCAATCCACCTAACCTGCACGTCTTTGGACTGTGGGAGGAAACCGGAGCACCCGGAGGAAACCCACGCAGACATGGGGAGAACGTGCAGACTCCGCACAGTCAGTGACCCAGCGGGGAATTGAACCTGGGACCCTTGCATTGTGAAGCCACAGCGCTATCCACTTGTGCTACCATGCTGCACTTATCGTCATTATCATAAGTGCCCTGTAGAATTATCAAGGGTATGAAATTACTTTGACCAGTTATCCCGGTTAAATAAATAAAAGCTCTTTAAAATCACTGCCACACAAACGCTGAAAGAATTGTGATTTATTTCACGTTTAGTGGCAATATGGTATATAACATTTCACAAGCTGGCATCTATTTCACAACTTGGTAAATGGTCCAGGTATGTCCTATCCACAAAAAGCAGGGGAAACCCCTTCTGGCCAATTGGAACCCCATCAGTCGATCTCAATCATCAGCAAAGTGATGGAAGCTGTTGTCAATGGTGCTATCAAGCAGCACTTATACAGCAGTAGCCTGTCCAACAAAGCTCAATTTGGATTCCGCCAGGGCTCATCATGGCCTTGGTCCAAACATGGACAAAAGAGTCGAACTCAGGAGGTGAGGTGAGAGTGACTGCCCTTGACCAAATGTTGTAATCCAGAGCCCTTGCAAAAATTGAAGTCCCCACTCGACCCAGGTCAGAGTCATACCTCGCAAAAGGAAGATGGTTGTGGTTGTTGGAGGTCTATCTTCCCAACCCCAGGACATCCCTGCAGGAGTTCCTCAGTGGGTGGCATGGTGGCACAGTGGTTAGCACTGCTTCCTCACAGCTCCAGGGGCCCAGGTTCAATTCCGGCCTTGTGTTACTGTGTGGAGTTGCACTTAAGCCCAGTGACTGCATAGGTTTCCTCCGGGTGCTCTAGTTTCTGCCCACAGTCCAAAGATGTGCCGGTTAGGTGGATTGGCCATAAAAAAATTTCAAAAGTACAGTTGCATGTTTGGTGTCCAGGGATGTGCAAGGTTACAGGAATAGAGTGGGGCAGTAGGCCTAAGTAGGGTGCTCAGAGAGTCGGTGCAGTCTCGATGGGCTGAATACCCTCCTACTGCACTGTAGGGATTCTATGATTCTATAGTGTCCTCGGCCCAAACTCCATCAGGTGCTTCATCAATGATGTTCCCTGTATCCTATGGTCAGAGATAGTGATGTTCACTAATGATTGCACAGTATTAGGTATGCTTCACGCCTCCTCAGACACTGAAGCAGTCCATGTCCAAAAGCAATAATATTCCGATTTGGCTTGTTATATGGCAAGTAACATTAATGCCTCACAAGTGCCACACTTCACGCTTGAAAGGATCTCAAGTAACCTGCTGTGGAACTAACCGTAATGCTTATAAACATCTAGCTATGATTGACAGCTCATGACCTTATCAAAACAGTTAAGTGCTTTCTGCTGAGAAAAAGAGGAAGTGAAAGCACTTAACTCATAGATGTTTACAAACCCTCATGTGTGTGTGCTCTGCGGGGTGGGGGTGACCCGTAATTCCCATGATGGGGTGAGGATGGTGCTACATGTCAGCAGGCGGTGGCAGGAATTGCGTAGTTGCGGGGGGGGGGAGGTTGCGGGGTGGGGGGGAGAGCCTTCCGATGGACTTTGAGGGCACCTCAGTTATGCACTGATGGCCTTGACCCACTTCGAGGTCCACTGCATCAGGGCCACACTTGAGCAAACTTGCAACAAAGCACACCTGGATGATTCCTCGCAGTGGGATTGGTGCAAAATGGAGGGGGAGGCGGGGGGATGGGGGGGGGGTGAATCAGGATTCCAGCCAACTAATCAAATTGATTATTATTGATTACCCATTGGCATGGGAGAGGAGGGTTGGGGTAACGGGTAGCACGCTAAGGCCACCAGTGGGGGATTGGAGCATCAAACCCGGCACCAAACCCGAAGAACCAAAGAATCCCAGCCTTTGACCTCGATGGCCAATCAGCCTTTCAAGCTGACTGGCTCAAGATTGGGATACAAATTCCAAAAAGGTTCTGCTGCTAAATTTGTCAAGACCTTAAGGAAACTTAATCTTCTCCAATTCCTGACTCCAAAACATTCACTTCACTCTCTCCCCACCTCCCCATAACATCAGGGTCTACACGTTGGAATGGCATGAATCCAAACTGAAAAGCTTTCTCTGAAATTAAAAGAAACTTGGCATTTAATCCCGCAACAGAAAGCAGAAAATTAGAAAGAGCAATTGAAAAATAACATATCCTTATGAAAGAGAAATAATCAGACAAATTTCAAAAACCTCCAAGAACAAAGCAATTCTGTGTTACCACTTGATAGATATCCAGTCAGCAGTAATTCTACAGTAAAACTGTACCGAAACTCTTGGATTAAATTTTCTTCACAAACTGATGAAGAAACCCCTGTCTCAAAATGTTACTGCAGAGAGAGATCAATTGCTCTGTCATGTGTAAGCTGATTCTGTTTGTGTATTTAACCAAGGTAAGAGACAACATTTTGAATATAAGCAGGCAGAACAACAGGGTAAAACTAGAGACAGCTAAAAGAAAGTGGTGCCCCATGAAAATAAACTTGATGATGAATGTACAGAAATATTAATAGAAATTGTATAGAGGTGCTAATGGAAAGTTGAAAGTTTTATATCTTAACAAGTACTTTCACAACTGATGATTATCTCTATACTCGAATTCACTTTGTGAAAGGACAGAGTTTGAGACATGGCACTACTTTGGAGAAAATGCACATCAGGCTAAGTGGTAAGTGAAATTGTGTTACTGCTATTCTGTATAAACAACATTAAATCTGCCTTACTTGTTATACATCTCACGTTGAAACAAATAGGCAGCATAGTAGCACAAGTGGCTGGCATTGTGGCTTCACAGCACCAGGGACCTAGGTTCGATTCCCCGCCGGGTCACTGTCTGAGCGGAGTCTGCACGTTCTCCCCGTGTCTGCGTGGGTTTCCTCCGGGTGCTCCGGTTTCCTCCCACAGTCTAAAGACATGCAGGTTAAGTGGGTTGGCCATGCTAAATTGCCCTTAGTGACCAAAAATGGTTAGATGGGGTTAGTGGGTTATGGGGATAGGAAGTGAGGGCTTAAGTGGGTCGGTGCAGACTCGATGGACCAAATGGCCTCCTTCTGCACTGTATGTTCTATGTTCTTCAGACCACCAGTCCCGTCTCCCTGCCTCTTAGTCTTACTGGCCTTAGCCTCTAGCTCTCCCTCAGTTACGTCATCTGCTGACCTACTGTTCTGGTTCTCACCCCATGCCACATCAGTTTAAACCCTCCTGAGTGACACAAATAAACCTCCTGGCCAAGGTATTGGTGCCCTTCCAGTTTAAGTGCAGCCTGTCCTTCTTGTACAGGCCCCACCTTCCCCGGAAGAGATCCCAATGATCTAGATATCTGAAACCCTCCCTCCTACGCCAGCTGTTTAGCCATGTGTTTATCTGCAATATCTTCCTATTTCTAGCCTCACTGGCACATGCACAAGGAGTAACCCCGAGATTACAACATGTTTTTTTAACTTATTATCTAACCCCCTGAACTCGCCCTGCAGGACCTTGTCACTCTTCCTGCCTATGTCATTAGTACCAATGTGTACCAGAACTACTGGCCGTTCATCTTCCCCCTTCAGGATGCCCTGTGCCTGTTCAGAAACATCCTCGAGCATGATACCAGGGAGGCAACCTACCACTCTGGAGTCTCTTTCTCAGCCACAGAAGCATCTATTTGTGCCCCTGACTATGGAGTCAACTATAACTACTGCTCTTCTCCACTTTGACCTTCCCTACGGAACAACAGGGCCAGCCGTGGTGCTACTTCTCTGACTACTGCTGTCGATTTCCCCTGATAGCCCCCCCTTCCCAACAGTATCCAAAATGGGATACTTGTTAGAGAGAGCGACAGCCACAGTGGATTCCTGCACTGACTGCCTACCCCTTCTAGTGATCACCCATCTATCTGCCTGTACCTTGGGTATGACCACATCTATGGCACTTTCCGCCACCTGCGTGTTCCTAAGTGCATCCAACTGCTGCTCCAATCGATCCACACAGTCTGTAAGGAACTGCAATTGGGTACAATTCCTGCAGATATAGTTGTCTGGAACACTTGAAGCATCACATAATTCCCACATCTCACAGGTGAAGCAGTTTATCCTGTTGGCTGACATTTCTAAACACGATGAATTTTTGTGATGCACTTTTAGTCACAATGGAAGGGGTTGATTGTAAACAGGAGTTTTCAGGCAGGTCTGTCATTGAATCATGTGAAGTTAAACACATTTGCTGACCTAGCTTTCGGGCATGTGTTGTTTTTTTAAAATGTTCCAATTAAGAGGCAATTTAGCATGGCCAATCCACCTGCCCTGCACATCTTTGGGTTGTGGGGGTGAGACCCACGTAGACACGGAGAGAATGTGCAAACTCCACATGGGCAGTGACCCAGGGCCGGGATTGAACCCGGGTCCTTGGCGTTGTGAGGCAGCAGTGCTAACCACTGCGCCACCGTGCTGTGGTATTTTAACTCCAGATCGGAAAGTTAAATTTGATTGGTGTATTTCCTAACACTTCGGTTTAAGAACAGGAAGCTTATTCATTCAATGAGCAACATTTCCTGCCAGGTGCCCTATTTGAAGAGAGAATGCAATAGAGGTTAAATGGCAGATGGTAGGGTTTTATTTCAAACAAGCTCCCTTGATATCCTCTTTGTAAAGGAGGGAAGATTCAAGAAACGGAAGTTCTCGAGGCCTACAGAGAGATGAGGTGAGAGAATGATGCACCACTGATAAATACTGTGAGGCTTTAGCTAACAAGTGAGGTTTCAAGTTGTATTCATGGAACAATTCACTACAAAACAAAGCTTTCCTTTATGTTTCAGGTGGGGGAGGGGAGTCAATTCAGGACAGTTTATAAAGAGCAACTTGTAAACTCACTCCCAGTGAGTTCTCCCAGTGAGCCAGAGAAGACAGAGCCAGGACTGAGACACCGCTAAGAGTGAGTTTGGGAATTTGAATCTAGGTGGGAATTGAATGAAATCAGCAAGGCAGCTCCTTTTAAATTTCAGGAGTTTAAATTAATTTAAATTAAGCTAGTATTGTGCAGTGTGGGTTAACAAGGGCTTCCCCACCCACTCACATAACTGGTTGGCAGTTAAGTGTCAGTCACTTAAATCTACCTTGATCTAAAAGCAGGTGGGGGAGGGGAGTCAATTCAGGTCAGTTTAAAAAGAGCCACTTGTAAACTCACTCCCAGTGAGTTCTCCCAGTGAGCCAGAGAAGACAGAGCCAGAAGTGTGACACAGATAAGAGTGAGTTTGGGAATTTGAATCTAGGTGGGAATTCGAAGCTGGGTGGGGAGGAACTGCTTTTTATCCCTGATAAGTGACTGGTAAGTAGTGTTTCTGTTTTTCTGTTTCTTTTCATTGGTATATATATTTTTTTTTCTTTGTTGCTTTTTTTCTTGAAATTGTAGCCCTGCCATTGAAATTGTAGTTGTTGAAGTTAACCGAAGGTTTAAGACATGGCAGGAGATCTCAGACCCGTGTCATGCTCCTCGTGTGCGATGTGGGAGCCCAGGGACACGTTCACTGTCCCTGGCTCCTTCACGTGCAAGAAGTGTGTCCAGTTGCAGCTCCTGTTAGACCGCTTAACGGCTCTGGAGCTGCGGATGGACTCACTTTGGAGCATCCGCGACGCTGAGGACGTCGTGGCTAGCACGTTTAGCGAGTTGGTCACACCGCAGGTGAAAGGTACTGAGGGAGATAGAAAATGGGTGACCAAAAGACAGAGCAAGAGTAGGAAGGCAGTGCAGGTGTCCTCTGCGGTCATCTCCCTGCAAAACAGATATACCGCTTTGGATACTGTTGAGGGAGATGGCTCACCAGGGGAAGGCAGCAGCAGCCAGGTTCATGGCACTGTGGCTGGCTCTGCTGCGCAGCTGGGCAGGAAGAAGAATGGCAGGGCTATAGTGATAGGGGACTCAATTGTAAGGGGAATAGACAGGTGGTTCTGCAGACGCAATCGAGACTCCAGGATGGTATGTTGCCTCCCTAGTGCAAGGGTCAAGGATGTCTCGGAGCGGCTGCAGGACATTCTGGGGGGGGGAGGGTGAACAGCCAGCTGTCGTGGTGCACATAGGCACCAACGATATAGGTAAAAAACGGGATGAGGTCCTACAAGCTGAATTTAGGGAGCTAGGAGTGAAACTAAAAAGTAGGACCTCAAAGGTAGTAATCTCAGGATTGCTACCAGTGCCACGAGCTAGTCAGAGTAGGAATGTCAGGATAGAGAGGATGAATGTGTGGCTCGAGAGATGGTGCAGGAGGGATTCAAATTCCTGGGACATTGGAACCGGTTTTGGGGGAGGTGGGACCAGTACAATCCGGACAGTCTGCACCTGGGCAGGACTGGACCCGATGTCCTTGGGGGCTGTTTGCTAGAGCTGTTGGGGAGAGTTTATACTAATGTGGCAGGGGGATGGGAACCGAAGCAGGAAGTTGGAAGGTAGTAAAACAGGGACAGAAATAAAAGGCAGTAAGGGGGAAAGTGTAAGGCAGAGAAGCCATAGTCAAAAATCAAAAAGGGCGACAGTACAAGGTATAGTGACTGAGGGGATCTCAGTGAACAGGACCAGGAATACTAAAAGAAATAAAACGGGAAGTGAAAACATTAATGGTAAGTGACGCGGCAGGTTGTTACATGAAAATATAGGTTCAACGACAAGGAAAATTAGGAGAAAGGTTAAGGGGAAATATAACTTAGGAGAGGTTACTGATCGAGGTGTTAAGATTCAGAACAGAGGTAAAAAAGCCAACATAAGTGTACTTTACCTGAATGCTCGTAGTATTCGGAATAAGGTAAATGAGTTGATGGCGCAAATCATCGTGAATGACTATGATTTAGTGGCCATTACTGAAACATGGTTAAAGGATGGTCACGACTGGGAGTTAAATATCCGAGGGTATCAAACTTTTCGGAAGGACAGAGTGGATGGTAAGGGAGGTGGTGTAGCTCTGTTATTTAAGGATGACATCCGGGCAACAGTAAGGGATGACATCGGTGCTATGGAGGATAAGGTTGAATCCATTTGGGTGGAAATCAGGAATAGTAAGGCGAAAAAGTCACTGATAGGAGTAATCTATAGGCCACCAAATAGTAGCATTATGGTGGGGCAGGCAATAAACAAAGAAATATCAGATGCATGTAGAAAGGGTACAGCAGTTATCATGGGGGATTTTAATCTACATGTTGGTTGGTTTAAACAGGTCAGTCAAGGCAGCCTTGAGGAGGAGTTTATAGAATGTATCCGCGATAGTTTCCTAGAACAGTATGTAATGGAAGCTACGAGGGAACAAGCGGTCCTAGATCTGGTCCTGTGTAATGAGACAGGATTGATTCAGGATCTCATAGTTCGGGATCCCCTCGGAAGGAGCGATCACAATATGGTGAAATTTAAAATACAGATGGAGGGTGATAAGGTAAAATCAAGCACTAGTGTTTTGTGCTTAAACAAAGGAGATTACAATGGGGTGAGAGAAGAACTAGCTAAGGTAGACTGGGAGCAAAGACTTTATAGTGAAACAGTTGAGGAACAGTGGAGAACCTTCCAAGTGATTTTTCACAGTGCTCAGCAAAGGTTTATACTAACAAAAAGGAAGGACGTTAAAAAGAGGGAAAATCGACCGTGGATATCTAAGGAAATAAGGGAGAGTATCAAATTGAAGGAAAAAACATACAAAGTAGCAAAGATCAGTGGGAGACTAGAGGACTGGGAAATCTTTAGGGGGCAACAGAAAGCTACTAAAAAAGCTATAAAGAAGAGTAAGATAGATTATGAGAGTAAACTTGCTCAGAATATAAAAACAGATAGTAAAAGTTTCTACAAATACATAAAACAAAAAGGAGTGGCTAAGGTAAATATTGGTCCTTTAGAGGATGAGAAGGGAGATTTAATAATGGGCGATGAGGAAATGGCTGAGGAACTGAACAGGTTTTTTGGGTCGGTCTTCACAGTGGAAGACACAAATAACATGCCAGTGACTGATGGAAATGAGGCTATGACAGGTGAGGACCTTGAGAGGATTGTTATCACCAAGGAGGTAGTGATGGGCAAGCTAATGGGGCTAAAGGTAGACAAGTCTCCTGGACCTGCATCCCAGAGTGCTAAAAGAGATGGCTAGGGAAATTGCAAATGCACTAGTGATAATTTACCAAAATTCACTAGACTCTGGGGTGGTCCCGGCGGATTGGAAATTAGCAAACGTGACACCACTGTTTAAAAAAGGAGATAGGCAGAAAGCGGGTAATTATTGGCCAGTGAGCTTAACTTCGGTAGTAGGGAAGATGCGGGAATCTATCATCAAGGAAGAAATAGCGAGGCATCTGGATGGAAATTGTCCCATTGGACAGACGCAGCATGGGTTCATAAAGGGCAGGTCGTGCCTAACTAATTTAGTGGAATTTTCTGAGGACATTAACAGTGCGGTAGATAACGGGGAGCCAATGGATGTGGTATATCTGGATTTCCAGAAAGCCTTTGACAAGGTGCCATACAAAAGGTTGTTGCATTAGATAAAGATGCATGGCATTAAGGGGAAAGTAGTAGCATGGATAGAGGATTGGAATAGAAAGCAAAGAGTGGGGATTAATGGGTGTTTCTCTGGTTGGCAATCGGTAGCTAGTGGTGTCCCTCAGGGATCAGTGTTGGGCCCATAACTGTTCACAATTTACATAGATGATTTGGAGTTGGGGACCAAGGGCAATGTGTCCAAGTTTGCAGACGACACTAAGATAAGTGGTAAAGCAAAAAGTGCAGAGGATACTGGAAGTCTGCAGAGGGATTTGGATAGGCTAAGTGAATGGGCTAGGGGCTGGCAGATGGAATACAATGTTGACAAATGTGAGGTTATCCATTTTGGTAGGAATAACAGCAAAAGGGATTATTATTTAAATGAAAAAATATTAAAACATGCTGCTGTGCAGAGAGACCTGGGTGTGCTAGTGCATGAGTCGCAAAAAGTTGGATTACAGGTGCAACAGGTGATTAAGAAGGCAAATGGAATTTTGTCCTTCATTGCTAGAGGGATGGAGTTTAAGACTAGGGAGGTTCTGCTGCAATTGTATAAGGTGTTAGTGAGGCCACACCTGGAATATTGTGTTCAGTTTTGGTCTCCTAACGTGAGAAAGGACGTACTGGCACTGCAGGGTGTGCAGAGGAGATTCACTAGATTAATCCCAGAGCTGAAGGGGTTGGATTACGAAGAGAGGTTGAGTAGACTGGGACTGTAATCATTGGAATTTAGAAGGGTGAGGGGGGATCTTATAGAAACATATAAGATTATGAAGGGGATAGGATAGATGCGGGCAGGTTGTTTCCACTGGCGGGTGAAAGCAGAACTAGGGGCATAGCCTCAAAATAAGGGGAAGTAGATTTAGGACTGAGTTTAGGAGGAACTTCTTCACCCAAAGGGTTGTGAATCTATGGAATTCCTTGCCCAGTGAAGCAGCAGATGCTCCTTCATTCAATGTTTTTAAGATAAAGATAGATAGTTTTTTGAAGAATAAAGGGATTAAGGGTTATGGTGTTTGGGCCGGAAAGTGGAGCTGAGTCCACAAAAGATCAGCCATGATCTCATTGAATGGTGGAGCAGGCTCGAGGGGCCAGATGGCCTACTCCTGCTCCTAGTTCTTATGTTCTTATGTTTCAGTACAAGGTCAAATTTAGACCTTCGCATACTATGTCAGCATTGATCTTTCCAGGTGATGTGGAATATTGAGGTTTTGTAAAAGGCTAGATCCTGTTAGAAGTAGAAGAAGCTGTATCTGAGTGGAGGCTTAGCATGGCTGGTAAAGGTTCAGATGATGTCCTCAGATGTCCAGCCATGTCAAATACTTGCAGGGAATCAGACGCATATAAAGGCATCGGACAAAAACTGAAGATATGCGACATAGATGGTGGCATTAGATTTCATAGAATTTACAGTGCAGAAGGAGGCCATTCGGTCCATCGAGTCTGCACCGGCTCTTTGAAAGAGCACCCTACCCAAGCCCACATCTCCACCCTATCTCCATAACCCGGTAACCCCACCCAACACTGAGGGCAATTCTGAAGACTAAGGGCAATTTAGCATGGCAATCCACCTAACCTGCACATCTTTGGACTGTGGGAGGAAACCGGAGCACCCGGAGGAAACCCACGCACACACGGGGAGAATGTGCAGACTCCGCACAGACAGTGAACCAAGCCGGGAAACGAACCTGGGACCCTGGAGCTGTGAAGCAATTGTGCTAACCACCATGCTACCGTGCTGCCATTCTTGTCAACACATCTTGGACACAATGACAGCTCACAAAACTTCTAAACATGTCCACAAGTAGGCAGCACTGCCCTATAAGTCTGGCTTCCCAGGTCATCTACTGGTCATGATCCTTTTTTCCCAATAAAAAAATCAATGTTAAATTTCCATGGAAAAATCATTTTCTACCTTCCCATATAGTTCAAGGCACAGTGAACATCTGGTGAGATTCCAACTGCCTAGATGCAGCCAGGCAGTGTTAAGAGAAGAATCCTGTTGCTCCTCCATCAGGGATATCTCCTTTGCAGCAAGAGGCAAAAGATAATCTGAAAGGAATAATAAACTGTACTGAAGCTTCCACTGAAGACTAAAACTTTAGTAGATAAGTGGAAATCCTTCCCAAAATGGAAGGAGAGAAGAGATTCATAATGCCTTATCCTCCATTCCCTGCGGATGATTTCCCAGAATTTGTAAGAACCATTCACGTGACAGCTGTGGGAAGTGATAGTAAATTGCATGGATAGGAGGGAAACTCATGAAGGATTCTGTCCACACCCTCTGTTGAATTTGGAAATTGGAAGATAGATTAGGATTGGGTGGTCCAGGAGAGAGTTAGTGTCCAGTAAAAAAGGTATGATACATGTGGTTAAGTGTCCTTTGATTGTCCTCAAGGCCCAGATTTTAAATGTTGTGGCTGATTTAGATTAGCTGGTTCTTTGAATAAGGGTGAAGAAGAAGATGCAATTATTACGAGATCTTGGTTCTTCTGGTACAGTTTGTTTCAATAAGGGATTTCAGCATGACATCACTGGAAAGGAAGTGGTGAGTCAGTGCATAGTGGTGTTGTCATGGAGTAGTAATCCAGAGATCCAAGTTAATGATCTAGAATCCCACCATGGCAGTTTGGTGACATTTTAATTCCATAAAGATTTGGTTTTTTTTCAAAAGACTAACAATGACAGTGAAACCATTGTCAGTTGTCATAAAAATCCCATCTGGTTCACTAATGTCCTTTCGAGAATGAAATCTGCCATCCTTATGTGGCCTGGCCTACATGGGACTCCAGATCCACAGCAAAATGGTTGACTCTCAAATGCCAACTGAAATGAACCAGCAAGCCACTCAGTTCAAGGGCAAATAGGGATGGTCAATAAATGCTGGCCTAGCCAGCGATGTCCACATTCCACAAATGCATTTTTTTTAAAGTGTCATGTGCCCCAGTTTTAGTTTCGCTTTTAAGCAGAGCATAGCATGTACTGCTCTGCTGCTGTGAGTGCAAGATTCATAACTGTCATAATATACACCAGTATATCATGGTGCAGACACACACTGATGGACACACAGTGGGACCAATCAACATACACAACACCGCAGCCAATCACCAGTGAGAGCACACACACTATAAAGTCAGGGGGCATCAGAGTTCCCGCTCATTCGAGTAGCAGCTAGCTAGTAGCACAGAGCTCACAGCCTGCAACACAGACATTCACCATGTGCTGAGTTCATCAACTGGTTAGGACAAGGCAAAGGTCTTTAGTTAAAGCTGGTATTGTATTTACCCGCAGTTCAAGTATGTTTAAATAGTTAACCTTTTAATAAAATAGTGTTGCACTTCTTCAAGTGTTGGTGACCTGTGTGTGATCCAGAACACCCAACACATCAATAACTTTGCAATATGTTCCCATGTGCCTTGCCTCAATAAATGACCCCAAAACATGTTGCACAATCTCTTATGAGCGATTGGTGCTATTCATATCATTATAACACACATGAAAGAGTCAGATTCTCTAACCAGGAGACACACTTATTCTCAGAGAGAGAGAGAGAAAGATCCCTCAGCTTGTTTCATCTACAGAAGACTTTCTGGACTCCACCTCTGTCACTTCCAATCTCTCCAGTAGCTTGCAACCTTACCTCAAAATATTTTATCCATTGTGTACTTCCAAGAGCTTTTGGGTGTGACCATCTGTGACAGCCATTGTTTCAATATTCAGTACCTCACATTTTTTATGTCTCTTTCTCACACAGTTACAGGTTTTACATAAGAACATAAGAACTAGGAGCAGGAGTAGGCCATCTGGCCCCTCGAGCCTGCTCCACCATTCAATGAGATCATGGCTGATCTTTTGTGGACTCAGCTCCACTTTACAGCCCGAACACCATAACCCTTAATCCCTTTATTCTTCAAAAAACTATCTATCTTTATCTTAAAAACATTTAATGAATGAGCCTCTACTGCTTCACTGGGCAAGGAATTCCATTGATTCACAACCCTTTGGGTGAAGAAGTTCCTCCTAAACTCAGTCCTAAATCTACTTCCCCTTATTTTGAGGCTATGCCCCCTAGTTCTGCTTTCACCCGCCAGTGGAAACAACCTGCCCGCATCTATCCTATCTATTCCCTTCATAATCTTATATGTTTCTATAAGATCCCCCCCTCATCCTTCTAAATTCCAACGAGTACAGTCCCAGCCTACTCAACCTCTCCTCGTAATCCAACCCCTTCAGCTCTGGGATTAACCTAGTGAATCTCCTCTGCACACCCTCCAGTGCCAGTACGTCCTTTCTCAAGTAAGGAGACCAAAACTGAACACAATACTCCAGGTGTGGCCTCACTAACACCTTATACAATTGCAGCAGAACCTCCCTAGTCTTAAACTCCATCCCTCTAGCAATGAAGGACAACATTCCATTTGCCTTCTTAATCACCTGTTGCACCTGAAAACCAACTTTTTGCGACTCATGCACTAGCACACCCAGGTCTCTCTGCACAGCAGCATGTTTTAATATTTTATCATTTAAATAATAATCCCTTTTGCTGTTATTCCTACCAAAATGGATAACCTCACATTTGTCAACATTGTATTCCATCTGCCAGCCCCTAGCCCATTCACTTAGCCTATCCAAATCCCTCTGCAGACTTCCAGTATCCTCTGCACTTTTTGCTTTACCACTTATCTTAGTGTCGTCTGCAAACTTGGACACATTGCCCTTGGTCCCCAACTCCAAATCATCTATGTAAATTGTGAACAGTTGTGGGCCCAACACTGATCCCTGAGGGACACCACTAGCTACTGATTGCCGACCAGAGAAACACCCATTAATCCCCACTCTTTGCTTTCTATTAATTAACCAATCCTCTATCCATGCTACTACTTTCCCCTTAATGCCATGCATCTTTATCTTATGCAACAACCTTTTGTGTGGCACCTTGTCAAAGGCTTTCTGGAAATCCAGATATACCACATCCATTGGCTCCCCGTTATCTACCGCACTGTTAATGTCCTCAAAAAATTCCACTAAATTAGTTAGGCACGACCTGCCCTTTATGAACCCATGCTGCGTCTGCCCAATGGGACAATTTCCATCCAGATGCCTCGCTATTTCTTCCTTGATGATAGATTCCAGCATCTTCCCTACTACCGAAGTTAAGCTCACTGGCCTATAATTACCCGCTTTCTGCCTATCTCCTTTTTTAAACAGTGGTGTCACGTTTGCTAATTTCCAATCCGCCGGGACCACCCCAGAGTCTAGTGAATTTTGGTAAATTATCACTAGTGCATTTGCAATTTCCCTAGCCATCTCTTTTAGCACTCTGGGATGCAGGTCCAGGAGACTTGTCTACCTTTAGCCCCATTAGCTTGCCCATCACTACCTCCTTGGTGATAACAATCCTCTCAAGGTCCTCACCTGTCATAGCCTCATTTCCATCAGTCACTGGCATGTTATTTGTGTCTTCCACTGTGAAGGCCGACCCAAAAAACCTGTTCAGTTCCTCAGCCGTTTCCTCATCTCCCATTACTAAATCTCCCTTCTCATCCTCTAAAGGACCAATATTTACCTTAGCCACTCTTTTTTGTTTTATGTATTTGTAGAAACTTTACTATCTGTTTTTATATTCTGAGCAAGTTTACTCTCATAATCTATCTTACTCTTCTTTATAGCTTTTTTAGTAGCTTTCTGTCGCCCCCTAAAGATTTCCCAGTCCTCTGGTCTCCCACTGATCTTTGCTACTTTGTATGTTTTTTCCTTCAATTTGATACTCTCCCTTATTTCCTTAGATATCCACGGTCGATTTTCCCTCTTTCTACCGTCCTTCCTTTTTGTTGGTATAAACCTTTGCTGAGCACTGTGAAAAATGACTTGGAAGGTTCTCCACTGTTTCTCAACTGTTTCACTATAAAGTCTTTGCTCCCAGTCTACCTTAGCTAGTTCTTCTCTCATCCCATTGTAATCTCCTTTGTTTAAGCACAAAACTCTAGTGCTTGATTTTACCTTCTCACCCTCCATCTGTATTTTAAATTTCACCATATTGTGATCGCTCCTTCCGAGAGGATCCCTAACTATGAGATCCTGAATCAATCCTGCCTCATTACACAGGACCAGATCTAGGACCGCTTGTTCCCTCGTAGGTTCCATTACATACTGTTCTAGGAAACTATCACGGATACATTCTATAAACTCCTCCTTAAGGCTGCCTTTGCCGACCTGGTTAAACCAATTAACATGTAGATTAAAATCCCCCATGATAACTGCTGTACCATTTCTACATGCATCTGGTATTTCTTTGTTTATTCCCTGCCCCACCATAATGTTACTATTTGGTGGCCTATAGATTACTCCTATCAGTGACTTTTTCGCCTTACTATTCCTGATTTCCACCCAACTAGATTCAACCTTATCCTCCATAGCACCGATGTCATCCCTTACTGTTGCCCGGATGTCATCCTTAAATAACAGAGCTACACCACCTCCCTGACCATCCACTCTGTCCTTCCGAATAGTTTGATACCCTTGGATATTTAACTCCCAGTCGTGACCATCCTTTAACCACGTTTCAGTAATGGCCACTAAATCATAGTCATTCACGATGATTTGCACCATCAACTCATTTACCTTACTCCGAATACTACGAGCTTCAGGTAAAGTACACTTATGTTGGCTTTTTTACCTCTGTTCTGAATCTTTTTTTCAATAAATATTTTATTGAAAATTTTTGGTCAACCAACACAGTACATTGTGCATCCTTTACACAATATTATAACAACACAAATAACAATGACCTAATTTATAAACAAAAAATGAATAAATAATAAATAACAAAAATGAAAACTAACCCGAATTGGCAACTGCCTTATCACAAGTAACACTCTCCAAAAATATAATTTAACAGTCCAATATATAATTATCTGTCGCAACGACCTATACATATTATACAGTATATATTAACAACCCTGAGAGTCATAGAATCATAGAATCATAGAAGTTTACAGCATGGAAACAGGCCCTTCGGCCCAACCAGTCCATGCCGCCCAGTTTTTACCATTAAGCTAGTCCCAGTTGCCCGCACTTGGCCCATAACCCTCTATACCCTTCTGGTTCCTCCTCCCCCCCCCCCCTCTGCACCCCCCCCCCCCCCCCCCCGATCCTGGGCTGCTGCTGCTGCCTTCTTTTTTCCATTCCATCTATCTTTCTGCGAGGTATTCGACGAACGTTTGCCACCGCCTGGTGAACCCTTGAGCCGACCCCCTTAGAACGAACTTAATCCGCTCTAGCTTTATAAACCCTGCCATGTCATTTATCCAGGTCTCCACCCCCGGGGGCTTGGCTTCTTTCCACATTAACAATATCCTGCGCCGGGCTACTAGGGACGCAAAGGCCAAAACATCGGCCTCTCTCGCCTCCTGCACTCCCGGCTCTTGTGCAACCCCAAATATAGCCAACCCCCAGCTTGGTTCGACCCGAACCCCCACTACTTTTGAAAGCACCTTTGTCACCCCCATCCAAAACCCCTGTAGTGCCGGGCATGACCAAAACATATGGGTATGATTCGCTGGGCTTCTCGAGCACCTCGCACACCTATCCTCCACCCCAAAAAATTTACTGAGGCATGCTCCAGTCATATGCGCCCTGTGTAATACCTTAAACTGAATCAGGCTTAACCTGGCACACCAGGACGACGAGTTTACCCTACTTAGGGCATCTGCCCACAGCCCCTCCTCGATCTCCTCCCCCAGCTCTTCTTCCCATTTCCCTTTTAGTTCATCTACCATAGTCTCCCCTTCATCCCTCATTTCCCTATATATATCTGACACCTTACCATCCCCCACCCATGTCTTTGAGATCACTCTGTCCTGCACCTCTTGTGTCGGGAGCTGCGGGAATTCCCTCACCTGTTGCCTCGCAAAAGCCCTCAGTTGCATATACCTGAATGCATTCCCTTGGGGCAACCCATATTTCTCGGTCAGCGCTCCCAGACTCGCGAACTTCCCATCCACAAACAGATCTTTCAGTTGCGTTATTCCTGCTCTTTGCCACATTCCATATCCCCCATCCATTCTCCCTGGGGCAAACCTATGGTTGTTTTTTATCGGGGACCCCCCCAAGGCTCCAGTCTTTCCCCTATGCCGTCTCCACTGTCCCCAAATCTTCAGTGTAGCCACCACCACCGGGCTTGTGGTGTAGTTCCTCGGTGAGAACGGCAATGGGGCTGTCACCATAGCCTGTAGGCTAGTCCCCCTACAGGACGCCCTCTCTAATCTCTTCCACGCCGCTCCCTCCTCCTCTCCCATCCACTTACTCACCATTGAAATATTAGCGGCCCAATAATACTCACTTAGGCTCAGGTAGTGCCAGCCCCCCCCTATCCCTGCTACGCTGTAAGAATCCCTTCCTCACTCTCGGGGTCTTCCCGGCCCACACAAAACCCATAATGCTCTTTTCAATCCTTTTAAAAAAAGCCTTCGTGATCACCACCGGGAGGCACTGAAACACAAAGAGGAATCTCGGGAGGACCACCATCTTAACCGCCTGCACCCTCCCTGCCAGTGACAGGGATACCATATCCCATCTCTTGAAATCCTCCTCCATTTGTTCCACCAACCGCGTTAAATTTAACCTATGCAATGTGCCCCAATTCTTGGCTATCTGGATCCCCAGGTAACGAAAGTCCCTTGTTACCTTCCTCAACGGTAGGTCATCTATTTCTCTACTCTGCTCCCCTGGATGCACCACAAACAACTCACTTTTCCCCATGTTCAATTTATACCCTGAAAAATCCCCAAACTCCCCAAGTATCCGCATTATTTCTGGCATCCCCTCCACCGGGTCTGCCACGTATAGTAGCAAATCATCCGCATACAAAGATACCCGGTGCTCTTCTACTCCCCTAAGTACTCCCCTCCACTTCTTGGAACCCCTCAACGCTATCGCCAGGGGCTCAATCGCCAGTGCAAACAATAATGGGGACAGAGGGCATCCCTGCCTTGTCCCTCTATGGAGCCGAAAATATGCAGATCCCCGTCCATTCATGACCACGCTCGCCATCGGGGCCCTATACAACAGCTGCACCCATCTAACATACCCCTCTCCAAAACCAAATCTCCTCAACACCTCCCACAAATAATCGCACTCCACTCTATCAAATGCTTTCTCGGCATCCATCGCCACTACTATCTCCGTTTCCCCCTCTGGTGGGGCCATCATCATTACCCCTAATAGCCTCCGTATATTCGTGTTCAGCTGTCTCCCCTTCACAAACCCAGTTTGGTCCTCGTGGACCACCCCTGGGACACATTGCTCTATTCTCATTGCCATTACCTTGGCCAGGATCTTGGCATCTACATTTAGGAGGGAAATAGGTCTATAGGACCCGCATTGTAGCGGGTCCTTTTCCTTCTTTAAGAGAAGCGATATCGTTGCTTCAGACATAGTCGGGGGCAGTTGTCCCCTTTCCTTTGCCTCATTAAAGGTCCTCGTCAATACTGGGGCGAGCAAGTCCACATATTTTCTGTAGAATTCGACTGGGAATCCATCCGGTCCCGGGGCCTTTCCCGCCTGCATGCTCCTAATTCCTTTCACCACTTCTTCTACCTCGATCTGTGCTCTCAGTCCCACCCTTTCCTGCTCTTCCACCTTGGGAAATTCCAGCCGATCCAAGAAGCCCATCATTCTCTCCCTCCCATCCGGGGGTTGAGCTTCATATAATTTTTTATAAAATATCTTGAACACTCCATTCACTCTCTCCGCTCCCCGCTCCATCTCTCCTTCCTCATCCCTCACTCCCCCTATTTCCCTCGCTGCTCCCCTTTTCCTCAATTGGTGTGCCAGCAACCTGCTCGCCTTCTCCCCATATTCGTACTGTACACCCTGTGCCTTCTTCCATTGTGCCTCTGCAGTGCCCGTAGTCAGCAAGTCAAATTCTACATGTAGCCTTTGCCTTTCCTTGTACAGTCCCTCCTCCGGTGCTTCCGCATATTGTCTGTCCACCCTCAAAAGTTCTTGCAGCAACCGCTCCCATTCGTTACTCTCCTCCTTCCATTTATGTGCCCTTATTGATATCAGCTCCCCTCTAACCACCGCCTTCAACGCCTCCCAGACCACTCCCACCTGGACCTCCCCATTATCATTGAGTTCCAAGTACTTTTCAATGCACCCCCTCACCCTTAGACACACCCCCTCATCTGCCATTAGTCCCATGTCCATTCTCCAGGTTGGGCGCCCTCCTGTTTCCTCCCCTATCTCCAAGTCTACCCAGTGTGGAGCGTGATCCGAAATGGCTATAGCCGTATACTCCGTTCCCCTCACCTTCGGGATCAACGCCCTTCCCAGCACAAAAAAGTCTATTCGCGAGTAGACTTTATGGACATAGGAGAAAAACAAGAACTCCTTACTCCTAGGTCTGCTAAATCTCCACGGGTCTACTCCTCCCATCTGCTCCATAAAATCTTTAAGTACCTTGGCTGCTGCCGGCCTCCTTCCAGTCCTGGACTTCGACCTATCCAGCCCTGGTTCCAACACCGTATTAAAATCTCCCCCCATTATCAGCTTTCCCATCTCTAGGTCCGGAATGTGTCCTAGCATCCGCCTCATAAAATTGGCATCATCCCAGTTCGGGGCATATACGTTTACCAAAACCACCGTCTACCCCTGTAGTTTGCCACTCACCATCACGTATCTGCCCCGTTATCCGCCACGATAGTCTTTGCCTCGAACATTACCCGCTTCCCCACTAATATAGCCACCCCCCTGTTTTTCGCATCTAGCCCCGAATGGAACACCTGCCCCACCCATCCTTTGCGTAGCCTAACCTGGTCTATCAGTTTCAGGTGCGTTTCCTGTAACATAACCACATCTGCCTTAAGTTTCTTAAGGTGTGCGAGTACCCGTGCCCTCTTTATCGGCCCGTTCAGCCCTCTCACGTTCCACGTGATCAGCCGGGTTGGGGGGCTTCCTACACCCCCCCTTGTCGATTAGCCATCCCCTTTTTCCAGCTCCTCACCCGGTTCCCACGCAGCTGTATCTCCCCCAGGCGGTGACCCCCCGCCCATCCCCTCCCATACCAGCTCCCCCCTCTCCCCAGCAGCAGCAACCCAGTAATTCCCCCCTCCCACCGCCCCCCCCCCCCCCCCCGCTAGATCCCCCGCTAGCGTAATTACTCCCCCCATGTTGCTCCCAGAAGTCAGCAAACTCTGGCCGACCTCGGCTTCCCCCCGTGACCTCGGCTCGCACCGTGCGACGTCCCCTCCTTCCTGCTTCTCTATTCCCGCCATGATTATCATAGCGCGGGAACCAAGCCCGCACTTCTCCCTTGGCCCGGCCCCAATGGCCAACGCCCCATCTCCTCCACCTCCCCTCCTCCCCCCATAACCACCTGTGGAAGAGAGAAAAGTTACCACATCACAGGATTAGTACATAAAACTCCTCTTTCCCCCTTTTTAACCCCCCTCTTCGCCCCCCACATTCGCCCCACCACTTTGTTCAAACGTTCTTTTTAATAACCCGCTCATTCCAGTTTTTCTTCCACAATAAAAGTCCATGCTTCATCCGCCGTCTCAAAGTAGTGGTGCCTCCCTCGATATGTGACCCACAGTCTTGCCGGTTGCAGCATTCCAAATTTTATCTTCTTTTTATGAAGCACGCCTTGGCCCGATTAAAGCTCGCCCTCCTTCTCGCCACCTCCGCACTCCAGTCTTGATAAACGCGGATCACCGCGTTCTCCCATTTACTGCTCCGAGTTTTCTTCGCCCATCTAAGGACCATTTCTCTATCCTTAAAACGCAGGAATCTCACCACTATGGCTATGGGAATTTCTCCTGCTCTCGGTCCTCGCGCCATCACTCGGTATGCTCCCTCCACCTCCAACGGACCCGCCGGGGCCTCCGCTCCCATTAACGAGTGCAGCATCGTGCTCACATATGCCCCGACGTCCGCTCCCTCCGCACCTTCAGGAAGACCAAGAATCCTCAGGTTGTTCCTCCTTGCGTTGTTTTCCAGTGCCTCCAACCTTTCCACACATCGTTTCTGATGTGCCTCATGCGTCTCCGTCTTCACCACCAGGCCCTGTATGTCGTCCTCATTCTCGGCTGCCTTTGCCTTCACGACCCGAAGCTCCCGCTCCTGGGTCTTTTGTTCCTCCTTTAGCCCTTCGATCGCCTGTAGTATCGGGGCCAACAGCTCTTTCTTCATTTCCTTTTTGAGCTCTTCCACACAGCATTTCAAGAACTCTTGTTGTTCAGGGCCCCATCTTAAACTGCCACCTTCCGACGCCATCTTGGTTTTTGCTTGCCTTCCTTGCCGCTGTTCTAAAGGATCCACTGCAATCCGGCCACTTTCTCCTCCTTTTTTCATCCGTATCCAGGGGGGATTCCCTTCTGGTTTACCGCACAGTGTTTTTAGCCGTCAAAATTGCCGTTGGGGCTCCTATCAAGAGCCCAAAAGTCCGTTTCACCGGGAGCTGCCGAAACGTGCGACTCAGCTGGTCATCGCCGCACCCGGAAGTCTGTTCTGAATCTTAACACCTCGATCAGTAACCTTAAACCTTCGGTTAACTTCAACAATTTCAATTTCCCCCCAAAAAATTTAAATAAATAAACAATGAAGAAAAAAATAAATAAATATACCAATGAAAAGAAACAGAAAAACAGAAACACTACTTACCAGTCACAAAAAGCACTTCCTCCCCACCCAGCTTCGAATTCCCACCTCGATTCAAATTCCCAAACTCGCTCTTAGCTGTGTCTCACTCCTGGCTCTGTCTTCTCTGGCTCACTGGGAGAACTCACTGGAAGTGAGTTTACAAGTTGCTCTTTTTAAACTGTCCTGAATTGACTCCCCTCCCCCACCTGCTTTTAGATCAAAGTAGATTAAAGTGACTGACACTTCACTGCCAACCAGTTATGTGAGTGGGTGGGGCAGACCTTGTTAACCTACACTGCACAATACTAGCTTAATTTAAATTAATTTAAACTACTGACATTTAAAAGGAGCTGCCTTACTGATTCAATTCAATTCAATTCAATTCCCACCTCGATTCAAATTGCCAAACTCACTCTTAACTGTGTCTCACTCCTGGCTCTGTCTTCTCTCTGGCTCACTGGGAGAACTCACTTTTGATGGATGTCTGCATCATAGGAAATGTATCTTTCTTCACACACCCCTCAAGGTGATTTTTTTGTTTTCTCACCTCCACCTTGGAATATCGCCTTGCATTTTTAAACAATTTGCTCTGTCTCAGTTCAAATTGCAAAAGTCCCAGTCTGTTGAAAGTTGAAAAATCATATTTTCAAAGATAAAGGGCATAGCCTCATAACATTAAGAATGATTTCATTCAGCTCTCCTTTGTGGTCATACGAGAACGTGTGGAATTCAGTTGTCCATCCAGTTTTCATTTATGTCATTCAAATTAGGGAGGCCATCAAATATTTACAGCACTAAATTGTCATTCATGGAGTTGTCAAGGTGACAGTGATTTCCTGCACCACATTTAATCTTGATTGGTGAATTTACAAAGTTTTAAAGATTTCAATCATCTTTCCGACACAAAACTATTTTACTTTGCTAAGGGCAATCTTCACATCAATTCTCTTTTCATTTGCCTTAAAATAAAGTCCATGGAATATTTTAGTGCATCTCTGTCCAGACTGGCAATTAGTATAACAATTATGACATCATTTGGTTGCTTAATGAGTTTTGATAGAATCTCATAATTGCCTCAAAATCTCTTTAGGCTTTTCAAATTGCGATCTTGATTACCTGCCATTTCTAATCTTGCTGGAACAGGACATTTTGAATTCTATGTATGGAAAATAGCACAACGGTTGCATTAGTGGTTCTTTAGGGGGGGACATGATGTAAGTTAGGAAAAGACCTGTTGGGTGGAATGGTCTGTTTCTGTGCACCAATTTCGAACAAACATCTTAATTTTCAGTTAAATTGGTTTTTCAGCGATTCAATTAAATAAGATACAGGTGGACAAAAATATTTGATCATTTTGGGTTAGGTTTTGTGGTAGAGTGGAGGTTATAAACGAAGAGATTAAGGTGAAACCCACGAGCTGTTTAGGTTCAAGAATAAAGAACAGCAGGTCAACATAATGCCCCCCATCGCCCCCCTCCCCCACCGCCACCTCGCCCGGCATGACCAAAATGGCAGCCTGCACCTCGCTAGCCAGAAATCCAGCTGCTCATTATTCCAGGATCACCTCGAATGCAAATATAACCACCAATTATTTTTTTCTATTGCAAACAGCCTTTGTAAACCCCTTCCTCATGACTCTATCCTTACCTCCAACAACAAGTGAGAAGCGCTCATGGACCGTTTTGTCACTGTTAAGAACCACAGGATCAGGGCAGCACAGTGGTGCAGTGAATAGCACGGCTGCCTCACGGCGCCGAGGTCCCAGGTTTGATCCCAGCTCTGGGTCATTGTCCATGTGGAGTTTGCACATTCTCCCCGTGTTTGCGTCGGTTTTGCCCCCACAACCCAAAGATGTGCAGGATAGGTGGAATGGCCACGCTAATTTTCCCCTTAATTGGAAAAAAATGAATTGGGTATTCTAAATGTATTAAAAAAAGAATCTGCGGGTCTGAGCTGACGCATGCCCACTTGCCAGCAGTTGTCCCATAGCCTTGATAGTTAAGAATCAAATGTTAAGAATTATTAAAAATGATGTTAACAAATTTAAGAATATTACGAGTTACTGTGATTGAGACCATCTGATCATCTGTCTTTCCCACAGAGCAAACGACCTCTAAAGTTCCATTGTCATAGCCCCAAATTCTCATTGTTCTCTAATTTTGCTTCATCTCCTTTCATGTCCTCTCTGAGGTCATCTTGTCATCTTGTCCATTGGACGCACCAACTGCTCCCTTGACCCGATTCTCACTAAGCAATCCAACTTCGCTCACTTGATCCTATGTTAGCTAATATTGCAAATTGTTTTCTTTCTTCTGGACTCTCTCTTCTTCAAATCTGCCATCGTGAAAGCCTTCTCCAAAACACAAACTTTGAACCAAACATCCCATCTTTTCCTGCTTTTCCTTTCCAAAGTCCTTAAATGTGTTTATTTCACTCCATTAATTGTGTTGTCCTGCAAGGATTCATCTGTTCTCCTTCCTATTTCTCATTTACATGCTGTCTCGCAATGACATAATTCAAAAATTGCATCCATTTTCCAAGATACGTTGATGAAACACAGTTCTACCTCACCACCACCATTCTCAACATCACCAATACTAAATTATCAGACTGCTTATTCAACATCCATTATTGGCTGAGCAGAAATTTCCTCCTATTAAATGTTAAGATGACCACAACCATTGTCTTCAATCTCCACTACAAACTTTGTTGCCTAGACATGCACTTCATCCCTCTTCCTTAAGCTGTTTGCAGTCATGGTGTCACACTTTATCCCAAGATAGACTTATGACCATGAGCTTTTCCACACACACACCCTCTCCCGTGGCATGTTTTGTGGCAGTGGAGGCAGCTCTCAATTGGCTTGTGGTAGAATTTCCAGTCCTGCCACTGTAAATGGGATTTCCTGTTGTTTGGAACCTCTGCGACCTGGGAACGCATGGCAGGGACCTCTTGTCAGTCGGACTGGGTGGTCCTGCTGACGGGAATGGCAGGAAAATCCACCCCACATATCCAAACCATCACAAACACCCACCTCGTTCCAGCTTCGCAACATTACCTGATCCTTCTCCTATCTCAAATCATCTGCTGCTGAAACCCTCATCCATGCATTTGTAACCTCTAGTCTTGACTATTCCAGCGTACTCCTGGCTGGCCACCCACATTCTACCCTTTGTAAACTTGAGGTCATCCAAATCTCTAGTGCCTATGTCCGAACTTGCACCAAGTCCTGTTCACCTATTGCTCATTTGCTCACTGACCTAAATTGGCTCCCAGTTAAGCATACCTCAATATACAGAGTAGATTTTCTTCTAAGCTTTTGGTTTTATGAGGACCATTGGGCACAAATATAATTGACTGGATTCTGCTGTCTCAAAGCATCTAACTGCATCCACCAGTAGTCACACTGGTTTATTATTATATTATTATATAATATTTATATAATATAATATTTATATAATAATTATATTATTATATAATAATTATATTATTATATAATATTATTATTAAACCTCCCCTGGCAGCCTTCAGCTCAAAAAAGTGTTTGCGCACCAAGTTGCTGAATGTGTAAGCTGAGAATGCAGGAACAAAGGAAACAAGAACAATTGAGATTTGAGCAAACACGGCAACTGGCAGAGTATCTCCTTAAAGAATGAGAATAAAGGGGGTGAATTCAATGTCAGAACTTGTGCCAAACGAGGCCAGCATGACATGACTAATGAGGATAATAGTGAGTTGACTACCAACTTCTGCCATGGCACCTCACTCTCAGATGCGCTAGTCTCCGCCCCCCTCTTCCTGTGCACAAGTTACACTGAAGCTGATTGCTTCTTTGTTACAGATACTGCAGGGCCCGGTAAGAATGTATTGAAAATGTTTTTAAATCACTGTCAAAGTCCAGAAATTTCTGTTACACTAATATGAGGTGACTTAGGGCAGTGTCACTTCCAACCTTATATGCTTAAATCTACACTGGAGCCTTACGATGTAAATGCAGGAAACTCATGTCGGTTGGTCTTTCCCGCATCTCTCTTTCAAGCTATGCAAATAGTGGGGATAGAGGTGTGTGGTTGGAGGGTTTCCATAGTAGCACCAATCATTGAAAAAACTGGAGTGGAGAAGTAGCACTGTGACACTCCCACACCATAGTTACGCCAGAAGTTTCCAGGAAAATCTAGCTTTGCTTTTTCATGGGCAGGATTTTTTTCAACACTTGGAATGCTCGTGGGTCGACTCATGTCTCTGCAGGAATTATGCAAGTTTGAGAGTGTAAAATACAAATGTAAATTTACAATTGCAGTAAGACGAGGGGGAGAAAAAGTATGCACCAGAACTTTGCATGGTGTGTAAAACTGGCAGTATTGGATTGGCCACCCAATGCATATCCTGCCCATTTTAATCAATGTTTGGTGATTGAATCAGATATGCACATTTTACACACTGGTCCAAATGGTGCCAGCTGCTATTGTAATCTCTTTTCTGCTGCAGCCAAATGTAATTTCCAATGTATAATTTAGAATATATCCCTTTGCATCCAAGAAGAGTGGAGTTTCCACAACTAAGCAAACAGTACTGGAAAAGCTGGTATCTGTGCAAAAGATAAACAGTTGGCAACTATGCTCTAGCCTAATCATACTTAGCAGTCAATACTGGGGATATAAATGTGTGGGCTTAAATCCAGTCTCTGGATATTGTGCTAATTCGCACTTTCATGACAAGCTGTACACAGACCAAATCTTGCGATGTGGCAACCACCCATATCTTCTGCCACCTATCAGTATATAATATATTACCAACTCTCCCAGTGAAAGGAAGAAACTGTGACACATTCTAAGCACACTTTTGCATTGGCATCAACCGTCCAAAATAAATTGACCCAGGCTTTGCAGATGTAACGATGGTATAACTGTCCACATTTGCCATCATTACTCCTCTGAAACTGACAGCAACCTCTGGAGTCCACTCGTGCACTGTTTAACATAGAAATCCAGAAGCAATCCCGTTGCCACGACTGGAAGAAGGAAGTCCAGCAACTCTACAACCTCAGCAATGTCATTTCTAGCGGTGGCCATTTCTGAATGGGAAGAGGGCACCTTCACGATGAGGCACTCTCAAAGATCATATAGGATTTGGGGAGGAAACCCGGGTATGGCAGTCAGGACTGCTCATAAAGGAGGTCCCCTGCAATGAGAGGCTGCCAGGTTTCATTCAGCAATCTCCCCATGTGGAGGCGGACACTCCTGCCACAAGCAAAATGCTCCTCGGAAGCAGGAAGTGGCCCTCAATCGGTCACCTAAGTGGCTTAATGGGTGGCTAGGCTGGCGGCCAAGCTGTCATATTTCACACCACTGGCAATGTTACTTGGCAATGAAGATGAATAGCACTCCTCCCAACACCTCCACCTGCTATTTTGCCAACCCTTCCACCTCTGAACCCATTGCTAATGAGCCAGCAAAACCCAGCCCTAAAGTCCTCAATCATTGAAGTTCCCCAAGGTTGCAATCACTGAACTCTAAGAATGTTCCCTTTCACACTGTGAATGTCATTGCAAAAACCATTGAAAATTATACCTTGTTGAATGAAATAAAATTGGATTTTTATCAGCGTTCATAACTATCTGTAGAAAAATCTTTGGACACTGAAGCTAATTTTATGTTTGGCAAATTTCAAATTTCTTCATTATGATAAATTATTCCACATATTTTTAAAACATTATTAGAATAAAAGCTTGTATATGGTACTTCAGCTTCTACCTTAATCCCGTGTGTGTCCCAATCATTTATTTCACTCTGTAAAAGTTAATTGAAGTTGAAGAATGATCAGAACATTTTACTGCCTGGTTTACTGTCTGTGAGAACATTTCAATGCAATTGGCTACTAAATCTGCTGCTGGATAACATCACTCATGCTGGACCGTGGAGATCGTCTTGACTTGGCACCAGATGCAACCTATCATAAGTAAGGAAGGAACAAATCCATGCCACAGAGGTCAATGGATTTTTTGTGGGCAGCTTTCTTTGGGATGTGTTGCAGCAAAAGAAGCTATGTTGTTCTGCTGTTGACCAATCATTATTGTAGCTGAAGGTAAAAAACATCCAGAGCAATTAGCTATAATAAAAAAAAATTTGCTTTACGGTACAGAACACAATTATTTTCAAGAAACCTCTATTGTGCTAATGTGAAGTGTATTGGGAAGATGAAGAGGCCATTGGGTAAGATCCCCTCCACCCCACCCCCCCACCCCACCCCCGCTGCCCTGCACAGGAACTGCCTTCCCTATACTTACATGCGCACCATCAGGCAGGCTGACAGGCAGGCAAAGGTCATTGTGATTTTCCAGAGGTCAGCCTGGCTAGGTAATAGACTGATGGTGTGTTAATGAGACCTGGTGATCAAACTCGAAATGTCCTCATACTGCTGTGGACCAGCGGGAAATGGTCCAAAACCTATCATTCCCTGCTTGGAGTTAAAGTCTGCCCCATGATATTGAGACAGCCAAAAGTGAGCATTGCAGCAATTCTTCTGGAAATGTGCACTTATTATTGGTTTTCTCCATAGGAGCTTGAGATGAAATCATGGTCCACAGGCTACATTTCAGTTTGATCCCACTGTTACACTGCATGAAAAATAAAATTAAAAAACAGCCCATAAAATTGCTTGCATGTTCATGCTGGCACATATTAGTTTACATGAAGACAGATATGCTAAACTAACACGCAGTCTTGCAAGATAACATTTGTCCCAAAGTGGCTTATGACAGAGCAAAAGCATAACAGGATTCTAATAATTGCAAACGCATCAGTGGTACATGGATCAGAGCCTACCGAGATATCACCAAGGGATAACTTAAACCACCAAAAATAGAAGGATTTATTTGGGTTGGAGGTTGAAATGTTAAAAAATGCACAGGAATCTATACTGGCTGATGTGCGAGGCAAGTTTTTTTACACAGAAGGTGGTAAATATATGGAACGCATTGCCGAGGGAGGTGGTGGGAGCAGGGACAATTGCGGCATTTAAGGGGCATCTGGACAAATATATGAATAGGTGGGAATGGAAGGATAAGGATTCGATAAGCGCTTACAGTTTTAGTTTAGGCAGGTACCATAGTCGGCGCAGGCTTAGAGGGCCGAATCCTGTTCCTGTGCTGTATTATTCTTTGTTCTTTGTTCTAAACCTACACACTTCCAGTTTTAATGGAGGCAGGATCAGGAGGGGTGATCAACTCCCTTCCATGAGGCTGGGCGGTCATTGAAACCTTTTAAGGAAGCTGTGTGTTTTGGTTTTAAAGGATTCTAAAGCCTTTATAAAAAATAAATTTAGAGCAGCCAATTATTTTTCTTTTCCAATTAAGGGGCAATTTAGCGTGGCCAATCCGCCTAAGCAGCACATCTTTGGGTTGTGGGGGCGAAACCCACGCAGACACAGGGAGAATGTGCAAACTCCACACAGACAGTGACCCAGGGCCGGATTCAAACCCGGGTCCTGAGCGCCACGGTCCTAGTGCTAACCACTGCGCCCCATGACGCCCCCTAAAAATGTTTTTAACCCATGCTTGCCAAGTTAGCCCATTTCAATATTTCAAAGGAAGAAGGCCAAATAGTAATATGAAGGAGACTTGCAAACAGGCATCAGAAAGAATTGTGTGGGCAAAGCAGGATGAAGAGGTCTGAATCTGCGACTTCAATTCAATTGTTCAATTTGGCCTTTATATCTCCGAGTTGTGTAGTGGGTGTGATATGTACCAACTCAACATGGTCTTAACTATATTGAAAGCAACAATTAAATTCGGAAGTATTCAGGTTTGATGGTGGACATGACACGCAGGCAGCACTCAAATGCACTAATGCCAGGAAATACTACTGTATGTGCAGACAGGACCGTTTCCCCAGCAATGGGAAGATGAAATCTGCTGTTCTAACCAACGCATCATGTACACTGTGCTCCCCGTGTGTGCGTGGGTTTCCTCCGGGTGCTCCGGTTTCCTCCCACCGTCCAAAGATGTGCAGGTTAGGTGGATTGGCCATGATAAATTGCCCTTTGTGACCAAAGAAGGTTAGGAGGAGTTATTGGGTTATGGGGATAGGGTGGAAGTGAGGGCTTAAGTGGCTCGGTGCAGACTCGAAGGGCCGAATGGCCTGCTTCTGCACTGTATGTTCTATGTTCGATGTACACAAAGGGCGCGATCCAATGGCCATGCTGTGCCCGAGTCAGCTCACCGTGGCGCAGCTTGCCCGATAGATCCCAGGAGACCCCGCTCCCAGGTTCTACCCAGCTAGCAATGCTTCGCAGGATCCAACGTGAACTCACGAGACATTGCGATGTAAATTCCAGCCATTGTGGGCAGAATCACTTTTTGGCAAATCTGCATATTAGAGTGAGACAGCTAGTCTCACTTTAATGTGCAAATTCCCGAGGTACCTGAGTCTTTGGGATTCATCCTCTTCACCTCAGAGATCTCAGTGGAGTGCTGTTCAGCATTGGTACCCACAAATGAAGGGGTACTTGTGGGGGGATTTCCCAGGGGATTGGAGGCCCCAGCTGCATGCCCTTTGGGAAGGACAGAGCCTGGCACTGCTGGTGCCACCTGACATGGATGGTGGAAGGTTGGCACTGCCAAGCTGGCATTTATTGTGTCCTGCATGGGTGAGGGGGTGGCCGGAAACCCTCCCATAGTGAGGAAGGTGCTGCCCTCCGACAGCTAGTGATTTGAAACAAACCTATTGGACTTTAACCTGGTGTTGTAAGACTTCTTACTGTGCCCACCCCAGTCCAACACCGGCATCTCCACATCATGTCCCTTTGAGGGCAGCACAGTTGAATAAGGGTCACCTGACTTGGGGGACCAATTGGAGTGGGTAATCCCCCCAGGAGGTGGAGTCCTCTTCGACAGGAGCCATGTCGGGAAAGCGCTGTAGCCATGTGGCTGCTCTACAATTCTTAATTCATTAATTCCTTTTGTAGGGGCGGCACGGTGGCGCGGTGATTAGCACCGCTGCTTCACAGCAGTAAGGACCCGGGTTCAATCCCGGCCTCGGGTCACTGTCCATGTGGAGTTTGCACATTCTGCCCGTTTTTGTGTGAGCCTCACCCCCACAACCCAAAGATGTGCAGGATAGGTGGATTGGCCCTTAATTTGAAAAAAAAATATTGGGTACTTTAAATTTTAAAAAAAACTTTTGTATTCACAAATGATGTCTGTGAAAGTGCATATTTACATGTAGCGTGGCAAATAACAAGTCCTGTACAAATTTGTAAAACTCAGTGCCTGAGTACTGTGGATCGTTGTCTGAGGTAAGCACTTCAGTTAAGCCAAGGTTAGCAAACAAAAGTGATCTCATAGATTTATTACAGTGATGTCCTCAATATTCTTTCTCAGCAGCACAGATTCAAAACTCTTTTAGTAATAATCTACTGCTAGTAGGTACTTCCTGGTGTCAACAATGTGAACAAATCCACACCAATTTTTTTACCAGGGCCTTTCTGGAACACTGTGTGGTTGAAGTGGTTCATTTTGTTGTGATTTGCTGGCTGTACTTTTGGCACATTGTACATTCACTATTTCCCTGGTTCATGCTCCCATTCCAGGCCAATACATTACGGGCACGATCTAACCGAATTGCAACAGAGACCCGTTTGAAGTGCGTTTAGGCGGTGTTTCCCGGCGCTCGCAGCAGTGAGAAAGAACACGCTATCGAACAGCACTCTGTTGCAATCTGGGGCATCAGAGGAGAATGCCCCACCTAGACCACACTTAGTCCTATTTCCTACACTGAGGAGCTCATCTCACGTAAGCCCTCAGTGCAGGAGGAGATCGGGGCACCATTTTTAAATGGCGCCTCAATCTCTCGACACTCTCGACATGGCCACGGACAACCCAAAGCCCAACTCACCTGCCCCAAAGTCCTGCCCCCCCCACCCCACCTTACAGGGGCATGGCACCCCTAACCCCAATCCTCAGCCTGGGCAAAATGCCAGCCTGGTACCCAGGTGGCCCTGTCAGTGTACCAGCCTGGCAGTGCCAAGGTGGCACCAGCAGTGCCAGGATACCACCTTGCCCAGAGGCCAATCACCCAGTGGCCACCGATCTCTTGGGAGATGCCCCCCAAGTTCCATTCCACCTGGTCCCAGTTTGTGGGGACCAATACTGAACGATGCTCGACTAAGGTCCCGGAGGTGAAGGGGTTAGATCGCAACACCTCGGGTAGATCAGGTGACCTTATATTAGAGTGAGACTAGCTACTCACTCTAACATGCAGGTTTGCCAAATACTGATCCCACCCACAATGATGGGGCGGGGGGATCCAGACTGTGACATTTCATGAGATCCCGTTAGATCTCGCGAGGCATGGTGAGACGGGTAAATGCCAGATGATGCCTCTCCCGGTATCGACCAGCTGCGTCACGCTTGTTTGGCGCAACGTGGTCGATAGATCGCGCCCTACATCTCGAGCTCTTCTCCTGCATGTTTGTATGCCGAGAGAACTTTCATGTATGTATTGCAGCATTTCTTTCCACAGTGTTGAAGGAAATATTATTTTTTCTCCGTTGAAAAGTATTCCCTCTGCCATATGAAGTTCCTTATGAAAGTTTCAGTACTCCCATACAGCAGAAGGGGTTTCGCTCCGATGTGAGGGCCAGCCATTTTTCACAATTTGCTGCAGGTTTGCCGGGGTGGCATTGGAACCTGCAATTTTGTTTCTTTGCCGTCTTCTTCCATGATGGGTAGGTATGCACATGACAGAGTGTGTTCATCGCCTCATTTGAAAGACATGCTTGAAACTCCATGGGCAGTTGCTTAGCTTGTACTTAACTCTGATCAGGTATCTCTGCAGATGCATTGCCAATCTTTGGCTTCTTGATGATGCACAGTTCAGAGGCTTTTTAAGTATAGCTTCCAAAGGTTTAGTATCAGATTCGATCTCCATGTCTTTGCCATAGACAAACTGGTGAAGCGTTCTGGGCCAAACACAATTGCTAGCATTTCTTTCTCGAATTGGGCATATTGCTGCTGTGTTTCAGTGATTGCCTTTGAAGTGTACGCCACTGGTGCCCCATTCTGCAAGTGGATAGTTCCCAGGCCAGTTTTTGAAGCATCCACTGATATCTTGACCAGCTGACTAACATCCTAATACTTTAGGTGGCTGGGTCAATCTTCTCGTCAGGCTGATCAAGGCTTCTTGGTGGCTTTGTGCCATTCCATATCATTTTGTAGAAGTTCTTTGAGAGATGATGTGAAGATTGACATGTGCAGAATGAATTTCCAAGATAGGTCACCGTACCCAAAAACCTCACCAAGTCCTTCTTACATTTTCACAATTGCTTCAATTTTACTCTGGTCTGGCTTCAGCCCTCGCTTGTTAGCACATGTCCCAAGTATTTGATTTCATGAAGACCTATTTTGCACTTTTCCTTCTTCAGCTTTAAGTTCCTATTTCAGCCTCTTGCCAGCACCTGCCTCAGGCTGTGGCCACGTTCTTCTCATGTGGCTCCTCAGGCCAACACATCATCGATACAGGATTCCACTCTCACTAACCCTTCAAATAGCTGTTTCACTATTCTGTGGAACACCTCAGGAGTTGAATTAAGGCCAAAGCGTAAAAGCCTGTAGTGCCCAAATGATGTGTTGAAGGTACAGAAATAGGAGATGTGCTCATTCAGCTTGACCTGCCAGAAACCTGAACTCACATCCAAGGCTGAATCATATTTAGAATCAGCTAGCTTACATACAATCTTTTCTCCTGTGGGCAACTGACAGTGCCTGGTTTAAATCTCTGGGATCCAGGTAGATTTGTAGATTCTCATCTGATTTTTGTGCAGTTACAATTGGATTAACTCACTTTTTCGGATCTTCAATTTTCTTAAGGATTTGAAGTTTCTCCATTCTGTGCAACTCTGTTTTCTGTCGGTCCCTCGGCATTACTGCTACTTTCCTGGGCGGGTGTATTTTACATGTCACAGTTTGGTCAATCTTGATGGTTTGTTCTCCCAGCACAATCGCCTCCAACTGAAGCAGTCCGGACTCCTCCAATCGGCCTTGCAGTTGCTGGAATGTAGCTGACAATCCCTCATGGATTTTACAGCTCTGCCTTTGCATCGCCAGCAGCTTCCGGAGAACCTTTTCCAGAGGCACGGTGCCCTTGGATCCAGCGTACCTGACTTCCTGCTCCCATGGAAATTCCTGGCTCCAACTGATGTGCATCAGCAGCTGTGTGGTTCTCACCAATAATGACCAAAGGTTTGTCTGCTAATCTCGCCCACTGAAGTGTGTCTGTGCTGGTGGATGGTGCGAGTAAAACCTGTGACTTGTTGTCAGTGTCCTCTTCAGAGCTCTCCTCCAAGGTGCTCTCTTGGGTTGCTGGGGGGCAGCGACTCTGGATGGCCCGGCCTCATCTGATGGAGTTTCTGCGACACAAGGGACATGGTTAAGTAAATACGAAGGACAAAGGTCAAGGATATAAACAACTCACTTGAGACAGGTCATCTGGAAAAAGGTGCAGTGGATCCTCACTTCCCTGGCATAGGCCAAACGCTCTGTCAGTTGCTGCTCGCTATGTGCCCCATTCCCTGATCCTTTCCTCATAGGGGATGAGGAGTCCTAAGTTGGTCATTCCCCCACCTATCTTTTCCCTTTCCCTTTTATTATAGAATATCTTCTCCTGCGGGGACACAAAGAGGACATTGTGACCCTGACGCCTGGCAGGTCGGGATCCACAGCATGTGGCATATGTGGACACCGGGCCTCGACAGAAAGAGGTTGTCATGAAGAATGCTGGGGTAGGGATCTGAGTAAAATGCTGGAGGGGGGTGGGGGGGGTGGGGGGGGGGGGGGTGTTGGGAGGCTAAGAGATGGCAGGGAGTGGATTAATGGTGACATTCGAGGGGTGACAGATGGGACTGATGCCAGGAGGAAGCAGATGGGAGCTCACCATTACAACCCGTAGGAGGTCATTCAGTTTCATTCAGCATTGGACGCCGGTCCTTCTTGTCAGGCTGCTGGCACTGACTGCAGTTGCCACCGCATCCTAGGCGGGATTACTCACGTTACTTTGGGGTCACTTACCCATACGGACGTACAAGATTCCCGCCTCCACGGCATCCAGATGCATGTTCAAGTCCCCCTCCAGGAATCGAGGAGCAGGTCTCTGTGCTGCCATCCTCCTGACTTGACTGGGAGTGAATGCTGAGGGACCATTTAAACACTGCTCCCCCTTGTCAGCAGTGAACAACTGAGTCCTGAGTCGCGCAAATCAGACGCCTGGATCATTTTTTGCACTAAGTGTGGGGCGATTACGGTCTGGATCGCGCCAAACGACCGATACGAATCGCACCACACTTTTTGGGGAGAATTGTTCTCATTATTTTGGTATGATGTTCCCGTCCTGCCCATCTTTGTTTGGTGCCATTTATTGCCTATCTCTAATTTCCCTTGAGGGGGCAGTTAAGAGTCAACCACATTGCTGTGGGTCTAGAGTCACATGTAGGCCAGACCAGGTAAGGATGGCAGGTTTCCTTCCCTAAAGGACATTAGTGAACCAGATGGGTTTTTACAACAATCAACAATGGTTTTGTGGTCATCATTAGACTTTTCTTTTGATTCCAGATATTTTATTGAGTTTAAATTTCATCACCTACCCATGTCCCCAGATCATTATCCTGGGTCTCTGGATTACTAGCCCAGCGCCAATACCTCTATGCCACCACCTTCCCCATAAGATATGAATCAGGAGTAGGTCATTTTCCCCCTCAAACCTCCTGCCCCATTCAATAAGATCATGGATGATTTAATTGTGGCATCAACTCAACTTTCCCTCCTACCCCCATAGCCTTTGACTCCCTTGTTAATCAAGAATCTATCTATGCAACCATACATATTGCCCTGATAACGTTGGATTTGCAGGAAACTGGTTTTATACTGCCTTCGCCACATTCCTTGTCCTTATTCATCTTCTCCTCAAAATCATATGAAGAAGATCTGTGTTCTGTGATGTGATCTTCCTGGTGGTTACAATGCATTGCTACTTTGCAAAACCACAACCATTCTGGGGACTGCTGAAGAGGTGCCTCCAGATCTGTCAAAGAGCTTGAAGTACATTTTCAGCCTGCCAAGGTCGTGATCGGTGACTCACCAGGAAGTAATATGGCATTGATTATATTTGTCATATTTCTCTTCGACATCATTCTGCAGGTTTCCAAGAGCTGCTATATATCAAGTTTTAAATTGCTATCCCCTGTCTCTTAGCAGCCAGTCATTAGATTTGCTACTAGTTGCAAAGATGTCAGGAAGGTTAGACTGCTGTCGGTCATGTTGCCTTTAATCTTTGGCCGAATTTGAGAACCAATCTAAGGCAGCATAAGTGACACCCACCCCGATCTGATAGGCCAAACACCCAACTTGTGGAAATGCAACTCTCAGTAAAAATACTATGAACAGCTTTTCCGCTGGCAGATAAGAAAGCAGCTGTGATTACTGAGTATGGAATGAATATGAAGATTTCCCTGAGATTGATTAATCCCTCTATTGCCACTATGTTCTCACCTTGCTTCCGCTATCAAATTTCAGGAATTCCCCCCAAAAAACACGGATTAATGGTGTATCAATATCAATCAAATTGGGCAATTAACATACGTTAATCGCTGGCCTACGTCACCTGAGGAGTTCCACACTTACAGCCGAAAGTGCTGAGCTGAACCATAGGACTCAATGGGTAGGCCTCATGTCAATATCACCGCCTTTAACTGTCACTCCCGTCAATCCACACTCTTCCCCCATATTAATATCCAAACCAATCCTTATTTTGCACTTTCATGTAGAGACATACAGCATTGTCATCTTTAGATAAGAGAAAATTATAGTCCCATATTTGTGTCTATGATCCTAGACTGTGTAATAGCCCAATATTGAGCAGTATAATCTGAGCCAAGTGAGCCATCAAAGCTCAGTCAGAAGCTGAGCTGTGGTGCTTTGAGCATTTGCAGTAGTCAGATCTACTGATTACTGTACTTGTCTGATAACCAAAAATAACAGACAGTGGCTAGCAAACAATATGATAGTATGAAAGAATGTTACTATTATTGTGCTTCATCTTAGCTTTAAGACAACCCGTGGACTCATGCAACCTCAAATAAAAGTAAGCAGCAAAGGCTGGAACATTCATAGTTTTAAGGTCAAAGCAGGCCAAGCATGCTAAATATCGAAAAAAAACAAGTAGATGCTCTGCAGGAACTCACCAAGTTTCCTTGGGCAGCAATTTCCAAACCCATAACCATTACCACCTAGAAGGAGAAGTGCAGCAGGCACATGGGAGAACCACCACCACCTGGATCTTCATCTCCAAGCCACTCATGATCCTGACTTGGAAATATATCGCCGTTCCTTCGCTGTCATGAGCTGAAAATCCTGGAACTCCCTGCCTAACAGCACTGAGGGTGTACCCACAGCACAGGGATTGCACTGGTTCAAGAAGGCAACTCACCACCACCTTGTCAAGTGAAATTCGTGATGGGCAATAAATGTTGGTCTAGCCAATGATGCCCACATCCTATAAATTCACTTTAAAAAAATGGAATGATCTGGTTGTCGTGCATTGCAGCCGAGCTCAGTGGATATGTGATTACATGCATGGAAAAGAGTTCCACTCCTAGTTGTTAAAAAATCTATTACAAACATGGACAGGACCATCCACATTCTCCAACTGTGCAAAAGTTATTTAATAAGGACACGGGGAGTCCACACCGAGTAAGAATAATAAACTTGGTTTATTTACAACTACGTTAGATTCAGCTCCCAGTAGATCCCTAATGGGTCGCTTACTGGCTGACCTTTTATACACAGTTGAATGGTTGCTCTCCCGCCCCTCAGCGTGGGAATTCGTACTCCATGTGAACATGGAGGATATTACAAAGTCCAAAGGAGGAGCAGGTGGCGGACGTCGAACTCTCTTGGACTCTGGTGAAACGTCGAACCCCCGAAGCGCCTGATCAAGCGGCGTATAACTCAAAAGGAACGTTGTCTGCAGCAAGAACACCATGGTGGACGATCGGCAAGAGGTGGCTGAACCGTTTGTTAGGTGGATTGGACATGCTCAATTGCCCCTTTGCGACCAAAGATTAGGTGGGTTATGGGGTTACAGGGATAATGTTGGAGAGTAGGCCTAGTTAGAATGCTCTTTCAGAGGGTTGGTGCAGACTCGATGGGCCGAATGGTCTCCTTCTGCACTGTAGGGATTCATCATTCTATGAATATTATCAAATGCATTTACCTCACCTAATGATGATCCTTTCATGCTTTCTCTCATACTGGCCTTTTTATATTAATATGATTGTCTTGAATGATTAATTTTCACACATGTGTTTACAAAATTATTAACTTAGAATACAAAAGATGCACAGAAAAGTCTCGCATTTTATCTCAATTATACAATCTCCATGTTAATACTGTAAATTCTGTGTATGTGTGTCCAATAGGCAATTTTCAAATTTCCTTTGAGATTCAAATGACTAATTTTAATACATCTTGATTAGTAAGACAATGACAGATCATTGCTCACTGTACTGCATTTTGGTGGTTTAATGCTAATTTAGGCATAGTTGCTATCTCTGGTTGAAAGATTATATTCCCTCAACATAAGGTACAGTAAGTGCTTTTGCCTCCACTCTTTTGCAAACTTTAATTCAGTGTTATAATCCAAAGGAGGGAAAGGTAGCAATGAACCAAGCAAAATTAAATTATATTTCGACATAAAAAGACAAGGGGACTAGAAATTCAATAAGGTGGTGGAATAAAACAGGCAGTATTGGATCGGCTGCATCTTACACACAGCATTGATATTTAATTCCAAAGATTTTGATGGAGCAGGAGTTGGGGCACCATCTTTGAGTAGCCAGCCGTGCTGGCTCTATTAGGCCTCACCCCATCATAGTGACGGCGTAAAACACATCCCAGATTTTTTTCTGTGCACTCAGTGCCAGAGAATCTGGTCTGAAAGCTTGGTTGTACATCTGGAGAAATACGTGCTGATCGATTTTCAGCCAGACTCTGACACTCTGATAAATTTTGGTAAATTCCACTCATTACTTTGCAGCTGCCATGTGTCAGCGCTGCCTTTAGTGACCACAGACAAGTCCAAAGCGAGGGGATTAAGAGAAAATAGCTTCATTGCAAAGTAATAATATATGCAATACTCTTCATATCCCCAAACGGGTTTGACATTTGACAAAGGATCATCTGGACTCGAAACATTAGCTCTTTTCTGAAGAATACATTTGTATTTTTTGAAGAATAAAGGGATTAAGGGTTATGGTGTTTGGGCCGGAAAGTGGAGCTGAGTCCACAAAAGATCAGCCATGATCTCATTGAATGGCGGAGTAGGCTCGATGGGCCAGATGGCCTACTCCTGCTCCTAGTTCTTATGTTCTCTCCCTACAGATGCTGCCAGACTTGCTGAGATTTTCCAGCATTTTCTCTTTGGTTTCAGATTCCAGCATCTGCAGTAATTTGCTTTTATTTTATGTCAGTTCCAAGTATGGCTGACTTTCATATCAACGTTTATTACCCTGTCCCTGGGCTCCCCACCCCTCAGTGGGGAGCTTGTACTCAACGAGGCTCATGGGCTAATTGTTTGTGTGGGTTGTAACACTGCCCTATGGTAGAACTAATTCCATTCCCTCAACATCCAACTGACCTTAAGCAGCAAATCATCCAGGGCACTATTATTCTCGTAATAGTCATGATGTCTTTATTTATTTAGCAAATGAAAATCCCTGAAACGAAGCGATCATTGTGTACTGTGACATGGGGCGAGATTCTCCAACCCCCCGCCGGGTCGGAGAATCGCCGGGGGCTGGCGTGAATCCCGCCCCCGCCGGTTGCCGAATTCTCCAGCACCGGATATTCGGCGGGGGCGGGAATCGCGCCGTGCCTGTTGGCAGGCCCCCCGCGCGATTCTCCGGTCCGGATGGGCCGAAGTCCCGCTGCTAGGATGCCTGTCCCGCCGGCGTGGATTAAACCAGCTCTCTTATCGGCGGGAGAAGGCGGCGCGGGCGGGCTCCGGGGTCCTGGGGGGGGGGGCAGGGCGATCTGGTCCCGGGGGGTGCCCCACGGTGGCCTGGCCCGCGTTCGGGGCCCATCGATCCGTGGGTGGGCCTGTGCTGTGGGGGCACTCTTTTCCTTCCGCCTTCGCCACGGTCTCCACCATGGCGGAGGCGGAAGAGACTCCCTCCACTGCGCATGCGCGGGGTGCCGTGAGTGGCCGCTTACACTCCCGCGCATGCGCCGCCCGGCAATGTCATTTCCGTGCCCGCTGGCGGGACACTTCCGCCAGCTGGCGAGGCACTTCCGCCAGCTGGTGGGGCGGAAATCAGTCCGGCGCGGGCCTAGCCCCTCAACGTTAGGTCTCGGCCCCCCAAGATGCGGAGGATTCCGCACCTTTGGGGCGGCGCAATGCCCGACTGATTTGCGCCGTTATTGGTGCCGGTCGGCGGACATCGCACCGATACTGGAGAATTTCACCCCATGTCTTTACAATGATTCATGCAGAACTGCTGGTGACTTAACTAGAGTGATGGTTTATTAATTTACACGTAGTAAGGTAACAATCAGACTGTTCTGCAGACAAGTTACTATTTGAGTTACAGCGACTCTCCTGGAATTACCCCTCTGTGCGACTGTCCTGGTGAATGCCTAACAACCTTCTGGTGAGAGCCGGATGTCACATGACTGATGTCTGATGCCACCTGCTGGTTGGAGGTCGCATTGCTAAACATATACAATATTATTCACAGGCATATCACCGCCGCAATCACCTCCTCATTTTCTGAGCTTAAAGTGAGTATCCCACCATTTAATCCACAAGAGGGACACTCCTCAGTAAAGTACAGCATTGTTTGTGTCTCTCCATCAGTGCATAAGGGATTTGTAATGTGGATCTGGTGATGGAATTTTGCTGTACAAGGGCCCAGGCTTATACTGAACCTGCTTAGCAAGGACCATTCTTGCAGTGATAGTTCAAAGCCTACCATTCGACAGATGAAGTTTCTCACATGGAACTTCTTAGTGACTTCCCATATTTCCCATTCGTTAATATGAAGGATGTTTACTTGTTGATATTGCTATCCTGAGTCACACCCAATATGTTGGGTTGAAATCATGCTTTACTTTCTGACCATCTATGTTGATATGCAGGTCTTTTTTGGCACTGGCATCTCGTCTTGGCCAGACCCTCAGGTTGTTGATAGAATCTGGCTAGGGACCAATCACATTTTGTTTAAAGCAAACAAAGTTTTAGATTCAATATGCCTACTGAGTGAATAAAGCCACAAGATTCCATGGGTTTTGAGCAAACAAAAATCTATGTTACAAGGTCAGAAAGGTAAAACAAGGGGCAGCACGGTGGCGCAGTGGGTTAGCACTGCTGCCTCACGATGCTGAGGTCCCACTTTTGATCCCGGCTCTGGGTCACTGTCCGTGTGGAGTTTGCGCATTCTCCTCGTGTTTGCGTGGGTTTCGCCCCCACAACCCAAAGATGTGTAAGTTAGGTGGATTGGCCACACTAAATTGCCCCTTAATTGGAAAAAATGAATTGGGTACTCTAAATTTATAAAAATTTAAAAAAGAAAGGTGAAACAATTTACAATAACTATCTTATACTCCAACATTCAGAGTAAGGTTGAGGAGCATGTGAATTAGCAAGCCAACTGTGGTTGAACACAGCACACTGCACAATAAATGCCAAATTCGACCAAAACAGGTTCCATGGATTTCGTAACAACCCACACAAACATTAGTCACATTGTGAGTCAACCAATCTCTCAGAAACTCTGGGCATGATCTTCCAGCCTCGTTACACTCAAGCTCAAGCGTAATGAGGCCGATGAATAGCGGGAGAGGCCAAAAACGGGAACTGTGCCAGACTCCAAACAGGTTGTAATGCAAACTGCCTGCTCCTATATGCGAATTCGCAAATTCGCTGTAGCATGGCGCGAAACCAATTATCACCACTTAAGCCCTATTTCCATATAATTAATGAGAGCCACCCGTCATCCACCGGCCTCCTGTCATTCACCGGCCTTCCCAGCAAGTGGTCCCGCTGGCGCAAATTAGTATTCCTTTTTAAAAACGTGAACCTGATGGAATGTCTTCCGTGGGAAGCTGAGGAGGTGAGTAGCCATCTTTGCTCACAGGCAAAGAGACCGGGGCACTGTGCTTACCACCCCAGTGCTCGGCAGGGGGTGGGCGACCCTCCGCAGGCGTGGGCGGCCATGGGAGGGAGGGGGGAGTTGCTGGGGAGCAACAGGGGGGGCACCCGCTCGTGGCACCACCATGCCAACCCCTGGATCAAAACGCCATTCTGGGGGCAATTCCTGCCCCTGCCCGTCTGCCCCACTGATCACCCATGACCCTCACTGACTGCTGAGGTCTCTGGCTGTGCGGCTGAAGGTAATCGCTAATAGGGAATTGCAATCATGGTTAAGTGAGCACTTGACACATGCCAAGCGGGTTCCGTGGGTAGGCGGGCCATGCAACATGTGGGAGTCATTGCCTCGCATTCCAATCAAATCTTGATGTCTGGACACTGTGTGGGAGTCAACATCACACACACAGCAACCAACATCCGAACACCCAGAAGATGGTACACAGCTCCCGAGATATGATAGGGTGGGTGCCACGGGGAGGGTGGGGTTGCCTGGAGACTCAGGCAAAGGGTCCGGGGTCAGCCCGCATTGCGGAAGAAATTGACAGAGGCATCATAATGTTTGTGCAAAGAGTTGTTTAAAGTGCTGTACAATACCCCATTCCCGATAGTGCAACCCTATCAAGGTCGGCCTGGTACTGGGTGACATCCCCCAGTAAGGCAGACATACTGCTGAGACCCTCAGCCATGATCGTCACTGACTGCTCGATGCCTTGGACACCTTCACCCATGGTGCGGATGTTGTGCCCCAGGCTCTCCACTGCGGTCTCCATCCTAATAGTTTTGGCCTCGGTGCCACTCATTGCTGGTGCCATCCCCAGCGCCCGTAGCATCTGGGACTCCTCGAGTCTGCTGGAGTGACACTGACATCTCCCTCTGAACGTCCAGGTTGGTCCTATCGTTCCCACCAGCCCCGGGTAACTTGGTTCCAGAGATTCAGTTTCCCAGCTGGGACCTGGGATCCAGCAAACCTCCGACTGCTGTCTCACCTGGGGGTCTCTGCTTCCACCAAATGTACATCAGCAGCAGTGTGGTGCTCACTAGATTGTGCCCCAGAAGCCTGACCACTAACATTTCCCACCGAGGTGAGTGTATCTGCACTCAAGCATCGACTTATACACACAACCTGAGCTCCTCAGCTGTGCCAAACCGAACACCACTGCTCCGATGGGATAGCTTTACCTCACCGGCCCATGGCATGGAGTCAGCATCCTTTGTCTCCCTTCTAGGATCTTCAGAACTTCCTCTGAGCCCTCTTCAATTACCAGGGCTCCTCCCGAGCCCACTTCACTTAAACTCTGCTACCCCTAGTCCTTTAACTAATTAGAGCCCGTTTCTCCACTCCTCTTCTTTTTAAGCTTAACTAGGACATGTTTCTGTCACCTTTCTTTGTTCCTTACCTGGGACTTCCATTCGGGATTTGGTCACTATATCCATGCTGGAAAAGATGGACTCCAAGCTCTGCTCAAAGCATTGTTTCAAGTCGGTGCCACATTCCTGATGGGAGTAGAGGGATGCGGACCCCGGAATTGTAGAAGATTTTAGTTTAGACGGGCAGCATGGTCGGCGCAGACTTGGAGGGCCGAAGGGCCTGTTATTGTGCTGTTCTTTTCTTTGTTCTTTGTCCTTTGTTCCCCCATGCTCTTTGATTTAAACTGCAGGCTTTCCGGAAGGTTTCGCAATGCATTAATCATTTCTATTGTGCAAATGCACACAGATTTTGCATTGATAAAGTGCTCACCTGAGCCCTACTGTGGCAGAACCTGTCTAGGAACTCACCCCACTGTTCTGGATGCAACTAACTTATGCTCAGTGTCTCACCATGTGCAGGCTCCACTTCTCATTGATCAATCCCCTACCATGTATACGAGCGGGCAGTATTTACTGATTTCTGATGAGGGCTAGTTCACTGTTGCTGCCAGTTCCAGGATACCAATGAGATGAAATCCCCATCAGGCATTATGTTGCCTGCCATTGAGGTTCTTGGAACCGGCAGAGCTGATGTCTTTCCTCTGCAAGTCGCTGGCCAATCTGAAGCTGGCAGCTTTTCAGTGCAACTCCACGAGAAATGGTGCAGCAGTAAGCACAGTGTTGTCGCTGGAGCCGCAAAATGCAGGTCAGTGAGGCGGGCTCAGAGAAGCCAGTCAGGTAGCCCCTGGTGAGGCCAAGTTAGGGCCTCAATTGACCTCCAGGTGAAAAGGCAGTCCTCAACCCTCCCCACCCTGGACTTAACTGAGGGGAATCGGAAAGTCAACGTGCTCTCTAACCCATGACCTCCAAAACAAATTTGCAGTCCTCGCTGCCCGTTCCCAGGGTGGATATTAGGTTCTGGCCTGTAACTAAGCAGGCAATTGCAAGTCACCGAGTCATAGAGGTCGATAGCACAGAAAACGGCCTTTGGCCCATTGCATCTGTGCCAGTCAATAACAACCACATCATAGAATCATAGAATTTACAGTGCAGAAGCATTCAAATCCCATTTTCCAGCACTTGGTCCATAGCCTTGTATGCCTTGCCATTGCTAGTGTATATCCAAGTACTTCTTAAATGTTATGAGGGGCCTCAGCCTCCTTTCAGGCAGTGAGTTCCAGATTCCCAACACCCTCTGGGTGAAAATGGTTTTCCTCACATCCCCTCCACACCTCCTGCCTCTTTCCTTAAATCAATTCTCCCCAGTCATTGACCCCTCCACCAGGGGAAAGGTTCCAGTCTACTCTATCTATTCCCCTCATTATTTTATACCCCAGTCTAGCCAATCTCTATTCATAACTACACTCTCCAGACCAGGCAACATCCTGGTAAATCTCCTCTGCATCCTTTCCAGTGCTATCACATCCCTCCTATAATGTGGATCCCAGAACAGCACACACTACTCTAGCTGTGGTCTAACCAACGTGTAATACAGATCCAGCAAAATCCTCCGCTCTTAAACACTATGGGCGGGATTCTCCAACCCCCTGCCGGGCTGGAGAATCGCCGGGGGGCGGTGTGAATCCCGCCCCGCCGCTCCGACTCTGGCTGCCGAATTCTCCGGTGCCGGTTTTCGGGTGGGAATCATGCCACGCCAGTTGGGGGCGTTGGCAGCGCCCCCCACCCCCGGCAATTCTCCAGGCCCCGATGGGCCAGGCATCCACCCGTTTTCGGCCAGTCCCGCCGGCGTGAAATAGACATGGTCCATCCCGGCGGGACCTGGCTTGGAGGGCGGCTTGCGATGTCCTTGGGGAGGCGCGGGGGGATCCGGCCCTAGGGGTGGGGGCCCCCCACGGTGGCTAGCCCACGATCAGGGCCCACCAAACTGCAGGCGGGTCTGTGCCATGGGGACAGTCTTTCCCTCCGTGCCGGCCTCTGTAAGGCTCCGCCATGGCTGGCGCGGAGAAGAAACCCCCTGTGCATGCGCAGGAAACACGTCGGCGGGTCCGCGCATGCGCCAGAACATGCTGGCAGTCCTGCGCATTCGCCAACTCGTGCCGGCCCCGCGGCGGCCCTTCGACGGTGGTTGGCGCAGCGCCAACACCTCCAGCGCCGGCGTAGCCCCCGGAAGTGCGGAGGATTTCGCAACTTCCGGGCAGCCCGACGGCGGGGTGGTTCGCACCGCTCTTGGCGCCGGTACAGGCCACCCGACCAATTGCGGGGGAATCCCGCCCTACGCCTCAGCTAATAAAGGCAAGTATACCATATGCCTTCTTAATCACTGTACCTACCTGTCCTGCTACCTTAATGGGCTGGTGTACAGGCACACCAAGGTCCCTCTGATCCTCAGTGCTTCCCAGGCTCCTGCCATTTATCATGTATTCCCTTGCCTTGTTTCTCCTGCCCAAGTGCATCACCTCACACATTTCCGGTTTGAATTCCATTTGCCCTGATCTGCCCAGCTGACCAGACTATCTATATCCTCCTATAATCGAAGGCTATCCTCCTTACTATATTGGGGCGTCCTGGTAACACAGTGGTTAGCACTGTTGCTTCACAACGGCAGAGTCTCGGGTTCGATTCCCGGCTTGGGTCACCCTGTGCAGAGTCTGCACGTTCTCCCCGTGTTCGCGTCGATTTCCTCCAGATGTTCGTATCATCCACAAACTTACTGATTAACCCTTCTAGTCATGTCTTAATCATTTATATAAACCATAAATACCAAGGGTCCCAACACTGATCTCTGCAGGGCCCCATTGAACACAGGCATCTAGTCAGAAAAACATCCTTCGACCATTACCCACTACTTCCTGCCACTCAGCCAATTCTGGATCCAATTTATCAAATTTCCTTGCATCCCATGGGCTCTTACCTTATTTAAAATTGAGTGACAGTGCTTTGGTTTCACTATCCCAATCTTCCTGTTCTCTGAGGTACTTCTGACAACACTATTGTCAGATTCTAAAGCTGAAATTTTCTGGGCCCTCTTTCCATCTGGAACTTTTGCTCCCAACTAAGTCAATGGATATTTGAATAGTTCACCGCGAGGAAACCCACAGCGTCAGGTGGGAAAATCTGACCTAAGGGCAGGATTCTCTGATAATGGGGCTAAGTGTTGACGCCATCCTATACGCTGGAGCATTTTACGACGCCGTCATCTGGCCCCTAGGAGCAGCAGTCCTGCGCCGCAAGGGGGGGCCAGCATGACACTGTAGCGCTTCACGCAGCTCCAGCTGCCGATACTGGCGCCAGCACGGCCGGCGCGGTCCGTGCACGCGTGTGGGTTGCCTTCTCTGCGCTAGCCCCTGGGCAACATGGCGCAGCCCTACAGGGGCCTGGTGAAGAGGAACATAGGCCCCGATCGCAGACCTGGCCACAGTGGAGGAACCCCCGGAGTTGGATCCACCCTCCCCACACCAGGGCTGCCCGCAGCATGAACACCGAGGTCCCACCGGGTAGGACCACACGCCAACGATGCCAGCGGGACTCGGCTGAACTCGACGGGTACTCGGCCCGTTGAGCGCGGAGAATCACCGGGAGGCCGCGTTAAGCGGCCCTCGACCGGCGCCGCAGTGACCGCGCCTGTGCCATTGACGGCGATTCTCCAGTCACCGGAGAATCGGCGGACCAAGTCGGAGCGGCGTCATGTGATTTGCGTCTCCCCCCGGCGATTCTCTGACCTGGCACGGGGTCAGAGAATCCCGCCTAAGTGTTTGAGTCTTGACACTTGTCCAGTCCAGAACAGTTTCCAATAAAAACTGGGCAGAGTCAGCACTTTTCCCTGTGGTACCATTCCTTGCTCTTTCTATAAGGACCCTTCCCATTGATTCCCTTATTTCCCATTTCTTTTACTTTGTAGTTAGATTTTTGATCCATGCATATTAATTTGGACATATACCTTTAAGGCACGCAGAGGAAGTGAGGAACTCAAAAATTGCAAAATAATATACTGTGCTATGGAGGTTTAGCTTTTGAACAGAAGATCTCAAGACTTTCTGACACCTGAGACATCGGACGGATGCAGTTCGATTGGTTGGCTGATGGCCAATGGATTTGGCAAACACCGTATTTTGCAACAGACAGCAATTGGGTCCTGCCAGGTGGGGTGTTTTCAGAGAAAGAGGAGAGAAAGGTGCTGGACACTGAGAGAAGAAGCTGTGAGTTGCCTTCTCTCTCTCTCTCTTTCTCCAAAAAGGTTTTTTTGCCTGCTGGTTTCTGAATTTACAGAGAAATCTTAAGATCCTGATACAGTGAAAACCATCACAGACTGAAAGCAAGAACACACCAACTGAATGCCTAGACTAAAAAGAAAGATGTAGTGGAAGATGTCCATCTGAAACAAATACTTAATCCTTTCACTTTTAGTGATTTCTTTTTTAGCCTCCTCTTACCCCTCTGTGTTTGCCGTGTGTGTGTATGTGCGTGTGTAGAGGATGGGTGAGTTAAATAAGGGGGTTAGGAATTTAGTTAACCAGTTGTATTTGTTGCCTATTTAATTATAAATATTGTTATTAACAAAAAGTAATTGTGTTTAAATTAACAAACCAGCCAACCATAGTTATTGGGCAGCCAAAGACCAAAGACTTTCAGTATTTTCTAAAAAATAATAGTTAATTCCAATTGTGTTGAGACACAAGGTCAAGTGGGGCTTGAATTGACTGCGAACTAACTCAGGGTGTCGTAACATTTCCCAGATCACATTCTCTTCAACACAACTCTTAGCATTTGCATAATGCATCACCTTTTTCAGAGGTGCAAGCTGGCTTTAAGTGATGATCACTACTCATGCCCATGGCCCCATAGTTTTGTGCTCATATGAACAGCATGGTTGGCGTTGGTTTAATTGAAACATTTTGCTCTACCAAAGATATTGCCCAACTGACAGATTTCATTGGATCCTTACAGTGCAGAAGGTGGCCATTCGGCCCATCAAGGCTACACCGCACTCTGAAAAGCACCCCAACTAGGCCCAATACCTTGCCTTATCCCCATCTAACCGTTGGGCACTAAACAGCAATTTAGAATGGCCAATCCACCAAACCTGCAAAACTTTGACTGTTGGAGGAAACAAGAGCACCTGGGGGAAGCCTAAGCAGACATGGGGAGAGTGTGCAAACTCCGCACAAACTCCACACAGACACCCAAAGATGGAATTGAACCCAGGTCCTTGGCGCTGTGAGGCAGCAGTGCTAACCACTGTGCCTTATGTCATTTGATGAGTATATCCAGCATTGTATTTTATTCCAGGATCCTGATTTATTTTGCATTTGATTAAGAATTAAATTTCCTTCATAGCAAAAACATTTTGTAATATTAAATATACATTTAACAATTTTTATTTGGTTCCAAAGCCCTCTTAAAATATTGTTATAGTATCTGTCTCAATGTGATAAAACATTCCATGTTCCAAGAATCATGTGTGGGAAAGATTTGAATCTTTTTCTTCATTGCTTTGATGATAATCCTCAATCTATACAACCCTTATGGGCGATCTTGCCATTTTATGTACCCCCGAAAGAGCTGCTGCCTAGAAAAGTGTTTGCCAGACTGAATCTGAATTTTGAAGTTACTTACTGTCTGTGCTTCAAAAGTTAACATAGCAGTCAAGCTAAACAACTATCAGGGGCGAGATTCTCCGGTATCGGCGCGATGTCCACCGACTGGCGCCCAAAATGGCGCAAATCAGTCGGGCATCGCGCCGCCTCAAAGGTGCGGAATGCTCCGCATCTTTGGGGGCCGAGCCCCAACCTTAAGGGGCTAAGCCCACGCCAGACGAATTTCCACCCCGCCAGCTGGCGGAAAAGGCCTTTGGTGCCCCGCCAGCTGGCGCGGAAATGACATCTCCGGGCGGCGCATGCGCGGGAGCGTCAGCGGCCGCTGACGGCATTCCCGCGCATGCGCAGTGGAGGGAGTCTCTTCCGCCTCTGCCATGGTGGAGACCGTGGCGAAGGCGGAAGGGAAAGAGTGCCCCCACGGCACAGGCCCGCCCGCGGATCGGTGGGCCCGATCACGGGCCAGGCCACCGTGGGGGCACCCCCCGAGGCCAGATCGCCCCCCAGGACCCCGGAGCCCGCCCGCGCCGCCTTGTCCCGCCGGTAAGGTAGGTGGTTTAATTTACGCCAGCGGGACAGGCATTTTAGCGCCGGGACTTCGGCCCATCCGGGGTCGGAGAATCTCGCCCCTGAAATTAAAAAATGCAAATCACTAAATTGCCTCTAACAGTCCAAAGATGTGCAGGTTAGGTGGATTGGCCATGATAAATTGCCCTTAGTGTCCAAAATTGCCCTTAGTGTTGGGTGGGGTTACTGGGTTATGGGGATAGGGTGGAGGTGTTGACCTTGGGTAGGGTGCTCTTTCCAAGAGCCAGTGCAGACTCGATGGGCCGAATGGCCTCCTTCTGCACTGTAAATTCTATGAAAATCTATGATAATCTATGAACAGCTAGATCATTCAAATGAGTAAGGAGCATGATGTTGATGTGCTGCCTGTATTGCAGCCAACAGACACAGGTTAAGCGTGCGTCATGAACTGTGTGCCTGTTTATCATAGAATGTACAGTGCAGAAGGAGGCCATTTGGCCCATCGAGTATGTGCCAGCTCTTGGAAAGAGCATCCTACCCAAGGTCAACACCTCCACCCTATCCCCATAACCCAGTAACCCCACCCAACACTAAGGGCAATTCTGGACACTTAAGGGCAATTTTTATCATGGCCAATCCACCTAACCTGCACATCTTTGGACTGTGGGAGGAAACCGGAGCACCCGGAGGAAACCCATGCACACACGTGGAGGATGTGCAGACTCCGCACAGACAGTGACCCAAGCCAGAAGCGAACCTTGGACCCTGGAGCTGTGAAGCAATTGTGCTATCCACAATGCTACCGTGCTCCCCCGTGTTTTGGGGGGTTATCAAATTTAGTAACCTTAGTATTTTATTTGATAATTGCATATCTAAATTTCAAAAGTTATTCCTGGCAGATTTACCTAACATGGCCAAGAAATTCAGATGTGTGCATGGATAGGCAGTGACTGGATGCACAAGGTATACAAGTGTTGACTTTGCATACAGATTAGTCAGGGACAATGAGTGCCAAGCAGAACAAAATGATGCAAAATTGCTGATTAATGTTGCATACGCACGCAGCATTACATCTGGGTGGGACTGTGCTGCTATTCTGATTCTGCAGTGATCAATTCAGTTGAGCTTTAATCTCAAAGGCACTGAGCGAACACGCAGTTTTATCAGGAAGGAAACTTAATGCAGTGACTGCAAAGCTTATCTCACTGAAACAGAGGAAGTTCTCACAAGGAATTGACTTGAAAGTGTATCAGGCAGCACGGTGGCGCAGTGGGTTAGCCCTGCTGTCTCACGGCGCCGAGGTCCCAGGTTCGATCCTGGCACTGGGTCACTGTCTGTGTGGAGTTTGCACATTCTCCCCGTGTTTGCGTGGGTTTCGCTCCCACAACCCAAAGATGTGCAGGCTAGGTGGATTGGCCACGCTAAATTGCTCCTTAATTGGAAAAATGAATTGGGTACTGTTGTTGAAAACTCACCACTATTCTTAGAAGTCCCCCTATACCAAAAAGTGCTGACATTCTAAATGGTGAACAGGGATTCTCGCTCCCTGACTCCGATGCAGGCTTCAGTGGGTGCTATTCAGGTCAAACTATATTTTCAAGTAACCCCCCGGTATAACCCATACCTTCACCAAAGATTTCATCTACTTACCACCTAGTAGCATCGATCCTGGGTCCCACATTGTAGTAAAGTAGAGTAAAGTAGACTTTGGAATAACCACTATTTCAGGTTAAATTAAGTTATTTTATTATTATATTTTTTCTTTTAAAAGCTGCAATTATTGTCTTTACAGAAAGGTAAAAAGATCTTGCTTCTGGATCCTCCTGGTTGGTTGAAGGGACCTTCAGGCCCAGCTTGACAACCAATCTTCTTTTTAAAATCTGGTTTTCTTTAGATGTATTCGCTGGTGAGCTCAGTTGCTATGTCCTACCTTTCCCATGTACCGAGCTGTGAGAGCTGACTCTGCTGGCTATCTCTGAGCTGACTCTGAGCTGACTCTGCCTGCTCTTTAAATTCTAGTCTTCCTTAGATGTATCAGCTGTTTTAGCTCGGCTGCTATGTCTTATCTTTCCCATGACCGAGCTGACTGTAAGCTGACTCTGAGCTGCTTGTTCCTTCTCTGCTTGTCCCCCTCTCTGCTTCTCTCCTTCTCTCTGAGTTCTGGTAGTTCCTGCTCTGGTCTCTGGGTTTATATTCTCTTTTTAACAGTTATTAAGTTTTTATGGCTTTATTGTAAAGTAACTTTTATTTCACTTTGATTGTAAAAAGTATCTTTGATCTAAACATTCTAATACAACTAAGTACTCATTTGGACATGACCTCAGCTCTCAGATCTCTGGTTACATTGTTTCTTTGTGATGTTCAAAGTTCCTTTGTGATATTTAAAAATGCTTTGGTTTCAATAGGGGTGTGAATTTTGGTCCCTGTCATTTCTATAGTTTTATTTTCCAATTGTGTCCCCAGCTCATAATTTTGACTTTGATTTTGGCTTTAAATTATGTTTCTCGTAGACTGATCATCTCCAGTTTTTTTTTAATTTACTTGGTGTTAGCAGAATTTCACACTTATAGATTTGCCCCCCTAGTCATTCTTTTCTATCTGCTGATTTTACTTCAATGAGGGTGTGAATCATTGCTTTTAGCTGTATGCTAAAACCCACTTGGTTCTGACTTGAAAGACCTGCCTGTTTTAAACATTCGTCATCTAATTCAACTGAAACCCTCATCCATGCTTTTCCAAATGCTTACTAAGATAGTTACTTTCAATGAAGGTGTGAACCATTGTTTTTAGCTTCATACAAAAATCCTGTTTGTTTTGTTTGCTAAGCCTGCTTGACCAAGGCTATCTGCATTTTACAATCCTGCTCTTTACAGCTGCTGTTAACCCTTTGTGGGACCTTGCCCTGTATTCTCTCACGTTTTTCTCAGACCAGGGATATTGCCAGACTTCCATGTTTCAAATGACACATCTTTCCATATTATCAATTACAGTACTCTAAATTTACTTTAATAAAAAAAATTGAGGGATCCACTGATAACGTGGTGAAATAAAGGAATAACTCAGTAATTTTGCATCTTTTACCAGATGCAGAAGATAATGGCCGTTAACTTCCTCTGCGATCCTGAGCTTAAGTTGTTGGACCGCCACACATATGCAGCACGACAACCCGGAAGTGCGGACACATGGGCATGTGCGCTGGAAGAGTGTGGCGTTCAAACTCCTGGCCCACTTTTGTTTGGCAGATTGGGTGAAGCACTGTGCTGAAGCGGCTGAATGTAAATGAAAGGGACAACGCTAACTTGGCCAACTTGCCCCACTGTTCGGTCAGTTTTTGCACCTTTTTATTTGCACTTTTATTTCTCAGTCCAGGATCATCGAGCAGTGGCAGGAGGCATCGGGAACTATTTGTTTGGCAGGTTAATGCTTCATATTATTTGTGTTTAGTGTTTATAAATATGTTAAAATGCAAATAAAGTGAAAGGAAGATATATTTTTATTTCTTTAAAAATTTGGTTTGTCATCAGGCTGTTAATTCCATTAAAAAGGTATTTTACTATAGAAAGTGAGTTTGGAGTCACAGAAAGTGAAAGAAAGATATTTTTTAAAACTTTGGTTGTCACAAGAATGTTATTCCATTGAAGGAGCTATAATGTATCGAATGCGGTGATCACTCGCTAATAAGTATGATTCTCCACCGCAGATATCCTGTGTTACGGTTTCTGTGGGTCCTTGCGTAGCTGGTGAGTCCATCCCTAGAGCCCCATCTTCAATCACTCACTTGGCAGGAGTTTCCAAAAGGTGAGATTGGACAAAAGCTGAACAAAAAGAGCGCACAGCTCGAAGAGGGATCTGCGCAGGTGCAAGTCACACATTACGAAACAGCTCACAGTAAAGGAAAAGCAATTTGCGCATGCGCAATCCATTCCTATGCTTTACATCACGAACGTCATGACCACCTAAAGGGGAAATGTCCGAAAATTTTAAAAAAGACTTTTAAAGCTACAAAACACAATTCTTTCACCTCGAAAGACAGAACAATGCCTGAACTTCTACCAGCAGTTGAAAATAACCTCCGCAGCACCCTGGAGCAAGCAGTTTGCAGCTCCCGAAGTGAAGAGCACAATGACAAATCCAAAACCAAAGAAGATGATTTGTTCATTGAACATGAAGAGCACAATGACAAATCCGAAACAAAAGAAGATGCTTTGTTTATCGAAGAATACTACTCATACATAGCTCAGTTATTCGGATATGATGATCAGAAAAGCATCAGCGCCGCGGTTGAAAAGCTCAACACGACTCTACTCATGGTAGATGAATCCAATACCATGATGCAATGGCACATCGTCGATACATTGGATGACAGCAACCTGTCAAATACCCAAGAAAAAAACGATGCCACACAGCGAGTACTGAACGACTCCGTTGGGAGAGCACAGATCGACTTCACAGAGAGACCACTGCACGACTCCACACAGAGAGCGATGAAAGACTCCACAGGGAGAGCCATACAAGCCTCCACAGAGAGCTCATTGACAGACTCCACAATGGAAGCAACTCAAGACTCGATAGCGAAGTCCATGCATGAACAAGACCACAAAGGTCAATCAACCTCATCTGAGCAACCAGCAGCAGACTATGAAAGTCTACCAAGCTCACGTGAACAACAAAAAGACTATGAAAGTCTACCCAGCTAATTTGAGCCACCAGAAGAAGACTATAAAAGTCTACCCAAGTCATTTAACCAACAAGAAGACACTGAATGTGAGACAAGTATCTTAAAGCAATAGTATGAATCCAGATCTCTGCTATGAATACATTAACACTAACATGTTTACTTCGGCCTTCAGGAGCTGTGGATAGGAGCAGGGCATCTGATCATCTAAAATGACAGTTCAGTGCAGTTGAACTAAATTACATAGGGACTTGAAGTATGACAGGTTTAACGAATTTATAATGAGAAAAGTCACTGCAACGTATATAACAAAACAGTTTTGTAAACTAGTCAAGCTATTACACCTCACACAATAAATGAGATTTTCAGTTGCAATTTCTCTGGAGTGCATTTTCAAGGCCATTCAGCTATCATCATAATTTTCAAAAGAAATTGCAGCTGAGAGATTTGAAAGCACACACTAAAAAATAAATTTCTCATTCATTAACGTATAAATATTTGAAAGACAAATCTCAGCAGACCGTTTAAAAATGTAGGTCCAGAAATTCAATCACGATGAGGAAGAGTAAAATGGCCACTTTGGGATCCAATATTGTGGGTGCCAGGTGCAACTGCCCCATACCAGAGGCTTATCAGCTTCCAAAAGGTGCACTTATAGAGTATTAAAAAGCATCATTGCTAAATAACAGCAGCAACAACTTGAATTGACATTGCACGTTTAATGTAGTGAAATGTCCCCAGGCGCCAGACAAGAGCATAATTAAACAGAACCTCAACACTGAGCTACATAGTGAGATTTTAGGGAATATGATGTTTTGGTAAGTGTGCTAGATTTTGAAGAGCGTCTTAAAGCAACAAAAGTAGGCACAAACAGATTTGGGGAGGAAATTTCAGATCTTAGGGCCCAGGCAGAATAAGACATGAACATCAATGGTGGAAAAATTAAAATTGGGGACGTTCAAGAGGCCAGGAATATATTCAAAAACAAGGGTGAGAATTTTAAAATCAAGGCGTTTCTGAATGCCCATGTAAGCCAGAAAGAACAATGGGTGTCAACAAGGGGTGATGGATGAACAGGACTTGATGAAAATTAGGGCTGCATTGGATTTACAGAGAGTAAAATATAGGACTGAGTTCATAGACTTTCATAGAATTTACAGAGTAGAAGGAGGCCATTCGGCCCATCGAGTCTGCACCGGCTCTTGGAAAGAGCACCCTACCCAAGGTCAACACCGCCACCCTATCCCCATAACCCAGTAACCCCACCCAACACTAAGGGCAATTTCGGACAGTAAGGGCAATTTATCATGGCCAATCCACCTAACCCGCACATCTTTGGACTGTGGGAGGAAACCGGAGCACCCGGAGGAAACCCACGCACACACGGGGAGGATGTGCAGACTCCGCACAGACAGTGACCCAAGTCAGAATCGAACCTGGGACCCTGGAGCTGTGAAGCAATTGTGCTATCCACAAGGCTACCGTGCTGCCCCAAATGAGTTGAACTAGCAATGTCTTGAGCTAGCAAAAGCACAGCTACTACCTTCCGCAAGAGATGAGCTGAGGTAAAGGTGGAGCCATGCAATGTTAAGGAGGTAAAAATAAGGCAGACTTAGTAATGGGCAGGCTAATGATCAAAATCTCATCTCAGCATCAAATTTATCTTCAAGGTTTCTGTTTGGTTAAATGTCAGAAATGTGCCAGGGAGCAGATGGAGTGGGTGACGATCGAAAATTGTGCCAGGAATCAAAGACAATAGTTTTGGTCTTCCCAATATTTAATTGGAGGATATTTATGCTTATCCAGTAGTTTCTGTTTCTCCAGTACTGGTTAAGGGAGGCAGTTTTGAGGGTGAACTGGATATTGTAAGCACACATGTGGAAACTGACCTGTTTTCGGAATATGTGGCCAAGGTGCTGCATGCAGCTCAGAAATAGAAAGGGACCAAGAATAGATCCTTGGGGGACACAGTGAGGTAATAGTAGTAACTTGGAAAAGAGAAGCCAATGCAGGTAATTCTTTACCTGCATTAATATAGGTAAGAAAACTTAAATGTAGGGTCATAATGTCAGACGTGGCTCAGTTGGTAGCATTCTCAAAGGCTCTGCATTCAAATCCAAGGCTCTGTGTTCAAGTCCTGTTCCTGAACTTGTTTTGAAAAGTCAAGCTTATGCTCAGTGCAACACTGGGATATTTCTGCGCTATCGGATGTGCCGTATGTCAGTTGCGCCGTTAAACCTGTCTACCCAAAGTTCCTGTTAAATCTCCTGTCTACCCTCGCAGCTGGACACAAAAGATTCCACAGCACTATTTCGAAGAGGAGAGCCATTATTCCTGATGCCCTGACCGATATTTATCAACATCAGAAAGACAAATTGTCTGGACATTATCAAATTCCTTTTCGTGGGAGCTTGTAGTTAGCTAATTGACTGCAGCATTTCCCACAATGCAACAGTAACTGGGCTTTAAAAGTACTTCATTGGCTGTAAAGTGCTTTTGGATATTTGGTCATGAAAGGCATCCTGGGCGGGATTCTCCGAAATGGAGGCAGAGTATTTGCGCCGTCGTGAACGCCGTCGAGGTTCACGATGACGCGAAACGGCCCCTATCCCGACCGATTCAGGGCCCGATAATGGGCTAGGAGCGGCGCCGCGTCATTTACGCGCACCAGGCCTTGGCGCCGCATAAAGGCGGCGCCGCATACATGACGCGGCTGGCACCGCATAACTGGCGTCACCCGCGCATGCGTGGTTGCCCTCCTCTCCGCGTCCGCCCCGCAAGAAGACTGCGGAAGAAAGGAGGTCCCCCTTCAGAGAGGCTGGCCCGACGATCGGTGGGCATTGATCGCGGTCCAGACCCCATTTGAGGCCCCCCCGGTGCAGGATCCCCCCTCGCCCCCCCCTGCAGGTCGCCCCCCAGCGTTCCCGCGCTGTTCCCGCCGGCAGCGATCAGGTGTGAACGGCGCCGGGGGGGAACCCGCCGCTTTGGGCAGGCCGCTCGGCCCATCCGGGCCGGAGAATTGCGGGGGTACTGGTGAATCGCCATTTTGGCTGTCTCGGGCGATTCACTGTACCGCGCACGCAAAACGCGAATGTGCCGATCTGGCCGCTTCCGTGAATCGAGGGAGGGCTTCGGACCGGTGTCGTGGGAAATTTGGCGACCCAGGCGATTCTCCCAACCGGCGCGGGAGCAGAGAATCGCGCCCTCTATAAATTCAAGTTTTTTTCCCCTGCTATCTTTGTTTTCAGACCATTCTGGGAATCTGTCTGCCTGTCCCCTTCGCCATCACATCATCAAATCATCCAGCAAGTTATGGAAGGTAAATTGACAAAGTTCCTGCAAGTGTGCTGTTGAAAGAACTCATCCATTTCATACAAATGTGCTGCTGCTTTGTCCTCTCTGATCCTTTGGGGCTATTTTCTCCATTGTAATTATGATCACTGGAAATCTATTTCCAGGACAGCATGTGAACATGTGAACTATATTGAAACTATACTTGTCATAGTGGAATGCTGCGCATGTGTGAAAGAGATGAGGGGCGGGATTCGCCGACCCCCCATCGGGTCGGACAATTGCCGGGGGGTGGCGTAAATCCCACCCTGGCGCTCCGACACCGCCTGCGATATGGCAGCCAAAGATTCGCGCCGACGGGAATCGCGGCGCGCGCCTCGCAGAATAGCGAGGGCCGGCGCGACGCAATGGGCCCCGGGGCTGCTCCAATTCTCTGGGCCGGATGGGCCGAAGTACCACCAGCGTAAATCAAATAACCCCAGCGCGCAGGTCGGGGTCGGTGTGGTGCGGCTGCCAGAGAAGTGACGGCATGGTTTGGGGGGGGAGGGGGTCACGGGTGCCGGGGGGGGTCACGGGTGCCGGCGGAGAGTGCCTGCTGATGACCATGGTGAGTGCCGGAGTGGGGGGTGAGTGCCGGGGGTGAGTGCCGGGGGGGGGGGGGGGTGAGTGCCGGGTGGGGGGGGTGGGGGGTGAGTGCTGGGGGTGGGGGGGTGAGTGCCGGGGGGGGGGTGAGAGCCGGGGGAGGGGGTTGGGGAGTGAGTGCCGGGGGTGGGGGGTGAGTGCCGGGGGGGGGGGTGAGTGCCGGGGGGGTGGTGACTGCCGGTGGGGCGGGAGTGCTGGGGAGGGGGTGAGTGCCGGGGGTGGGGGGTGAGTGCCGGGGGGGGGGGGGAGTGCCCGGGGGGGGGGGGGGTGCCGGGGGAGGGGATTGGGGGGTGAGTGCCGGGGGTGGGGGGTAAGTGCCGGGGGGGGTGGTGGTGAGTGCCGGGGGTTGGGGGGGGTGAGTGCCGGAGGGGGGGGGTGGGGAGTGCTGGGGGGTGAGTGCCGGGGGTGGGGGGTGAGTGCCGGGGGGAGGGGGAGTGCCGGGGGGGGGGTGGGGGGTGAGTGCCGGGGGGGGGTGAGTGCCGGGGGGGGTGGGGGTGAGTGCCGGGGGTTGGGGGTGGTGAGTGCCGGAGGGGGGGGTGGTGGGGAGTGCTGGGGGGTTGGGGGTGAGTGCCGGGGGGGGAGGGGTGAGTGCCGGGGGGAGTGTGGGGGGTGAGTGCCGGGGGGGGTTGGGGGTGAGTGCAGGGGCGGGGGGGTGAGTGCCGGGAGTGGGGGGTGAGTGCCGGGGAGGGGGGCAGGGGGTGAGAGTCGGAGGGGGGGGGGGGGGGAGTGCCGGGGGGGTGGGGGGTGGTGGTGAGTGCCGGGGAGGTGGGTGAGTGCCGGGGTGGGGTGGGGTGTGGGGGGGTGAGTGCCGGGGTGGGAGGGTGAGTGCTGTGGGTGGCTGGGGAGAGTGAGTGCTGGGGGGAAGGGGCAGGGTATTGTGAGTGCCGGGGAGTGTGAGTGCCAGGGATGGGGGGGGGAGGGGGGGGGGCGGCTGGGTAGTGTGAGTGCCAGGGAAGGGGGAGCTGGGGAGGGTGAGTGCCGGGCAGTGTGAGTGCTGGGGGGAAGGGGCTAGGGAGAGTGAGTGCCGGGAAGTGTGAGTGCTGGGGGGGAGTGGCTGGGGACGGTGAGTGCCGGGGAGTGTGAGTGCCGGGGGGGAGGGCCTGGGGAGGGTGAGTGCCGGGGAGTGTGAGTGTCGGGGGGGAGGGCCTGGGGAGGGTGAGTGCCAGGGAGTGTGAGTGCCGGGGGGGAGGGCCTGGGGAGGGTGAGTGCCGGGGAGTGTGAGTGCCGGGGGGGAGTGTGAGTGCCGGGGAGTGTGAGTGCTGGGGGAGTGGGCCTGGGGAGGTGAGTGCCGGGGAGTGTGAGTGCCGGGGGGGAGGGCCTGGGGAGGGTGAGTGCCGGGGGGGAGGGCCTGGGGAGGGTGAGTGCCGGGGTAGGGGGGGTTGCCTGGCCAGGTGCCAGGTAGCAACAGTCACGACCATGCAGCCCATGGCATCTGGCCTCTGAGGGGATTATGTACAATGATGATATGTTGTCTATCCCGCACCCCCCACCTTTGGTCATCACCCAGCGATGTTGGCCGCCGTGGTGGGAGCCGCCCTTCTACGTGTTGCCCTGTGGGACGTGGAGCAGAGGCATGCCAGGGAGGCAGTGGAGGCTGCCGCAAAGGAGCGTGCCGCAGAGAGGCAGGTGCCTGCCGCCCAGGCTGGAGGGCCACCCGCCCGACAGGATGAGGAGGAGGAGGATGTGGTGGTGCCGCGGTGACAGAGAAGTCCGATGAGGCCCCGTGTGTACCGGCGCCGCACGTCGTACCAGGACCTCACGGACCGGGCATGCAGGAGGCGACTCACAATAAGCCGGGAAACCGTTGCCCATATCTGCCACCTGATGGCACACCTGGCACCGTGTGGCACTGGGGGAGGTCATCTTTTCCCGGTGGCCGTCAAGGTTATGGTGGCCCTGAACTTCTACGCGACAGGGTCATTCCAGTCGTCGTGTGGGGACCTGTCCGGTATGTCGCAGGAATCGGTGCACCTGCGATGCCCTGTATGCTATCGCAGACCGCTACATCCAGTTCCCTGTGGACCGGGCCAGCCAGGATGCCCGGGCAGCGGGCTTCGCTGCCGTTGGCAGGATGCCCATGGTTCAGGGGGCGATCGATGGGATGCATGTTGCCGTGCGGCCACCAGCTGATGAACGTGCAAGTCGTCTATGACCACAGCATGAGGATCCTGCACGTCTGTGCCCGGTCCCCGGGCCGTGTACATGACTTGTTCGTATTGGCGCAATCTTTCATCCTCACCATGTTTGAGGGACGCCCCTCCCAGCTGAGGGGCTGGTTACTGGGCGACAGGGGTTACCCATTGCGGTCGTGGCTGCTGACACCTATACGGAGGCCACAGACTGACACGGCGAACCGCTACAACGATGCCCATGCAGCGACCAGGGGTGTGATAGAGACGTGCTTTGGGCTGCTGAAGATGCGCTTCAGGTGCCTGGGCCGCTCTGGAGGGACCCTCCAGTACTCTTCGGATAGCATCGTTGTGGTCTGCTGCGTCCTGCACAACGTAGCCCAGCAGAGGGGCGATGTGCTGGAGGCAGAGGAGAGGGAGGGGGAGGAGCAACATGATGAAGGGCAGGCCTCCACAGATGAGGAGGATGGGGGCAATGTACAGGACAGCTGGACATGGACGGCAGGCTGCCCACTGTTACCGGCTGGGCCAGCGAGCACGGGATGGGTTGATAGCCGCCTGGTTCACAGACTAGGGGGTGTGGGAATCACCGGGTATGGGTACAGACAGCACAGTACGGCACCAGCCTACCACCCTCACCCCACCCACCACCAACAACCCTCACCCCACCCATCCACCACCAACCACTCTCACCCCACCCACCCACCACCAACCACCCTCAGATCACCCGTATGCACACCACCCCTCCATTGCACATCCACCTGCGGCACACTGGGCAGGGCTCAAACGGTCGCCAGTGGAAGCGAGTCTATTGCAGGCCATGGAGGATGATGACAACCCTCTCTGCGATGCGCTCCGGGCTCTACATCGTAAGACAATGTCTGACTCATGGCCACAGTACCACCCTCCATTTGGACCGTCCCTGCATGCGGCCTTGACACTGAAGCGCCAGGTCCCATCGTTTGCCCGAGGGATGGCGAGGGCGACCGGTTGGAGGGGACACACTCACCTGAGGTTGACATCCTATCACCCCTCACACACTGGCATTCATCTCACACCACACCCCCGCACGCATCGGACAGAGCACAGAGGAGCTTCAGTAGGTGTGAAAGTTATTTTAATGACAAACAGTTCATACACGTGCCCCAGCCCCTGTAACTAATCTGTGCCCTGCACCCATGCTAACTTACTCAGTCTCTAATTTTCTGGCCTTACGGGCCCTGTGACTACGTTTGGTGGTTCCCCAGACGTTACAGCAGAGCTGGAGGTGGACTCCTGTGATTCCTGCCCTGTGACCAGGGTCCCCTTTGGCGGCCGTTTCCTGGGGCGGCCCGACCTGGATGGGCCAGGCCGCGGCTTGGGTGACTGGGATGGCGAGCTGCCAGCCTGTCCTGCCCATTGCCCACCAGATGCACCCGGGACGGAAGGGGGGGAGTCCGAGGTGTCGCGGTGTACTGCTCCCCATGTCTGACACCGTCGCACCCATTGCCTCCACCGCGGACGCCACCCGCGCGGTGTCGGCCTGGGTGGCACACATGACCGGCACCACTCCCTGCTCCTGGACGCGGATGGATTCCTCCACCTGCGTCTGCAGCTTCCGCAAGCCGGCCGTCACCACTTTGATCGTCCCTGGATCCGTGACTGCATCGGGTCTATGGGTGGGTGTGGGAACTCCAGAAACCCTGGACCCGTCTGGGCGGCAGATGGTTGCTTGCGCCGGATACCCTCCGACCGCCCGGCCCCTCGGCTGGTCCTACTTCCACCTGCTGTACCGGGAAGGCTGTGTTGTGCGCACCAGTTAGTGTACCAGGGGCCTCATCGCTAAAGTGCCCAACCGAGGTGAGTGTCTCTGCAATGGTGGACGGTGTAGGAGATAGCAGTGGCGTAATGTCGAGTTCCGCATTCGACCCGAAGTCCGGGGTCCCTTGGAGAGGTATTTCCTGTCGGTCCGTTCCCTGTGTGTGTGTGTGTGTCCTGGGGAGTTGTGTCCTGTGTGTGGGTGTCCTGTGTGTGGGTGTCCTGTGTGTCAGTGTCCTGTGCGTCAGTGTCCTGTGCGTCCGTGTCCTGCGTGTAAGTATCCTGCGTGTAAGTGTCCTACGTGTCAGTGTCCTGGGTGGGTGTGTCCTGGGTGGCTGAGTCCTGGCTGGGTGTGTCCGGTATGTGGGTTTCCTGCGTGCTTGTGTCGTGTGTGTCAGTGTCCCGGGTTGACTGGGGCCTGTTGCTGTGGCTGCCCTCCTCGTCACTTGGTGTGGCCCACCGCCGTCGCCGCACTGGCACTAGATGGGGGCAGCGTACGCCTGATGCTCCTGGTCTATCCCTGTCTCGCGTGCACCCTGGCACTGGGTGGGGGCGTCCTATGCCTGACACTCTGGGTCTATCCCTGGCTCGCAGGCACCCTGGCACTGGGTGGGAGCGTCATATGCCTGACGGGCCGGGTCTATCCCTGTCTCGTGGGCGCCCTGGCAGGTCCCGGGGGTGGTCAGCATCCGCAGGGACGGGCGGGTCGACGTTTGGTCCTGCAATACACAATACAGCATGCATGGTTAGACACGCAGATGAGGATGGGGGAAGGGGGGATTGGGGAAGGGGGATGGAGGATGGGGGAAGGGGGGATGGGGAAGGTGGATGGGGAGATGGGGGCTAGGGGAAGGGGGGATGGGGAGGGGGGAATGGGGGATGGGGGAGTGGGGAATGGGGGATGGGGAAGGGGGGTGAGGATGGGGAAGGGGTTTGGGGGATGGGGTTGGGGAAGGGGATGGGGAGGGGGAATGGGGGATGGGGTGAAGGGGGCAAGGGGAAGGGGGATGGAAGGATGGGGAAAGGACGGATGGGGAAGGGGATGGGGAAGAGGAGATGGGGGAAGGGGGTGGGGGATGGGGAAGGGGGATGGGGAGGGGGAATGGGGGGGAAGGGGGAAAGGGGGGAAGGAGCGAATGGGGAAGGAGTGGTGGGGATGGGGAGGAGGGACGGGGAAGGGGGGATGGGTGAAGAGGGGATGGGGAAGGGGAGATGGGGGAAAGGGGGATGGGGGAATGGGGAAGGGACAAAGGGGGAAGGAGGGATGGGGATGGGGGAAGGGGGAAAGGGGGATGGGGATGGGGAAGGGGGATGGGGAAGGGAAAAGGGGGGAATGGGGGAAGGGAGGATGGGGAAGGGGGATGGGGAAGGTGGGATGGGGAAGGGGAAGGGGGGATTGGGGAAAGGGGGATGGGGGAATGGAGGATGGGGGATGGTGTAGAAGCCAGGTATTTCTAATACACCAACTATCACAATGATTCAAACTAACCCAACTGAGGAATTTAAGATGAAATACTATTGTTGAAAAGTTACTGATCAATCAACCATTTGCTTGTATTATTAACATATTCTATAATTTATTAATACTGAATCAGTAGTATCAAATCTGATTAATTTATTAATTGTTATTCTTTAAGAATTATAATAATTATTTTGAAATGCCTGTTGCAATGCTAAGTGTCCATTCTATTGTTTAAAACTACAATGACAATATGAATGAGTTATTCTTTGCACTTTTACCTATCCTATCGCATTAATGATGTATTTTATCTTATTCTGTTATGTCTCACTTAATCTTTCGATTCACCAAAAGCCGAACTGTAGAAGCCAGGTATTTCTAATACACCTAATATAGGTAAAAGATAGCTGTTTACGTGTAAATATTAAGCCCCAGTTTTAAATTAAGGATTAAAAACACATATTCTGCAAATTCATTTCATCATTTTCTCCAACACAACTTTTAGGTACATAGTTTTAAAGTAACACAGAAGACTGATAAGACAAACACTTTTAACTACATTTCTTCAAGGACAAGGGCCGATTCCATGGCAACGAGGTGGCAGGAGTAAAGGCTCTATTGTTCTGATTTCGGGCCACTCGTGATAATAGCCTGAACCACATTCCATAACTTATAAGGCTGAAACATTTTAGATTATTGCTCGATTCTTAAAATTGACAGTTTATAAAATATATTTGATTCCAACTTTCTCAAAACATAACAATTTCATAGAAGCAGCATGGTTTACTTTGCTAGATTGAAACAGACTTTGATTTACATTTTGTAAGTAATTTGCAATAGCCAAGCCAGCATACAATCAGTTTTTTGCTGGTGAAGATAAAGCACAATATCGCATTCTTTAACATACACAAGTATGCAGATACGCAACAAATAGAAGTAATGTTACATATTGAAGATGGACAGTTTGCCGTCAAATCAATTGTGTTTGAGTGTAACAAAGACCAATTAGGATTATATTGGGGTGTGATTAGATGACTTAAGACAGATATGAAACAGTATAACTGAAGAGTTTTGTTCCGCCAATTTTAGGGTAGGTTTTAGGTAGGTTTTTGTGGGTAGATTGGTCGTTTTTGTTTTGTTGGTTTGAAGTTGAAGATTAGCTCTCTCTCTCTCTTTTTCAATTCACTGTCTCCCTGTATCATATTTCATTTTCAGACTTTGATTTTAAAAGTTATTGTCGAGCTGTTTGCCTAAGCAAGAAGATAATGTCTGTGATTCTTTGAAAACTTCAAATTGTCTACGAATTACCTTTTAAATGACTTTCAAATTGTAATCAATAGAAGACAAATAAAACAATTCTTATTGGCACCTGAGAAGTTTTAATTTAAATTTCTACTGAGTTCCAGGATTCGCAAAGTGCTGCTGGTAACTGAATGGTAGAAATCCTTCAACTGGGGAAGGGGGGACGGGGGAAGGTGGGATGGGGAAGGGGGGAAAGAGGGGATGGGGGGAGGGGACATGTGATGATGGGGAAGGGGAGATGGGGAAGGGGGATGGGGGAAGGGGGATGGGGGAAGGGGGGATGGGGTGATGGGAAAAGGGGATGGGGAAGGGGGAAAGGAGGGAAGGGTGGTTGGGGATGGGAGGATCGGAGGATGGGGAAGGGAAAAGGGGGGAATGGGGGAAGGGAGGATGGGGGAAGGGGGGATGGGGGATGGGGATGGGGGGATGGGGGGATGGAGGAAGGGGGATGGGGAAGGTGGGATGGGGAAGGGCAAGGGGAGATGGGGAAAGGGAGGATGGGGAGAAGGAAGGTGGGATGGGGATGGGATGGGGGAAGGGGAGATGGGGAAGGGGGGATGGGGAAGGGAGGATGGGGGATAAGGAAGGGGGAAGGGGGGATGGGGAACGTGGAATGGGGATGGGGATGGGGATGGGGAAGGGGGAGGGGAGAAGGGAGGATGGGGATGGGGAAGGGCGGATGGGGAAGGGGGTGTGGGGAAGGGGGATGGAGAAGGGGGGATGGTGGGATGGGGAAGGGGAGAAGGGGGTGTTGTGTTGGGCGCTCTGGATCCATGGAACATATACAGGCCACCAACACTTAAAATAGTGCAATACTATTTTATTAAATCAGAAATTGTTTAACATACTTTCACGGTGGGTTAACACGGTATTAGATTGAACTAAAGACCTTTGCCTTGTCCTAACCAGTCGATGCACTCAGCACATGGTGAATGTCTGTGCTGCAGCTGTGAGCTCTGTCCTCCTAGCTAGGTGCAGCTCGAATGAGTGGGAACTCTGATGTCCCTGTCTTTACAGTGCGTGTGCTCTAACTGGTGATTGGCTGCAGTGTTGTGTGTGTTGATTGGTCCCACTGTGTGTCCATCAGTGTGTGTGTCAGCACCATGATATACTGGTGTATATTATGACATCCCCCCTTTAATAAAATAATGTAAATGTGCGGTAATAAATAGTGTATGGTGAGAATGTTCCTAACTACGTGTGGGGTGCGAGAGACATATTTACAGGACTATGTACATGAGATCTAAGATATTTACATGTAAAGGTCCCTGGTGCAGAGAAACAGTATGCAACACGGATAACGAGATGAACACTATATACAAACCAGGTAAACGATCAAACAAAGCAACAAAACAATTCAGAAAGTCTATAAGTCCGCAAAGTTCATAAATTAAGTCTCTGAGGTGGGTGACGAATTCTGGTTGACCGCCTCAAGGGTGGGTCGGGAGCTGCCGGTTCAGGAGCGGGCTGGACTGCGTCAGAGTCAGGGGGATGCAGAGTGACAGGCATCTCTGCATAGTCCATGGCAGGGTCGGCAGGAGGGCGAGGCAACAGTGGAGGATCACGTATCGAGCGTGGAACGATACGAAGGGCGCGTCGATTGCGGCGCAAAATGGAGCCATCCGGTAGACGAACCAGGAACGAGCGGGGGGCCACCTGCCGAAGGCCAACAGCGGTTGCAGACCAGCACCATCCGGAAGATGGATGCGGACGTTGTCATCTGGAGCCAGAGCAGGGAGATCAGCTGCACGGTAGTCATGAGCCGCCTGGTGCTGTGCACGAGACAGCTGCATCCGGCGAAGGAACAGAACGTGGTCGAGGTCTGGGACATGAATGGACGGCACCGTCGTCCTCACGGTACGACCCATGAGCAACTGGGCTGGCGACAGGCCAGTGGACAGTGGGGCGGAGCGATAGGCCAGCAAGGCGAGGTAGAAATCGGACCCAGCATCAGCAGCGTTGCAGAGGAGCCGTTTGACTATGTGTACCCCCTTCTCCCCTTTGCCATTGGATTGGGGGTACAGAGGACTGGATGTCACATGAGCAAAATTGTACCGCCTGGCAAAGTTGGAACATTCCTGGCTGGCGAAGCAGGGGCCATTGTCTGACATAACCATGAGCGGGATGCCGTGTCGAGCAAAGGTTTCCATGCCAAGGTGGCCCTCATGTAGCTGTTCCAGGACGAGCTGGCGCATGCTATGCGAGTGACAATGCGGTCCAGTTTTAGAAGAACCCCGTCTACTACCGCCAGATCATCTCTGACATTATAGAACTGAGGACATTGGCCCTTGAGCCACCCGTCTGTTAGGTGGCACATGACATGCTGTAGCAAAGGGTCAGCCTCCGTCTCGCGGTGAATTTGGACGAGGCATTCATCCGTGGCAGGTAGATTGGAGACCGCGAATGCCACATGGGTGTCAACCTGGCAGACAAATCTTGCTGGGTCACATGGAGTGTTGACTGCCCTGGAGAGAGCGTCAGCAATGATGAGGTCTTTGCCTGGGGTGTATACCAGCTGGAAGTCATAACGCTGGAGCTTGAGAAGAATACGCGTCATGTCATTCAAGTCTTTCTGTATTATATTGACCAGCGGGCGATAGTCGGTCTTGACGGTGCATTGAGGAAGTCCGTATACATAATCGTGAAACTTCACCACACCGGTCAGAAGGCACAGGCACTCCTTTTCTATCTGCGTGTAGCGCTGTTCCGTGGGGGTCATGGCGCGTGACGCATATGCAACGGGGGCCCATGATGAGGCCTCATCGCCTTGAAGGAGCACTGCCCCAATGCCGGATTGGCTGGCATCGGTCGAAATTTTGGCCTCCTTTGCTGGATCAAAGAAAGCTAAGACCGGGGCCATGTTGAGTTTTGTTTTGAGTTCTCTCCATTTGCGCTCAAGGGCAGGGAGTCATTGGAAGTCTGTCGTCTTCCTGACCAGGTTCCTGAAAGCCGTAGTATGAGAGGCGAGGTTAGGGATAAACTTGACCATGCCCAGAAATCGGAGGACCGCCTTCTTGACCTTGGCGTTTTCATAGCTGTGATAGCAGCCACCTTGTCCGCATCCGACTGCAGACCCAACTGGGAGATGTGGTCCCCGAGGAACTTGAGTTCCGTCTGACCAAACGAGCAGTCGGCCCTGTTGAGGCGGTGGCCATGCTCACGTTCGAATACGCGCTGGAGGCGACTGACATGCTCCTGCGGGGTGGTGGACCAAATGATTATGTCGTCAACATAGACGCAAACACCTTCAATGCCTTCCATCATTTGTTCCATAATCCGATGGAACACTTCTGAAGCAGATATGATCCCAAACGGCACCCTGTTGTAACAATATCTGCCAAAGGGGGTATTAAATATGCACAGTTTCCTGCTGGATTTGTCGAGCTGGATTTGCCAGAATCCTTTTGAGGCGTCGAGTTTGGTGAAGAGCTTGGCGCGAGCCATCTCGCATGTGAGCTCTTCGCGCTTGGGAATTGGATAATGCTCCCTCATGATATTGCGATTTAGAACCTTGGGATCAATGCTGATTCTCAATTCGCTGGAAGGCTTTTTACACATACCATGGAACTGACCCAGTCGGTTGGTTCCGTGACTCTGGAAATCACTCCTTGGTCCTGGAGGTCCTGCAGCTGCTGCTTGAGGCAGTCCTTAAGAGGCGCTGGGACCCTGCGAGGTGCGTGCACCACAGGTGTGGCATTCTGTTTCAATAAGATCTTGTAGGTGTATGGGAGCGTGCCCATGCCCTCGAAGACGTTGTGGTGCTGGTTGATGATGTCGTCATGTTGCGCCCTGAAGTCAGTGTCCTGAAAGGCAGACGTGTCATCAGGAGAGAGCCTGCGCGCCAAGCAGGGAGGCTTTCGAGGACCCCATAATTTCAAAAGGAAGGATGGCTTTGCGTGACCTGTGCGTCACTTCAAGTTGGCATGAGCCGCTGGCATCAATGGCATTGCCATTGTAATCTAATAGCTGGCAGGTTGATGGAAGGATGGCTGGTTTGACACGAAGGCTTTGGAGGTCAGACCGCGCAATGGGATTGGCGGAGGCACCAGTGTCCAGGCGGAATCGTATTTGGGACCGGTTGACCGTCAGGGTGGCACACCACTCATCGTCTGGATCGATGCTGTATACCGACAGCGACTGGTGTCTTTGCTTCGGGGACACCCTGTTTTTTGTCACGATACCGACTCGAAAAGGCGCCTTCGGGTCCTCGGTGTAACTGCTGTGTGGGAGGTCCGCATCGGACTCGGTGACCGTGAGTTGAATGGCCCGGACATTCCAGCGAGGCTGGCTGAAGCGATATGAGTTGACAGGCTGAGCTGCTCGGCACAAGGCAGCATAGTGGCCAGGTTTGCCACAGCTCAGGCATTGTCGAGATTTGGCAGGGCATTGCCGTTTTAAATGGGCAGAGCCACAGGTGCCGCACGTCGTAGCGTCAGCACGGTCGCTGCGCCACCGCACGGGCGTGGTGTGGTCATACGTGGTGCGCGCCTGCGCATTACGTTCGCCGACGTCGCCGTCCCCTCGTTTGGTGCGCACAAGCGCGGGAGTCCGCGAAAAGCGCACGCCCTCATCCAGGCTGAGGCCCTGGAGTTGATTGATTGCTTGGACCCGTTCCGCCTCGTGGGGACCTTGCCGCGTCGTTTCAGCCGCTTCGATGTGGGAATACCGACTCATGGCGTTTTCGTGCAGGACGCAGGTCTTGATGGCGGTCGCGAGTGTGAGCTGCTTTACTATGAGGAGCTGCTGTCTTTGGGGGTCCGACCGAACACCGAAAACGATCTGGTCGCGTATCATGGAGTCGGAGGTGGGCCCGTAGCTACAGGACTGCGCAAGGATGCGGAGGTGAGTGAGAAAGGACTGGAAAGGTTCATCCTTACCCTGGAAACGCTGTTGGAACACGTAGCGCTCAAAACTTTCATTCACCTCTATGCTGCAGTGAGTGTCAAACTTGAGGAGGACCGTCTTGAACTTTGTTTTATCTTCATCATCCGCAAAGTTGAGAGAATTGAAAATGTGGGTGGCATGGTCCCTGGCCGTGGATAGGAAGAGAGCGATCTTCCTGGTATCCGAGGCGTCCTCCCGGTCTGTGGCCTCAAGGAAGAGCTGGAAGCGCTGTTTGACTATCTTCCAGTTGGCCCCTAGGTTACCGGTGATGCGGAGTGGCGGCGACGGGCAGGTGTTGTCCAATCTGCAGGATGACGGTATGCTGGTGGAAGGCACTAAGAAGTGCTCATATCCTTCAACTCCTGGTATCATGTTGTGTTGGGCGCTCTGGATCCATGGAACACATACAGGCCACCAACACTTAAAATAGTGCAACACTATTTTATTAAGTCAGAAATTGTTTAACATACTTTCACGGTGGGTTAACACGATATTAAATTTAACTAAAGACCTATGCCTTGTCCTAACCAGTCGATGCACTCAGCACATGGTGAAGATCTGTGCTGCAGGCTGTGAGCTCTGTCCTACTAGGAAGCTGCAGCTCGAATGAGCGGGAACTCTGATGCCCCCTGTCTTTATAGTGCGTGTGGTCGAACTGGTGATTGGCTGCGGTGTTGATTGGTCCACGGTGTCAGCACCATGATATCCTGGAAGGAAGATTTCCTCTGCTCCCTACTGCTATCAGAAACACAACTGGAAGAAAATTTCCGATAGCTGGAATTTTATACAGCGGCCACCCACCCAGCCTACCTCCCCCCACAATATAAGTGGGCTGACAGGAAGGAAAGGCTCAACAGAGACTCCCTCCAACGTAAATATGGCAATGCCTGTCCCCTGCTCCCACCCATCTTGTGGTCACCAAATTAACTCTCCCACACTCTCGCAAATACTTTGCCAGGGCCTGGTGAAAAGTCCCTACTTACCTCAGTGACCAGTTTCCAGCGATGAACCTCATAGGGGCCTGGCTGCAATCCCTGCTCATGGTGTGTTGCTGGAACCAGGAATCTGCTAACCATCTGATTGACCTCTTGGCAGCTCCTGGAGATGGGGCTTCCTCCCAGATGGGGCCTGAAGCCAATTATGAGCCTAAAGGTCATTAAGTTAAATAAAGTCTTCGGATCATGCAGAGATGGTTCACCTCTAACCTTTCAGCTGGGTTCAGGGGGTGGGGAAGGGGTCACCGCCACATAAAATCCAAGCCCATTTTTCTATTTTCCAACAAAATTATAAAGCCTTTCTGAAAGAGAGTGTTTGCAATTTTACCAGAAGTGTCCATCATAACAAATCTTCTCACCATATTTATGATGTTGGTGACACATAGTTGATCACAGGAAATTTTTCTGATTTGCAGAATTTTTGTCCAGATGGTTCCAGTCCCGTGGCCATACAGGTTGATTTTCAGCCTGTAAATCCTTCCAAAGTGTCCATTGGCAGGTGGTAAGAGTGGGAGGGTTTCCTGGTCAGCCATACTGCAGAAAGCAATAGCAAACCATGGCAGTACTTTACCAAGCCTACTCACGGACCAATCCAATAGAAGCTAGCAGGCAGGTCCAGCAATAAGGAGGCAAATGGAATTTTGGCCTTTATTACAAAGGGGTTGGAGTTTAAAAATACAGAGGTTTTGTTGCAATTGTTCAGGGTGTTGATGAGGCCTCACCTGGATTACCGCGTGCAGTTTTGGTCCCTTTACCTAAAAAAGGATATAGTTACATTGGAGGCAGTCCAAAGGGTTTCACCAGGCTCATTCCAGGGATGAGAGGGTTGTCCTATTAAGAGAGACTAAATAGTCTGGGTCTGTATTCCTTAGCGTTTAGGAGACAGAGGGGTGATCTCATTAAAATATATAAGATCCTGTGGGGGCTTGACAGGGTAGTTGGTGTTGGGCGGCATGGTAGCACAGTGGTTAGCACTGTTGCTTCACAGCGCCAGCGACCCAGGTTCGATTCCGGACTTGCGATTCCCGGACTGTGTGGAGTCGGCACATTCTCCCCGTGTCTGTGTAGGTTTCCTCTTGGTGCTCCGGTTTCTCTCACAAGTCCCGAAAGACCTACTGTTAGGTGAATTGGACATTCTGAATTCTCCCTCAGTGTACCCGAACAGGCGCCGGAATGTGGCGACTAGAGGATGTTCACAGTAATTTCATTGCAGTGTTAATGTAAGCCTACTTGTGACAATAATAAAGATTATTATGGTTATTATTATTAGATGTTTTCACTAGCGGGAGAGTCTAGAACAAGGGGACAGAGTGTCATGTGAGAATACCTTTAAGAAATGGATGTTTAAGCAACGTACCTTTAAGAAATGGAGCTGATCATATTACTGAAGTGCTGTCAGAGGGTGGGGGGAGCTGAGCTCACTTCTGCTTTTTGAGTTTCAGTTTGAGAACGCAGCTGGGAGTGTCTGTGTGTTTTGCTGTGAGCTGCAGGAAGAAACACAGAGCTGGTCTGTTGATTTCTGCAATCCAATTGAATGTAACCTAATGTGCTCAAATTTTTGAAAGTTTGAAGTCTTTTGGATGTTTAAAGGCACAGTTTGAAGGATTATTTAGTGTTGTAGTCTTTTGGGGTTATCTGTGAAGTAATGGGTGTTAAGATATTCAATGTTTGTTTTAAAAGGTTAACTTGAGTTCATAGAATAAACATTGTTTTGTTTTTAAAACCACTTGTCCATTTCTGCTGTGTCACACTGGAGAGTACGCCATGTGCTTCCCACACCACAATCTATTAAAAGTTGTGGGTCGTTTGAACTCTATGAAACATTTTGGGGTTCTGTAAACCCGGACCCATAACACAGAGCTACAAGATAAAGAGACGGTCATTTAAAACTGACACGCGTCAAAATCTCTTCTTGGAGAGGGTGGTGAATCTTTGAAATTCTTTGATGCACGATCAGTTGCACAAAGACTAAAGTTGGGTACAACTGTGGCTTTATTACAGTCAGATGTGAGGCCGCCTGCTGCTGCTGGCGAAATGGCAGGGCACTGGAGGTCATGCATATTTATACCATTCTCCCTGGGCGGAGCCAGCCGGCAGGAGCTACCGGCGAACCTGTAGTGCAGGTCCTACCTTACATCTCCTATTATAGTGGATCACCACATTCACCCCCTGTTAAAAATGAGTCCAGCGGGGGTGACGTGAAACTATATACAATTAGTGCAATTATGTACAGTGATAGGGAAAGAAAAGTCCATGTTGACGGTCCGGAGTTGGTCCACTTGTGCGCTGGCACATGTACCTCGGGAGAGAAGTGTGTGTTCAGCACGACCCGGTTAGCCATTCTCGGCTATGTAGTCCAAAATGGCCTTCTCGGGCCTGACCCTGAGAGCATGCGCCCCCTCATGGAACTTCCCCTCCCCCACTGCCCCAAGGCCTTCTAACGCTGCCTGGGGTTCTTTTCCTACTACGCTCAGTGGGTCCCAAACTATGCGGACAAGGCCCGCCCACTCATTCAGTCCACCCAATTCCCCCTCGCAGCCGAGGCACAACATGCTTTTACCCGCATCAGAGCAGACATCGCCAAGGCCGAGAGGGCGTCTGGGGGCTCGTTGAGTTTACCGGGGCAATACAAGATCTCGTAATTATAGGTGGAGAACTCGATTCTCCACCGCAAGATTTTATCATTTTTGATCTTGCCCCGCTGTGTGTTATTGAACATGAAGGCTACCGACCATTGGTCCATAAGGAGAGTGAATCTCTTACCGGCCAGGTAATGCCTCCAATGCCGCACAGCTTCAACGATAGCTTTGGCCTCCTTTTCGACGGATGAGTGTCGAATTTCAGAAGCATGAAGGGTGCGGGAAAAGAATGCCACGGGTCTGCCTGCCTGGTTTAGAGTGGCGGCAAGGGCGACGTCTGAACCGTTGCTTTCTACTTGGAAAGGCAGTGACTCGTCCACTGCGCGCATCCCGGCCTTGGCGATGTCTGCTCTGATGCGGGCGAAAGCGTGTTGTGCCTCGGCCGCAAGGGGGAATTGGGTGGACTGAATGAGTGGGCGGGCCTTGTCCGCATAGTTTGGGACCCACTGAGCGTAGTGGGAAAAGAACCCCAGGCAGCGTTTGAGGGCCTTGGGGCAGTGTGGAAGGGGAAGTTCCATGAGGGGGCGCATGCACTCGGGGTCGGGCCCAAGAAGGCCATTTTGGACTACATAGCCGAGAATGGCTAACCGGGTCGTGCTGAACACACACTTCTCTTTGTTGTAGGTCAGGTTGAGAAGGGTGGCAGTGCGGAGGAATTTATCGAGGTTGGCATCGTGGTCCTGCTGGTCTTGGCCGCAGATGGTGACATTACCTAAGTACGCAAACTGTACTGGTCGACCATTCGGTCCATCTCTCTTTGGAAGACCGAGACCCCATTTGTGACACCAAAAGGGACCCTAAGGAAGTGGTAGAGGCGACCGTCCGCCTCGAAGGCAGTGTATGGCCGGTCCGACTTCCGGATGGGGAGCTGGTGGTAGGCGGATTTCAGGTCAATTGTTGAGAAGACCCGGTACTGCGCAATCTGATTGACCATATCAGATATGCGTGGGAGGAGGTATGTGTCGAGCTGCATGTACCGTTTGACGGTCTGGCTGTAGTCCACGACCATCCTATGTTTCTCCCCAGTTTTAACCACTACCAATTGGGCTCTCCAGGGGCTGTTGCTGGCCTCGATAATACCCTCCTTAAGCAGCCGCTGGACTTCGGACCTGATGAAGGTCTTGTCCTTGGTGCTGTACCGTCTGCTCCTAGTGGCAACGGGCTTGCAATCCGCAGTTAGGTTTGCAAAAAGGGAGGGGGGATCGACCTTGAGGGTCGCGAGGCCGCAAACGGTAAGGGGGGGGTAAGGGCCCGCCGAATTTGAGGGTGAGGCTCTGAAGGTTGCACTGGAAGTCCAGCACCAACAGGAGTGCAGTGCAGAGATTAGGAAGGACATAGAGGCGGAATTTACTAAATTCTACGCCCTGGACCGTGAGGGTGACTGTACAAAAGCCTCGGATCGGGACGGAGTGGGATCCGGAGGCTAGGGAGATCCTTTGATTGGCAGGGTGGACCGCGCGGGAGCAGCACCTTACTGTATCTGGGTGAACGAAGCTTTCGGTGCTCCCGGAGTCCAGCAGGCACGAAGCCGCGTGGCCCTTGATTTTAACCGTCGTCGACGCGGTGGCCAGGTTGTGCGGGCGAGATTGGTCCAGCGTCATTGAAGTGAGCTGCGGGTAGCCATCGGATGCTTCGGGTGGCGAGCGGGTGCGGTTCCGCTGTCGAGATGTTCGGAGACCCTGTGGGGAACAAGATGGCGGCGCCCATGGTGTGCACATTGCGGGGTCGGGACAAGATGGCGGCGGCCATTAGTCGCACCTGGACCCGGGAGGAGAAGATGACGGCTCCCGTTGTGCATCTGGTGTGGGGGGGGGCGATAGCGGGCTCGATGGCAGCGACTGGCACACAGCCGCGAAGTGGCCCTTTTTACTGCAGGCTTTACAAACTGCAGTGCGGGCCGGGCAGTGTTGGCGGGGGTGCTTCTGCTGACCGCAGAAGTAGCAAATGGGACCCCCGGGATGCGCGGATCGGCGTGCTGCGCAGGCGTATTGCGAAGGCAGGGCCCTGGCTGAGGATGTCGGCGGCGGGGATCAGGAGGGGTAGGAAGGGGTAGAAGGGTGGGCAGCGCGGCGGGAGAGGTACGTTTGTGCGTTACGGGATGCGACCGGCATGGAGAGCTCCAAGGTTTTCGTCTCTGCCAGGTCAAGCGTGGCCCCTTCCAGTAATCGTTCTCGGATGCGGTCCGATGCAATCCCCTTCACGAAGGCATCGCGCATGAGGAGATTTGCGTGTTCGGCAGCTGTGACGGCCTGACAGTCACAGTCCCGGACAAGTGGAATTAGGGCCCGCCAGAAGTCTTCGATGGACTCACCAGGTAGTTGCGAGCGGGTGGCAAGTACATGCCTGGCGAAGAGCGTGTTCGCCTTCTGTGTGTAGTGTTCTTTGAGGAGTTCCATCGCTTTTGTGTAAGTCGTGGCGTCTTGGATCAACGGGAATACGCTGGAGCTCAGTCTGGAGTACAGGATGTTTATCCTCTGAGCCTCCGTTGGCGCGGGGTCCGCTGCATTGATGTAAGCCTCGAAACATGCTAGCCAGTGAGTAAAGCCTTTCCTGGCGTCGGGCGAGTGAGGATCCAGCTGCAGGCGATCGGGCTTAATTCGGATATCCATGCTGTGGAAAATCTGACTGTAATAAATTGATGCACGATCAATTGCACAATGACTAAAGTTGGGTACAACTGTGGCTTTATTACAGTCAGATGCGAGGCCTCCTGCTGCAGCTGGCGAAATGGCAGGGCACTGGTGGTCATGCATATTTATACCGTTCTCCCTGGGCGGAGTCAGCCGGCAGGAGCTACCGGCGAACCTGTAGTGCAGGTCCTACCTTACATCTCCTATTACAGTGGATCACCACATTCTTTTCCCCAGATGATAGTGGAGGCTGGATCATTACAAGCACTTGAAGGGGAGGTGAATAAATATTTGATAGATCGAGGAGTAGAGGGCTATAGAGAAATGGCACAGAGAAGGAGCTAAGGCCATCATAGATCGTATTGAATGGCGGGGTAGGCTTGAAGGGCCAGATGGCCTACTCCTGCTTCCATTTCTTGTGTTCTCGAGTCGCCAACGCCCACTTACAGCATGATACCTACAGGAGGAGGAGAAAATGGGTGGCTTCAATCAGTCACATTCTTCCAAGAAATTAAAGATAAATAAGAGATTTTCGGATGTTTGACCCTTTAAACATTTATATGAACATAAATGTTGTTTTAGTAGAAATACTGCATTTTCCAATAAACAACATGTTTCCTGTAGTATGGCAGTGGCAACACTTGAAAAAAAATTAAACGTTTTGTGAGGCGCTGAAGTTGTGAAAAATGAAAGTCATTTTTGGCATTAGGAAGCTCGTGGAAGAATATTGACAGCTAATCAGAACGTTTGTTGGTAGATTTTTAAAATGCGGCCTCAATTCGTTTCGAAGTCAGCAGTGCAGTTGTTACTCTCCATGTGTGCTGATTGAGGACACATCAAGTTCAGCTGCTGTCCCTCCCCCACATAGTGCCCACATGCAACTGAATCAAAATGGTTTATTTAACTTAAGTAGTTCTGAGAAATTTGAAGTGTTTTCTGTAGCACGTTGACAATGCTACTTATTCGCCAGGGACAATGCTAACGGACTCTGATTATGAACGGAGGGTTTGCAAGGCAGACTGAAAATTAAGTCAGGTTCGGTCCCAGGTGGATACTCAGCAGCAAGGTGCAAATTTACTTTAGACAATTGTTTAATGGCCAACACGTCAGGTTCCTTGAAGGGAAGTGTTTTCTGGTATTCTTGGAGAATTGAAGAGAGTGCAAATGGAATTAAGACTCCAGAACATCACCCACTCAACAAAATTAAATTAAATTTATTGTCAAGCCATTTTGTTTAATTGATGCATCTAAAACCCGTACAACGTGGAGGGACATTAGAGAGGTAGTAATTAAATTTTTATCTGTTTCTTGGCTTTATGCAAATCTCTGGAAAATACTGAAGGCTGAGGCATTAACAGCCCTTCCAATTTCAACGCTTGACTGGACTCACTCAATGCCCTCACCCCTTCAGAATCACCTGTGATCTCCCGTCTGGTTGTCCCCACCCTTAATATACATACATCACTGGAGGTTATGGCAGAATGTTGCAATGGGTGCTCATCTCTCACAGGCAGGGTCAATTGGATGCTTATGTATACCTTGAGGACTAATGGATTCTCTATGGCAGACGCTGGGGTCCAGCAATTATACTTCCCTCTCGATCCCCGGTACCAACCTTTTTTTCTTGAAACATGGGGCGCGATTCTCCATTCCCGCGCCTGTTGGGAGAATCGCCTGGGCCGCCAAAATTTCCCGCGACGCCGGTCCGACGCCCTCCCGCGATTCTCCCAAGCGGCGGGAACGGCCCCAAAGAACAAAGAAATATACAGCACAGGAACAGACCCTTCGGCCCTCCAAGCCCGTGCCGACCATGCTGCCCGACTAAACTACAATCTTCTACACTTCCTGGGTCCATTTCCCTCTATTCCCATCCTATTCATGTATTTGTCAAGATGCCCCTTAAATGTCACTATCGTCCCTGCTTCCACCACCTCCTCCGGTAGCGAGTTCCAGGCACCCACTACCCTCTGCGTAAAAAACTTGCCCCGTCGAATTCTGCGAGCCGCAGGCCGGAGAATCGCCCGAGACACCCAAAATGGCGATTCTCCGGCACCCCTGCTATTCTCAGGCCCGGATGGGCTGAGCGGCCAGGCCAAAACGGGTTCCCCCCGGCGCCGTCCACACCTGGTCGCTGCCATCGGGAACAGCGCGGCAACGCTGGGGGGGCGGCCTGCGGGGAGGGGAGGGGGGATCCTGCACCGGGGGGTTACCTCAAATGTGGGGTGGCCCGCGATCGGTACCCACCGATCGTCGGGCCGTCCTCTCTGAAGGAGGACCTCCTTTCTTCCGTAGCCCCACAAGATATGTCTGCCATGTTCTTGCGGGGCGGACTCGGAGAGGACCGCAACCACGCATGCGCGGGTTGGCGCCGGCCAACCCGCGCATGCACGGGTGATGCCAGTTATGCGGCACCGGTCTTTACGACCTTTACGCAGCATCAAGGCCTGGCGCTTGTAAATGACACGGCCCCGCTCCTAGCCCATTATTGGGCCCTGAATCAGTCGGGATAGGGGCCGTTTCACGCCGTCGTGAACCTCAACGGCGTTCAGGACGGCGTGGGCACTTCGGCGCGGGAGTGGAGAATCCCGCCCATGAGCTTTCAACCATATTGACTTTGAGAATGTGGGCAGCTGACGTTGTTAAGAGTTAACTCATGGTGGCCAATTATATTGACGAGCATGAGCCTCAGGAATGTTAGAATGCATAATTGCTCTCCGAATCAGGGAGACGCAAGACTAATAGGCGCCGGTTTTACTCAGGCTGCATCATTCCGAGATCTCATTGCTGTCAGGCCTTTACACTTCAGACTCCTGGACAGCCGCACCATGTATTTTAAAAGCTTGCCCACCGTGCCCCCCCCTGAGCTGGTCACCGTCCTGCTTTCTCTTCTAGAGTTTCATCCAAACAGCCCTTTAGGCCGGCCTCCCTCAGTGTCATTACTCCCATCTCCCCACCTCATGAGCCCCACACCCACTGACGCCCCTTACCCCATGCCATTAACAGCTGAGTAACTCAGCTCTCATTTTCATTTCCTAAAAACCTTTTAAAATACACAGGTTGCAGGCTTCAGGACAACACGCACCAGCCACGACCTACATCCTGGAACTGTCCCGTTGTGTACCCACAAGGAGACGGGTGCTCACCTCCTTCCTCCCTCTCAGAGATCAAGGCACCTGATTCCCGTTTTTGAAAACCAGTTGTAATTCCTGTCCATTTCGCACTGCTGCCTCACGGCGCCGAGGACCCAGGTTTGATCCCGGACCCGGGTTACTGTCTGTGTGGAGTTTGCACATTCTCCCCCTGTCTGCGGGAGTCTCCCCCACACAACCCAAAATGATGCGTAGCGTAGTTGAATTGGCCAAGTTAAATTGCCCCTTAATTGGAAAAAAGAATTGGGTATCTAAATTTATTTTAAAAAATTAATTCCTGTCCATGTGACTTCACGCTGGTGGGGGAGAAGATTCAATGAGGTCTGAAGACTTGACTTTAAACTTGCAATATTAAAATGCATTCAAATTAATTTAAATCAGGTTCTCAGCCTTCCTGGGCGTGAACCTGATCGTGTCATCAAGGAGGGCTTGGGAAGATCCCGTTCTGAAATCTCGCCAGCACAAATCCTGGTTTTGGCCTCTTGTGATATTTTGCGGCCATTAGGGGAGTTGCGCCAGCAGCAAATGGACCCGCAAAATCGTGCCCAATGGTTCAGTCTTCCCAATATTCAATTGGAGCAAATTTCTGATCACCTAGTATTGGATGTTAGATAAGCAGCTGATAATTTACGGACAGTGAGTGAGTAAAGAGAAGTGGTGTTGAGGTAGAACTAAGTGTCAAAACATGTAGATAAAAGCCGACACTGTGTTTTTGAATAATACCACTGAGAGGGAGCATATAAGTGAGAAATAGGTAAGAGCCAAGGATAAATGTGGGAGTGGGAAAATAAATCATTGCAAGTGAATCTCTGGCTTTGGTTAGATAGATAAGATTAGAACCATGAGTGTGGACAATCCCACCAAGCTCGATGACAGTGGAGAGCCATTGGAGGAGGCCGTTGCAGTCAAACCGGTCAATGGCTGCAGAGAGGTTGAGAAGGACAAGGGGCAAGTTTACCTATCATATGCTCATATTGTATGTCATTTTGACTTGTGACAGGGGTGGAGACCTGATTGAAGGGATTCAAACAAGGAATTCTGGAAAGGGTGTACATGGATTTGAAGGCAACTACTAAGTCAAAGATTTTGTAGAGAAAAGGGAGGTAGGACATGCTTATAAGGAAATAATAGTTACGGGTAGGCTTATTGAGGAGAGGGTTCATGACAGCAAAGTTGAAGGAAAGCGGGACAACACCTGAATCGAGAACTGTTAACAATATCATATAATTACATAATGTGAGGACCAGGAGAAGAAGTTGGAGTTAAGTCGGGATCCGGTCAAGAGAGTAAGTTGTGAGTTTCATGAACAAGGCAAGCTCTGAGTGAGCATGAGGACAGATAATTGGAAGACTAGAGAACAACATGAGTACACACCTGGGCAGGGGAAAACAGTCGAGGAAGGTTGGCCTAGTAGGCTTGGGGGAAGTGGGAGAAACTGTCAGTTTGTCTCAATTTCAGTGATAAAGAAGTCTATGAGCTCCTAGCATTTGTTGATGAAGTTGAACGCCCAGGTGACAGGTGAGAGGGATTTAAAAAGATGGTTTGCTGTAGAGGGAAGGTGTGATTTCCAGGATGATCATTGAATAGTAAGCAGTTTTTGCAGAGAAGAGCAGAACCCAATGGCACTGTCGGTGTCAGATCTGGCAGGGAATGCTTATACCAGTTGTCCAACATATCCATTTTTTTGTTTTGTCATTCATTCTTTTTTAATAAATTTAGAGTACCCAATCCATTTTTTCCAATTAAGTGGCAATTTAGCGAGTCCAATCCACCTACCCTACACATTGTTGGTTGTGGGGGCGAAACCCACGCAAACACGGGGAGAATGTGCAAACTCCACACGGACAGTGACCCAGAGCAGGGATCAGGATCGAACCTGAGACTTCGGCGCCATGAGGCAGCAATGCTAGCCACTGCGCCACCATGCTGCCCCTTGTTTTGTCATTCATGGGATGTGGACATCACTGGTTTGGACAGCATTTATTGCACATCCCTAATTGCGCTTGAGTTGAGTGCCTTGCTGGGCCATTTTAGGGATCACATTGCCGAAATGTCTGGATCTGGAGTCACATGTAGGCTGGGAGTAAACCTAGTGTAATGTAATGTAATTTCTGTACTCGTTGGAGTTTAGAAGGATAAGGGGAGGATCATATTGAAACTTGCAGGATACTGAAGGGCCGTGATATAGTGGACGTGGAGAGGATGTCTCCACTAGTAGGCAAAACTAGAACCCGAGCCACAGCCTCAGAATGAAGGGACAACAAAAACTGAGATGAGGAGGAATTTCTTCAGCCAGAGGGTGGTGAATCTGTGGAACTCTTTGCTTCAGAAGGCTGTGGAGGCCAAATAACTGAGTGTCTTTAACATAGAGATAGATGGGGTCTTGATTAATCAGGGGTTATGGGGAGAAGGCAGGAGAATGGGAATGAGAAAAATATCAGCCATGATTGAATGGCAGAGCAGACTCAATGGCCTAATTCTGCTCCAATGTCTTATGGTCTTATGAAACAGATGGGTTCTTACAACAATCGACAATGGTTTCATGGTTATCATTAGACTTTAAATTCCAGATTTCTTTTAGATATGGAATTCAAACTTCACCATTTGCCAGGGTGGGATCCGAACCCAGACCCTCAAAGCATTACCCTCGGCCTTTGCATTACTAGTCCAGTGACTATACCGCCACATCACCCCCACCCCGCCTCTTCAAGTCTGCATCTCTTGGACTTAAGGGAGCGGAGATGAGGGCCAGATGAGAGCAAACGACCAGGGTGAGAGCGTGCAACGTTTTTAGTGGATTCTTTGATACCAAATGTGCAGGTGACAGAATGGAGCAAATCACTAGCTGCAGAAATGTTGTGGTGAACAGAGGACCAAATTTTAACAGTTACAAGTGAATTGGCACAGGCCTTTCTTCAGAGGTCGACACAGAAGCAAATCGGGTAAAGATCAGGAAGGGGTATGAGGAACGTAATACAAGGAAGCAATCAGAGGTTGTTGAATAAGATCTTCCCTCATCGACAAAGGAATGTTGTGCAAATACACTTGATACTCGTCCACTTTCATTGTCATTCATACTTTCCAGACTTCAGTGATTGATAGATTGTCAGATTGGCTCAATTTTTAGCAGCTCATCTTTCAGGACTGATAGGCCAATAGAGTTAGTCAATATGAAATGATCAACATCAAAATATACATACCAGCAATCAGATCCTTAAATTCAACTGAACAACAACAAATCAATTTCCTCCATTACATCAGGAAACAAAAGCAACAACACATCCTTGAAACAAAATGAATTCACTGGAGAAACAAGTGCTTTAAAAAAGTAATCTAGAAATTCCTATCAGTGCCATGAGTCTTAATTTATTCATGGGAAATGTCTTCTCTTTTTTTCAATGGTCTCATCAATTCATTTATATGGAAATACTACACAGCATCATTAAGATAAAAGCAGTTTCATTCAAATGGCTTAACCATTCACGTGTAAATATTACAAAGTGCTATTTCCAGGAGAGCTCATGATGGACGTAAAATGTGTATCTGCATGCAAGGCACTTCTCGCACCAAGTTTACTTCTTTTGTTTTGAAATGGCAACTTTACACATGCATGAGCAAGAGGCACAGCGAATCTTGTGCTGCAGGCACGCAGGCAGGACGTCCCTATGCCTGCCATTATGGGGTCGCAGGTCCAAGCACCATATGTAAAGAGCACGCAGACAGCTATTCAGTCACTGCCAGCCAGGAGCTTCAGTCTGGCTGTCATTGGGGAGACCTACTGTAGATAACGGAATGTCACAGAGTAGACAACATGTGGCCTCACATTTCAACGAAACCTCCTGCAGGTCGACCAGGAAAGGCGGGAGGTTCTGTTTCCCAGGTGGTCTGACCACTGTGGCCTGCTTGGAGGTCACAGCGGAGGTAGGCGCCCATGGGATCCCACAAGAGAACAGCCTAGCAGCGTTGTAAAAGGATGAACAACCTACTGCACTCTGCTAGGACTCATCTACTCACTGTAAAATGACACTGCGATGAATGTAGGATTTTCAGATTTGGTGAAGTAAGGGTTAAACGTTTGGGTTAGAGTTGTTTTACTGCTGAAATCTTGTTTTAAAAGATTCTTGCGTTGAAACAAAACTTTTGGGAGCCAGAGGTGCAATTAACCATTCTTAAAAGCTTGAACCAATGCAATTTTGTTTTAATTAAGGAGATTCCCTAGGGAGTTAACTAGCAGGATCTCAGCAGCAGAAAGGACATGTGCACTGAATGTGTGGAAGCCACTTCATGCTCACAATGTTCTTTCAATTGGAGGTCATTCTGCTTGTTGATCATTTACTGGCTCAGGAGCCACCATCGGCATGCAGCACTACTCAGCTGCTTACTCACCCATTGGGATGATAATCAATCCTTCTGTCTTTCCAGGACAAGAACACATATAACGGGAGAGTGCGGGCCAAGACTGGAGAAGGCATTCTAGATATTCAAAGCCTAAGTATATTTGAAGAGGAGGCCACAGCAATAGCCAGAGAGGGGAACAGGATAGTTCCTGCATCAAAGATGAGACAAGACTCCCCTTGCAAACCAGTGAGGGTGCCTCCGGTCTACAGTTGTCAGATGCACTGACAGAGTGAGACGTAGATAAGGAGCTTGCTTCGGTACCTATTAAACCTTTCTCTAATTCATTCCAGATACCAGCAAGAAAAGGTGAAGGCTAAAAAGGTGGATCAGCCACAGCTCCAGCTCCAAACCCGCCTCTGAGGATGATGCCTCAAAATCTTGAGCTGGTGCACCGTCACGGCATTTATCTGCACTCTCCACTAGTGCAGAGACATTCACCTTGGCGGGTGCATGTTCTAGAGTAGGCTCGGGGTCTCCCAACCTGGTGAACACGTCACCAACGGGCGGTCTAAAGCTGGCAGCGGAGGTGATAGCCAAGGCCTCTGCCATTGGGAGGACTGCTGGAGCTGAGGCCTCTGCTGAGCCCCATGCAGATGATGAGCCTCTAGCCGGCCATAATAGACATATTAGAGATGCAGAGACAGGCGGAGGAACATCTGCCAGAGATTCCTGAGGCCATGCGTAGAGTGGTGAGAAAGCTGGAAGAGTCTGTCCATGTTTTGTCTGCTGTAATCATCTAGTATGTGAGCACTTGGCTACCTCCCTGGAAAGGGTGGCAGCCAATGTGGAGACCCAAGTTCAACAAAACACTGGGCCTCCCAGATATGCACTCAGACCTGCGCCCCAACACTCCAGTGTAGTGCAGCAGAGGCTATGTGGGAGAGAGATGGGGCAACTTGACCTTCTGTCATGTACTCCGTCTCCTCAAGGAGATAGGTAAGTGCCATCGTTCACCCACAGAGAGCACCAACAAGGGAACTTAATCCCACGACACTCCAAGTGTGCCCTGCTACTCAACTTCCCCTCTGCGATTGACCTCATCACCTCCAGCAGGTCAGGCTGAGTAGGGTGCACCTATACCTGTGCAGAAGACCCTTTGCTGGCTTACCTCAGCCCACAAGAGGATGCATGCCAAAGTTGTCATGATATTCAAACACACATCACAACACACACATCATGATAGACAGACCAACAGACCAATTAGCACACATAACACGACAGCCAATCACAGACAAGAGCAGATACAGTATAATACAAGAAACACAACACCTGCTGGCCAGTCCATCTGGAGACAGGACAAGGCCAGGACCTCATTAATAAGACACTCACACAGTCACCACGTGCTGAGTACCAAGTCAGATGTGTAAATAACTAGTTGGAATAAAACTGTGTTGTACCAATCGCAACCGTGTTGGTTCGTCTGTACCTCAGAGCACCCAACACCACATGGTACCAATGAGTGAATCGATACTTACCGGCAAATCTGCCATCCTGAGCCATGGACACCCACAACAAACCGCAGCCGTTGCAAGTCGCTGGGAACCTGGGCACCAATTGGAAGCTCTTCAAGCAGCGATTCGAACTGTTCATGCGAGCCAACGAAAAACAGGGCGCCTCGGATGAAACAAAGATTGCCATGCTCCTCACTACCGCAGGTCAGCACGCCATCGATGTATACAACTCCTTGGTGTTCGCGGAAGACGAGAACAAATCTAAATATGACACGGTCTTCCTCAAGCTCGACCAGCACTTCAACGTTGAGGTGAATGAAAGCTTTGAGAGGTATATCTTTTAGCAGCGCCTATAAGGTAAGGATGAGCTCTTTCAGTCCTTCCTGACGCACCTCCGCATACTCGCGCAGTTCTGCGGTTACGGCACCACCTCAGAGTCCATGATCCGGGACCAGATCGTTTTTGGCGTTGCCTCCAGTGGCCTACGCCAGCAGCTTCTCAAAATTAAAGGCCTGACCTTAGCATCTGCAGTTGAAGCCTGTGTCCTGCATGAAAATGCGACCAGCCGCTATGCCCAATTTCAAGTGACCGAATCGGCACGGAGGGGGTCCCAAGCGATCGAATCGGCAAGCCAGGCCACCCACGAGGCCGAACGCATCCAGGCAATCCAGTTTCACCCGGCCCGCGGCCCGGACGAGGGCGGCCGTTTCGCTCGCTTTTTGAGGCCTCCCGCGTTTGTGCGCGCCAAAACCTACGGCAACACTGAGGGACGTGCTGCGCAGGCGCGCCCGACGCAAGACCGAACTACGCATGCGCAGTGGCGTAACGAACGCCATGACGTCATGACGTGCAGCAACTGTGGAGCTGCACATTTAAAAGGGCAATGTCCCGCAAAAACCCGACAATGCCTACGCTGTGGCAAGATGGGCCACTACGCTGCCTACTGTCGAGCGGCTCAACCTGTGGATCTTCCACATCTCCGACAGCCTCGCAGACACGTGCGGACCATCCAGCCTCCACATCACGACATCCAAACCGACGACACAGATGGCCAAGACGCCTTCCGGGTTGCGGTCATTGATGTGAACCGGGTCAACACCATCAATCCGGCCGATGAATGGAGTGCCACCCTGACGGTCAACCGATCGCCGATCACGTTCCGCCTGGACACTGGCGCCTCCGCAGACCTCATAGCATGGTCAGCATTCTATGCCATGAAGGTCAGACCACCAATCCAGCCATCCCGGTGCAAGGTGGTCGACTACAACGGGAACGTTATCCCGGCCATGGGATCCTGCCAGCTCCAGGTGACACACAAAACACACACGGCCACACTCTCGTTCGAGATAGTTGGCTCATCGAAGGACTCCCTGCTGGGCGCACAGGCATGTAAGGCTCTCCACCTTGTGCAACAAATTCTCTCTCTCTCTCCAGACGGCACGTCTGACTTCCCGGATGCAGAGTTCAACGCACAGCTCCAATCGCTCCTCGCCCACAACCAGGAGGCATTCGAGGGCATGGGAACACTGCCATACACCGAATTCGCCTCAAACCGGTCGTTCACGCACCTCGCAGGGTTCCTGCGCCACTTAAAGACCGCCTCAAGCTGCAGCTGCAGGATCTCCAGGACCAAGGGGTCCTATCCAGGGTCATGGAGCCCACGCCATGGGTCAGCTCCATGGTGTGTGTCAAGAAGCCCTCTGGCGAGCTCCGCATCTGTATAGACCCCAAAAGACCTCAATAATAACATTATGCGGGAACATTATCCCATATCCAAACTGGTGAGGAGATCACCAGTGAAATGGCCCAAGCGAAGATATTCACGAAACTGGATGCTTCTAAAGGATTTTGGCAGATCCAACTGGACCCGTCCAGCCGAACGCTATGAACCTTCAACACCCCTTTCGGCAGATTCTGCTACAACCGGATGCCATTTGGCATCATCTCGTCATCCGAGGTCTTCCACAGAATCATGGAGCAGATGATGGAAGGCATCGAAGGGGTGCGCGTATATGTGGACGATGTCATCATCTGGTCCACCACACCGCAGGAGCACATACATCGTCTCCAACGCATTTTTGCCCGCATACGGGAAAACGGCCTGCGCCTCAACCGAGCCAAGTGCGCCTTTGGCCAGACCGAATTGAAGTTCCTGGGGGACAGGGGTCCGTCCGGATGCAGACAAGGTGAGCGCCATCACAGCCATGCCGCAGCTGGCCGACAAGAAGGCTGTCCTACGCTTCCTTGGAATGGTCAACTTCCTAGGGAAATTCATTCCCAACCTTGCCTCCCACACAACGACTCTGCGCTACCTCGTAAAAAAATCTACAGAGTTCCAGTGGCAACACACACACCAGCTGGAATGGGAGGAGCTCAAACGCAAACTCACCACGGCACCAGTGTTGGCGTTCTTCGACACGTCTCGTCCCACCAAAATCTCAACTGATGCCAGCCAATCCGGCATTGGAGCAGTGCTCCTGCAGAGGGATGACACGTCGTCATGGGCCCCGGTTGCCTATGCATCGCGGGCCATGACCCCCACAGAGCAGCGCTATGCGCAAATCGAAAAAGAATGCCTGGGCTTGCTAACCGGTTTCGACAAGTTCCACGATTACGTCTATGGTCTTCCACGGTTCACGGTCGAAACTGACCACCGCCCCCTGGTCAGCATAATAAACAAGGACCTGAACGAGATGACCCCTCGCCTCCAGCGCATCCTACTTAAACTCAGGAGGTACGACTTCCAACTGGTCTACACTCCAGGGAAGGACCTCATCGTGGCGGATGCCCTATCCAGAGCAGTGAGCACGCCGCCAGATGCGGAGGGGTTCGTATGTCAGGTCGAGGCACAGGTGACCTTGACAGCGGCAAATCTGCCGGCTGACGACTCCAGTCTGGCCCGCATCCGCCGAGAGACAGCGGCCGACCCCCTTTTACAGCGAGTAAGCGTGCCAGACTGCTCAGTACCTCCTCTCTGCCTCTGTTAACCTCTTTAATTTTGTCAAAGCCTTTCCCCCTGATTTCTACGTCCACACTGTCCCTCTCACGAATGAACACTGACACAAAGCATTAATTTGGACCCCTGCCTGCGTCCTCTGGCTCAACACACAAATTACTGCTGTTGTCTTTAACAGTCCCTTCCCGTCCCCAGTTATCCTTTTGCCTTTCTGGCAGCATCTGTGGATATGATTCATTAATTTATTAATTAAATCGGTCACATGGACCGAGGTACAGTGAAAAGTATTATTGTGCGTACAGAACTGACAGATCATTGCTTATATACATAAATAGCCTTTTTATTGTCACAGGTAGGCTTACTTAACACTGCAATGAAGTTACTGTGAAAAGCCCCGAGTCGCCACATTCCGGCGCCTGATCGGGTTCACAGAGGGAGAATTCAGAATGTCCAAATTACTTACAACACGTCTTTCAGGACTTGTGGGAGGAAACGGGAGCACGTGGAGGAAACCCACACAGACACAGGGACAAGGTGCAAACTCCACACAGACAGTGACCCAAGCCGGGAATCAAACCTGGGACCCTGGTGCTGTGAAGCAACAGTGCTAACCACTATGCTACCGTGCCAACCTGATACAACATAAAATATACAAAAAATAATTATAAATGTAAAAAGGGAAAATATGGGGCGGGATTCTCCCATCGGGCGGCTAAGTGCTGACGCCGGCATAAAAACGGGAGTGTTTTACTCCGGCATCGGAGCCCGTTCCGGGACCTCATTCTGCGGCCCACAGGGGTGAGCACGCCGCTCCAGCTGCCGATCCCGGCCTGAACCCGGCGCCGCGGGGTCCACGCATGCGCAGTTGCGCCGGCGCCAACTAGCACATGCGCAGTGGCCTTCTTCCCCGCGCCGGCCCCGATGCCAAATGGAGCAGGGCTACAGGAGCCGGCGCGGAGGAAAGGAGGCCGGGGAACAGAGAGGCCGGCCCGCTGATCGGTGGGCCCCGATCGCGGGCCAGGCCACTTCGGAGGCCCCCCCAGGGTCTGAACCCCCCCCCCCCCCCCATGCCCCCCCCCCCCCCCCCCCCCCCACAGGCCGCCCCCGGACCCTTCAACGCCGAAGTCCTGCCGGCTCAGAGGATGTTAGAACGGCGCCGGCGGGACTCGGCCCTTTGAAGAATCGGCATGCTAGCCCATGCCGGAGAGTCGTCGCATACCCCGACCGGCACCGACCACAATGGCGCCGATTCTCGGCTCTGTGGAGAATCATGTCCCGGCATCGGGGCAGCGTGGCGTGATTCGCGCGGCCCGCCGGCGAATATCCGACCCGGCGGGGGGTCGGAGAATCCCACCCACGGTCTGTGGTCAGGAAATCGAGAATCCAGTTGCAAAGGTAATAGCCAAGTCTCAGGTTTTAGAGTTTGGATATGAGCTTGGTTGGCATTATGGTATTAAAAACAGAACTATAGTCAATAAACAGGAGCCTGACATAGGTATCCTTGCTGTCAAGAGGTTCCAAAGATGAGTGTAAGACCAGGGAAATAGCATCTGCTGTAGACCAGTTACCAGTAGTCCATGTAACTACTCCATCTCACGGTTCTCCCTTCACTGGTTTTCCAACCTTTATTCGTCGCTTCCAAGCTCCCCCCATCCCCTCTCCCCCCGCTGATGACCTAATTTTCCTTGAAGAAGTCGATGAATGGCTGCCACCTCCGAGCGAACCGCTGTAACAAACCCCTTAAGGCAAATTTGATTTTCTCTAACCTGAGAAACCCCGCCACGTTGCTGACCCAAACCCCGACTTTGGAGGCTCCGAGTCCCTCCATCCCAGCAGAATCCATCTCCGGGCCACCAGGGAGGCAAAGTCCAAGATGTCGGCTGCTCTCCCCCCACCCGGGCTCCCGGATCTTCCGACACTCCAAATATTGCCCCCTCTGGGCTCGGAGTCACCCTCTCTTCCAAGACCTCTGACATGACAGCCGCGAATCCCTGCCAAAATCCCCTCAGCCTCAGACACGTCCAGAACAATATGCACATGGTTCGCAGGACCTCCCCACACCGCCCACACCTGTCCTCCACCTCGTCAAAAAACCTGCTCATCCGGGCCACAGTCATATGAACCCTGTGGACCACCTTGAATTGGATCAGGCTAAGATGAGGATGCATTAACTCTCTGATGCACGATCAATTGCACAAAGACTAAAGTTGGATACAACTGTGGCTTTATTACAGTCAGATGCGTGGCCTCCTGCTGCAGCTGGCGAAATGGCAGGGCACTGGAGGTCATGCATATTTATACAGTTCTCCATGGGCGGAGCCAGCCGGCAGGAGCTACCGGCGAACCTGTAGTGCAGGTCCTACCTTACATCGCCTATTACAGTGGTTCACCACATTCACCCCCTGTTAAAAATGAGTCCGGCGGGGGTGACGTGAAACTATATACAATTAGTGCAATTATGTACAGTGGTAGGAAAAAGAAAAGTCCATGTTGACGGTCCGGAGTCCGTCAAAGGTTCAGCCGGTCCAGTGCCTTGGTGCTTGGTTGGGAGCGGCGTAACGGTGGCGGCGAAGTCGGTGGTGGCGGTGGTGGAGGTGGCACCGATGGTGGTGGTGGCGGTGCTGATGCTGGCCAGTCATCGGGGAACTCCGGGAGCGTGCCGAAGTCCTCTTCGCCCTTTTGTGCGAAAAAGGGGAGGGGGGTAGGTGGTCTGGCGGGGTCAATATTGATGGCGCTGTGGGGGGGGGGGGGGAGGCCTGTGTGGGGGGGGGGCTGTTGGGGTGGAACCTGATGGTGCCAGGTCCCTGAGTGAGACAGTATCTTGGCGGCCGTCGGGGAACTCAATGTAGGCATATTGAGGGTTGGCGTGGAGCAGGTGAACACTGTCCACCAAGGGGTCCGCCTTGTGGAGTCGGGCGTGCCTACGGAGAAGGCCGGTCCTGGAGCTGCGAGCCAAGTCGGGTGCGACACCCCAGATGTGGACCTCCTGGGGAAGGTAAAGACACGTTCATGGGGTGTGTTATTAGTGGCGGTGCACAATAGTGACCGGATGGAGTGTAGAGCGTCAGGGAGGACCTCCTGCCAGCGAGAGGCTGGGAGGTTCCTGGACCATAGGGCCAGCTGGACCATCCCATTCTCCCGTTCTACTTGCCCGCTTCCCTGGGGGTTGTAGCTGGTCGTCCTGCAGGAGGCTATACCCCTGCTGAGCAGGAACTGACGCAGCTCGTCGCTCATGAATGAGGATCCCCTGTCACTGTGGATGTAGGCGGGGAAACCGAACAGGGTGAAGATGGTACTGAGGGCCTTGATGATGGTGGCAGACGTCATATCGGGGCATGGGATGGCGAAGGGGAATCTGGAGTACTCGCCAACCACACTGAGAATGTACGTGTTACGGTCGGTGGAGGGGAGGGGCCCTTTGAAATCCACGCTGAGGCGTTCAAAGGGGCACGAAGCCTTCACCAGGCACGCACGGTCCGGCCGGTAGAAGTGCAGCTTCCACTCCGCACAGACCTGGCAGTCCTTGGTGACTGTCCTTACTTCCTCGATGGAGTAGGGCAGATTGCGAGCTTTGACCAGATGGTAGAATCGAGTGATCCCCGGGTGATAAAGGCTGTCGTGTAAGGCCCGGGGTTGGTCCACTTGTGCGCTGGCACATGTACCCCGGCAGAGGGCATCTGGGGACTCGTTGAGTTTACCGGGGCGATACAAAATCTCGTAATTATAGGTGGAGAGCTCGATTCTCCACCGCAAGATTTTATCATTTTTGATCTTGCCCCGCTGTGTGTTATTGAACATGAAGGCTACCGACCGTTGGTCCGTAAGGAGAGTGAATCTCTTACCGGCCAGGTAATGCCTCCAATGCCGCACAGCTTCAACGATAGCTTGGGCCTCCTTTTCGACGGATGAGTGTCGAATTTCAGAAGCATGAAGGGTGCGGGAAAAGAATGCCACGGGTCTGCCTGCCTGGTTTAGAGTGGCGGCAAGGGCGACGTCCGAAGCGTCGCTTTCTACTTGGAAAGGCAGTGACTCGTCCACTGCACGCATCCCGGCCTTGGCGACGTCTGCTCTGATGCGGGCAAAAGCGTGTTGTGCCTCGGCCGCGAGGGGGAATTGGGTGGTCTGGATGAGTGGGCGGGCCTTGTCCGCACAGTTTGGGACCTACTGAGCATAGTAGGAAAAGAACCCTAGGCAACGTTTGTGGGCCTTGGGGCAGTGGGGGAGGGGAAGTTCCATGAGGGGGCGCATGCGGTCGGGGTCGGGCCTGAGAAGTCCGTTTTGGACTAAAGAGCCGAGAATGGCTAACCGGGTCGTGCTGAACACACACTTCTCTTTGTTATAGGTCAGGTTGAGAAGAGTGGCAGTGCGGAGGAATTTATCGAGGTTGGCATCGTGGTCCTGCTGGTCATGGCCGCAGATGGTGACATTATCTAAGTACGGAAAGGTGGCCCGCAAACCGTACTGGTCGACCATTCGGTCCATCTCTCTTTGGAAGACCGAGACCCCATTTGTGACACCAAAAGGGACCCTAAGGAAGTGGTAGAGGCGACCGTCCGCCTCGAAGGCCGTGTATGGCCAGTCCGACTTCCGGATCGGGAGCTGGTGGTAAGCGGATTTCAGGTCAATTGTTGAGAAGACCCGGTACTGCGCAACCTGATTGACCATATCAGATATGCGTGGGAGGAGGTACGTGTCGAGCTGCGTGTACCGATTGATGGTCTGGCTGTAGTCCACGACCGCCCTGTGTTTCTCCCCAGTTTTAACCACTACCACTTGGGCTCTCCAGGGGCTGTTGCTGGCCTTGATAATACCCTCCTTAAGCAGCCGCTGGACTTCGGACCTGATGAAGGTCTTGTTCTGGGTGCTGTACCGTCTGCTCCTAGTGGCTTGCAATCCGCAGTTAGATTGGCAAAAAGGGAGGGGGGATCGACCTTGAGGGTCGCGAGGCCGCAAACGGTAAGGGGGGGGTAAGGGCCCGCCGAATTTGAGGGTGAGGCTCTGGAGGTTGCACTGGAAGTCCAGCCCCAACAGGAGTGCAGCGCAGAGAGTAGGAATGACATAGAGGAGGAAGTTACTAAATTCTGCGCCCTGGACCGTGAGGGTGACTGTACAAAAGCCTCGGATCGGGACGGAGTGGGATCCGGAGGCTAGTGAGATCCTTTGATTGGCAGGGTGGACCGCGAGGGAGCAGCGTCTTACCGTATCTGGGTGAATAAAGCTTTCGGTGCTCCTGGTGTCCAGGAGGCACGAGGTCACGTGGCCCTTGATTTTAACCGTCGTCGACGCGGTGGCCAGGTTGTGCGGGCGACATTGGTCCAGCGGCATCGAAGCGAGCTGCAGGTAGCCATCGGATGCTTCGGGTGGCGAGTGTGTGCGGTTCCGATGTTAGGCTGTCCGGAGACCCTGTGGGGGACAAGATAGCGGCGCCCGTGGTGCGCACATTGCGGGGTCGGGACAAGATGGCGGCGCCCATGGTGCGCACATTGCGGGGTCGGGGCAAGATGGCGGCGCCCATTGGTCGCACATGCACCCGGGAGGAGAAGATGGTGGCTCCCATTGTGCGTCTGGCATGGGGGAGGGGGCGATAGCAGGTGCGATCGCAGCGACTGCGCGGACCTAGCACACAGCCGCGAAGTGGCCCTTTTTACTGCAGGCTTTACAAACTGCAGTGCGGGCCAGGCAGTTTTGGCGGGGGTGCTTCTGTTGACCGCAGAAGTAGAAGCAGGGACCCCCGGAGTGTGTGGATCGGCGTACGGCGCAGGCATATTGGGAAGGCAGGGCCCCGGCTGAGGAGGTCGTCGGCAGGGTCCAGGAGGGGTAGGAAGGAGTAGGAGGGTGGGCAGCCCAGCGGGAGGGGTACGATTGTATGTTACGGGATGCGACCGTCATGGAGAGCGCCAAGGTTTTCGACTCCGCCAGTTCGAGTGTGGTCCCTTCCAGTAATCGTTCACGGATGCGGTCCGACGCAATCCCCGTCACGAAGGCATCGCGCATGAGGAGATTTGCGTGTTCGGTGGCCGTAACAGCCTGACAGTCACAGTCCCGGACGAGTGGAATTAGGGCCCACCAGAAGTCTTCAATGGTTGCGAGCGGGTGGCGAGTACATTTCTGGTGAAGAGCGTGTTCGCCTTCTGCGTGTAGTGTTCCTCAAGGAGTTCCATTGCTTTTGTATAGTTTGTGGCGTCTTGGATCAACGGGAACACGCTGGAGCTCAGTCTGGAGTACAGGACGTTTATCTTCTGAGCCTCCATTGGCGCAGGGTCCGCCGCGTTGATGTAGGCCTCAAAACATGCTAGCCAGTGAGTAAAGTATTTCCTGGCGTTGGGGGAGTGCAGATCCAGCTGCAGGCGATCGGGCTTAATTCGGATATACATTCTGTGGAAAATCTGACTGTAATAAATTGATGCCCGATCAATTGCAGAAAGACTAAAGTTGGATACAGTTTTCACAGATCAGTGACCACACCGACACTCCCTCCAGTCCCATGTGCTGCCTCCACTGCCCCCGCACCCTCAAGGCTGCCACTACCATCAGGCTTGTGGAGTCCTGAGCAGGCGAGAACGGCAGAGGTGCCGTTAACAATGCTTTCAGACTCGTGTCCTTACAGGATGTCGCCTCTTCCCACTCCCACACCGACCCATCCCTCATTACCCACTTCCTAACCATCGATATGTCAGCCGCCCAGTAATAGTTTATAAAGTTCGGAAGGGCCAACCCCCCCTCCCCGCGCCCCCGCTCAAGTAGGACCTTCTTCACCTGCGAGGCTTTCCCGGGCCAAATAAAACCCGAGATCGGCGCATTCTGCTTCCTAAAAAATGCCTGAGGGATGACAATTGGGCGACACTGAAAAACGAACAGTAATTTTGGGGGGACTGTCAATTTCACAGTCTGTACCCTCCCCGCCAATGACAGCGGGAGCACGTCCCACCTTCGGAAGTCCGCTTTCATCTGCTCTATGAACCTGCCCAAATTGTGATGTTGACCCCAGTGCCGTGCCACCTGAATACCCAGGTACCTAAAACTCCCACCCACCACCTTGAACGGCATCTCCCTCAGTCTCCTCTTCTGCCGCCTTGCCTGGATCGCAAAAACCTCGCTCTTGCACATATTCAATTTATAACCTGACAACCGGCCAAATTCCTCCAGTATCCCCATAGTCCCTGCAATCCAGCCCAACAGGTCTGTTATATAAAGGGGCAAATCATCCACATGGAGCGAGACCCTATGTTCCCGCCACCCCCCGATTGTCACCCCAGGGATTCGATGGCACCATGTGATAGAATGGCCAGCTCGCATGCAGGGTGCAGGGATCAACTGGATGGACGGTGGAAAGTGCTACCATGGGCAGGAGTCAGACGTTGCACCCTTGCCAACTTAATTAGTGTCTGACGTTCTGACTACGTTTTGATGGATCCCCAGATGGTACAGCAGGAGTGGAGGCGGCCTGCTGTGATTTGTCACCTGCGACCTGAGTCCCCGTCGGCGGCCGTTTTCTGGGGCGACCTTGCCAGGATGGGCCCGGCTACTGCTAGGTGGCATGGTGCTGCCCTGTTCTGCCCACTGCCCACCAGATGCACCAGGGACAGGAGGTGGGCCACCACCTGGCGTTACCAGCCCTGCATGCCCGCTCTGGTCTTAACCAGGGTCTGCATGCCTGTGGCCATGGAGCACAGGAAGTGGACCATTTCCATCCGGGGCTGCGTCACACCATACATTGACTGCACCACCAACTTCTGGGTTTGTTTCACATCAGCCAGTGACTGTACCATCCCCCTCTGGGACTGGGCCACCTCCCTATGTTCCTGCATCCCGTCGGCCAGTGCCTGGGCAATGCCCAGACGTTCCCAACCAGGGCCTGCTGTGACTGGGCCATGCTCAGGAGCATTGCTGCGATTTCCAGGTGGCTCTGGCACATGGTTGCTTGTGAGACGGAAACCCTGTCCTGGACGTCGGTCAGCGCCTGCACAGAATGCCTCGGGCCTTGGACATGCAGATCCATATCCAAAACCATCGCCCCCAAGGCCTCCACCGTGGACCCCACCTGTCCGGTGTTGGCCTGGGTGGTATGCCTGGTCGGTACCACCTCTTGCTCCTGCATGCAGTTGGACTCCTCCAGGTGTCGGATGCTCGCCGACAACTCCTCATGTAGTCCCTGGCTCTGGGACTGCATCTCTGCGATCGATGGGACTGTCCGTTCCAGAAGCCCGAAACCCAGCTGGATGGCAGCTAGTCCCTGGGGTAGGCCCACCCCTCTGACCATCCGCCCCCTCAGGTGTACCTGCTGTACCAGATCAGCTGAGGTACGCTCCAGATAGTGTCCCAGGAGCCTCTTCACTCAACTGCCCAACCAAGGTGAGTGCCTCTGGGATGGTGGAGGGTGTTGGAGACAGCTGTGACAGGAAGTCAGTGTCATCCTCGGACTCTAGCTCCGGGGTCTCCTGCATCTTGCGTGGAGGGCTGGTTCCACTTTGCTTTCAGCATCAGTGCTCGGCTCACCGGGGGAGGGGGGGGGGGGGGTGGGCGGCGGGCGGGCGGCGGGGGGGGGGAGTGGCGGTGCTGTGACACTGGCTGGGGGTAGGGAATACCGGATGGGCTCTCCCCATCACCAGCAGGCCCTGCAAGACACAAGACAAGACGCATGATTAATCGTCGGTCCGGCAGGGGGAGTGGGGGTTTTGGGGGTGAGGCTGGGGATGGTGTGGAGGTGAGGATTGACATACGTGTCATGGGGAACCACAATCCAGCAGGGTCTCACTTCCTCGCCCGCTGCCTTACTCCACCCCGGCGACCTCCTTTTCTCCGGGCACATGACCATGTCCAGAGCCCTCTGCTCTGCCGCGCTGAGGGGCCACAAGTCTGGCGGTCCCCCTCCTGTCTTCTCCCACTCCCGGCGGTTGTGGGCGACCTTTTCCTGGGGAGGGGTGGGCGGGGTTGGAATCAGACAACAACAGTTTTAGACAGTCCGACAATGCAGCCCAGGAGGTGGGTAGCTGGTGGCCTCAGTGGCCAGGGCACCCGGCCATGCCTGCCGGTTTGGGTGCCGGCATGTGGAGCAGGGTGGGTGTTCAGCTTCCCTCCGGGTTGTTGGGGAGGGGGGGGTGTTGGGGTTACGGGTGGGTGGGAGGGGTGTTGGTGCCAGGGGTACAGTGCTGCCCACTCACCCTGGCCACCCCGAGGAGGTTGTGCAGTTTTTTCATGGCCTCTGCCACCTGTGCCCAGGCACAATGAATGGCAGCAGTTGGCAGCCTCCTACCCTTGCAGGATCAACCGCCTCTCCTCCATTGCGTCCAGGACGGTCTCCAGCTTATTGGCTGGGATGGTGTGTGTTGATAGTACAGTGTGTATATGCAGCTGCAGCTTGTCAGTCCCCTGAGTGTCAATTTTGGACCCCGTGAATCCCGCACCCTTTCTCATTGAAATCGATTGTGTTCCACATGGCGCCGTGCTAGCCCCTCAATAATAGCTGAATCGGTCCAGGTGTGGCGCCAGTTTTGCTGTCGTGGAACTCTAATACTTGTGCGCCGGCGTCAACACATAGTGTCAGAAACAGAGAATTCTGCCCCATGTGTTTTAGCATGCAGCATAGAAAAATCCACAATAAGACTCAAAATATGAGGCAGCAACTATCACTAGTTATGTGGGAAAATGCCTGTTTCTCCAAATAAATACAAATCAATCTGTTTAAATGCAGGGAACCACAAAGGTAGTGACATTCTATCATTAGAAATAGCCAAGTGTATGGATCTAATCATCAGAGCTAATTAACAGAACATCAAAGAAACGTAGGAAATAATCACAGAAGCTATTGATGCAATTTACTTTTTCAATTAATTCTAATGGGTGAGTTTTACCTTGGGGCCTAATCAGCCAAAAGGCATGCACAAATACTTAATTACAAAAACTACTTAACACAGCAAGACTGTGAGAAGCCAATGACCAGCATCTCAAAAGTATCATTATCTGATTTTCATCAAGCTTTCAGCTTCTGCACTTAGCGCAATGGATGATGACTGTGGTGAAACATTGAGAAAAGGTCAATCCCCGATTCAGGGATTAGGAGGAAAGATGAAAATAAATAAATTGGTTTGTGAACATGATGGAATAAACTGCAAGAGTTGGATGGCATTTTTGGTTCTATGGCTAGAATTATACGCTCCCCCACCGGTGGATTTTTCGGTGCTGGGATGGAATTGGAGGTGATGGGCGGGAGCGTAAATTTGAAGGGATGGTAGTCCCTCCGGGTGCCTGCCCGCTCTCGTCAGATAGTGGTTTTACCTTGTGGTGTCTAAGGCCTCGGGTGGAAAGCTCGCCCTTGCCCCATTAAGGTGTTTAAGTGGCCAATTATAGGCCACTCAAGGGCCACTTCCGGCCCAAGGCTGGCAGGAGGATTGAACTTCTGTGGAGAAGCCCGAAAAGAATAGAGTTACATGTCGGGGACTGGGGAAGCTGCCGGCCAATCTGAGGCGGGACGTCCTCCCAAGTGAGGGGTAGAAATCTGGCCTGCAACCACTGAACATGCAATTGAGTGTGAAATGGTTGCGGAGCGGTAGCACAGTGGTCCGTATAGTTGCTTCACAGCTCCAGGGTCCCAGGTTCGATTCCCGGCTTGGGTCACTGTCTGTGCGGATTCTGCACGTTGTCTACATGGCTTTCCTCCGGGTGCTCCGGTTTCCTCCCACAGTCCAAAGATATGCAGGTTAGGTGGATTGGCCATGCTAAATTGTCCTTAGGTTAGGTGGGGTTGCTGATTACGGGAGAGGGTGGAGGTGTGGGCTTTAGTAAGGTGTTCTTTCCAAGAGCAGGTGCAGGCTCGATGGACTGAATGGCCTCCTTCTGCACTGGTGATTCTATGATTCTATTCTATTCTATGATTCATTCGGAGTCAGTGGGGATGTATTCCCTGTTGACTCTTCAGATGGTGGGAACTGAGACACTGCCATCCGAACAATTCAGGTCAATATCAGTTTATTTTAACAGTTTTATATTCCAATTAGAACAGGATCAAACAGAAGTGCCAGTTCACAAAAAAGGTGTCCAGCAGAACAGATCAACAGATTTGTCAACAAGCTAATGATCACTCCAAGAAATAACTGGGGAGTAAGATCAATCTCCAGAGCAAACTTACTGAAATACAAGTGTAAAGAAATTGCCCTTTAAATTTCATGAAATATGTTCTTCAAATAGGTTTCAGTTTAAATATGTCCGTGTCGTGGAACTGGATTTTGCCTCCAAGAACATAAGTTGGCACTGCTTCTGGTTGCCAAACCTGGCCTTGGGGAAACAGTGACTCATTTGCATTTTAATCAGGTTCCCCCCTTAATTGGCAGGGAATCAGATTCACCATTCAATTCAGAGTGTGGGGTGAATTCTCAAAGCTGGACATCCATTCAGATGCCTCGCAGTTTGGCTTGAGAGGAACAGTCAGCTGTAATGGAGGATGCTTCAACATGGAGGCATCATCTTATCAACTGTTTAAAATCGTTGATTATAAAAAAAGTTTGAGAAGTCAGGCCACTATAAGGCAGCATTGCCTTTGCTATAAATTGGCATTGCTAAAAATGAATCTCATACTGAAACCTTGCCATAATAAACCATCATGACTTGTTGAGCTGTGGATAGTGCTGGAAGCATCATCCACCGGGTCGGAGAATCCCTGGGGGGTGGCACGAATCCTGCCGCGCCACCGGCTGCTATATTCTTTGGCGTCGTTTTTCGGGCGGGGGCAGGGTTCACGCCATGCCGGTCGGGGGCCGTTGGCAGCGGCCCCCCCCCCCGGGCAATTCTCCGGGCCCGATGGGCCGAGCGGCCGTCCGTTTTTGGCCAGTCCCGCCAGCGTGGGTTCGCCATGGTCCCACATGGCGGGACCTGGCAGGTAAGTCGGCGGGGCCGTGGGGGGATCCGACCCCGGGGGGTGGCCCTCACGGTGGCCTGGCCCGCGATCGGGGCCCACTGATCTGTGGGCGGGACTGTGCCATGGGGGCACTCCTTCCTTCCACGCCGGCCTCTGTAGGGCTCCGCCATGGCCGGCGCGGAGAAGAGAACCCTCCGCGCATGCGCCAAAACATGCCGCCGGTTTCATGCATGCGCAAAATCACGCCGGCCCTTTGGCGCATGCGCAAACTCACGCAGTCCCTTCAGTGCCAGCTGGCATGGTGCCAACCCCTCCGGCGTCCACCTAGACCCCGGAAGTGTGGAGAATTCTGCACTTTCGGGCGCTGTTGATGCCGGAGTGGTTCCCGCCGGTTTTCCCGCCGCCGTGGGGACTTGGTCCCCGGAAAGGAGAATCCCGCCTCCCTGATTCTTCTTTCGACTTTTAAGGTCAAATTTGTTGAACTGTGAAAAACATTGAAGAAGAAGACAGCATTATCAGGAAGAAACAAAGATCTTGGGATGAATTTTCCGCATCCCGACGCGAAATTGCATTCGGCAGTGGAGCAGAGAATCCGTTTCCACGCACACAATCGGGACCGGCGCCGGTTTCACTATTCTCTGACCCCTGAAAATTGCCGTACTCTGGGAGTACGCCGCGCTGGGTATCCACCGCCTCAGGCCGTTGCCTGAAGGACGCCCCGCTATTTTCCGTCCCTGACGAGCCAAATTTCCGACAGCGTGGATCTAACATGGTCCTGCCATTCGGGAACCTCGCATGGTGGCTGCGGACTCAGTGTGGGGCTGCCACAGTTGGGGGAGGGCCGATCGGAGGGCAGAGGGGGCTTCATTCGGGACTGGGGGCTATGTGTGCGGGCGGTGCGGGGTGGGCTAGCGGCCGATGCGGGGCATTATTTTGGCGGTCCAGGTCTGCGGGCTGAGTCCGCCATGGAGCATGGCATGGCCGCTGGAGGCCACCGCCGACGCATACGCAGCCTCTGACCCGGAAGTGCAGGGGGCCGTATCGGTAGCTAGAGCTGTGAGCTCTACGACAGCTGCCTGGTAGCCCCCTGCAAGACGGTGAATCTGTGGCCTTTTGATGTCAGTTTTCCTGTCGTAAAAGACCACGGGCTGGATTCTCCAACCGCCGCACCACATTTCTGTTTCACCCTGCCGGCGGGATGCTCCATTATGCCGGCTAGTCAATGGGGTTTCCCATTGTGGGGCAGCCCCAAGCCATTGGGAAGCCCCCCAGGCTGCCGGCAAAATGGAGTATCCCGCCGGCGGAGACTCCAGTCCCACAGTTTTCACGATAGCGTGGGGACATAGTCCTAAAAACGGAGAATCCAGCCAGTTATAGTCAAGCAAGGTGAAATTTTATGAAAGCATGGGCCTTAAGACCTTACCCATGATGAGGGAAACGTACAGAGGGACTGAAATTCTGGACTTGTAGAAAGGTTCTGCTAAGGAGGACCTTTCTCACCACCAGTGAAGTTACGTCTTGGTGCTGGTTTGGAAGTTCTAGCAATGAAACATTTTGTGAAAGTCACACGGGATCAGGGGTGAGCTGGCAAGGTGGATACAGAACTGGCGAGGTCATAGAAGGCAGAGAGTAGCAATGGAAGGGTGCTTTTCTAATTGGAGGGCTGTGACCAGTGGTGTTCCGCAGGGATCAGTGCTGGGACCTTTGCTGTTCGTAGTATATATGAAGGATTTGGAGGAAAATGTAACTGGTCTGATTAGTAAGTTTGGAGATGAAACAAAGGTTGGTGGAATTGCGGACAGCGATGAGGACTGTCAGAGGATTTAGATAGTTTGGAGACTTGGGCAGAGAGATGGCAGATGGAGTTTAATCCGGACAAATGTGAGGTAATGCATTTTGGAAGGTCTAATGCAGGTAGGGAATATACAGTGAATGGTAGAACGCTCAAGAGTATTGAAAGTCAGAGAGATCTAGGTGTACAGGTCCACAGGTCACTGAAAGGGGCAACACAGGTGGAAAAGGTAGTCAAGAAGGCATACGGCATGCTTGCCTTCATTGGCCGGGGCATTGAGTATAAGAATTGGCAAGTCATGTTGCAGCTGTATAGAACCTTAGTTAGGCCACACTTGGAGTATAGTGTTCAATTCTGGTCGCCTCACTACCAGAAGGATGTGGAGGCTTTAGAGAGGGTGCAGAAGAGATTTACCAGGATGTTGCCTGGTATGGAGGGCATTAGCTATGAGGAGTGGTTGAATAAACTCGGTTTGTTCTCACTGGAACGACAGAAGTTGAGGGGCGACCTGATAGAGGTCTACAAAATATTAGGGGCATAGACAGAGTGGATAGTCAGAGACTTTTCCCCAGGGTAGAGAGCTTAGTTAATATGGGGCATAGGTTTAAGGTGCGAGGGGCAAGGTTTAGAGTAGATGTACCAGGCAGGTTTTTTACTCAGAGGGTAGTGGGTGCCTGGAACTCGCTGCCGGAGGAAGTAGTGGAAGCAGGGACGATAGTGACATTTAAGGGGCATCTTGATAAATACATGAATAGGATGGGAATAGAGGGATACGGACCAGGAAGTGTAGAAGATTGTAGTTTGGTTGGGCAGCATGGTCGGCACGGGCTTGGAGGGCCGTAGGGCCTGTTCCTGTGCTGTACTTTTCTTTGTTCTTTGTTCTTTGAAAGTTTTCTCAGGGAACCATGCAACAGGATGCACCATCTCCTTTTCCGATAGGGCTTCTGTAATAATTTGAGGATGGGCGACCACCAAATTTCGTGATTAAACAAACTATTCATTATAAGGAATATACATTGTATTGAATCTAAGAAAAGTGCTACTGACTACTTCAACTCCAGTACCAGACTGGCTGGGAAAACCCATGCTCAGCGCTAGGATTTGCACTCTCCAGCCTGATAGGCCAACTGGGTCACATGACCCCTCCCAAAACCTTGCACCACCCCTCCCCCCCCCCCCCCCCCCTGCTTTAAAGGGACAGCCTCAGTTACATCAACTGCCTGTTAGATTTGTGGTCAAAGGTGTTTTTTTGCATAAACGTTTCCAATGTTTGAAGTATTCCATGGCAACATGGCTGGGCACATCCTTCACAAGTCTGGGGACAAGTAGAACCTCAGCAAGTTGTGACATTTACGTACTGATGGTCTACACACAGCTTGATGCATCTGCACACATAGATGCCCATGTACGGTAAGTTCTTTTCCCATTTATCTAGAAGTCTGTACATCGTGTGCCTATGAACATGGTCCATTTTCTTAAATCCAATAATAGTATATGGTGAAGGAATGATATTGAAACTTGACTTTTTCCTGAAGCAAGTTTATTCATCAAACAGCTCAGTAAAGTGACAGCCTCCTAATGCTACCCCACACCCTACTGCCGCAGCTGTCTTTATTTATATTCTTATTTTTAAATAACAATAACCAGTTAGACTAATTAAAATGAACTGGACGAATGAAAAGAGCAGCCCCTTAAAGGGGAGCTGCTTTATCAAAAATGAACAAATCGCAAATCAAACTCGAAACATTAAACTAAAATCTGATTATGAGGGTCAATAAGACACCCTAGTTCCCGTAGTGTCACCAGTCACAGAACGCCTCGGTGGTGCTCCCTCTCTAGGGACACCCGGCTGTGAATGTAGCCAGAGTAGAGGGGCAGGCAATCGGGTCAGACAAGCCCCTTGGTCGCCCGCTGCTTGGACCTGTCAATATATCTACAGGATTGATGCTAGGAGGCAGAGAGGCTGACAAGATTTATTAATGAGGAGTCTTCAGTACAGGCTGCTGCTTTACTCTGCACAGTTACCCATGGCAGCAATCAGTGACATCATGCCATGATGCATATATGGTTATACAGTGCTCAGTGCAGCTTCAGTGTTGCTTCTGGGAAATCAACATAATTACCTAACATTTCCTCAAACTTTAAATCAAATATTCCCAACAAATCTAAACAGGTGTAACATGAATAATAATCAAACAGCAATAATCTATAAGTCAGATGTTTTGGGGGTCATCGTCCTCTGAATGGATGCTGGTGAACCTCAGGCATCTGCTTTTTGGCACTAGAACAAAGAAAAAAGAACAAAGAAATGTACAGCACAGGATCAGGCCCTTCGGCCCTCCAAGCCCGTGCCGACCATGCTGCCCGACTAAACTACAATCTTCTACACTTCCTGGGTCTGTATCCCTCTATTCCCATCCTATTCATGTATTTGTCAAGATGCCCCTTAAATGTCACTATCGTCCCTGCTTCCACCACCTCCTCCGGTAGCGAGTGCCAGGCACCCACTACCCTCTGCGTAAAAAACTTGCCTCGTACATCTACTCTAAACCTTGCCCCTCTCACCTTAAACCTATGCCCCCTAGCAATTGACCCCTCTACCCTGGGGAAAAGCCTCTGACTAACCACTCTGTCTATGCCCCTCATAATTTTGTAGACCTCTATCAGGTCTCCCCTCAACCTCCTTCGTTCCAGTGAGAACAAACCGAGTTTATTCAACCGCTCCTCATAGCTAATGCCCTCCATACCAGGCAACATTCTGGTAAATCTCTTCTGCACCCTCGCTAAAGCCTCCACATCCTTCTGGTAGTGTGGCTACCAGAATTGAACACTATACTCCAAGTGTGGCCTAACTAAGATTCTATACAGCTGCAACATGACTTGCCAATTCTTATACTCAATGCCCCGGCCAATGAAGGCAAGCATGCCGTACGCCTTCTTGACTACCTTCTCCACCTGTGTTGCCCCTTTCAATGACCTGTGGACCTGTACTCCTAGATCTCTTTGACTTTCAATACTCTTGAGGGTTCTAATATTCACTGTATATTCCCTACCTGCATTAGACCTTCCAAAATGCATTACCTCACATTTGTCCGGATTAAACTCCATCTGCCATCTCTCCACCCAAGTCTCCAAACAATCTAAATCCTGCTGTATCCTCTGACAGTCCTCATCGCTATCCTCAATTCCACCAACCTTTGTGTCGTCTGCAAACTTACTAATCAGACCAGTTACATTTTCCTCCAAATCATTTATATATACTACAAACAGCAAAGGTCCCAGCACTGATCCCTGTGGAACACCACTGGTCACAGCCCTCCAATTAGAAAAGCATCCCTCCATTGCTACTCTCTGCCTTCTTTGACCTAGCCAGTTCTGTATCCACCTTGCCAGCTCACCCCTGATCCCGTGTGACTTCACCTTTTGTACTAGTCTACCATGAGGGACCTTGTCAAAGGCCTTACTGAAGTCCATATAGACAACATCCACTGCCCTACCTGCATCAATCATCTTAGTGACCTCCTCGAAAAACTCTATCAAGTTAGTGAGACACGACCTTCCCTTCACAAAACTGTGCTGCCTCTCACTAATACGTCCATTTGCTTCCAAATGGGAGTAGATCCTGTCTCAAAGAATTCTCTCCAGTAATTTCCCTACCACTGAAGTAAGGCTCACCGGCCTGTAGTTCCCGGGATTTTCCTTGCTACCCTTCTTAAACAGAGGAACAACATTGGCTATTCTCCAGTCCTCCGGGAATCCCCTGAAGACAGTGAGGATCCAAAGATTTCTGTCAAGGCCTCAGCAATTTCCTCTCCAGCCTCCTTCAGTATTCTGGGGTAGATCCCATCAGGCCCTGGGGACTTATCTACCTTCATATTTTTTAAGACACCCAACACCTCGTCTTTTTGGATCTCAATGTGACCTAGGCTATCTACACACCCTTCTCCAGACTCAACATCTACCAATTTCTTCTCTTTGGTGAATACTGATGCAAAGTATTCATTTAGTACCTCGCCCATTTCCTCTGGCTCCACACATAGATTCCCTTGCCTATCCTTCAGTGGGCCAACCCTTTCCCTGCTACCCTCTTGCTTTTTATGTACGTGTAAAAAGCCTTGGGATTTTCCTTAACCCTATTTGCCAATGACTTTTCGTGACCCCTTCTAGCCCTCCTGACTCCTTGCTTAAGTTCCTTCCTACTTTCCTTATATTCCGCGCAGGCTTCGTCTGTTCCCAGCCTTTTAGCCCTGACAAATGTCTCCTTTTTCTTTTTGACGAGGCCTACAATATCTCTCGTTATCCAAGGTTCCCGAAAATTGCCGTATTTATCCTTCTTTCTCACAGGAACATGCCGGTCCTGAATTCCTTTCAACTGACACTTGAAAGCCTCCCACATGTCAGATGTTGATTTGCCCTCAAACATCCACCCGAAATCTATGTTCTTCAGTTCCCGCCTAATATTGTTATAATTAGCCTTCCCCCAATTTAGCACATTCATCCTAGGACCACTCTTATCCTAGTCCACCAGGACTTTAAAAATTACTGAATTGTGGTCACAGTTACCGAAATGCTCCCCTACTGAAACATATACCACCTGGCCGGGCTCATTCCCCAATACCAGGTCCAGTACCGCCCCTTCCCTAGTTGGACTGTCTACATATTGTTTTAAGAAGCCCTCCTGGATGCTCCTTACAAACTCCGCCCCGTCTAAGCCCCTGGCACTAAGTGAGTCCCAGTCAATATTGGGGAAGTTGAAGTCTCCCATTACCACAACTCTGTTGTTTTTACTCTTTTCCAAAATCTGTCTACCTATCTGCTCCTCTATCTCCCGCAGGCTGTTGGGAGGCCTGTAGTAAACCCCCAACAATGTGACTGCACCCTTCTTATTCCTGATCTCTACCCATATAGCCTCACTGCCCTCTGAGGTGTCCTCCCGCAGTACAGCTGTGATATTCTCCCGAACCAGTAGCGCAACTCCGCCTCCCCTTTTACATCCCCCTCTATCCCGCCTGAAACATCTAAATCCTGGAACGTTTAGCTGCCAATCCTGCCCTTCCCTCAACCAGGTCTCTGTAATGGCAACAACATCATAGTTCCAAGTACTAATCCAAGCTCTAAGTTCATCTGCCTTACCCGTAATACTTCTTGCATTAAAACATATGCACTTCAGGCCACCAGACCCGCTGTGTTCAGCAACTTCTCCCTGTCTGCTCTGCCTCAGAGCCCCACTGTCCCTATTCCCTAGTTCTACCTCAATGCTCTCACCTTCTGACCTATTGCTCCCGTGCCCACCCCCCCTGCCATACTAGTTTAAACCCTCCCGTGTGACACTAGCAAACCTCGCGGCCAGGATATTTATGCCTCTCCGGTTTAGATGCAACCCGTCCTTCTTATATAGGTCACACCTGCCCTGGAAGAGCTCCCAGTGGTCCAGATAACGGAAACCCTCCCTCCTACACTAGCTGTTTAGCCACGTGTTTAGCTGCTCTATCTTCCTATTTCTAGCCTCACTGGCACGTGGCACAGGGAGTAATCCCGAGATTACAACCCTTGAGGTCCTGTCTTTTAACTTTCTGCCTAGCTCCCTGAACTCCTGCTGCAGGACCTCATGCCCCTTCCTGCCTATGTCGTTAGTACCAATATGTACAACGACCTCTGCCTGTTTGCCCTCCCCCTTCAGGATGGCCTCTACCCGTTCGGAGACATCGTGGACCCTGGCACCAGGGAGGCAACATACCATCCTGGAGTCTCTTTCACATCCACAGAAGTGCCTATCTGTGCCCCTGACTATAGAGTCCCCTATTACTATTACTCTTCTGCGCTTTGACCCTCCCTTCTGAACATCAGAGCCAGCTGTGGTGCCACTGCTCTGGCTGCTGCTGTTTTCCCCTGATAGGCTATCCCCCCCGACAGTATCCAAAGGGGTATACCTGTTCGAGAGGGGGACAACCACAGGGGATTCCTGCACTGACTGCCTGCCCTTTCTGGTGGTCACCAATTTCTCGGCCTGCACCTTGGGTGTGACCACACTTACATAACTGTGATCTATGACGCTTTCCGCCACCTGCATGCTCCTAAGTGCATCCAATTGCTGCTCCAACCGAACCATGCGGTCTGTGAGGAGCTCCAGTTGGGGGCACTTTCTGCAGATGAAGCCATCCGGGACGCTGGAAGCCTCCCGGACCTGCCACATCTCACAGTCAGAGAACTGCACCCCTCTAACTGACATTGCGTCAATTAATTTAAAAATTTTAAAAATTTAATAATGTTTTAAATATATATTTTTTTAATTTTCAAAGTTACTGTTAACTATCTGTTTCCTAGCACTAGATTTCTAATAGAAATGGGAAAGCTAAATATAGTACTCTCCGATCTCTGGCTTAGATACCCCTCTAAATTATAATTAAGTAATTATGTTTAATTAGTTACCAATGCTTAATTTTTTTAATTTAGCGTAGATTCCCAACCAGCCACTCAGGCCACAGCTTTTCTGTGATGTCACTTCAGTTTCCCCCCGACACACACAATTTGAAAAAGGTATAAAAGTAAAAATGAGTAAAAATCACTTTCTTACCTTCTTACCTTCTGAGTGTCTTCGATGTTCTCAGGTTCTCTCCCTGGCAGAGACTGCTCCTCCTCCTCTGAATGGCTCCCGAAACTAGTTACAGCTTCTGGCGTTCCCTACTTTGTTTGACGTCTTCAGTGGTTGCTTTGACTGATATCGACGTGGTAATTAAAGGTTAACTCTATGCTTGGTCTGAAATTGAGCTGTTGTTTTCCACAATTGGTTCTGTTGGTGTCTGGGTTTCGTGAAGGTTCCGCGGAGTCAGAACCTTGTACAATTGAATTCAGATTCACTGCAGGTTCTATCTCTGATGGACTGGTTCTCGCCACCAATGGGTGGTCTCCTCCAGATGATATCACGCCAGGTCTGGGCAGTATGAAAAATGAAAATTGCTTATTGTCACGAGTAGGCTTCAATGAAGTTACTGTGAAAAGCCCCTAGTCACCACATTCCGGTGCCTGTTCGGGGAGGCTGGTACGGGAATTGAACTGCGATGCTGGCCTGCCTTGGTCTGCTTTCAAAGCCAGCTATTTAGCCCAGTGTGCTAAACCAGCCAGTATACGAGACAGTTCCTGTCTGCGCGATGATGGTGGCAGGAACTCAGTTCTCTCCTGGAGAGTAGTTCGAGCCAAGACTTCTTGTCCTTACAATCCGGGGAGCGGGGGGGAGGGAGCCGGATAGGGTCAGTTAAACGAAGGACAAAATAAACCTCTCTGTATAATAAAGGACATTTGCTTGGGCAAGAAAAATGTGATGTATATATACAACTGTTTATAAATATGAGAAATGCCAATAAAAAGATTTTTTTTAAAAGACTTCTTGTCCAGGTCCTTTTCCTTTATTTTCCCTCCATTCAATCTGATCTTTTTGTTTCTTTTGAATGATTTTTTTCACCTTTAGAGGCTTCAATAAGTCAAATGCCGGACGGAATTGTCACTTCATCATAAGTAATGCTGGAGAAATTTTGTTGAACAAGCAGTATTCCTATACAGGAATTGATTTAGACATTTGGTCAACAAACCTGGTTCCCTGATTGCCTTAATGTGTTCTTCATTGTTTGCACAAAACGCTCTGTTAGTGCAGTCATAGCAGGATAGTACGGTGCAGATCTAACATGTTGTATATCATTCGCTTTTAAGAAACTTTCCAATTCTTGAGAAACAATCTGTGGTCTGTTATCAGTCACTAATTGCTCAGCAAATCCAAACTTACTGAAGACTTCTCCTAACCTCTCAATGGTCTTTTCTGATAAAGTTGACTTTATTATGGCGACTTCTGGACATCGTGAATGAGCATGTGAGTAGGAGCATGTGCCTTAAAAAAGGACCTGTGCAGTCAATGTGCACCTGTTGCCAAGCCTCTTCCGACCATTCCCGAGGATGCAGCAGTGCTAACGGAGGCAGGTTTTGCACCTTCACACGTGAAGAACATGTTCCATCCTCCCCTTCTATTTCTACTTCCAATCCAGGCCACAGAAATAGCTCCTCGTTATCTCTTTCATTCTCACAATTCCACAATGGCCCTCATGTAATTTATCCAACACTCATCTTCTCAATGGTGGCTGAATGATTACTCTGAGCTCCCAAAGAAGGCTCCTGACTATACAGATAATTTCAATCTTCTTGTGGAGTACGGTTTCAGGTCAGGTTTTGGTTCTGAGGCCTTTGCCTTTTAGCACCATCTCCATTACTCCGGAGAGTATCGGATCACTCCGAGTATACTTCTTTACTTATCCTGAAGTGACAGGCGACTGTCTACCTGTTCAAAGTAGAAGATATTTTAGCTCGAGCCACTTCTGATGAACTATTTTGTAGTGGCAAACGAGAAAACCCATCTGCATTACAATGAAAACTTGAAATGAAAATCGCTTATTGTCACAAGTAGGCTTCAAATGAAGTTACTGTGAAAAGCCCCCTAGTCGCCACATTCCGGCGCCTGTTCTGGGAGGCTGGTACAGCTGATTGTCGATACTTGATGGTATAAGTGTATGCGGAAAAAAACAGTGCCCATCTCTGCATTCTGCTTGCAGCCAATGACGACCAGCCTGTATGTGGCCCAAAAATTGTTGTTAATGAACGATCGTCCATAAATAGTGTGAACTTCCTCCATAGAAAAATTGATGGAATCTCTTTCCTCCAAAGATAATTCTGAAGGCTTCTCTTTTGATTTGTGTGTTGTTACTTTCAGCTTTGCTCAATGTTCTGCATGCAACAGCAATGGCTTACTCTTCACCTGATGGGATGATGTGGGATACCACTGCTCCAGCACCAAAGGGAGATGCATCACACACTGTAGAGGCAGGTTTGGATCAAAACATGTCACGACTTCAGATTTGAGCAACGCTTCCTTGGCTTGCACAATCAAGTTGTTGCACTGGCCCAAGTACTTCCACTTCTGTTTTTTGCACGGCAGATTATGCAATAGTTTAAAAATGATCACCAAATTTGGAAAGAATCTTCAGTAGCAGTTCAATAATCCTAAGAAGGATCGCAACTGGTTAACAATCTAAGGTGCAAACTCCTCTGTAATAGCCTTGACCTTCAAAGGAGATTTGTGAAGGCCTGTGGCATCTATCCCATGTCCCAAATACTCGAATGAAGACTGGAAGAATCTGTGCTCGTTCTTACGGACTCTCAATCCGTAGTCCTCCAACCTTGAAGAGTAGCATCCAGATTCTGAAGACTCCGGTTCTTCTTTGGCTTTACTGGTATCCAGAATGTCATCCACGTAACACTGGACTCCACTTAGCCCACTGAGGATTTGATCCATTGCTCTTTAGAACTATGCCAGAGCTGATGTGATACCAAATGGTAATCTTCGGTACCGAAACAAACCTTTACATATCACAATGACACCATGTATCACAATGGCTACTTCTTTACTCGGCACAGTTGCCCATGCTAGTGATTGGTGACGTCACTTCCGGCGACGTCATGCCATGACCCATATATCATTGTATAGTGCTCAGTGCAGCTTCAGTGCTGCTTCTCAGAAATCAATATAAATACATAACAGAAACATCAAATCAAAAGGTGATTAAGGCAGTCGATAAAGCATTCAATTTCCCGTGGTGACAGCAGATCCAAACAGAAGACAGTGATATGTCCATATACAGGGAGGCTTTGACCTGAGTGCCCCAACTGCCTGCGATTGTCACTCCTGCTATGCTCACATCTACCTGAGTGACTTGGAAATAATACAAGATAATGGGACAGGGGAGAGAAGACAGTCCTTCTTGACTCCAGAATTGATCAGAAAGCTTTCCGTTTCCCATCCATTGATTGAAACTGCGCGTCCGATGTTTGTGTAGAATAGTTGGATCCAAACCCCTTCAGCACATCCGTGTTTGCTTTTACAACTGAATGGCTTGATAAGGTACTTTGAATAAGTATTATGATACACCGACAGAGTGTGAGTCAAAGGACAGCACATATTATCTTGCATCATTATAACTAGCAAATATAACAGGTACATTAGACTGAATGGCTAATGAAAGATCTAATCATTAGCCATACCAACAGGATTTTTAACTGGCAGCAAGTCAGCTAACTGAGTCTTTAATAGTTCCTCCTGAAAGCTTACTTATTTTGCTTTGTATTCTCCCTTAACTGAATTAAAAACAAAAAAACAATTACTTTATCTTAAAGGTGTCCCTGTGTTGTTGAGTCATTTGGGGCAGGTGTGGTGATATGCCGACTCCACATGTACAGTAAACACCATTGCCATATCATGAGCGGGCCTGACCCGGCATGCTCCGAGGCTCCAGCAATGCGCTGCCTCCGCCAGGAGGAATGGAATTACCTATGGTGAGTCTCACTTGTGGTTTAAAAATTGGGAAACAGGCGCCATGAGGGAGAGAGAGGAGGTAGGACATGTTCCTAGAGGCACGGCCGTGGGCTGCCGGTCCTGCACTGAGCACCCATCACAGCCCGTGGTTGCTCAGTGACACCAGCCGTATGGGTGCCCCACCCAAGCTCCACCCCATCACCTGCAAACACTCCCTCCACCCCACTCATCCACCCCCACAACCAGACGCCACCGGCTGGCGTGGCATCAGGCGGCCCACCCAAGGTCAACACCCATGATAACCCTTCAGGGGGGCACTGGGCAGGGGCCACAGAGCGAATGGTTGGCATGGGTAGTGCCAACCACCATAACTGCTGCCAGCAGGGATGGGTACGGGGGCCACAGGCCCCCGTTGTGCCGAGCACCGACGGGACCAAGGGTGCAGTGTAGAAGGCAGAGTGCCGGGGGAACAGCCCGGGGGTGGGTGTGGGGATGGGGAAGGAGGGGGTTCTCGGGGGTAATGCGAATGCAGGGGCTGCAGTGCAGGCCGGAGTCACCATGTAGCCCGTTGGACCTGATTTTGTATGACGGTGTTGTGTTTGGTGTTCGATGTCTAGCAAGCAATCTACCAAATGACTCGAGACTTGTCCAAACCATGATCTTTATTGAATCACACTTGGTAAGAAAACGATCTGTTACAGAGCAAGTTATCATGAGTTTCTTTGTACTCCTCTGGAACTACTCCTAGTGCACGTCTATCTTCTTGTACGCCTTATAACCATCTGCTGATGGCCGGATGTGCCCCAACTTACATTGCAGTGCCTTGTCACATGACCACTCTCTTGAGACCACATGGTGTGCCTGTACTGCCACCTGTTGGTTGGAGGTTGCACCACCAGCCATCTATGATATTGCTTACAGGCATATCACCACAGAGGGTAAGCACGATGCTAACATGTCTGCCTTTCACCCCTGCAGAAAAGGGACTTCGGAATTCACCAGGAATTGTGGTCTTCATCCTGGCTGCCGCAGTCCTGCGGAATGCGCTGAGGCTGTACGAACTGGAGCGGCTCGAGGAAGAGGAAGCTGCAGCAGCGGAACCTGCCCCAGAGGAAGAGGAACCAGATGGAGAGCCACCGCCAAAAAGGCTGAGGAGGAGTTGGGAAGGAGGTGCCTCATGAGGCATTGTGTGTGCCAGCAGCGTCTGCCATTCGATAACTACCTGACCGAGAATGCCATCGACGACTTCGACTCCGGCTGAGCGGGGGGACAGTGCAAAATATCTGCTGGATCATGGCTTACCTGGAACGTGGGGGTATGGGGGAGGAGACCCACTCCCGGTGGCCATCAGGTTGACGGTGGCCCTGAACGTTTATGCCACAGGGTCCTTCCAGGTACTGAGTGGGAACCTGTTTGGGATCTCGCAGACCTCGGTGCACATGTGCTTTTGCGATGAAAGTAATTTATGCCGCTCAGTACAATATATCAAATTCAATGTGGACCGAGCTCACCAGGGTGCTCGGGCAGCGGGATTCGCTGCCATCGCCAGGATGCCCCAGGCCCAGGTTGTGATCGACAGGATGCATGTCCCCCTATGTGCACCTGCCCATGACAGGCCAGTCTTCACAAACCGATAGGGGTTCCATTCGATAAACGCGCAGCTGGTGTGTGACCATGAACTGCACATCATGCACGTCTGTGCCCGATACCCGGGCAGATTGCAAGATGCCTTCATCTTGGCACACTCGACGGTTTCTGACGCTTCGAGGTGCAGTCTCGGGTGAGGGGTTGGCACCTGGGCGACAGGGGTTATCCGCTGCAGTCATGGCTGGTGACACCCATGCAGAGACCCGCTACAATGCTACCCATGCAGTGACCTGGGCCGTTATCGAGCAGTGCTTCAGCATCCTGAAGATGTGGTTCAGGTGCCTTGACTGCTCTGGAGGGGCCCTCTAGTACCACACTCGGAGGGTTTCCCACATCGTGGTGGCCTGCTGCATCCTCCACAACGTTACCCAGCAGAGGGGTGACGTGCTGGAGGTGGGGAGTGAAGGCCGGGCCTTGTCAGACCAGGAGGATGTGGAGGAGGCCAGGATGGGCAGAGCATGGTGCCAGGGCAGGCACAGGAGACCGCACAACGTGAGAGCCAGGGGTACGGTGCATGGGGAGCTCTAATCATCTCCAGGTTCACCAACTAGGGAGCCTGTCCAACAGCACAGACATCCCCCCCACTCCCCCACCAGCACCTGCTCTGCAACCAGCCCAGCCCATTCCTTGCTGACAGAGCACCAAGGCAGGTTGGAACTTTTGTGCACATGTGTTTGTTTTACAAAGAACATGTGAACATCTCTATAATGGCATGTGCCGTAGCCCATAATGCTATCCTACGTGCTACACCAATGCCATCTTAACTAGTGATTGATTGATTTATTGTCACATGTACTGAAGTGAATAGCATTTTTCTGCGGCCAAGAGAATGTACAGTACGTACACAGTAGGCAAAAAGAATAATCGACAAAGTACATCGACAAATAGTGATTGGTTACAGTGCGGAACAAGGGCCAAATAAAGTAAATATATGAGCAAGAGCAGCATAGGCTGTTGTAAATAGTGTTCTTACAGGGAACAGATCAGTCCGAGGGAGAGTTGTTGAGGAGTCTAGTAGCTGTGGGGAAGAAGCTGTTCCTATGTCTGGATGTGCGGATCTTCAGACTTCTGTACCTTCTGCCTGATGGAAGGGTCTGGAAAAGGGCAAAGCCTGGGTGTGAGGGGTCTCTGACAGTGCTGTCTGCCTTCCTGAGGCAGCGGGAGGTGTAGACAAAATCAATGGGAGGTTGGCAAGCTTGTGTCATGAGTTGGGCTGAGTTCACCACACTCTGCAGTTTCTTGCCATACCAAGCTATGATGCAGCTGGTTAGGATGCTCTCTATGGCACATCTGTAGAAGTTTGTGAAAGTCGATGCAGACATGTCAAATTTCTTTAGCTTCTGAAGGAAGTAGAGACGTTGTTGGGCTTTCTTGACTGTTGCATCAACGTGTGTGGACCAGGACAGACTGTTGGTGATGGTGACCCCCAGGAACTTAAAGTTATCGACCATCTCCACTTTGGAGCCATTGATGTAGATGAGGGGGCGGGGGGTGCTACGCTTCCTGAACCAGAAGTCGATGATCAGTTCCTTGGTTTTGCCAACATTTAGAGAGGTTGTTTTCGGTACAGCATGCAACTGAGTGATTAATCTCCCTTCTGTAGTCTGATTCGTCATTGTTTGAAATAAGACCCACCACTATCATCTGCAGACTTGCAGATCGAATTGGAGTTGAATCTTGCCGCACAGTCGTTTGTATATAGGGAGTACAGGTGAGGACTGAGCACACATCCTTGTGGGGCCCCGGTGTTGAGGACTATTGTGGAGGAGGTGCTCTTTCGTATCCTGATAGATTGCGGTCTGTTGGTGAGGAAGTCAAGGATCCAGCTGCACAGGGAGGGGTCAGATTGCAGATTTTGGTTATTAGTCTTGTCAGGATAATGGTGTTGAAGGCTGAGCTGTAGTCTATGAACAGCAGTCTGACGTAGGTGTCCTTGTTGTCGAGGTGTTCGAGTGTTGATTATAGAGCCAGTGAGAGAGCCTCTGCTGTGGACCAGTTGCGGCGATAGACGAACTGCAATGGACCAAGACCATTTGGGAAGCTGGTGTTGATCCATCTTATGACCAGCCGCTCGAAGCAGTGTTTAACTTTCTGGCCTTATGGGCCCCAATGATATATCTAGGTGGATCCCCAGGCAGTACATCAGGGCTGGATTCCTGTTCTGTGGCCTGGGACCCTTTGGCAGCCGTCCTCTGGAGAGACCAGGCCTGGATGAGCCCAGCTGTCGTTCAGGTGTCCCAAGTGGCATGGTGCCACCCTGTTCCGCCCACCACCCATCGGATGTTCCAGGGACAGGAAGGGGTGGAGTCGGAGACGCTGTGCTGTTCCAGCACTTACCCTGCCCTCCAACCATCCGCCCCTCGGGGATTCCTACCTCCACCTGATGTACCACAGCACATGTGTGGTGCACACCAGATGGTGCCCCAGGAATCTCTTCATTAACATGCCCAACCGAGGTGAGTGTCGCTGGAATGTTGGAGACAGCTATGACGGGAAGGCAGTGTCATATCCGGACTGGTGCTCCGGGGTGTCTCGGGCTGGTGTTTGGGGGTCTCCTCACTATACATCACCTCCGCATCCCTGGAATCACTTGGGGATGGGTTTGGGGGAAGGTGATACCAGAAGGGCCCGCCTCATTGCCAGGTGATCCTACAAGACACAAGGCATGATGAATGATTGGATCGTGGGTTGGGGTGGTGAGAGGGTGGTGTGGGGGTCATGCAACACATGCCATGGGAAAGCAGACCTCCACCTCAGTGACTGCCCTCTTTCCGGGCCTATTGACCAGCGCCAGAGCCTGCCACTCTGCAGCGGTGAGGGGCCATAGATCCAGCGGTCCCCCTCCGGTCTTCTCTCTCTCACGGCGATTGTGGACCGCCTTCTCCTGGCAGGGGATGGGGTGGACAGACAATGCACAGTGTGAGACACTCAGACACGGGCAGCACAGGGGGTTGGAAGGTGGTGGCCTTCATGGCCAGGGCACCCGGCCGAGGCAACCGGTAAAGATGCTTGCATGTGGTGCAGGGTGGGGAGTGAGCATACTGCCAGTGGGTGCGGTTTGTCACCCCCCCCCCCCCCCAGAGTGGTGGGGAAGGTTACAAGTGTTTGGGTCGGGAGTTGGTGCCAGGGGCACAGTGTGGCCTACTCACCCTGGCGGCCCTGAGGTCATGCAGCGGGGCACTGCAGTCTGGTCGTTGAGGTGGGACCCATGGTGCTCATAGTCTCTGCCACCTGCGCCCAGATGCTGTGTACAGCGGCAGATGGCAGCCTCCTTCCCACCCCGGGAACAGGCTGGACCATCTATCCTCCACAGCGTCGAGTAGAGTCTCCAGCTCAGCATCTGTAAATCAGGATGCCGCTCTCCGTGCTGCCATCTTGTTGGCTGGGGTGAGTGTGTGAGGGGAGTGGCATGCTCATATGCGGCTGCAGCTTGTCAGCTTCTCGAGTGGCAATCCCGACCCCAGCGAATCGGGCACCATTTATCATTGGAATCGATCGTGTTCCACGTGTCACCGGTACTAGCTCATTAACGGATCACAAATTGCTCCCGGAACGGTGCCAATTTAGTTCTCATAGAAGTCCACCTACTCAGTCCTGGTGTCAATGCACAGAGCGGGACTCTCTCACCCTGGGGCCGGGCCGGAGAATCGGTGGGACAGGCGCGAATCGCGTCACGCCGCCCCGACGCCGGTCCGCCGATTCTCTGGAGAGCGGAGAATTGGCGCCATTGGCGCCAGCGCGGTCGGTGTGGTGCCGATCGGGGGTCACTCTACGGGGCCCCCCCGGCGAATCTCGGCCCGGGATGGGGTGAGCGGCCACGCAAAAAAAGCTGAGTCCCACTGGCGCCGTCCACACCTGCTCTTACCTGGCGGGACCTTTGCGTCAATGTATCTGGGGGCGGCCTGATGGGGGGGGGAGGGTGGTCTGACCCCTGGGGGGGGGCCTCCGCTGTGGACTGGCCCGCGATTAAGGCCTACCGATCGGCGGGCTGGCCTTTCGGGCTGGGGGCCTCTTTTGTTCCCGCTTTGAGGGGCGGCACGGAGAAGGGAGCCACTGTGCATGCGCGGCAATCGCGGCGGTCCCACTGCGCATGCGTGCGTTGGCGCTGGCCCCACTGCGCATGCGGAGACCAGCTGCAGCCATCTGATGCCGAGGATCGGCAGCTGGAGCGGCGTGGGTTGTTCCAGTGCCGTGCTGGCCCCCTGTAGTGGTCAGAATTGCTAATCCTGAGGCCATGTTTACGCTGTTGAGAAACACGACGGCGTTTACGGCAGCGTCAACACTTAGCCGCAGGGTCAGAGAATCCCGCCCATCGTTTCTGAAACGGAGAATCCCTCCATTGGTGTTTTCAAATTAGTGATAAAAAGCAGACCCCTCTGAGCTGAGGTGATCCAGACCTAGAACCACAACCATTAAAATGTTGACTGAATGATATACACAGAAGGAACATTTTGTAGCTCCAAAACCGTGAATTGGACACAAGAAAGTACAATACGACTCTTGATGCCATATTAATTTTCAACTCAGTGGCAAACCAGTGTCCCAGAATCATCCATTCCTGATCACACATGGTGAGTGAAATTCAACTCTCGGCATCAAAGTCAGTGGTAACAGTTCGGGGGCTGGATTGTCTCGTCCTCCAGTCACGTGTTTCTTGGCGGCGTGACGTTCGCTGGCGGCGAAGTTCTATATTCCCGCTACTTATCAATGGGATTTCCCATTGAAGCCACCTGACACTGCTGGGAAACCCACGGGTGGGAATGTGCTGTTGGAGGGAAAAGTGAATAGACCTGAGAATTCCGGCCCAGGTGTCTATTTTACCCAATCCAATTTTCCAATGAGAAGGCGTGTTTGTGGGGAAGATAAGAGACTGATCCAGTCCAATTCATTTTTCACCCCCACTGAAGTTCAATTTTGCCCCCATTATTCCTTTCTTAAGCGTGAAGATCTGAGAGTTTGTACAGTTGCAATATAAATGATTGCACACACAGGCCCGACCCCGAAATCTAGCCCGACACCCCAACCTTCCAACCCCCAAATTCCCTCCCGACCCTCCAACTATCCCCGACCATCCTCCCAACTCCTAGCTAACCTCCACCCCGTCCCCCCCCAACTACCCTCCCAAATAACTCCCGACCTTCAACTGATCACCCAAACCCCCCAACCCATCCTAAACCCCATGGACCACCCAACCCCGCCGACTGACATCATGACCTCCTCTCACTGACCACCGACCCCATCGACTGATAACCCAACAGCCCCAACCCATCCTATCCCCCCCCCCGCACTTACCACCTGACCCTCCCCACTGACCTCCCGACCCCCTGCCTTGCCCAACCAAACAATCTCCTGCTCACCCATCCTGCTTCCCACACCCATCCTAACCATTTACCGTACAGGCTTACCTTCCCCCTTACTTGTCAAAGTGGCTTGGACCTTTCAACGTACCTGATTTACAAGAGCTAGTCTTCGAAAGAGGGAGAGTGGCTTAATTTCTTCCCACTCTGCTGAGCTCGACTGAAGGCCTTGAAAAACCGCTGCGGTGCACCGCTCTGACCGGGGCAGAGGTGGGAGGTTGGACAATGAAGGCGCAACCCCTGACTAAGGTAGGAGAAAAGGAGTGGATTGCCATTCTGACTGTGGTTACCACTCAGAGGTTCTGGCCCACAAGTATTACAGGCAAATTGCAATTGGAGCCAATGTATGTTCGAATGGGCAAGAGTCCCTGACCAGTTTGAAACCCTGGCCTCATTTAAATTTAGCAGCCGATCAATGGGGAACCAAACCGGGCTGCTGATTCACCTTCACCTGCACTTATCACATGAAGTCAGAATCTACTCCTATGAATATTTACTGCTTTACATGTCACAGGCAGTGATGCACATGTAGGTGAAATATACTTGCGTGTGACCCGATCATGCAGCATGACTTGAAGTTAAACACACTGCAGTGAAAACTACACAATAACGTTCAGTAATTCACTACTTTGAATTTAAAGTGAGCAGTCCTCAAAAATCCCCACATTTCCCAACTTCGAGGCATATCTGGATTCTGAAGGAAAGGTTCCATCACTTCCGGTCAGCATCTCCCAGATTCTACAAAAAAGTTTATTTTTCCTTGGGCCGTGTACAAATCCCAAACATTTGGTTGCACTTCAGCTGAATGGGTTGGCTCTTGATCTGATACATACTGTCCTTTCCAGCTCTTTCCCCTTCACCAAGATCTCTGAGAAACATTCGCTCTGGGACAAAAGCATTTAAGTTTCTTAAGCAACCAACTTTATAGCCAACAACCCAAACTAAAAATTATTTCATTTCATAGACAGCCATAGAATTTACAGTGCAGAAGGGGGCCACTCGGCCCATCGAGTCGGCACCAGCTCTTGGAAAGAGCACCCTACTTAAGACCACACCTCCACCCTATCCCCATAACCCAGTAACCCCACCCAACACTAAGGGCAATTTTGGACACTAAGGGCAAATTAGCATGGCCAATCCACCTAACCTGCACATCTTTCGGGACTAGCGGGAGGAAACCGGAACACCCGGAGGAAACCCACGCACACACGGGGATAATGTGCAGACTCCGCACAGACAGTGACCCAAGCCTGAAATCGTACCTGGGACCCTGGAGCTGTGAAGCAATTGTGCTAACCACAATGCCACCGTGCTGCCCCCTCACAAACAGTATAAATGCAGCACTGGCCACACAAAAGATGGTGGGTTGCCTACTATAACGGCAGGATCATCCATCATGACAGGCTAATTATCACAGAGCCTATTGGCACAGTAAAGATGTCCAATCTGTCCACTCAATCTTCAAATGAATAGTGATATTGTAATCAGACTCTACTTCAAAAAAAAATACCGCAATCAATGAAAAATACGGGATTGATTTTTAAGGAACTCTCCATGTATGCACAAGGAATCACTAGCTACAGCATAAATCTATCCACTTGAGATTCAGAAAAATGTCACAATTTTCACTGTCGTGCCAAAGTCTAAAACATTTCATTAACTTTTATTGAAAGAGCAACGAGAGACAAACAAATTGTTTTTCAAGAGTTTGGTAACATGCCATCAGTTTGCAATGCTCACTGGAATCAGAAATTGCTCAGCAGCTCAAAACAAATCTCGGCTGGGACTACAGAGCATGTGTACCGTGATCCACTCCATTTAGGATCCTCAAGGGGTACCAGAGAAAAAAAGGAAACAATGGGGTAAATTTTAACCCGGAGTGGGAACCTGGTGGGTAAGCAGGTAAACTAGAGGGGCTGACTCACCCAACGATATCCCGCCTGGGTTTTATTGCCTTCCATTTTAACCTGGGCCAGAATGTCATGCTCCCCCACTGGAGGGTTTTTAGGCGGGTGGTAATGTGGAATTGAAGGGACAGGATTCCCTCAAGGTTTCCGTCCGCCTGACCACACAGCTGGCAAGGCCTTGAGGGTAACCCGTTCTTGGCCCAGTTGAGGCCCTTAAGCAGTCAATTATTTTTAGGCTGGTGGGAGGATTGAGCCCTCGTGAGGCAAGGCTGAAAACCAACAGAGTTAGATCCTGAGCGGGAAGTGGGGTGGGTGTAGGTGCGGCACCCCTGTTCCAACCCCCTACAGGGACAGAGCTGTATAACATCCGCTTCCCCATCTACACACCTGAGAATGAGCTATTTAGGTGACTAGGGGGCAGAGCTCCCTCCTAATTGGAGGAGCTCCCCACAGAATATAAACCCCGACCTGGAAGCAGATCGGGGAAGGAGACCCTATGGGGAGTGGAGTGGAGTGGAGTGGAGTGTGTAGAGGAGTGATTATTGTGACTAGTGTGGAATAAAGTGAGTTGTACCCCATCAGCCTGGTCTCTCGTGGAGTCTTTGCCTCCATCTACAACACCCTCCATCAGAAGCTCTGTTCTGAATTTGAACATCCTTAACATCCGATGGCCTACCGACCTCCTTAAGTCCCATGGCAGGGTGGCAACACTGAGTGTTTCCCACCACAAAGGCCAGTGTGTAAACACCCCATATTCTCCGGCCCCAACCTCAATTATTATTATACACCCAGGTGTTTTACAGCGTATTCCATTGCAGGGCAGGCCTGATGGCGCGTAGTCAGCTGTCATATCTGAGCATTATATTGAAAAAGTGTCCAACATCATTGACCCACAATTGAAGAATGAAGGTGGACCACCTGAAAATAAAGATGGATCTCCAGGAACATTCTGAGACTGGAAGATGGATCTAATGAGAAAGAAGATGGATCTGAGGCTCGAAGATGGACCTAATGAGAAAGAAGATGGACCTCCAGGAACATCCCAGGACATTGTTCACGTGAGTCCCAACATCTGCGCGCCACGTTGTAAATGTATTTTGCACTGGCATGCTTTCCCACTGGTATCACAGAGAATTGGGTGTCAGTGAAAGATTCCAGTTGAGCCTTCATCTGCATCCCATTAGTGGAATGCAAATTAGCTTCACATCGGCCTCCGGTGGTTTTTCTGATCCGCCATGACGGGGGCAAGCGAAGACAAGCAGGAAATTCACACTGATGTGAAACCAATTTCTAACCCTCCTGTGATATTCTCCTCCCATGCCTGTCATTGAACCCCGCCCCCCAGTGAGGGTTTTGGGAGAATTCTACCCTTCACCTCTTGTATTTCTTCTTCTGTCCACAGTAGCGCTGCACTGCCGGGACTGGAAAGCTGCTGGCCAATCAGATTGAGGAGCGGAAGTTCCCCTCATTCGAACCTCAAATGGATGTGGAGATGTGTTTCCACCGACTGTTTGCTGGAGGAAAGTGGAAACCCATAATCCAAAAAATTCAGACCTTGGTCTTTTGAACAGGTAGCAAAGGAAATCATCACAAGATATGGCCCTTTCTTAAACATTGGAATAAGGGTTTGATGACATTTCCGCAAGGAAATTGCTGTGACCTTTCTCTCAGGCAGACTTGAAGTCATAAAAGGATTGAAATGAAATGAAATGAAAATCGCTTATTGTCCCAAGTAGGCTTCAGATGAAGTTACTGTGAAACGCCCCTAGTCGCCACATTCCGGCGCCTGTTCCGGGAGGCTGGTACGGGAATTGAACTGTGCTGCTGGCCTGCCTTGGTCTAGAAGCTGAATGTACCATTAATGGTAAATAATTTTCCTGCTTTTGTGGGAATGGGAAGAGCAGAACTGAATCAAAGAGGCAGTCCAAAACATCATGGCAAAGCATTTCTAATTAAAGGGGCCATGGCATGTTTCAGAAATCTCACCAGCCCTTGGATTTTAGAGATTGAAGCACCCTCAGTAATTGGGAGGTCCTGGGAAGGCGGCTCCCTGGATCTTACCTGGAGATTCTGCTGTGAAATCTGAGGGGATGCTGTTAAGTGAGATCTCCCAGTGACGTGAGGAAGAGGATAACCTATCCAACTGGCCTGGATGGAAGTGACCGAGGAAGTCAGCAGCAGAACTATGATTCCTCCAACCTGGAAACGGTACCCCACGAGGGCCCAGGAAACCCAGCTGGCATTCCTCAGGACAACCTTACAGCTCAATAAGAAGTCTTACAACACCAGGTTAAAGTCCAACAGGTCTGTTTCAAATCACTAGCTTTCGGAGCACTGCTCCTTCCTCGGGTGAATCCTTGCAGCTCAACTCATTCCTCTCCCTGTAGGCGCCACTTCAAAACCCCTCCAAACAGCCAACACTCACAGTCACCCTCGGCCTATTAGCTTCTCAAACCCTTAATTCATAGTCAGCTTCCACAAATAGTGTCCTTTACTCCTCTCCACTCAAGCCCTTATAAGCTATCAAACCTCTCTGCTTTCTCTTCTTGCAGGAGAAGAGGGACACAACTTGGCGAGAGGTTACGACTGGCAAGTGTTGGAGTTTTGAAAGGTGGGGATTGGGAGATGACCCTCGAGTAATGGCACAGAGTTGGCCACTGGCAATGCCACCTGGTCGAATAGGCAGGGGGTTTTGTTCTAAGAGGCTGCTGATGTCAGAAGTGATGCTGATGTGCGAGTCTGAGATTCTTGCATCACTGCTGCTCAGATACATCAAGAGAGCTGATCTTCTGCCTGAAAATCCTGTGTCAGGGTTTTGCCCCCTTCTAGTTGGATCTTAGTGTCCTGTGGAGAGGTCTGCGGTTGAAAGAAGGTAGACGGTGGCTCGGATATTCCTGCCCTTCCGCCTGCCGGGATCTCTTGGTCCCACTGAAGGCAACCCTCTGTGAGAGGTTCGCCAGTGGCGAACAGAAATGGCCATTGACTTCAGCGAGACTGGAAGATCCCACAGGCCGACACCCCTGCCGTTGAAAAACATGGGGAAGGGGTGGGCAGAGGGGCAGAAATACACAGTCATACAGGTTTATAGCATGAAAACAGGCCTTTTGGCCCAGCTTGTCCATATTGCCCAGTTTTTATCCCATAGCGAGTCCCAATTGCCCGTATTTGGCCCATATCCCTCTGTACCCACATTACCCATATAACTGTCTAAATGCTTTTTAAAAGACAAAATTGTACCTGCCGCTACTACTGCCTGGCAGCTCGTTCCAGACACTCACCACCCTCTGTGTGAAAAAATTGCTTTTCTAGACCCTTTTGTATCTCCCCCTCTCAACTTAAACCTATGCCCTCTAGTTTTAGACTGCCATAGGTTTGGGAAAAGATGTTGACTATCTACCTCATCTATGCCCTCATTATTTTTATAGACCTCTATAAGATCACCCCTAAGCCTCCTATGCTCCAGGAAAAAAGTCCCAGTCTATCCAGCCTCTCCTTATAACTCAAACCATCAAGTCCCGGTAGCATCCTAGTAAATCCTTATGCACTCTTTCTGGTTTAATAATATGTTTCCTATAATAGTGTGACCAGAACTATACACAGTATTCCAAGTGTGGCCTTACCAATGTCTTGTACAACTTCAACAAGACATCTCAACTCCTCTATTCAATGTTCTGACCAATGAAACCAAGCATGCCGAATGCCTTATTCACCACCCTGTCCACCTGTGACTCCACTTTCAATGTGCTATGAACCTGTACCCCTAGATCTCTTTGTTCTATAACTCTCCCCAACTCTGAGTAGATCCTGCCCCGATTCAATCTACCAAAATGCATCACCTCACATTTATCTAAATTAAACTCCAAGGGCTGCAATCAGAAAACCAGTTGAAAATGTGTCCTCATCTATTACATTCACTGCTCTTAAATGGTCCATTGTAGGATGCGCAAAACATTGTTTTGCAAAATCCCCAACAAGCTCAGTCTTGATGCGTTCTCGAAGTGGCACAGGCACTCTTCTAGGCAGGTGAATTACTGGATGTGCATTATCCTTGAGTTGGATTTTGTGTTGGAATGGCAACATTCCAACACAATGTTGTAAATTGAGGGATGTTGAATCCAAGAAAATCTAAGTTATGGGGCAGGGAGCAGCAAACCTCCTCCTCTTGGATTGCAAGCAGCGGTATAAATCTGTACTCAGCTCCCGTGAGCTGAAACACATTTGTTTGGTAAGGACGAACATTGGGCTTCTTGATCTGAACTTACTCAGTCCCCAGCATGTGTGTGTAAATGGAGCAGAGCTGAATTTCTACCTACTGATATTCAAGGATGCGGACCTCCAACCCCACCACCTTCACTACCCACCCACCCTTCTCCCACTCCCCCCTCCCACCATCCCGCCACTTCTCTTGTGAAAAGTCCTGGGCTACTTTAGAATAAATAGTGTTGTCTTTTCTTGAAAAGTAGCAGGAGATCAGAATGTCCTCCATAGACTAAATGAAAAGATTGCCTTTAATGGACTTGTGCAAAGTTTTCAGAAGCTGGCCACAACTGAAATTAGAAACTCATTATGGAATGAATCACTGACACAGTTTGGTGCCCCATCATTTTATCATGCAATGTATGGGCCTCCAGCAAGAAACTGATTGGAATTGTGATACTTGACAAAACGTTATTGTCAGCATAGGTCTAGATAATCGGCAACACACAAAGATCATTGTTTGGAAGCCTTTTGTAAAATATCCAATCTGACTTTTGTAAACTACTCTGAATTTGATTGTGTCTTTTGTGTTTGATTGTGGAAGCAATTAGTAAAACTTTGATTCAAGCACATAATTCAGAAGCCCAATTTGAGAACCTCAAAAGTAATATTTTTATTGCATTGAATTTGTGCCAACTTTCTTGACTTGCATGCTTGTGTTTATTAAATTGTTCTAATTTTTACCAAAAGGAAAAACTCGCTCTTTGTGTAAAATAACTGTTTGGATTCTTGTTTCTTCCAGTCTGAGTGAATTAAATGCAACAGGCAGAATCTTTCAAAGTTTAGAAAATTATAATTTTGTAAGAATTTCTTACCATTTGATGAATGTTTAACTGAATGAAGATTTATCTGTATTTTCAGTGCTTAATTAATTTTGAAATTGAGGAACCACTGCATTAAAAATGCTTTTGAAACTACATTTACAAGCAATTAATTTATATTCCACAGGTTAAGAGCAAAAAAACACGACCACTAATAGCCATTTAAAATGTTCGATCTCAGTACTTTCAAAGAAATTAACACCACATTGCCCGTTTGATCACTTTTGTTGTTTCCCAGTTAAGAAAGCAAGAATACAATTAACGTTCAATTAAATTCGGCAAAATTCAACCAGATGGCTCAATTACCTTGAGGTTTCTTTTTTATTCATTCAAGAACATACGTAAGCAAATTAACTAAATCTTCAGCATTCCAGTCAATGTAAGATGAAGCAGTCACAAAAAGCAGTTAAGTAAAAACATAATAACATAAGGATTAATAGAGGGAGACAGATCAATAGTTTGTTATGACTGTGATGGGAGGAGTGCACAGTTTCTTCAGTATTCCACAGCTCACACCATAAATGTAAATGTTTAATTCACTTACCCAAATGGCCGATAGTTTACTTCCGCTACTGTTAGACGCAGAATAAAAGATACCTTAATCAGGTTTCTATCAATAAACTCTGAATGATTGATTTGTTGCAAAGCAAAACCTATTTTTAAAAAGCAAGTTGCAAAAACTGGTCAATATACAATTTGTGATCACACGCCCAATCACACAAACAAACAAACACGCAAACACACTGTGGTGAATGTATTATGCCAATAACCCACCATTGTATTTATATCTGTGGTGTTGCCCTTGTATTTGTATCTGTGCTATGCTGTTGCCCTTGTGGGCTCCTCCTAGGGCAATTGTATGGCATTCTACATGGGGGATCATGTTGGGGCCTGTATGGGCTCCGTCCCTGGCTCCTCCCCTTGAAGGGAGGTATAAAGATTAGTCGACCTGTAGGCAGTTCTCAGTATTGGATCAGTCGCAGGCAGGCACTGTTGTAAGTTGATTAAAGCCACAGTTTACTTCTACTTCCATCTCGAGTGAATTGATGGTCGCATCAATATAATCAACTTAAACGCAACTATGGAATCGGCCCTCAAACCTGACCAACTGGAACTCGATCCGCAGGCCGCGGAGGCGAAATAAATTTTTTCCCACTGGCTTCAAGGCCTATCTCACAGCCTCCTCCACGCCTTCCGTCACCGACGAACAGAAGCTGAGCCTCCTCCACGTACGGGTGAGCTATCGAATCTCTGTTCAACACGACGAGGCCTCCTCCTATGCAGACGCCCTTGCGATGCTCGAACGCCTCTATGTACTGCCCGTGAACAAGGTCTATGCACGACACATCCTCACCACTCACGGCCAGCGCCCTGGGGAATCGCAGGAAGACTACCTCCGTGACTTCAAAGCCCTCGCACGCAGCTGCAACTACCAGGCCGTTACGGCCACTCAACATATGGAACTCGCCGTCCGGGACGTCTATGTGGCGGGAGTCCGGTCCAACCACGTGAGACAGCGCCTACTCGAAAAGGGTGTCCCTGGACCTGGATCAGACGGTCACGTTAGCCTCCTCTCGGGAAGTAGCGTTCCAGAGCCTTAACGCGTTCCCGACTGACCACGTGACCCCCCTCGTGGACCCCCGACCAATGACTACCCCAGGCCTGTGTCGCGCGGCGGCCCGCCCACCATGGGGGGCTACCCTGCTATTTCTACGGCCAGTCCCAACACCCGCAGCAGCACTGCCCGGCTTGGAACGCGAACTGCAACAGCTGCGGGAGAAAAGGACATTTCGCTAATGTTTGCCTGGCCAGGTCCAAGAACTCTAACTCACAGGCCCGATCCTCAGACTCATAGGCCCGCAGACCCCACAGTGTGGCAGCGTGTCTGCCGACTCCGCCCCCTGTAGACGCGTCATCAGCCTCGTGCTATCTGTGGGGGCAACCATCTCCCAGCCCTCACAGCGCGTGCAATTCACGGGGACCGCCATCTTGGCCATCCTCCCTCACGCGGCCAGCCACGTGCGATCCATGGGGGCCGCCATCTTGGGTGCCATCTTCCTCACCGCCCGCCACGCTCGACCAACGGGGGCCGCCATCTTGGCCGCCATCTGCTACGCCGCTCGACGCGTACGATCAACAAGGGCAGCCATCGCGGAACCGCCCCTGCACCTCCGACCACGCCGGCTACCCGCAACTCAGCGCGGTCACCCTGGACCAGTCGCGACCCAAGCACCTCCGGAGCTACATGATGACCGTCCGGGTAAACGGGTATGAGACGCCTTGCCTTTTCGACTCCGGGAGCACAGAGAGTTTCATTCATCCAGACATGGTAAGACGCTGCTCGCTCCCAATTTTCCCGGCGCACCAAACCATCTTCTTCACCTCTGGGTCGCACTCGGTGCAAATCCGAGGGTGCACTACCTCAACCCGAGCAATACAGGGCACGAGTATGCCAATTTTAAATTAAATGTGCTCCCAGACCTCTGCACTCCTCTCCTATTGGGACTAGATTTCCAATGCAACCTCAGGAGCCTAACCCTGAAGTTCGGGGGGCCCCTACCCCCACTCACCATGTGCAGCCTCGCGACCCTAAAAGTCGACCCTCCCCCACTCTTCGCAAACCTCACCGCCGACTGCAAACCAGTCGCCACCAGAAGCAGGCAGTATAGCATACAGGGCAGGACTTTTATCAGGTCCGAGGTCCAGCGACTCTTGTGGGAGGGAGTCATCGAGGCCAGCAATAGCCCCTGGAGAACTCAGGTGATGGTCGTCAAGACTGGAGAAAAGAACGGGATGGTTGTAGATTACAGCCAAACCATACGGTACACGCAACTCGATGCATACCCCCTTCCCCGGATTGCAGACATGCTAAACCAGATCGCACACTACCGGGTGTTCTCCACGGTGGATCTGAAGTCTGCATACCGCCAGCTCCCAATCCGCCCGGAGGACCGCCACGACACGGCTTTTGAGGCAGACGGCCACCTTTTCCACTTCCTCCGGGTCCCCTTTGGCGTCACGAACGGGGTTTCAGTGTTCCAGAGAACAATGGACTGAATGGTGGACCGGTACGGGCTGCGGGCCACATTTCCATACTTGGACAATGTCACCATCTGCGGCCATGATCAGCAGGACCACGACACCAATCTCCACAGATTTCTCCAAACCGCCCAAACCGTAAACCTCACGTACAACAAGGAGAAATGCGTTTTCCACACAACCAGACTGGCCATCCTCGGCTATGTCGTGGGAAACGGGGTTCTAGGACCCGACCCTGACCGTATGCACCCCCCCCACTGCAACTCCCCCTCCCCCACTGCCCCAAGGCCCTGAAGAGGTGCCTCAGGTTCTTTTCATATTATGCCCAGCGTGTCCCCAAGTATGCGGACAAAGCCCGCCCACTAATCAAGGCCACCATCTTCCCACTGGCGACTGAGGCCCACCAGGCCTTCAGCTGCATCAAGGCGGACATCGCCAAAGCAGCAATGCGCGCGGTGGACGCGTCCGTCCCCTTCCAGGTGGAGAGCGACGCATCAGACGTGGCTCTCGCCGCTACCCTCAATCAAGCAGGCAGGCTAGTAGCATTTTTTTGTGCACCATCACCACCCCCGAAATTCGGCACTCCTCAGTCGAAAAAGAGGCCCAAGCCATCATGGAAGCCGTACAGCACTGGAGGCACTACCTCGCTGGTGGGAAGTTTACCCTCGTCACCGACCAATGATCGGTAGCCTTCATGTTCGATAATACACAGCGGGGCAAAATCAAGAACGATAAGATCTTGACGTGGAGGATCGAACTCTCCACCTATAATTACGATATAGTATATCGTCCTGGGAAGCTCAATGAGCCCCCAGATGCCCTGTCCCGCGGCACATGTGCCAGCGCGCAAGATGACCAACTACGGGCTATCCACGATGGCCTCGGCCACCCGGGGGGTCACCCGGCTTATCCACTATATCAAGCTATGACCAGGGACTGCCAGATCTGTGTGGAGTGCAAACCGCACTTCTTTTGACCAGATAAGGCCCACCTGGTAAAGACATCCCGGCCCTTTGAGCGCCTCAGTATTTAATTCAAAGGGACGCTCCCCTCCAATAACCGGAATACATATTTCCTCAACATTATTGATGAGTTCTCCCGCTTCCCCTTTGCAATCCCTTGCCCCGACATGACCACGTCCACCGTCATTAAAGCCCTACATAGTGTCTTCACCCTGTTTGGTTTCCCCAATTATGTTCACAGTGACAGGGGCTCATCGTTCATGAGCGACGAACTGCATCAGTACCTGCTCAGTAAGGGTATCGCCTCGAGCAGGACTACCAGTTATAACCCCAGGGGAAACGGGCAGGTGGAGAGGGAGAACGCAATGGTCTGGAAGACCGTCCTACTGACCCTGTGGTCCAGGAGTCTCCCAGTTTCTCACAGGCAGGAGGTCCTCCCCGATGCGCTCCACTCTAGTAGGTCCCTACTTTGCACGGCCACAAACGAGACCCCTCATGACCGCCTGTTTGTTTTCCCCAGGAAATCCACCTCAGGGGGCTCGCTTCTGTCCTGGCTGAAGACACCGGGGCCAGTCCTTCTCAGAAAACACGTCAGGAGCCATAAGTCCGAACCTCTGGTAGAGAGGGTCCATCTCCTACACTCCAACCCCCAGTACGCTTATATCGAACACCCTGATGGCCGACAGGATACGGTCTCCCTCCGGGACCTGGCGCCCGCCGGTTGCACCACCACCACCCCTCCACCATATCCCGCCCAACCTACCATGACCAGCGCTCCTGCCCCATATGGCTCCCGCGCTCCCTCCCACCCGCCATCCCCCCTTCACCGATCCACAGGAATGAAGCTCCAGAAGAGACGCTCCCGGAGTCCACGTCTGTACTCGCACCGGCGCCTTCACTACCGATGCTAGCACGGACAAGCTCGACGCCCGGGCCAGCAACAACGCCAGAGCTTCGGTAATAACAGCGCACAATCCGTGCGCCGGACCGGCTGAACTTATGAACCCGATAACCCCGCCGGACTTCATTTTTTTAACAGGGTATGAATGTGGTGAATGTATTATGCCAATAATCCACCATTGTATTTGTATCTGTGGTGTTGCCCTTGTATTTGTATCTGTGCTATGCTGTTGCCCTTGTGGGCTCCTCCTATGGGCCATTGTATGGCATTATCCATAGGGGAATATGTTGGGGCCTGTATGGGCTCCGTCCCTGGCTCCTCCCGTTGAAGGGAGGTATAAAGAGCAGTCAACCTGTAGGCGGTTCTCAGTATTGGATCAATCGCAGGCAGGCACTGTTCTAAGTTGATTAAAGCCACGGTTTACTTCTACTCCCGTCTCGAGTGAATTGATGGTTGCATCACACACACACACACACACACACACGCACGCAAACACACACATAAACACACACACGCTCATACACAAACACACAAGCACACCACAAAAAGGCCGGCACGGACATAATGGGCTAAAGGGCCTCTTTCATATCTGTAAAACTCTTTGGCTGGGATTCTCCGACCCCTCGCCGGGTCGGGGAATTCCCGGGGGGAGGCGCGAATCACGCCCCGCTGCCCCAACGCCGATTCTCCGGCGCCGTTTTTCGGGTGGCGGCAGGATTCCCGGCCCGCTGGTTGGGACCTGGCAGGTAAGTGTGGGGGGGCAGTCCTGGGGGGGTGCGCGGGGGGGGATCCGATCCCGGTGGGGGCCTGGCCCGTGATCGGGGCTTACCGATCCTGCGGGCGGGCTGTTTCTGTGGGGGCATTCTTTCCTCCGCACCGTGCCCCTGTAGGGCTCTGCCATATTGCGCGGGGTCCGGCGTGGAGAAGTGAACCCCCACGCATGCGCGGAAATACACCGGCAAGTCTGCGCATGCACGGAAATACACCGGCCGTTCCGCACGTGCGGGAGATCACGCCGGCCCTTTGGCGCCAACTGAAGCAGTGGGGACAACTCCGGCGGCAACCTAGCCCCCTAGAAAGGTGAGAATTCCTCACCTTGGGGGGGGGGGGGGGGGGGGGGGGCCGTTGACTCTGGAGTCGTTGCCACCGGTTTTCCCATCGGCATGGGGACATAGCCCCGTTTTCAGAGAATCCCACCCCTGACTCCATGACACAAAAACACACACACATATGAACGCACATGACCACACGTAAACACACACACAAACACACCCTCGCGCACACGAACACAAATACACACACGCACACACATTCCGACAAGTTTTATGTTTTCAATCCATTTATTCCTGAGCTTTTGCCAGCAACCCTCAAATTTCAATCCCAGATTGCAGTTTCCCTTTTTTTCTGAAACCAGAGGCACAATTCTCTGAGGTGATTTCTGTTGGGAGGATGCGCACGATCCAAATTGCAATCCACCCACACTTAGTGCACAAAATGATCTCCCACATGAATCACACTGAGCCAGAGTCCCCAAGCATCTGATTCACCTGGCTTGGGGCTCAGCTCTTAACTGCTGACAAGGGGGAGCAGCATTTAAACGGACCCTCTGTACTCACTCCCAGTCAAGCCAGCAGGATGGCAGTGCGAACACCTGCTCCTCGATTTCTGGACTCAGACCTGGCCAGGCTTCTGGACACAATGGGGACATATGGGGAAACCTGTACCCCTGAGGGCAATGTGACAAAATCCAGCCTGGGAAGCAGTGGCAGCTCTACGTAGTGCCAGCAGCATGACAAGGTGGACCGGCATCCAATGTAGGAAGAGGATGAAGGACCTCCCATGAGCTGCACGGGTAAGTTAGCACCTCTCTCTTCCTGCCATCAGTTCCTCCTGCCACCCCTGACACTGCCACCTGTCCCCCCCTCCCCCATCCCCCAATACACTGGCTCACACCTCGCACCCTCCCAACGTCCAGCCGCCCAGATTATTCCTCAGAACCCCCCCGTGTCACCTGCTCTTGAGCGCCTGACCCGCGACAGGTGAGCGGCTCGCAATGTCCTCCTTTTATCCCCTCAGGAGAGGATAGCCCATAATAAGAGGGAGAGGGAGAAGACGGGGGCAGAATCCCAAATATCTGAGTCCTCACCCCCAATGAGGAAAGGGCCCTGGACGTTGTGTGGGTGGCCAAGGAGCGAGGAATGCCCGAAGGTGAGGCTGGCATGTGCCAGCCATGTGAGGATCCATTGCACCTTCATCCGGATGACCTGTCTCAAGTGAGTTGATGATGTCCCAGATCCTAGTCCTTCCCTTTAACTGAATCCATGCCCCTTATCTGTCAGGATCACCATCAGATGAGGCCAGGACATCCCCCACCACCCAAGAGACTATCTCGGAGGAGAGATCCAAGAAGAACACTGGCAATGTGTCACAGCTTTCACCTGGTGTCCAAGGCATAGCTCAGTCTGTAACAACCATGGCTGAAGGCCTCGACATGATATCCCATTTGCTGAGTGACATGCCCAAAACACAGATGGACATTGCGAAGGCACTCCAAAGCTTGGCCTAGTCATAGAGAACCACTGCTGAAGGCTTCAACACCATGTTGCAGACATTGTGGGGGGACCTCCAGTTCTGGCAGCGCCAAATGATTCAGAGGCTTCTGGAGCTCACTCCAGCATCCCCTCCATACAACAGAATCACACAGGGGCCATCAAGCACACTGAGGGAGGAGGAAGCACTGGAGCCCATCCTGGGGCCTTTCGACCAAGGAGACTCAGGGGGTCTCTAGTTCTTCTGACTCCCCCGGCCTGCGGGCACCTGGGCATCTCAAGGGCAGCAGCCAGAACAGAGTGGCTTGGCAACACTTGTGACACCAGCACGTCGGGCGGGGCTCCAAGCTCCAGGCCATCCAGAGGTTGACCGTCAAGGGTATCAAATACCACAGGGTGTGGAATGCAGTCCTGGGGAGACACCTAGAAGTAGCACTAGACCATGGAAGATTAAGAAGTTACAGGAGCACTGAGTTAGCACTGGTGAGGCCAGTAAGGGCCGCACAGTAGCACAGTGGTTAGCACTGTTGCTTCACAGCTCCAAGGTCCCAGGTACGATTCCCGGCTTGGGTCACTGACTGTGCGGAATCTGCACGTTCTCCCCTTGTCTGCGTGGGTTTCCTCCGGGTGCTCCGGTTTCCTCCCACAGTCCAAAGATGTACAGGTTAGGTGGATTGGCCGTGTTAACTTAGTGTCCAAAAAAGGTTAGGTGGGGGTTATGGGGATAGGGTAGAGGTATGGGGAATAGGATGAAGGTGTGGGCTTAGATGGGGTGCTCTTTCCAAGGGCCGGTGCAGACTGAATGGGCCAAATGGCCTCCTTCTGCACTGTAAGATCTATGATTCTATGATATTGGAGTTAGGGAAAGCATAATTGGCACATGAAATGTTCACCATGGGATCCGGGAACAGGGGGATCGGGGAAGGGGGAACAGGGGGATCGGGGAACAGGGGGATCGGGGAACAGGGGGATCGGGGAAGGGGGAACAGGGGGATCGGGGAACAGGGGGATTGGGGAACAGGAGGATCGGGGAACAGGAGGATCCAGGAACAGGGGTTCGGGGGATCAGGGAACATGGTGATCGGGGAAGGGGGAAGAGGGGGATTGGGGAAGGGGAACAGGGAGATCGGGGAACAGGGGGATCGGGGAACAGGGGGATCGGGGAAGGGGAACAGGGGGATCGGGGAAGGGGAACAGGGGGATCGGGGAACAGGGGGATCAGGGAACAGGGGGATCGGGGAACAGGGGGATCAGGGAAGGGGAACAGGGGGATCGGAGAGCAGGGGGATCGGGGAACAGGGGGATCGGGGAAGGGGGAACAGGGGGATCGGGGAACAGGGGGATTGGGGAACAGGAGGATCGGGGAACAGGAGGATCCAGGAACAGGGGTTCGGGGGATCAGGGAACATGGTGATCGGGGAAGGGGGAAGAGGGGGATTGGGGAAGGGGAACAGGGAGATCGGGGAACAGGGGGATCGGGGAACAGGGGGATCGGGGAAGGGGAACAGGGGGATCGGGGAAGGGGAACAGGGGGATCGGGGAACAGGGGGATCAGGGAACAGGGGGATCGGGGAACAGGGGGATCAGGGAAGGGGAACAGGGGGATCGGAGAGCAGGGTGATCAGGGAACAGGGGGATCGGGGAACAGCGGGATCGGGGAACAGGGGGATCGGGGAAGGGGGAACAGGGGGATCGGGGAACAGGGGGATCGGGGAAGGGGGAACAGGGGGATCCGGGAACAGGGGGATCGGGGAAGGGGGAACAGGGGGATCGGGGAACAGGGGGATCAGGGAAGGGGGAACAGGGGGATCGGGGAACAGGAGGATCCGGGAACAGGGGGTTCGGGGGATCAGGGAACATGGTGATTGGGGAAGGGGGAACAGGGGGATTGGGAAAGGGGAACAGGGAGATCGGGGAACAGGGGGATCGGGGAAGGGGAACAGGGGGATCGGGGAAGGGGAACAGGGGGATCGGGGAACAGGGGGATCAGGGAACAGGGGGATCGGGGAACAGGGGGTTCGGGGAACGGGAACGGGGGATCGGGGAGCAGGGGGATCAGGGAACAGGGGATCAGGGAACAGGGGGATCGGGGAACAGGGGGATCGGGGAAGGGGAACAGGGGAATCGGGTAACATGGGATCAGGGAAGGGGAGCAGGGGGATCGGGGAACAGGGGGATCGGGGAAGAGGGAACAGGGGGAAGGGGGAACAGGGGGACCGGGAAGGGGGCGGTGTGATGTGAGAGGTGTTGAGCTGACAGACAGAGCCTCCTGCAGATCGGCAGGGTAGGAGGGCCACCCTCGTCCTCCTGGCATGTTGGACTCTGCCTGCCCTCTATCCTCTGCGCCCTCCTGGAGCTCATCCTCTGCCCCCTCATGGTCCCCCTCCTCTTCATCCAGCATGTTACCCCACTGCTGCGCCAGGTTGTGGAGGGCATGGGAGACCACAACAAAGTGGAAGGCCCTCTGGGGGCTATACGGCAACACACCGCCAGAGCAGTCCAGGGACCGCATTTTAAGCAGCCCGATGCACTGCTCAGGGATAGCACAGATGTCAGTGTGGGCCTCACTGTAGCGGGACTCCGCCTCGGTCTCAGGCGTCTGCAATGGCAACATCAGCCATGACCTCAGCGGGTATCCCTTGTTCCCCATAAGCCTGGGATGGTCCTGGAAGATGCCGAGGAACTCTGAGTGCCCCAGGATGTAGTTGTCATGCGCACTCCCAGGATAGCGGGCACACAGCATGATCTTCAGGTGGTTGTCGCAGACGATTTTGACATTCAGGAAGTGTAACTCCTTCCTATTAATAAAGGGCACTCCCTGATACCACAGTACCCTCAGGGCGGCATGTGTGTCATCTGTGGCCCTGGAACCTGGGGCATCCCAGTGTTGGTGGCGAATTCTGAAGCCCAGGCAGCTTGTTGGGCCTGGTCCAGGTCTAAGTTGATGTAGTCAGGTGCTTGGGCACACAGACCATCCGTGACCTCCTGAATGCACCAGCGGACTGACAACTACAATATGCCACACAGGTTCCCGCTCGAGCCCTGGAATGACCCAGTGGCGTAGAAATTGTGGGCAGCCGTGATCTTCATGGCCACCAGGAGCGGATGTCCTCGTCCTTCATGCGATGCCAAGTCTGCTAGAATGTGCCACAGGTGCAGCACAGTGCCCGGCACCCTCGGTAGCAACAAACGTTGCCTGGCCCGCAACCCTCAGCCCTTGCCATTGAGCGAGTCTTCTCCTGACCCAGACTTGGTGAGTAATGCAGCTGAGAGTGATGGCCAAGTGGTTGTAGTGGCCTGACTCGCTAGACTGTGAGAGGACACAAGATCTAACAGTCAACAAGAGGAGATAGAGCTATGTGTGCTCGATATCCAGCCTTGGATAACCCGACAACTCCTTGCTGTCATGCCATCACGCTCAATGCACCTGGGCTGACTGAGCTTGCACTGTGCCTGTAAGCCTGACACGGAATCCATGCTGCAACCTTCCCCGCCCTTAACAATGCAGTCCCATCTTCTCTCAGAGCACCATACTGCGAGCCACTTGTGCTGGCAATCTTTGCTCTGCACACCCACTCCCGCCCAGGTCAGGAGCCCTGAGACCCCAGGCCACTGGCAGCAATATCGGGGAGGGTGTGCTCAGCTCTCTTCGGCTCATCCAGATAGTTACCCTTTGGCAGCGAGAGGGTCCTCAGTGGTGATCCCCTGCTCTTTAACGTAAGAGTGTTGCCAACTGCCTTCATGGTGCTGACACACCTAGAGTGCCGGCACACTGTTCAGGAATCAAAGGTTTCAGGACATCCAGCCGAGAGAAATGCCTCTCAGAAAGAGCCCTTGATCGAATGAGGAATCACTTCAGAGTTCAGGGACCACAAAGTGCTATCACAACTAACAACTCCTTTGAGATAGCCTTAAGGCCTTAAGCTGTCAAGCTGGAGGCTTGTCACAGTCAATAAGGTGTAACATGCAATGTAAACAACCAAGTACAAAGGTTGAAAAGAAGGCATACTGCAACATTGAAACCACAGACTTCAAGGTGGTTCAAATGAACTTTAAATAGGCTTGTACAAAGAGGCTACTTCAAGGGGATCAAATGTACTTTCAAGAGACAAGCTGAAGCATGGTTCTGACCTGTGTGAGTTTTGTAAGACAGACAGGCTGCAGCTGTGCTTTGCCCTGTATTGGGTGTTCACAAGAAATAAAGATGGCTTCAATGCTTTATGTACCCAAATCACGACATCAGCCCGGGGTGACCTCCGACCTGGCCTCCTCCAGCCCCCCCAACCCCCAGCCTCCTTGAAAGATCCCTCATAGCACCTGGTCAGCAGCTACGGTGCCCTTGATCTACATGGAGGGGGCTACTCACCTCCTTGTTTCCCCTGGGTGTCCATGGTGCCTGGTCCCCGTTTTTGTAAGCCGGTACTCAATGACATGCGCGTGACTTTCCGCCGGGGAGGCGGTTGACGCCTGGACTGCTGCTGCATTCTACTTAACCTCGCTGATGAGTTTAAAATGAATGCAACTGAGGTGTGATCAGGTTCTTGCCCTTTCTGGGTAAAATCCTGATCACGCCAGCTGGAGAGGGCCAGGAGAATGGCAAGCTGCTTGGCGCCCGGAGAAAATCCCATTTTGTGGCTCTCCCACTATTCTCCCGACATAACGGGATCAGTGGCGGGCACAACGCAGCCAGCGAATCACACCCCCTCCCCCAAGGCTTCATCTGAGCCCTAAAATCATTCTTAATTTTTATGGAGCACAATTAGTGTTTCATAATGTGTGTTATTCATGATCACAACTTTTCTTTTTTTGCTGATTATGGTTGAGCTCTGGGGCAACCTTCCTACTCTTCAGTGAAGAGTGCCACTGGAGTCTTTTACTCTGACCAGAGAGAACCGAAGAGGCCTCAGTTTAACATTTCCTACGGAAGAAGGCATCTCTGACAGGACAGCACTGGAGTGTCGGTCAAGGTTATGTAATCAAGCTTCTGGAATGGAGCTGAAACTCACCATTATCCAACTTAGGCTACACTGAGCCAAGACTTAAAGCTGCGCAATGTCCAAGAAGTGGTAGGTATGAGGAAATGGACATTGAGCTGGGAAGGAAGAAATTAGGAAACCACTGGGATGGTCTTTCAAAAGGTCTGCAAAGGTGGAGAAGTGAAGTTTAGTGGGAGAATACAAGACTGAGATTAAGGCAGCTGAATTCTCTTTCACCAGTGCATGGGCTAGGAGCATGCATGCTCACCGATCGCCAGGATCAGAAGAAGGAAGCATTCGAGAGAGGCTATCAGACAGGGGACAGATTACAAACATAGAACAGATCATAAAGAAATGTATAAGCAGGGGTGGGAAGTTTAAATTTAATATACTCATGGATACAGGAACATTCTTTTATTCTAGATTGAGAAAAACAAAATCAACATTTCATGCAATAAGGAAGAGCTTAATCCAAAACGTGGGCGGAATTCTCCAACCCCCCGCAATCGGGGCCCACCGAATGGTGGGTGGCCTCTCTGGCTGGGGGTCTTTGCCAGTGCCTCCCCCCCCAGCAATTCTCCAGGCCTGAATGGGCCGTGCGGCTGTCGGTTTCTGGCCAGTCCCGCCGCCATGGATTGGACATGGTCCCACACGGTGGGATCTGGCTGGTAGGCCGGCTGGTGCGATCCTCGGGGGGGGGGGGCACGGGGGGATCCGGCCCCCGGGGGGGGGTACCCCACGGTGGCCTGGCCCACGATCGGGGCCCACCGATCTGCGGGCGGGCCAGTGCCGTGTGGGCACTCCTTCCTTCCGCTCCGGTTGGCACAGGGCCAACCCCTCTGGCGCCGGCTTAGCTCCCCGGGAGTGCGGATGATTCCGCCACTTCCGGTCAGCCCCGGAAGCTTTTTACGGCGGCGTCGGGCCATCGCGGTGATTCGGGAGAATCCCGCCCAATAATCTTTATTGTCACAAGTAGGCTTACATTAACACTGCAATCAAGTTACTGTGTAATGCCCCTAGTCACCACATTCCGGCACCTGTTCAGGCACACTGAAGGAGAATTCAGAATGTCCAAATCACCTAACAGCATGTCTTTCCGGACTTGTGGAAGGAAACCGGAGCACCCGGAGGAAACCATGCAGACACACGATGAACGTGCAGACTCCGCACAGTGACCCAAGCCGGGAATCGAACCTGGGACCCTGGCGCTGTGAAGCAACAGTGCTAACCGCTGTGCTACCATGCCGCTAGTCTGTGGGTTTGTCATGGAAATTATTAGGCCATTCACTTTTCCTGCATCCTGAGGCTTTGGTTGTTTCTTCCTCCTGTCCTCAGGATAATTCACCTCAATGCAGTCCTCAGATCCTGCAGCAGAACATTCAAGTAGAAGTGAGACATCCAAGGAGCAGATATCCCGGGTGTTCTTCTGGTTTAGCACAGTGGGCTAAACAGCTGGCTTGTAATGCAGAACAAGGCCAGCAGCACGGTTCAATTTCCGTACTGGCCTCTCCGAACAGGCGCCGGAATGTGGCGACTAGGCGCTTATCACAGTAACTTCATTGAAGCCTACTTGTGACAATAAGTGATTATTATTATGTTCTCTCTCTTCTTGTAGTTTCTGTACCCTCGGGAACCTTTGACTGGCTGAACCATTTTAACCCATGCTGGGAAGCTTCCATTAGAAATCCTTCCTTTGACAGATTAAGCACCTCATCCTGCCTGCCCTCTCTGATTAGCTGGGAAACCTGGCGGGTGGAATGTTCATGCAGTAGTTCAGTTAAAAAGCCATTGAAAAGCCGCTGCCAATCTCAATGGGTTCCTGACCCGCTATAGGTCCTGCCGCTTAGCCAGACTCCATCACTTGAAGATTCTGCCCAATGTTACTGTAGAGTAAGGTTGTATATTATTTTGCAGCATTGCTTGTTCTGTTTTATGTGTTCACATATTCTATAATTGTAAATAGGGAAATAAATCAATATTATATTTGATGAACTGTAAAAACATGAGTGTTTAAATTGTACAGTGCTATAACACAGCACAATTTTTGCTGTGTCCTATGTAGTGTGGCACCATTATGTGCTAATACTGAGAACTTAGTGCATTGTTACAAAGTTGTTTAGTTTTCTGTATGCCGCTTTTCAAATGACGAGACTTAAAGCTTGCAAAAAAAAATTTGAAACTTTTACTGGTATAATTGAGATATCTTCATTTGTGATTCTTTTTCAAATATTCACCATGCATGGTGGGCCACCATACAACCCATTCTTCTATAGAACCAGGGTAACACAATGGTTAGCATTGTTGCTTCACAGTTCCAGGGTCCCAGGTTCGATTCCCGTCGAACTGTCTGTGTGGAGTCTGCACGTTCTCCCTGTATCTGCGTGGGTTTCCTCCGGGTGCTCCGTTTTCCTCCCACAATCCAAAGATGTGCAGGTTAGGTGGATTGGCTATGCTAAATTGCTGTTAGGTTAGGTGGGGTTGCTGGGTTGTGGGGATAGGGTGGAGGTGTGGGCTTAAGTAGGGTGCTCTTTCCAAGAGCCAGTGCAGTCTCGATGGGCCGAATAGCCTCCTTCTGCACTGTAAATTCTATTATATCAGTTATCAGTATATATGAGAAAAGAGGACTCCAAAGGACCCAAATGCAGATAAAATTATTTATAGGTTAGAACGCCGATATCAGCTTTGGGCAATCATTAGTCAGCTATCCAGAATGTTCTTACCTCACTTGCAACTAAGATGTGACATGGTAGCACTGTGGTTAGCCCTGTTGCTTCACAGCATAAGGGACCCGGGTTCGATTCCCGGCTTGGGTCACCGTCTATGCGGAGTCTGCATATTTGCCCTGTGTCTGTGTGGGTTTCCTCAGGATGCTCTGGTTTCCTTCCCGAAAGACGTGCTTGTTTGGTGAATTGGATATTCTGAATTCTTCCTCATTGTACCCGAGCAGGTGCCGGAATGTGGCGACTAGAGGACTTTCACAGTAACTTCATTGCAGTGTTAATGTATGCCTACTTGTGACACTAATAAAGATTATTATTATAAGATCTGCTTTGTCATCATTCCCATCTCAACAAAGTTAGGTTGGCTTTCTATATCCCGGAGAATTGAGTTTAAAATTCTTACCCTTATCTTCAAATCGCTCCATAACCTTACAACTATCAAGAATATTCGCTGTCCTAGTATGCACCAACTAGTCCTCGAACACCAACCTCCTTCCCATTCCTTTCTCCAGCATCAATGGGTATTCTTCTGTCTACCCTCAGAAACTCTGTTTTACTGTCTCCTTCCGTGTCTTCCAAAGTGTCTGTTTGAATCTCTCGCAGCAGCCTCCCCAAGTCAGAAGATTGTGGATTCAAACTCCGTTCCAGGATTCATTCTGAGTCGTCTATGGCACTTCAGTACTGCAACTTGTGAATAAGATTTAAAACGTGAGCTTTGTCTGCTGCTCACATGGAAAGAAAGGAACCATAGCACCTTTCAAAAAGGAGTATAGAGTTCTCCTGATGTCTTAGCCTGCATTTAACCCACAAGAAATATCAGCAAAAATGGATTGAATTGTCATTACTTTTATTTGATGCAAGTCCACTTTTTTTGTGAAGAAGGTGGCTGTTATGTTTTCCATGTGAATGCAAAATCTTTCTTCCTTTAGACCATCCAATTAAACCATGCTTTTACACCTTCCATTCCATTCTCATTCCCTGCCCACTTGTTATGCACTGTCCTGTCTAATGAGCTCGATAGAAATGTAATAAGCTGAGTTAAAGTTGGTGAACTTAGCTAAGTATTTATTTCTCTCGTGTTAATTTCAATAAAAATATCGTAATTTCATTTTTTCAATAAATAACTTTTTTGACAATACCCCATTTTGTAGTTTGTCAAAGCGATTTAATCATGTAGCATTGTGGATAGCACAATTGCTTCGCAACTCCAGGGTCCCAGGTTTGATTCCGGCTTGGGTCACTGTCTGTGCGGAGTCTGCACATCCTCCCCGTGTCTGCGTGGGTTTCCTCCGGGTGCTCCGGTTTCCTCCCACAGTCCAAAGATGTGCACGTTAGGTGGATTGGCCATGATAAATTGCCCTTCGTGTCCAAAATTGCCCTTAGTGTTGGCTGGGGTTACTGGGTTATGGGGATAGGGTGGAGGTGTTGACCTTGGGTAGGGTGCTCTTTCCAAGAGCCGGTGCAGACTCGATGGGCCGAATGGCCTCCTTCTGTCCTGTAAAGTCTATGATAATTTATGATTCTATGTTGCAAGAACACGTTCAACCAGCGATCCTTAGAATTAACACATTCATTCATATTAAACTGTGCTTTTTGATAAACGTGTGACCTTTCCTATACAGCACAGAAGGGTGCCACTTTGCCCATTCTGTTTGTGCCAGCTCTTTGAACGAACAATCCCAACCAGCCCCACTCCCCTGCCCTTTCCCCATCACCCTGCAAATTGTCTGCCTTCAGGTATTCGAGAAGTTAACCAATATCAGAAAATAAACTTAATTGTGTTGTTCTCATTCCTATTCTGATTTCAAACATAAACACTGATGTATTAACCAAGTGGAAGATCAGAAGATAATAAACTACAGAATAGGATTTTGATGAAAGAAGCTCCTTAATAGATATTATGACACTACCGTTCATTGGTGAGAGCCCAAATTATCTTTACATCTTCCTTAATGGAGTAGCTGTCAGTTTCACTTTAATATCAGTAACTTTCTAGTCAGATGGCAATAGCATACCAAATATTTCTCAACGAGATTCAAACACCCAAAACGATAAATTTGAAGCCCATTAGCAAGAGATGTGCTACTGAACAAAGATGAACTGCTTGAGTCGGCAAGTGGAAATCAGGATCATAATGAAAAGTTTTGCTATCAGGAATCTATTTTTAATATCATTGCTAGTTGAAAGGATAATTCTTATCTATATTTATATTTGAAATTCTGGTTTGGATCTGAATATTATGCTGCACAACAGCCTGGATTTCTTCCTTTTTAGAAGAGGGTAAGCCTGACCACAAAACTAAAACTGCCCCTAAGCCATACAATGTCACAGTATTTAACAGGTAACTTATGGCCTTTGGAAGACATTGGATACGATTCAGCAACCCCGGGCAAAATTCTCCCCCAACGGCGTGATGTCCGCCGACTGGCGCCAAAAACGGCACCAATCAGACGGGCATCGCGACGGCCCAAAGTTGCGGAATGCTCCGCATCTTTGGGGGCCGAGCCCCAACATTGAGGGATTTCCGCCCCGCCAGCTGGCGGAAATGACGTTTGTTGCCCCGCCAGAACATAGAACATAGAACATAGAACGATACAGCGCAGTACAGGCCCTTCGGCCCACGATGTTGCACCGACATGGGGAGTCAAAAAACAAAAGCCATCTAGCCTACACTATGCCATTATCATCCATATGCTTATCCAATAAACTTTTAAATGCCGTCAATGTTGGCGAGTTCACTACTGTGCAGGTAGGGCATTCCACAGCCTCACCACTCTTTGCGTAAAGAACCTACCTCTGACCTCTGTCCTATATCTATTACCTCTCAGTTTAAGGCTATGTCCCCTCGTGCTAGCCATTTCCATCCACGGGAGGAGGCTCTCACCGTCCACCCTATCTAACCCCCTGATCATTTTGTATGCCTCTATTAAGTCTCCTCTTAACCTTGTTCTCTCTAACGGAAACAACCTCAAGTCCATCAGCCTTTCCTCAGAAGATTTTCCCTCCATACCAGGCAACATCCTGGTAAATCTCCTCTGCACCCGCTCCAAAGCTTCCACGTCCTTCCTATAATGCGGTGACCAGAACTGTACGCAATACTCCAAATGCGGCCGTACCAGAGTTTTGTACAGCTGCAACATGACCTCATGACTTCGGAACTCAATCCCTCTACCAATAAAGGCCAACACTGGCGGAAATGGCGTTTGTTGCCCCGCCAGCTGGCGCGGAAATGCGGCGCATGCGCGGGAGCGTCAGCGGCCGCCGACAGTTTCCCGCGCATGCGCAGTGGGGAGAGTCACTTCCTCCTCCGCCATGGTGGAGACCGTGGCTGAGGCGGAAGGGAAAGAGTGCCCCCACGGCATAGGCCCGCCCGCGGATCGGTGGGCCCCGATCGCGGGCCAGGCCACCGTGGGGGCACCCCCCGGAGTCAGATCGCCCCGCGCCCCCCCCAGGACCCCGGAGCCCACCCACGCCACCTGGTCCCGCCGGTAAATACCAGCTTTGATTTACGCCGGCGGGACAGGCAATTTCTGGGCGGGACTTCGGCCCATCCGGGCCGGAGAATTGAGCGGGGGGTCCCGCCAACCGGCGCGGCCCGATTCCCGCCCCCGCCCAATCTCCGGTACCGGAGACTTCGGCAGGGGCGGGGGTTGGGATTCACGGCGGCCAACGGCCATTCTCCGACCCGGCGGGGGTTCGGAGAATGACGCCCCCCGTTGCGCCTGCTGCGGATCCAGGCACAAAGGGTGAATTGCACGTAAGGCCTCAAATTGGGTTCTGCGCCAGGCCAATCGCGAGTCACCCGACGCGCTCCACCCGGTACAATCTGTATCTCGTCCTGGCTGGGCAAGATCCAGATCCAAATATATAAATGAGCTTAACGGCTAATTTAAATACCCGAATGTTCCAAGGCAAGTGTATACCCATTTTCAATAAAGAAACAGGTAATATATTATTTGCATACCTTTTGCCCATCTCTCAAGGGAAATTAGGGACGGGCAATAAATACTGGTTTGCTCAGTGATGCCCATATTCCATCAACATATTAAACATATTGCTTGTTGTACCTGTATGTTAACTTCCTGTGATTTGTGACCAAGGACCTCCAAGTCTCTCTGCATAGCAAATTTATTAGTCTTTCCCCTTTTTATAAAATTCTGATTGTCTATTCTTCCCACTAAAATGGATAATTTCACATTTCATCGCATTTTATCCCATCTGCCATGTTGCTCCCCAATGGCCCCACAAGAGTTACCAATCTCAGTCAAATCTCTGCTGTCATATCTTCTACCATTCTTCTCTGCCATTCAGATTATTTCACTTACCCCCTTCACGAGCATAATCATTCTCTGTCTACGAATGGCCACCTCCCAGACAATCAAATTCTTTACCAAATTTATCCACCGACTTTCGAGTTCCGGCACTCACGACGTTTATGAATTGACACCCTGTTTTGACTTTAGAAATTTGCGATGCCATACCAGCAACAGTTAGTCTTTGCCAATTGTTATGTTCCATTATGTTCTGCCTTTCACAACCTCAGGAAGATAAAATTGTTGCTCAGATACAGTATAGGAGTATCTCTGAAAGTGACACTATTATATCATGAGAAATATACTAATGCAGGCAATTATACCGATCTCACAAACTTTTCACTTTTTCGGTGAAAATAGGTTATCTTACTGGAAGCCTGCGGGTTGATTTGCCAAATATTCGCCGTCAGCAATTTTATTTGGGTTGTTAACAGTGTAGATGCAAAAACCTCCCCTAGTTGCACAGGTAAACACGTTTTCCTGTCTTTCACACCATTGGAGTATCTTAAAGATAGAGGTCAGCTTTCTGTCCATGTATATCTATTCACATGTGCCGAGAAATAAAAAGCAAACATACGACATGTTTGCACAATCCCTTATGAGCGATTGGTGCTTTTATATCATTATAAAAACACATGACATGGTGAAAGCTGTATCTTCAAAGCTTTTCCGTGCAGTCAACATGCTGCAAGTTAACCACACTCCAAAATTGTGGCTTTGTTGTGATCTGACCAGAACATCAAGGGTCACCTTCTGCTATGTAGCATGATCTAACGTGAAATCACATGGGCATTGTTTAGTACTCCTTTTTAAAAGCTTGAAGTTGGGATGCCTTCTGAGGGGAAGTGAGGAGGTGAGTAGCCATTTCCATTTTCCGGCATGCAACTCAAGGGCACCAGAATTGCTGCCCTATGCTCAGGGAGGGGAGTCCTCAGGTGAGGTGGCTTGGTCAGGGGGCTGAAACATACTAGGTTGGGGGACAGCCCTGGGCCAGGGGAGTGAGGGCCTTTGCGCCCGTGAGACCTTCAAGCCATCTTTAAACATTGTGGAGATGCATAAGAGGGGCAACCACAGCAAAAACATCCAGGGCAGAGCCCTGCTGTGGCTTCTACTGAAATTCAATTTCACCCCCTTTGACTGTGAGCAGCCTCTAGCTTCACAGCTGAAGGCTTTTTCAAATGAGGAATTAACCTTACTGGCTGTGATAGCACTTCACGCTCTTCAACTCTCAACTGCCTTCTAGAGGACACACATGCCATGTCTCAGGGGATGGTTGGTGCAGAGCATGTTAAGCAAACTTTGAAGCATGAACTGTGTGCCTGAACTCTAGGAGTGTCAGCACCATAGAGGCAGCTGATAACAATCAAACGTTAAGGAGCAGGGATTCAGCACTGTGGATCTTCTCACAACCAAAGGCTAAGTGTGTGGATCAAGGGAGGGGGCCTGAGAACAGTCTCCCTCATGTTTTCAGCAGAGGGCTGGGGTTTAGGGGCTCCTGATGTGGCCAAGGGTGAGTGTGGAGAGGAAGGTTTGCCAGCACACTGGGTCGCTGGATGGCACTCTGAGAGCAGGCGGGACTCATAAAGGTGGGGAGGCTTGGGGGATTTGAGAGTCCTGGATGGAAGCCCTTACTGATTGTCAGTCTCTCTCCTCCAATTCCTTATAGATATAACAATATTTGCTGGTTTGGGTCCTGCGGAGGCTGCCCTCATGTTGCTTGCGGTTTTGAGATGGGCAGACGCCAGAGAAGGCAGCGGAGACAAAGTAGGCTGGAGGAGAAGGCCGCGGCAACAAAGTAGGCTAGAGGCGGAACCCCATGGGCAGAGGGCCACCGTACAGCCTGAACACCCGACCGCCCATCAGGCTGTGGAGTAACTCAGAAGAGGAGGTGAGCTACAGCCCAAAGTGTACAGGTCATTCAACGAGATGACGGACACCATGTGCCGTAGAAATCTTTGTCTCAGGGGAGAGACAGTGTGGCACCTGTGCTGTGTCCTCATGGACTTGGCACTCTGTGGAGGAGGAGAACACACGGTGCTGGTGGCCTTGAAGTTCCCTGCAGCCCTCAGCTTTTATGCCACTGGGTCATTCCAGGGCTCGAGCGAGGACTTGTGTGCCATTTCACAAACTATAGCCCACAGGTGCATCCGGGAGGTGACAGATGCTCTGTATGCCTGGGCATCAGACTTTATCACTTTATTTATTGGTGACTGCCCTCTCCTCAAACAACCTCACGATCTCCAGGGTCCGTTCCTCATAATAGGTGAGGACTAGGATCTCTGGCATCTCGCCCCGCATCTTTGCCCTTTCCCCTTATTATAGACTATCTTCTCAAGCCAGGAGAAAGATAGAGCATTGTGAACTGCATGCTGATGGGTCAAGGGGGGTCTATGGTGGGTGGCATGTGTGGGCACTGTAAGTGGACATGAAGGAGTTGTGCTGGTGGGTACCAGGGAGTGCTGGGGAATAAGCACAAAAATCAGCTGTGGGGAGGGTGCAAGGTGTCAGCCAGTGATTTGGAGGGGAGGGGGTTGGGAATTTGAGGGGTGGTAAGCGGAATTGATGCCAGGAGAGAGGTGGTAACTTATTCTTGTAGCTTGGTGGAGGTTGTTGGCATTCTTCCGGCATTGGATGGCGGTTCTCCTGGCCTTGCTCCCAGAACTGACAGCCCCTGCCACTGCTCCCCAGGTGGCATTGGTTGACCTGCTGCTGGGCTCCCCACCCCCTCGGGGGAACAGGATGGCCCAGCTCGCCTCCACAGCATCTAGAAGCCTGGCCAGGTCGGCATCGTCAAAGCGAGGAACAGGTCTGCGTGCTGCCATGCTGTGTGATGACTGAGTGAATGCTGAGGGAACGCTTAAAAGCAGCTACCCCTTGTTAGTGGTGAGAAGCAGAAGTGCGAGTCTGGCGAATCAGGCAGCAATGGTGAGAAACTCGTGGGGGCTAATTTCCAACACTAAATGGCACTAAATACAGGCCATGATCTCGCCAACACGGCCATGCAAATCACACCCCTTAACTTCAAATGGACCTCTTATAAAACCATTTTTGCTCAAAGTATCCAGGGAAGCATACTGTCAAGTAGAGAGTGAACTGTATGGAATATGCAGCAGACCACTCTGCCAACCCTCCTGCTGAATAGGTTCCATTATAAGATAATGGAAATGTCAGTCCCCATATTCAATGTTCCTCTACTGAGTGTTGTTTGTATCACGCTCTGTGAAGAACTAAATCACCACAATGAATGTTGAGTACTCGATAAGTAACTCCACAGGAAAAAGATTGATTTAAAGAACATGCTGGGGAAGCTCAAAAGAAATAAAAAGCAAAACATTTTTCACTACCAGGACACAAAGGCCCCTGAAAACAATATGACTGTCCTAAACACAAAATATATGTGACATTTCACCGAGGCTTGGAAAGTTAGTCATTTTGATAATCCACAGATGTAGACACAAAAAGCCATTTTTTTAAATTTAAAGTTCCCCCAATTCAATCACACAAAGGATTTTGTTTAACGATGGTCAGTTCTATTAATAGACTCTAAGATTTTTAGACATCAAATTTATTAATCCTGTTCATTTCCCATGAAAACTCTAAATTAGTGTCTTACAAACAATTGTTAAGTTCTTAAAGGGCCAAACAGCCACTCTATTTTAAGAACCATCAGATAAATTTTATAATTTGGCGCTCCCTTGCAGATCGCTGTATGGTGAGAGTGTATATTCATAAATGACCTGCAAAATTAATGAAAACAATGATGAATATAGTGTTCAATGGTTTAGTTAATCTGTGTTTGATTACACTAACCTGGTCTCTGATCCTTGGAAAATCGCTGATCATTTAAGCCTGTTGGTGGAGCGAGAGAATTAGGAAAACAGGGAATGTTGGGGCGGGATTCCCCATTGGCAGATGCCAAAATCGCAATTCACCTCAACAGCGGCATCGATGCATTCTGGAACGCACGTACAGTAAACACCGTTTGCATATCATTAGGGGGCCCGACCTGGTATTCTTCGGGGCCTCCGCGATTCGCCGCCTCCGATGGGCCAAGTTCCCGATGGCACAGTTCACTTGTGCTTTCAAAAATCGGGAAACCAGCATCCTGGCTGCTGAGGGAGTGAGACGGGTTACGGAAAGTGTCCAACATCACCATAGTTTGCTGACAGTTATGCCGCTGGCCAGGGGGGCTTCTGCCAGTGCTGGGGGGAGAAGCAGGAGGTGGCCAAGAGGTGGCCTTTGGGGCTGGTTGGACGGCCACCGAACACCATTGCCGTAGCCGGCAAGGCAGTCACGCAACTGCGCATGCTGCTGACTGCCCAATGTGAACTTAGGGCTACTCGTTGAATAGATGGACCGCCAGGCCGCCCCTGGGTGCTCTCTGGCCTCAGCTGCCCCATCAGCCGTATAGGTGCGCTCCAGTGCAACCAGTGCCATCTTGTTGGCTGGGATGAGTGTGTGTGGGGATTGTAAAGTTTATGTGCGGCTGTAGCTTGGCAGCCTTCTGAGTGGCAATCACAGACCTGGCGAATCCTGCACTGTTTTTCATTGGAATCAATTTTGCTCCACGCTGCCCTGGCGCTAGCCCCTCCACAGTAGCGGAATTGGTCCAGGTGTGGCACCGGTTTTTCTGTCGTGAAAGTCCACAAATTCTGCGTTGGCGTCAACACTTAGTCTCAGAAATGGAGAATCCCGCTCCTAAGCTCTCAGAAAGTATTCTCTGATTGTCAACGCTGAAATCCCGTTCGACGATCAGCCAGAGAATCCATTCTAAAGTCGAAATCGGAGCGGCGTCGCTTTTCCGATGCTCCGCCCCCTCAAAAAAACGAGGAGTCAGCTGGGTCTGAAGGTAGTCGGGATGGCCTTAGGATCTCACCTGAGGCCCTCCCCCGATGCTCCGCCCCCGATGGGCCGACTTCCCGATGGCGTGGGACACATGTCCACTCACTTTTTGTAAACCTGGCGTGGCGGCTGAGGACTGTGTCCAGCGCCGCCACAGTCGGGGCGATGTGGGAGCCGCTCCCCTGGCAGGGGGGACTTTCGGCTGAGGCTGGGAGGACTGGTGGGGGGTGGTACAGGGCTGGCGAGGGGGGGTTACAGGGGGGATGTTTTTGGCAGGCCGGGTCCACGCGCAGCCGGCGCCATGTTGTGCGGCGCAGCCACCACAGGCCGCTGCCGTGCACAAGCGTGGCCACAGACCCGACCATTCTGTGTCTGTATCGCACATGGTGCGGCTGCGAGCCTCTCACCGGTCCCGGAATTGGTGAGGGTTCGATGCCGATTTTGCCATCGTAAAACGGCCGCACAGTCTCCGCTTGAGACGGCACTTAGCTGCTGAAACGGAGAATCCAGTCTGTGAGCTGTGGACATGTGTGTGTTGATGCTCCTGTAAGTTCTGAGATGTTTTAAGGTTCTGTAAACAAACGGCTTGGATTTAGAACTCGGATCATCTTGGCATTGCTATAAGATAAATAAAATATTCAGAAACAGTGAATGTATAAAAAAATTGGCCACAAGTTTGGCTGCGAAAATCTCAACAGTAGCAGTTCCAGAACCATTTTTGTAATTGCCAAGAGACCTCTGGTGTTATGGGAGTGATGGATTTTGGGGTGAAAAACTATCTGCTCACAACAGAGATGGACTTTCCAGATGTATCAGCAATCTGTAAAAAAGAAATATTTATACATTATTTTGAAGCAGAAGGCCAATGTATGTTCAATAAACTCCTAAAAGCTGCACTTATGTTTGTTATGGAAATAAGTGTTCTCAAAATATATTTCCGATTGAAGAAAAGTGTGATGATTGAATGATGTATGTCTGTACAAAGATGTGACCCCAGCTAGTGAAGGAAGGGATTGAGAGGTCTTGCTGATTTGGGAGATGGCACTATGCTTTCTAAGATCTTGGGCTGAATTCTTCGTTTTGCGACGTCAGAAGTGCATAATACATAAATCGAGGTTGGCGCCCGGCGCTGATTCCAGTGCTACATTCCGGTCCCTCCCTGATGGCAAAATCAAAGTTTGTGCCGCGCGACGGCGGGTCCAATCAACAACATCAATTGCATGGATTTTCATAAGTTTCACGGATTGGACACTTCATGCTCCGCCCTTCTCTGCAATGCTCCACCTCTCTCAGGCAGAAGTCACGTGGGTGCAAATTACTGCAAGTATTTACAAACAGGGCCTGGGCACCGTTTTGTTACCTGTGTGGTAGGTAACATGTTCTACTCAATCCTTGGCTAATGAAGAGGTCTTCTGAATCGCGATGAAGAAGACTCGAACTCATCCAGTAGTAACAAAAGGTTTATTGAGTAACTATAACAATAATTGCATGAGTTCTTTACTTTAACTTTGATACTCGTCATAAGGTTGACAAGATCTAACTACAGTAACTATACGTAACTCCACTAGCCATCTGAACTACTCTGCTATTGCCCTGGTCACAGTGCACCCCCGAGAGAGTGAGAGACCCAATGTGGTTGCCTTTTATACCCCTGTTGGTCCTGCCCTCTAGTGATCATGTGGTGCTACTGATTACACATTACCCCCTTGTGTACATGCACATATAGAGATTACTACAGGCACCATGGTTGCTGAGGGGGAGCAAGAATGTAAGGAAACTTTTAAATACACTCCAGAATTATCGTGCTTGTTGGGGCATGGTTGCCTCGGCTGGTGTGGGGGGGGGGGGGGGGAGAGTTGCGTGGAGCAACTTTGTGACAGGTCCATGGATTTGGGGTGTCCCCCTCGGGATTGAGGTGGCCTGGTTCAAGCCATCATTGCTGCAGTATGTGTTTTCAATGCACCCCTTTGGTGCTACTTACAGGCTCCTGGCTGTTTACACTGATTGCTCACTGTGTCCTATATTCGGAGAGCCTTTGGTCATGTGGGAACCCACCCAGGCCACCTCTCTGGAAACCTTCAGACCCCAGCTGACCGATCAATGGGAAGGGCATGGCCAAGCTCAATCAGTGGCCCACCAGGTGCGGCCACTCCTCAGTGCACTCATCAGAAGTGCAGCCCCACTAAAGGGGAAGCAGGGCAATAGCAGAGCTCACCCCAAAGGACATATGCACCCTGGCCTTAGACACCCTCCCTGGCACACTGCCCCTCTCAATGCAGAGGCCTCACCAGCAATGCTATCAGCTAGCCCATCCCTGAGGACTACCAGCTGTCTACAAGCACTGTCTGTCCACCACGCCCCTGTCCCCAATCATTTTGTCACAACTTGTGTGTCACACCCAGGACCCACATTACACTTTAGCTAAGGTCCCAGCAGAGCACACTTCCCTTGCTTACCCTCATCCACAGACAAGCCTCTAAGCATGAAGGCGATTGATGGCACAAGGTCACCTTCTCAATCGCACAACCAGATTCCACACTGCTGGCAGGATAACACATGGCCTGCCCAGTGGGGACACCCTAAGTAGACAGTGGGAGTCAGGACAGGAGTCACAGAGCTTACAGGGGTGCAGTACCCGCTGGTATCCCTGTTGACAGCGGATGGTTGTGAGGATAGGGGCTCCCCACGTCATAGGCCCAGAATGTAGCTACAGTGTGGTGTGGGTCCTGGGTGTGACACACCAGTTGTGACAAAATGATCTGGGGCAGGGGTGGTGGACAGGCAGTGCTTGGAGACAGCTGGTAGTCCTCAGAGATGGGCTAGCTGATGAGTACAGGGGTGCAGTGCAGATGACAACATATCAAGAAAAACGGCTGAGGGGTGGGGGTGGGGTGGACATGTTGAGAGTGGCATTGAGGTGGGCGGAACGGTAGCACAGTGGTTAGCACTGTTGCTACACAGCACCAGGGACCTGGGTTCGATTCCCTGGGTGCCTCCTTAAGGGGGAGGGGCAGTTCCAGTGAGCCCAAGAAGCCCTGCCATGCTCTGACGTTGGCACTGATGGATGTCAGAAGTGCGTCCACTGTGGAGTGCTGTTCTTGATCTTGGACCCTAACAATGATGACATCAGTGCATTGGCCTGTCAGTGCAATCACCTCAGATGGTAGGTGGACAGGAGCTTTCCATGGAGCCTTTCAACCTGAGGAGTGCAGCAAACATCCCTTCCTGATTTTCACTACGTTGTCTTTGGAGCACCAGCAACTGAGGCATGCCTGAGTCCAGAGAACCGTCACCTTACTCGCACTCCACAGATTTCTGGCCTCCAGCAATCCGAGTGCCGGCACCCTGGAATGCCCCTGCCTTTGCCTGCTGTGGATCGGATATTGTGATATGCTCACCAGATTTTAACCCCTGGACTGTTGTAAGACTTACTCCCACCGAGATGTGTGTCTGCACTGGTGGAGCATGCGGGTGAGTGGTGTGATGGTTCTTCAGTGCCGCGGTCTGTGAAATGCTCTTCTGTGCTGCAAAGCCACCGGTTTGATTGACTCCCCATTTTCCATCATCTTAAACCTTCAGTACATCCATCACTGTGCACCATGGCTGCACTATGTACCATTTACAAGATGTACTGCCACAACATACTAATACAGCACGTCCTAAACCTGCGGCCACTACCGCCTAGAAGATCATGCATCACAGCTGTTTGGAAACACCAAGTTCCCCTCCAAGTTATTCACCATTCACAGTTGGAACTATATCACTGGCCAAGTTTAATGCTCACAACGGAATTCCCCGCATACCAGTTGGAGAACCATTGGGAGCTCGGTGTTGTTTCCATAGAGCGGGCCCAACAAGAGCTAAGCGCTCTTCGGCACATTTCTGGCCAGCATCAGGCCTCTCGCACTTCGGAGATTCAGTGGAGCAGAAATCTTGCCCCCAAGAGTTTCTGGCCAATCAGGGGTTGGCATTTCTCCATTGCTCGAATGCTGTTGCTGATATTACATTAAGGCCCAGCCCAAGGATTGCCCCTGGATCCCTGGACACAGGTGAGATGGGCATGATGGAGGTCGCAGATAGGAGGAAAGTTATCAGAGAGCGGGGGCGGAAGGGGTGGCAGAGGCACAGGACCCGGTCCCAGGTTCCTCGGTTGGGTACTGAGTGCCTAGCAAAGAGACTGTCATAATATACACCAGTATATCATGGTGCAGACACACACTGATGGACACACAGTGTGACCAATCAACACACACAACACCGCAGCCAATCACCAGTTAGAGTACACGCACTATAAAGACAGGGGGCATCAGAGTTCCCTCTCATTCGAGCTGCAGCTAGCTAGGAGGACAGAGCTCACAGCCTGCAGCACAGAGAATCACCATGTGTTGAGTGTATCGACTGGTTAGGACAAGGCAAAGGTCTTTAGTTAAAGCTAGTATCATGTTAACCCACAGTCAGAGTATGTTACAACAGTTAATGATTCAATAAAATAGTGTTGCACTATTTAAAGTGTTGGTGACCTGTATGTGTTCCACCGATCCAGAGCACCCAACACAACATGATACCAGGAGTTGAGGGATATTAGCACTTCTTAGACCTACCTGCAAGTGATCTGCCTTCCGCCAGCATTCCGTCATCCTGCAACATGGACAACATCAGCCCGCCGCCGCCGCTCCGCATTGCCGGCAACCTCGGGGCCAACTGGAAGATATTCAAACAGCGCTTCCAGCTCTTCCTTGAGGCCACAGACAGGGAGGATGCCTCGGATACCAGGAAGATTGCTCTCCTCCTCTTCACGGCCGGAGACCATGCCATCCACATTTTCAATTCTCCCACCTTTGCGGATGATGAAGATAAAACAAAGTTCAAGACGGTCCTCCTCAAGTTTGACATTCACTGCAGCGTAGAGGTGAATGAAAGTTTCGAGCGCTACGTGTTCCAACAGCGTTTGCAGGGTAAGGATGAACCTTTCCAATCCTTTCTCACGCACCTCCGCATCCTTGCGCAGTCTTGCAGCTTCGGGCCCATCTCCGACTCCATGATACGTGACCAGATCGTTTTTGGCGTTCAGACGGACCCCCTACGACAGCAGCTCCTCAAAGTAAAGCAGCTCACCCTAGCGACCGTCATTGAGACCTGTGTCTTACACGAAAACGCCATGAGTCGGTATTCCCACATCCAAGCGGCTGAAACTGCGCGGCAAGGTCCCCACGAGGCGGAACGGGTCCAAGCGACTGAGCAACTCCAGGGCCTCAGCCTGGATAAAGGCGGCCATTTTGCGCGCTTTTCGCGGACTCCCGCGCTTGTGCGCACCAAACGAAGGGATGGTGACATCGAAGAACGTAATGCGCAGGCCCGCACCACGCACGACCGCACCGCACATGCGCGGTGGCGCAGCGAGCATGCTGACGCTACGACGTGCGGCAACTGTGGCTCCGCCCATTTTAAAGGGCAATGCCCTGCCAAATCTCAACAATGCCTAAGATGTGGCAGACTTGGCCACTATGCTGCCTTCTGCCGAGCAGCTCAGCCTGCCAATTCATATCGCTTCAGCCAGCCTCGCAGGAATGTCCAGGCAATTCAAACCACGGTCACCGAGTCCGATGTGGACCTCCCACACAGCAGTGACACCGAGGACCCGAAGGCGCCTTTTCGAGCCGGTGTTGTGACAAAAAACAGGGTGTCCTCGAAGCAAAGACACCAGCCGCTGTCGGTATACAGCATCGATCCAGATGATGAGTGGTGTGCCACCCTGACGGTCAACAGGTCCCAAATACGATTCCGCCTGGACACTGGTGCCTCTGCCAATCTCATTGCGCGGTCTGACTTCCAAAGCCTTCGTGTCAAGCCAGCCATCCTTCCATCAGCCTGCCAACTATTGGATTACAATGGCAATGTCATTGCTGCCAGCGGCTCGTGCCAACTTGAAGTGACGCACAGGTCACGCAAAGCCATCCTTCCTTTTGAAATCGTGGGCTCCTAGAAAGCCTCCCTGCTTGGCGAGCAGGCATGCAAGCTGTTGAACCTAGTTCAGAGAGTTTACTCTCTCTCTCCTGATGACATGTCTGCCTTTCAGGACACTGACTTCAGGGAGCAACTCAACGCCATCATCGACCAGCACCACAACGTCTTCAAAGGCATGGGCACGCTCCCATATACCTACAATATCTCATTGAAATAGAATGCCATGTCTGTGGTGCACGCACCTCGCAGGGTCCCAGCACCCCTTAAGGACCGCCTCAAGCAGCAGCTGCAGGACCTCCAGGACTAAGGAGTGATCTCCAGAGTCACGGAACCAACCGACTGGGTCAGTTCCATGGTATGTGTGAAAAACACCTTCCGGCGAATTGAGAATTTGCATTGATCCCAAGGATCTAAATCGCAATATCATGAGGGAGCATTATCCAATTCCCAAGCGCGAAGAGATCACATGCGAGATGGCTCGCGCCAAGCTCTTCACCAAATTCGACGCCTCAAAAGGATTCTGGCAAATCCAGCTCGACAAATCCAGCAGGAAACTGTGTACATTCAATACCCCCTTTGGCAGATATTGTTACAACAGGGTGCCATTTGGGATCATATCTGCTTCAGAAGTGTTCTATAGGATCATGGAACAAATAATGGAATGCATTGAAGGTGTTCGCGTCGATGTCGACGACATAATCATTTGGTTCAGCACCCCGCAGGAGCATGTCAGTCGCCTCCAGCGCGTGTTCAAACGCATACGTGAGCAGGGCCCATGCCTCAACAGGGCCAAATGCTCTTTGGTCAGACGGGACTCAAGTTCCTCGGGGACCACATCTCGCAGTTGGGTGTGCGGCCGGATGCGGACAAGGTGGCTGCTATCACAGCCATGAATACGCCAGAGGACAAGAAGTCCTTCCTCCGATTTCTGGGCATGGTCAACTTTTTAGGGAAGTTCATCCCTAACCTCGCCTCTCATACCAGGGCTCTCAGGAACTTGGTCAGGAAGACAACAGACTTCCAATGGCTCCCTGCCCACGAGCACGAATGGAGAGAACTCAAAACCAAACTCACCACGGCCCCGATCTTAGCTTTCTTTGATCCAGCAAAAGAGACCAAAATTTTGACCGATACCAGCCAATGTGGCATTGGGGCAGTGCTCCTGCAACGCGATGAAGCCTCATCATGGGCCGCCGTTGCATATGCGTCACGCGCCATGACCCCCATGGAACAGCGCTATGTTACAACAGTTAATGATTCAATAAAATAGTGTTGCTCTATTTCAAGTGTTGGTGACATGTAAGTGTTCCACAGATCCAGAGCACCCAACACAACAGAGACGATCCTTTGATTCTGCAGACAAACTCAACAGTTCGCTTGGGGGTGGGGCGGGCCTTTGCGATGCACAGCAGGTGCTAAGCAAGTCCCATTAAATGAGCCACCACTAAATTCCAATGGACTCAGAGTTAATTGGTCTCAAGTAGCTCATTGGTGGATAAGTGACATCCTGCTGCCGGTGGGTGGGACATTTGTGCCCAGTTCTCTTGCCCTCAATTTAATTGGGGATAGTTTAACTAATGCCAGGAATCTGACCTGGGCCCTCCTGCCCTCCACCTCCACCAGCCCTGGCGGGCTCCATAAAATGCCGTCAACTTTTGCTTCAGTATTATTGGTCAAGCCCTGAAACCCTCTTCCCAACAACAGTATGGGAGTACCTCCACCACTTGGACTGCAGTGGTTCAAAAAGGCAGCTCACCACCACCTTCTCAGGGACAAATGCTGCAGGCCTTGCTGGTTTCCAAAGTCCTCCCCCTCAACCTTGCCATGGAACCAGGGTCAGTGGGACTCTCCATGTCCTGAGCCACCTTTGTTACTGTGAAGGCCCTTAGGGACCCATTAAGAACCCGAGGAATACTCAGCAGACAGAGCTCTGCCGATAGGTACTCAACAGCAAAACATGGGGATCACAGATGTGGCATCTGGAATATTTCCATATAATCCCTACAGTACAGACGGTGGCCATTCAGCCCATTGAGTCTGCACTGAGCCTCTGAAAGACACTGTACCTGGGCCCACTTCCCCACCCTATCTCTGTAACCCCACATATTGATCATGGCAAATCCACCTCACCTCATCGGCTGTTGTGGCGGATGAAGGCCACAGCAAAACTTCAAATTTTGATTTCCTTGCCACTGGAGTAACGTTTAATTCTGCCAAGTCTCATTTGGGGGCTGGTGTGCAATGGTTTTTCCACTCTAAAAGATGTTACGCACTGGCGTCTTGCTTTCCGAGCCCATTTCCCAAGCCCTTCAGAGACCAGAAAATGGCAACTGTAGCAGAACTGTGTTGTCTCGAAGCTTCTAGTCATGAAGGTGGCAGTTTGAAGGTAGTCATCGAACACTCAGCTGAGACATGGGTGTCTTTGGGCAACTGTAACCGCGACTGAGCAGTCTTGTTTCAGATTCACTCTGCTTAGTCCTTATTGTGGAGGGTGCTGGGAAAGGTCATTCACCACGATACATGACCAGACATCCCACGTGATAATACATTCCCTCATGTGCCTGAAAGTCTGCAGGTCCCAAATTGGCCTCCTTAGCTTTCTTCAGACAAATGGAAGACAATCATCCTCTCTAGTGAGGGATAGCCAATAATAATAACAAATGTTGGCCTTTCCACATCCTCTGGGTAAATAAAAAAATAAATTGTGTGCATTCAAACAAACGGAAAACAAGGATTGAATCACTTGACCTTTATGAACCCTTTCTGCTGTATTATGTGAAAAGTAATTTTTATTGATAAAAACAACCTCCTTCACACAAGAGGCATTACTGTAACCTTGAGATGCTTTGTAATGATTGAAATTATCAGCCCACTGGAGCAAAAGATCAGAAAGCAAATCCTGATACAAACAAATGCTAAAAAATGAAATATTAAAGAATAGTGGAAAAGAATAAGGAGCGTTGGTGAGATTGATACTATGTTATTATAAAATAAAACAGTAAATATCATGGGGCAGATTTTAATCTCCCGTCTCCCTGCTACCCAAATTCACCCAAACCAAAATGATAAGAAATTGGGAGTGTTCTTACAGTCCAAATTCATCTTTAAAGTAAACACGGTTTGCACAAATACAGTCCTGAGTTCATTTCTGCAATTGTTCTTAATATTTGAGTGTTGAGAAGACAGTGTAGAAAGTTTAGATGTCCAACTTACAAAGAAACCTCATAGAATGATACTGTACAGCAGGAGGCCATTCAACCGATGTGCATGCTGCCACTCTGTGACAGCAACATACATGGTCCCGAACCATTTCCCCATGGCCTTGCAAATATTTGTCTTCAGATAATTATCCAATTCCTGATTGAATGTTCCTCCCTCAGGCAGTTTGTTTCAGATCTGAGCCACTGAAAATTATGTTTTTTATTTGTCACCTTGCCTCTTGTTCTTTTGCTGTTCATCTTAAACCTTAGTGGCAGGACTGAAGTCACATACAATCTTTGGAAATGCTGCCCGACAGCCGACCCAACCATATCCACCAGTTCCTCTATGGGCAGGGGTAGGAGGTTGCAATCGGGGACCCATGAAAATAGTTACCAGCAGCCTTTCATAGAAATATTTGACAATGGTCGGTTTCTGTTCAGATGTAAGACCAAATAGCAAGTGTGGTGGCATTTTGGGCATTTCAAAAGCATTAGGTTGTTCATTGAGTCCTCCGTTCTGTAGCTGTCGACTGTCCAGTGCCAAATCTTCGTCTAACAGTTTGCCCTATTCTGGGTGATGAGGCAGACACATCAGCTCCATCTTTATCATCACCCTCATTTTCTGCAAATTATAAACATTTCTTCATTATATAATGCAGCATCCAGGCCAGCAAGATGTTACAGACAAGAAACAAACATTCACTCCCTCCACCACCAACAAACAGTAGCAACAGTGTGTACCATCTACAAGATGACCTGCAGGAACTCAACAAGACTCTTTTGACAGCACCATCCAAACCCATGACCACTACCATCTGGAAGGACAGGGGCAACAGATACCTGGGAACACCACCACCTGGAAGTTCCCCTCCAAGTCGCTCACTATCCTGACTTGGGAATATATCACCGTTCTTTCACTGTCGCTGGGTCAAAATCCCGGAACCCCCTATTAGCACAGTGGGTGTACCTACACTACTTGGACTGCAGTGGTTCAAGAAAGCAGCTCAGCACCACCTTCTCAAGGGCAATTAGGGATGGGCAACAAATGCTGGTCTAGCCAACAAAGCCCACCTCCCGTAACTTTAAAAAAATAGATGGTCCTCTGGTTACCCTCTTCCTTACAAGGGAAAACAATGTCTTTGTATCCGCGCTGTCAAAATGTTTTGTAACTTTAAAGCCCTCTATTAGGTGCATTGAACAGTAAGAGAAATTGGTGGTTCAATAAGTATGAGGTTCTATGAAGGTGTACTTGTTTGACAAACTGTATGAGATCATTAAACTTGTGTCAGTGTTACCAGGTCCTTGGCATCAGACTCAGCGCATTGATCTCCCTGGCCATCTGCTCTTATTCCCTTTGGTGGGTGCTCCCGAGCAGCCTTCTGGCTTCCCCTGGACACATGTCTCTTTCTTCCTGTACACCTCCAGCAACACATCCATGAATCTAGGATTCCTTTCTCTTCTCTGGTGCTCCATTGGTGCAGCTCTGATATGAGCCAGTGTCAGTGCAGCTTCCTTCCTCTGAATTTAGCACCTCTTTAAAGGGGACAGACTTACTTTAAAAAGAGAAGGCTGGCTCCATCATGAGCGCTCAGTGCATGCATGGTCTGCCCTCTGGTTACCCTTTTCCCCAATTGCTAATTTGCCTCCCCCATCTTTTGATCGTCACCTCATCCTCCAGCTCAGTTACTCCCCACCTCTCCTGATTGCACCCTCCCTCCTTCTCAGACACTCCCCTTTCCTGGATGGTCCCCCTCTCCCAAAACCCTCTTGAGGCCACTGCCAACCTAAGTTCACTGGTGAGCTACCTGGGCACCCAGCAGTTTGTTCTATTCCAGAAACCAAGGTGACATTGGAACCAGTCTTAACTCGGTCTTCAATTTATTTGCAGAATAAAATATTTTAGGCTTTATATCTCCTTACTCAATCACACCACAATTTCAGTAATTGTTTCTTTATATGTGCTGCAATGAAACTCCAATTAATTCCCTTTACCTGCAGATAATTAAGCACAATTAACAACAATTAATATAGTCATCTGCAGCTTGCAGTCTGACACAAATGAGACCTGGGGCCCACCCGCTGACACCAGAAGGCAGGCACCAACCACTTTCTCGGCCTAAATATTCTTTTCAGCACAGTGTATGTGATTTGTTGACCCTTAATATGTCCACATTGCGCGAGAACATTATTATCAGGCACACTTCCTCTGGGAAGGATATTCATGATATCACGAAAGCCAACTATTCAATTCATAATTTATCTCAAGGATTCCAGATAAAGCTTCAAAGTGCAATAGATGATTTTTAAGTAGGTCCTGGAAGTTTTAAATTCTATGCATTACTCATGTAAATTCTTTCTTTATGGCCTCCTGCATATTTCACTGAGTAATAACTTTTTTATTCAATATGAATGCATTCACTGTAGGTGCACAAACGCTGATAGGGGTGTCATTTAGTAATAGGAAACAGACTTTATTGTCGAATGTTTGCAAATGTTCTTGCTGTGTTTTGTCTCTTTAGATTTATTTAGCAGTAGCTCAGTGGCCTCATGAATAGTGTTTATCACAACACATCAACAGATACCACCATAGCCACCCTGATGCATGGAAAGGGCCAGGGGCAGAGTAAACCGCACTGCGGCTGAAATTCTCACAGCTATAATGCAGTTGCTATGAAGCAGCAGAATCCAAATCAATGTTCATTTATTCATTTATTTATTAATCGATGCCCTAAGTCAGTCCATAGAATTCAGCTTGAATGATTCTAATAGATATCTTGCTAGTTTGAATATCAAACAGCTTATTCTTGACAGAAAAACACAAACTGGAAGAATCAAGTTTAATACCAAATGCAGCATTCTTCATCTTCACCATCTTATGCCAAATGAAAACGAGTCATTAGGTACAGGAGAATCAGAAAGTGAGCCACTGCAACATGAAGCAGGATCAGATTTCGAGACACAGATAAACTCCTTAGCAGAATCCATCTTAACTGAGAAATATTCGCTAAACGGTGATTTACACCTCCCGGAGGCTAGACAAAGAGCAGTCTGCAAGCTCGGTATGTAACCACCATATCCAATTGGTGAATGGTTCAATAAGGCTTAAGCAGGAGACAGGAAAAAAAATTATGCACTTGCCAGGAGAAGGTACTTCAACTGAAACTTAGACCTGGGGCAGATGGGACTCAGAATCGGGGGAAAATTGGGATTGGTGTCGGGCGGCGAATCAAACATGATGCGCCGATTCCCCGCTGGCGGCCTTAATGAGGCCTATTTGCATCTATTTCTGGCCCGGTGCCCTATGTTCCATCCTTCCGTGATTCTCTGGTCCCCATGGCCAGGAATCACATGGGTGCAGATCACTTGTGGCCTCCACTAGCATGGTCCTGGCTTGGTGGACCTCACGGTGGACCAAGGGCGCAACTGTTTCCCCCTTGGCCCACAGAGAGGTCGACCACACCAGGGCCACACTGGTCGAGACTATCAAACCCATCCAAGAGCCAACCCAACGCAACAATGCACTGCCTGCCCATGCCTCCTCTACCCAATCTCCCCACATCCTCTCTCTCTCCCCCCCCCCCCCCACCCCCACCCCAGGACCCCTGTAATAGGAGTTCCCCCGGGGACCCCTGTAATAGGGGGAGCCTCCACTTGAACGACCTGCCTAATGGGATGCCCAGACCTGCCCCACACAGACCACTCCCTCTCCCCCCCATCCCCAGAAAGGAGACCCCTGTCTGGAAGCTAGAAAGCTGTCCAGCAGGGGCAGTGAGGGGAATTACAACTGTAGCCCTACGTGTCCATTCCTCGAAGGAGAACAACTATGACCTGAATCTAGTTCCCACAGATCCATCAGCTGCAAGTTATCCATTCTAGCAGTGATCTGTGATTGACAGTTTCTACAAACCATCTGTAGCTTTGACTCATTCATCTCCCTTCACGGTTCAGTGGCCTAAATGGTGAAACCCCAAAGTTCATAAAAATTGACCACTTCAAGGAGAGATAAGTGCAGTGAAATCACACGCTTGAGTGATTGGAATTTGTGGTGCCGGGGGGGGCGATTTGGGGCCGATTTGAGATAGGAGAGGGGGAGTTTGGGGCCAGCTTGCATGGTAAGGTGGGGAGGGGGGTCGCCAGCCACGGGATCTAGCTTGCGGCTTGCTCACTCAAGATGGTAGCCCAATAGCGGGATTCCCTGGGAATCCCTCGTATTCTATGCCATGCATAAATTTGCATGGCGTGGAACACTGAATTGTTTACTGTATTATGCTCCCAGGGGAATCGTAAACTGGTTGCAATTCATCTCTGGTGGGAGAACATCTCCCAAATGGAGACTCCAGCCACTGATTTCTATGTTGAAGCCATTGGAAGTAATAGAAACGGTTTATTTTGCTGTTGTTTACCTTTTTGTGATCACCATTCTAAATCACACACAAACATCCTCGTCAATAGATCAGTAGCCTGGAATGTATTGCCCAACATCATATGGGAGCACAATCATCACAAGAACTGGAGCAGATCCAGGAGAAAACCTCGAACCACCTCCTCAGGACAACCTACAAATGAGGTCTTGTCAGCGCTGCCCCCAAGCCACAAGTAAATACATTCGAATTAAGTCACCTTGGATGTTGGTCCTGAAATTCTACTCTGGTGCTCATAGTCTCCTATTTTAAATTCAATATAAATGACTGAAAATACCTGTATTATAATAATAATAATAATGTTCATTAGTGCCATAAGTTAGCTTACATTAACACTGCAATGAAGTTACTGTGAGAAGCCTCTAGTTGTCACATTCCAGCGCCTGTTCGGATACACGGATAGAGAATTCAGAATGTCCAATTCACCAAACAGCACGTCTTTCAGGACTCTGTGGGAGGAAACCGGAGCACCCGGAGCAAATGCAAGGAGAGGCGGGGAGAACAGATTTTGCTTGTCTTCTGTTAAGAAAGCGAGTGGAGGAACCTATGGAACTAATTGTTGCTGATGATGCAATGATAACAAAACATTCTTCTGCCTAAACTATCACTTTGTACTTGGTGTAAAATTGAATTTCACATGACTGTGATGGACACAGAAGACCATCCTCATCAGTAAGGTTGAAAGAATGGGTGGCATTTAATGCTATGCCCCCTGGCAGCAAGTTTGGGGAGTACTTAATTGGGTGGGAGATTGTGGGGTGAGGACCCTGTTGCCTTCTCTCCTCTGCCTAATTTAGTCTGGGATGGGAAGGCTCATGGGCCAACTTCGCACTTGAACACTAATTGAGGTCCCTCAATAGGCAATTAATTTCCACCGCTCGTATTCAACCGTCAATAAGCGAGGGAGTCATCATGCAGGGACCCAAAAGGAAAACCAACCCTGTTGGAACTCCTGGGAGTTTCTAGGGTGGGGATGGGAGTGGAACCTCATTCAAAAGTACTCAGATCATGATCGAAGGATCTAGTATCTGGAAGGAGGGAATCCCACTGACAACCACTCTCTGCACTTTCTTCCCAACCCTCTGTCCTATCAGCCACCTACCCACAATCCCCATCCTTTCCTCATTCACCTGTGGCCCGAGCCACTTGCTGAAACTAAATCTCTGATGGGTGCATAACCGGCAGCAGCCACCACTCCCTATAGTGTTGAGGGGAAATGGAGAGCTGCCAGCCTCCGATTAGCTGACAGCACTCACGAGGTGGGGGAGGCCACATTTCCACCCCTGGGGTCCTGAATCCAAGGAAAGGCCAGTTAACTGACTGATGGGCACTTAATGCCGGTGGGTCTTCCCCACTGGAGGCAACAGAGAGCGCCTGCTGGTTCTCCAGACAGCAGGTAAGATTCCCAACCCCAACATTAAACCCCGCCCGATGTTTCACATTTATTTGCTCCATATTTCATTTAAGGAACAGATCTACAAAGATTAAGGTCACATTGCCCACTCGGCTAGTTACAGAAATAGATGGCATGTAGACCAAAATAGTCACACATTCCAAACTAGACTGAGTTACCTAGCAGCAACTGGGTGAGCATGTAAGGTGCTTAAATTGACTTCAGTTCTCTGGTTCAGAGAGGAAAAAAATCATTGGGCATGATCCTACGGCCATGCTGCGCCAGATAAGCTGTCTGGCCATTGAAAGCCTGGAGACCCGGCCCCGGGATCTACCCAGCTTGCAACACCTCGTGAGATTCAATGCATTTTGGCAAATCTGCATATTAGAACAAGACAGTAAGCCTTACTATAATGTGCAGGTTCCCAAGGTACCTGATGCTTTGGGATTTAACATCAGAGATCTCGAGTGAGCACCGTCTGGTTCTGGTTCCCATAAACAGGGACCAGATGGGATGGCACTTGTGGGGGTCTCCAAGGGGATCTGAGGCCCCCTGCTGCATGACCTTTGGTGCCCTGGCACTCCTGGTGCTGCCTGGGTACACTGGCAGTGCCAACCTAGCACCTAGCCTGGGTTGTCCAGTGTGGCAGTTGCGGGGGTGGGGGGACCGGGGACCCTCCCATATTGCATCCGGGCTGGTCAGGATGCCATATAAAATGGCGTCCCGATCTGTCGCTACAATAGGGTGTTCTGATGAGCAGAGCTCCCCATTGTTAAAAACGGGGCTATGTGCGGTCTCAACTGCACTTTGCCATTCAGGCCCCTTATTTAACGTGAGTCGTATTGAATAGTCATGTGTTTCTCGGCATTTTCAGAACCCCAAAATGTATCATGGAGTTCAACCAACCTCTCCCTTTAATGTATTTGTTGCTTTTCCCAGCACACGACTTGTTCCCTAGGTGTGGGATTATAATTATGGACACGTGGGTTTTTAAACACAAAACAATGTTTATTCCATGAACTCAACTTAGCATCTTAAATAAACATTGGATCTCTTAACACCCCTTGCTTCAAGGATAACGCCGAAAATATTGCAACAGTAAATAATTCCTCAAAATGTTCCTTCAAACTTCCCAGAGACTTAACAGCTGTAACAGAATCACATCAGGTTAAAGGCTTTACTATTATGAGTTTAAATCACCCAAATGATCCAGAGATAGTCTTTCATGGCAGAGATCCAGCTCACTGCAAACACAGACACTGCCAAGCTCTTTTCAAACTGCAAAACTAAAAACTGCAAAATGGCTGATCTAAAACCCAGCTCCACCCACTCTCTGACATCACTGTTTTCTTAAAGGTACATTGCTTAAACATCCATGTCTTAAAGGTACTCTCACATGACAGGATGAATGCGTCCATTATGTTCCTGATCAGTATCCACCAACATTGCTAAAAGAACGCACGCGCATGAACCCGGCAAAGATTTGCAATTGGCTCTTTTCTTTCCAATTACTTTTTTTTCTCATCATTAACACTGAGTTCTTATTTTTGCCAGGCGCTTGTCTAGTTGTTAATGAATGACTAAGCACCAGATTGTTAAATGATGTTTAAATTGTTACTAATTATTTTTTCTTTCCATAATACAAAACAAATAATATTCTATGAGAGTGGTTTTATATTTAGCATGCTACTAATAAAGAAAAGGAAGAACTCACATTTATATTGCACTTTAATCAAGCAGATCACATGTTATTGTTACATTATTACATTTCATTACTTTATTACTCACAATAAAAGTGAAAAACCTCAACCAGCTGAACACAGAAGCATGCATCGTAATCCCAGGATATTCTATGTTGCAAATTTTAGTAAATATACAAAATATCAGACTGGCATAAATAACTTAAACATTGTTTTGGAATTCTCTTCTATATAGGGTGGCACTGTGCTGGCTCACAGCGCCAGGTACCTGGTTTCAATTCCGGCTTTGGTGACTGTTTGCACTTTTTCCCTGTGTCTGCGTGGTGTTCCGGTTTCCTTCCACAGTCCAAAGATACGCAGGTTGGGTGGATTGGCCATGCTAAATTGTCCCTTAGTGTCAAAAAAAAGATTAGGTGGGGTAACAGGGATGGGATGGAGGCATGGGCTTAAGTGGGGTGCTCTTTCCAAGGGCCAGTGCAGACTTGATGGGCCAAAAGCCTCCTTCTGCACTGTAAATTCTATGATTCTATGATTCTATGGCTTTGCACAAGGCCAATAATAAGTGCTGTATGTGGGATTTCAGACATTTGGGAAGTGATCCAGGTTGTTTTCAGACAGATCGCATACTGCCTGGAAACGCTGCAAATCAGAATACAATTAAGCCTGTGGTAGTGCAAGTTGAAGCAGCACACATCATTTAAAGTGGCAAGAGATAATTCCAATCCAGCAAGATGACAGGAGGTTTTCTCAGAAATTGGCCATCTAATCAGTGCACATTCTTTTAGTGTAGAACTGGATACCGTCCCCTATCATTAACGTACAACAAATTCAACCCCCCTATGAATACAGAGAAGGAATTCATGTAGAAGCATGAATTGCAACAAATAGAGTTCATCATTTCTGTAATGCAACTTTACTAAATAATGTTCTGTGGAAATCTTATTACACTGTTATCAATGTGACACTTAGTTATTGTGATTACGATGAGGAATTTTAATATATATTGTATTATCTGTCTGTTGCAGTAATGTTATTAAAATAATTTAGGTTAAGACACCCATAATGTCTGCTAAAGTGATTAAGGGGTTAACAGCTAGGCAGGTTGTGGTGTCACTCATGGGAGGGGCTGGGTCTGTTTGAGTTTCCTTTTTCAGCACTGCCCTGTGTCTGTTTTTAGTTTCATTTTTAGACTTCTACTCTGGGTTCTGAGGAAAGGAGTGGGCGGGTTTCTCCGTCCCGCCGCACGAGATTCCTGGTACAGCACGCCGTCGGGATTCTGCGTTACGTCGGCTGGTCAATGGGGTTTCCCATTGTGGGGCAGCCCTACGGCGTCGGGAAACCCCCGGGCTGCCGGCAAAACGGAGGAGAATTCAGCCTGCTGTGTTTAATAGACTGACTTCTGAAAGCTTCTCGCCAAGGACTTTGTGAATAAGTCTGTAAGCCACTAAGTGTTAACTTTATTAATGAGTGGCATTTGGCCTGTACGTGGATTCTGCTTAACTGGAATCTTCGAAGTAGATGAGAAAGTAAGCTGAGGCCATTATTTTTTTGAGGACTACTTAACTGTTAATTGAAAAGCTTTTATTTGCTTGGATGGTAATGCGGTTAATCCGATGTTAATAATAAAGTTTGTTTTAACACAAAAAATCCCTATTTGTCAGTGGAATCACTGCTGGGGGAGAAATATCCTTGCCTCACAGTTTACAAATTGAAAAGTTGTTGGGGTTTCTTGTCTAGTTTCCAAATATAAATTGGGAGTTTGGTCCAGGACCGTAACATTATCTTAACCTGAAAGATGATAAATGCCACCAAATTTGCAATATGATCCCACCTTTACCAGTTGTCAATCTTTGGGTCAGCTCTTCCTGCACACCATCCCACCATCTGAACTTCGGCCCTTCATATGACTAGACGCAAACAGGCTACTTGTCCATCTAGTCCTTGTTAGCGTTTTTCCTCCACATGAGAACACCAGTGTTAAAAGATGACACAGCAGACAAACTGAGGACTGATTTGGTGGAATAAGTTCGTTCATGAAAGATAATTTAACAAAGAAACCGAATAACACAAAGAAAGAGACCTTTTGCACATCATCACGCAAACATAAGGGCCCCAATATTTACTTTAGTGCAGGAAAAGTGTGGTGGAAGGGTGGGGTGCTTTCACTGACCCATAACACGGAAGTAAGGAATGCCTGTATGTCTTTCAGAACAATCTTTGATTTTTGTTTCAACAGCTTCCCAGCTAGCCTGATTGACAAGGCCGTGAAGCATCTGGGGAACAGATGTCTGCTAAGTGGGACTGGGAGCTTGAACATTACTGGGGAGGATTGAACATGCAAAAATCACACTACCTTTTATGTGTGTAACAGGGTCTATTTACAGTGCTTTTAAAATTGTCCATTTCATACTTCTATCTCTCGCTTCCAGTTCTTTCCGCAGATCATTTACTTTTCGCTGAATCCTCACTCAGACTTAATTAATCAAGAATAGTGAGCTCACATAATCAAACAGACTCACATAATCAAACACAGCACAATTGGACACTGAGGGGTGGATTCTCCACTGCCAGCTGCCAGTAGTGGGGTTCCCGATGCGGCGGAGAATCGAGCGTCTTCCTAAATAAGGGATGGGCGCCTGGCACCAATCCGTTCCAATGCTCTGGTCTCCCACCTATGGCAGCAGCGAGCTACACGTCCCACACCAGTGGGAGGATAAAAATGGGTAATTTCAACATATTTTCATCCAATTAACGAGCTAGAAGCCCAATTTGCCATGTCCCCCTTAAGCTCCAGACCTCTCAGCCGTGATTCACGTAGGGGTGGATTGGTACAAATATTTTCGAGCGTGGCTCTGACATGAATGATCTGGAGGTGCGTCAAAGGGGTAAGGATGTAATGTAGGTGCCCCCAAAGCCTATCAAAGGGGCCCCTCCTCCCCACAATGCAAATTCTGCCCACCTCACCCCACAGGCCCCCCATCCGAACCCCCATCAGACCCCCAACAAAAGCCCCCATCAGAACCTTCCCATCAGATCCCCCAATCAGACCCCCAAAAGAGACCACCAACAGATACCCCATAACAGCGGTTCCATATCATAACCACCCTGTCAGAGACCCCACATCAGAGATCCCCCCATCAGTTACCTCTGCCTGGAAGCTAAAGAGCAGTCCAGGCAGAAACAGTGAAAGATCACTTCCTTTTCACTTTCCAGTCACTTACACCTGTTGCCTCAGTCAGAAGTGTAGCAATCAGCAGCTGTTACAGGTGTCCAAGGCTTCATCAAAAGCCAAAACACATCACCAGGCTTTAAATCCCCTCAAATTCTTTGCGGCTTCTAGTCACGTTCAAAGAGAAATAGCTTTTAGTAGGCTGTAATTGACAGAATAATAGCTTTCAGACAGCCAGGTATCTGTAGTGTTTATTTTAATTTCTGTTCGTGCCTGAATGCAACTCAAGTATCCTGTTTGAAGCTAACTGCAATGTTTCTAAATATCTAGCTACTATTGACAACACCTCACTTCATCGAAAGAAGTTAATTGCTTTCTATTCAGAAAGTGAGGAAGTGAAAGCACTTATCTCCCATTTGGGGGGGGGGGGCTCTGATACAGGGGTCTCTGATGGGGGGGATCTCTTTGATATGGGAGTCTCTGATATGGGGGTCTCTGATAGAGATACAGCCTCTTTATATGATTGTTGTAACCAAACTACCTTCTGAGAGTGGTTTGGTCATCTGCCCTCCTCCACCCATTTCGTTTAAAATTGGAAATGGATGCGGTGGAAGTGGTGTTGGTGCCGAGTTTCAGAATTGTGACATTTAATGCTCCACCCTCTGTCAAACCCGACCCATACGTTCTTGGGTCAGAACAGCTACCCCACCCCCAACTCTCCTCTCCCCCCTTCCCCCCTCCCCCTCCCACCCCTCTCCCCCCACCACCACCACCCAACAAATTCATATATGTTTACTGTCCACTACTTTGAGGAACACAACATTCTTGTCCGTATTTACTCAGAAAAATGTCAAATAATGCTGTCAAATCTTTATATCCTTCAATAAGATAAAAGCAAATTACTGCGGAGGCTAGAATCGGAAACAAAAACTGAAAACACTTGACAATCTCAGCAGGTCTGACAGCATCTGTGGAGAGAGGAGGGAGCTAATGGCCGGGATTCTCCGCGCCGAAATCGCGCTCGGCGCGGGGGCGGAAAATGGAGTCTCAGACCTGCGATAGGCTCTGGGGTCGGGACGCCATTCTAAGGCAACCGGAGAATCGCCGCCAGTCGTGTATGCGAGGTCAACGCGGCGCCGGTCAGGGTCCTTTGAAATAGGCCCCCACAGCGATTCCCCGCGGCGATTCCCCACGGTCGACCTGCCGAGTTCCCGTCGAGTTCCGCCGGCCTGGTTCTCGTATGGTTTCACCCAGCGGGTGCTCAGACTCACAGCCACTGTGGCTGTCCTGGTGGGAGGGCTGGGGGGTGGATCAGATTCCTGGGGGGGCCTCCACGACGGTCAGGCCCGCGATCGGGGACTACCAATCGGCGGGGGCGCGTGATCCGGGGGGTGCTTGTCTTCTTCCGCACCGGCCCACTGTGTGGCTCCGCCATGTTGTGAGGGGGCCGGCGCTAAAATGGCCACCGCACGCATGCGCAGACCCGCGGCCGGAGGTGCAGGGCCCCGTATTGGCAGCAGGAGCTGCGCAGCGCACGCCGGGGCCCTGCTATCCCCGTTGAGGTCAGAGAATTACTCCGGAGTGAATTGCACCCATTTTCCGGCGGGCGTGGGGACATTGCCCCATTTTCGGAGAATCCCAGCCAACGTTTCGAGCCTGGATGAAGCCAGAAAGAACTGGAAATAGGATGAGGTTTATACTGTTGTTGGCGGGGCGGGTGTGTGTGGGGAGGTGCAGTTGGAACAGTGAGACTGGATAGAAGGCCAGCGATAGATTTAGATGGACAAAGAAGTTCTGGGCTAAAAGAAAAAGGGAATGTATGTAGTGGTGATAATGATGAAAAAGGATGCTGTTGGTGGCACATTAAGAGATCAGAAAGTGTAAATGGCAGAACAAAAGTGAGCAATGTGTCAAAGGACAGCTTGGAACAGGGAACATGTGGCCCTAGTGTGATGGGATGGGGGGAGGGAAGACAATGGGAATGGAAGAACAAATTGATGGAAAAAATTAAAATAAATTTATAGAAATAAAAATGGGGTGAGGGTGGTGGGGAGAGTTCACAGCCAGAAGTTGTTGAACTCAATGCCATGTCTAGAAGGCTGTAACGTGCCTAATCGGAAGATGAGGTGCTGTTCCTCCAGTTTACTTTGGGCTTCATTGTAACATTGCAACAGGCCAGGGACGGACATGTGGACATGAGATCACGAAGGTGAGTTAAAATAGCTGGAAGGTCTGGGTCCTGCTTGCAGAGGGACCAAAGGTGTTCTGCAAAGTGGTCACCCAGTCTGCATTCAGTCTTTCCAGTGTAGAGTAGACCACATAGGTAGCAGTGAATGCAATAGACCAGATTGAAGGAGGTGCACGTGAAGCGCTGCCTCTCCTGAAAATAGTGTTTAGGCGCTTGGATGATAAGCAGGGAGGAGGTAAAAAGACAGGTGTTGCACCTTCTGCCATTCCATGGAATGGTGCCGTGGAAAGAGGGTGAGATGTGGGGGATGATGGAGGAGTGGACAAGGGTATCCCAGAGGGAATGATCCCTGCGGAATGCTCACAGGGGGAGTGAGGGAAAGATGTGTTTGGTGGTGGTAGCATGCTGGAGTTGGCGGAACTGGCGGAGGATGATCCTTTGAATGCGGAGGCTGGTGGGGTGAAAAGTGAGGACAAGGAGGACCCTATACTGGTTCTGAGAGGGATAGGAATGGGTGAGGAAAGAGGTGTGGGAGATGGGTTGGACACAATTGAGAGCCCTGTCAACCACAGTGCGAAACCATGATTAAGGACAAGGAAGACATATCAACAACACCATTTTGGAAAGTGGCACCAACGGAACAGATGCAATGGAGATGAAGGAACTGAGAGAATGGGATGGAGTCCTTACAGATGTGGGCTGTGAAGACCTCTCTATATCCTTGACTTCTCTATCTCCATTTCTGGGGTTAGACTGTCCAGTAGTATCCATTATAAGCCCACCTTGGCTACAGCTTTCACACCACCATTTACATTCCCTTTGTCTTTTTGTCCACAACATCTTTGTCAATCTCTACATAACGCTGGCCGTCTATCCAGCTCCACTGCTCCACCCCCACCCTGCGCCCCCGCTCCACATCAGTCTCAATCTCATCCTATTTCAAGCTCTCTCTAGTTTTGCCAAAGAGTCATCCAGAGTCAAAACCTGAGCTCCCTTCTCTCTCCACAGATGCTGTCAGACCTGCCAAAATTTTCCAGTATTTTCTGTTTTTGTTTTATATCCTTCAGTCTCCATTCATTACAAAAAATAATCCAGCTCCTTTTTAAAGATACAAATTGATCCAGTACCTTCTCTGGGACCCGACTGCACATCAGTACTATTATCTAAAAAAAATTATCTTTCTTGTCTAATCTTGCCTGAGATTGAATTTTGTACTTGTATCATTTAATCCTGTCCTTATCATGAGACTCATTATTTTGCTGACTGCAGCTTTATCATTACATTTCATTAGTTCAAGACCGTTAGCAAGTTCTTCTTAATCTTCATTTCTTCAGCAAACATAAGTGGAGTCACTTGAGCTTTTTGCCCTGACTTGGTCCCCTCAATCAGAGGCATCCAAGAATTTGGTCTTTGTGAACTTCAAGTTCTTGTAATGAAGCCTCAAAGGCTTCATAAAAAGTTTAAATCAATGTTCCATTGATCTGCATATATCTCAAGATGCACTCTTTCTGTTGTGTCTCTACACCTTCCCTCGCCATTGTTCCAGACAGGCTATGAGTTGAAGACCTTCTGATCTTCAGGAATGCATGGTTCTAGCAATAGAGGTTTTTTTTAGGAGGCCGTTCTTTATTTGAGATGCCTCTCGACAGTCGCAATCAGGAAAATCCATTTGGCTGTATCCTCACTTCTGCATCAGGACTTTGCAGCAGCTCGCACCAGCCTTGAGGTGCTTGAACGTAAGCCAAGTAGGCCATATTTCTCAGGCTCCTGGTGGGGGATGTTCCTCTGCAACCTTTACGCAACTTGTGTGCCTTCATCAGTAGATGTTGCCCATGCAGCAGGGCAGCAGCTGCTGGAGTTACAATCGAGGGACTGGACAGCTAAGTAGGAAGCTGCCCCTCTACTTCAACCTGTTTATTGCTGGCTCTTTCTGGAAGAGAGGTTAATGAGGACCACAAGTCTGCTTTGTCCATTGTAATCTTAGTATAACTTTCCTCCTATGATGAATGGAGAAGTACCAGCCTGCAGGCACATTACCCGCTTAAATAAGTTTGAGAAAGCCAGTAATAGAAGTCAGGTCATCGTCAGGCAGCCATCTTTCTGTTGCTGTTTGTGGTCAGTCTTTTTTAAATATAAGAATTAGTCTGATATGGCAGAACGGGTGGCACAGTGGTTAGCACTGCTGTCTCACGGCGCCAAGGTCCCAGGTTCGATCCCAGCTCTGGAATACTGTCCATGTGGGGTTTGAGCATTCTCCCCCGTGTCTGCATGGGCTTCGCCTCCACAACCCATAAATGTGCAGGGCAGGTGGATTGGCCACACTAAATTGCCCCTTAATTGGAAAAAATGAATTGGGTACTCTAAATTTAAAAAATGAATTTGTTTGATGTTCAGAATATATTGCGTCATGACAAGTCTTATCTTCAAATAAGGAAACCAACTTATTGTTTCATCAATACTTGTCATATGATTGGTACATTTACATCAAATACGGGAATGTAGCAAGCTCAGTGATATGCATCGCCAAGGGACTGGTCCAGCATATCAAATAGATTGGTCCTGAAGTGCTGTGCGCAGGCCGTCAGCATAGAGGAAACTTCTGGCATGTGGATGAATGGACTGGTCATTGGTATAATTATCGAGCAACAGGAAAAACCTGAAGTAAGCACCACCTGCTTTGCATGCCACTTAGATCAGCAAATAAACACCTGTTGGCTAGCATTTTGCTTATTTGCCCCACCAATCTGGAATCATTTGGAGGAGGGGGGTGGTTTGGCAGAAGGAGTGTTGAGGTCCCAGTCCCTGTCAGTCTTTGATTAGCCTATGAATCCCACTACAATGCTAATTTAGTGCCAGGCAGATTCTCAACCTGACACTGAGGAGTTAATAATCTTAAGTACAGATGTCGTCAGACTGGTGTTTTGATTTAGAATTTAATTTGAATTAATAAAGAAGAGGCAGGACAGATTTGTAACGGCAATTAGTATTTGACTAATCTAATTGAACATTTGAGTAACAGGGAAGATTGATGAATGGAATACACTGGATGTTGTCCTTATGGGATTTAAGATAACATATGAAAAGGTACCACATGAAAGGCTGTTTAAAATTGAGGCTCATGTAATAGGAGGGCCAGTGCCAGCTTGATTTTTAAAAATTGCCTTAAAAGCAGCAAGTCATGGTGAATGTTTATTTTTCAGACTGGAGGATGGTAGGTTGTGGTACCCCCAATTGGCAGTGGTAGGGACACTGTATTTCGTGATTATCTACAAATGGCTTGGATATTAGAGTAAAATTTCAAAAGTTGCCAATGATACCAAATTTGGAGATGGGGAAAACAGTGAGGATGATACCAATTGACTGCCGCAGAACATCAACTGGCAGAATGGGAAGTGTGTAGCCACTTAAAATGGCCAACTCCTGATTTAAAATGGCGAACGGCAAAAGCTGATGGGAAAGTCAGCCAACAGGACAAAAATGAGCAGCTGCAGGTTGACTGTGTATTTACCTCTGGAAAGGCCAGACAAGATCGATACCAGCAACCATCAGCATAACAAAACACCAGCCATCTGCATACTAATGAGCAATCCCGGGAACAATAAGCAACATTTAGACACATAAAGCAAAACCAGACTCTTTGGCGCCAGCAGAAGCCTACACAAAGGGAAGTGAACGACCACCTCAAGACCGCCCATCGATCAGGGAACCGCTCCAGCACTGGAGAAAATCAAACCAAGTGATTGGGACAAAGTCCAATCACTTGGGACTAGGTACAGGGTCCGCCCTGAAAGGCGGGAAACCCCTGGGGACTTTAAGAATTGAGCCCCAAGTTCAAGGCGCTCTAATCCAGCTCTCTTCAACCACTTCCAGCTCTTCCTCAGCTCCAACTCTTCAACAGCCGCTCAAAACTGTAAGTCTTACTTCAACGCTCGCTACGAGATAGGCGCTCCTAGCTACCAATCTGTACCAACTTCGAATCCCACAGGCTCAGAACCCGAACAAAAGGCCATTCGTTTCCCTGACCTGGTGGGCCAGTTCCAAGTTAAGTATTGACCTATCAGCTGTAGAAGTAGCTTAGACATAGAATTTGTACATGGAGTAGTGATTACTTGTATAATAAATGTGCTTTGATTTAAATCTTACTCAGCGGTGTATTGGATTATTGATCATTACTCGGACTTGAACCACGTGGTGGTATCATAAGGATACCTGGCGACTCAAGAGCAAAGGTGATAAAACAGAGCAATTAAACTAAGGCAAAGTTAGCAACAAGTGTAAGGATCTTCCTGTTTAAACCTTGTTTTCCCTGCTTATTCTCTTTATTTTTGGTTATTTTAGCTTTTATAATGTTTGTACCTGGACAAAAAATCACCTATGCCTTTAAGATGGACACCACCATTAATCTTTTTGAAAAGGAATCCAGCCGGATGTGCTGACATTGGTGATGACTCATCTTGATGGACTTGGCTGTCGGTTAATCAGCTGTTTGCTTTGCCGGGCTCTCAGCTTGTCACCTATGCTGATTGGTAGAGCCTTTTCTCTATGAGCCTGTCTCTAAGTTAGTTTTGGTTTGGTCATGAGGCTGGAGTGTCAAAGCACTGATCTTTCTCTTGCCTGATGGACTCTGTCTGAAGGTTCAAAGTAAACACCTTTCTTTCTCTACAGTTAGATTGACCTCCAAGGAAGTTCAGTTCAGCAACAGCTGCAGGCATGTGAAAAGACCAGTACGTGAGCCAGCGATCATATGCCACGGCGCTAGTGCGACATCAAGTCAAATTGCTCGGGTAAGTTATTCTAGTCATTTGGCAATTTATAAAAATGGCCGGATTGTGGACAACAATCTCAGATAGCTGGATTTGAGACATCCAATTCACCCAAATGCAACTATGTAATTGTAGAAAATCATTCTACTGCAGCTGTACCTGCATTCACAAAATATGGAAAATGTTAAAGTTGCTTGCCAAAAGTCAATTTGATTGCATTCCTTGTTCCACTGTTGTGCTGATTTAGACATTTAACAACAGGTTTGATTTCCATCATGAATTCCATTAACCTGTTGTGATATTTGAGCTAAAATTCAACTTGTACATATTTAGATTTCCTTCAAATTGTGCATTTCATTTTGGGGCCTTCAGGTATTTTTCTAACTTTTTAAACTGAAACAGCCCGGATGAAATTTACCCTGCTGGAATAACTTATAATGCAAGGGAGGGTGAGTTGGTATTTGAAATCCTCAAAAACAGATGCATTGGGGTTGGTTGGAAAGTTACAATGTTAAAAATGTCAAATCCAAACTCAAATCACCTTGAACCCGCATAGCTGGCTGTCAGGTGGGAATACTGACATGAAACATTCAAAGATACCATGGAGTTAAAACGTCAGGGTTTGTGGGAAAACCTCTGTGTCTCACATGTACCCATCTGTTAATGCAGAATATCAGTCTTGACGTGTAAAATATTCTGGAAAGGATAATTGCCACCCCCTTACCCTGAGCCTCCTTATTTCTCTTCTTGCTGCTGTGATGCATTAGCAATCACAGTGACTTTTCAATCATAAGATACCCTCTGGAAATCAATAAGCTTCTGAGGCATCATTTAACACTATATTAGTTGGGATTGATAGAAAATGAGGAGTATGAGGTAATTCACCCAAAAAATTGTAAATTGGCGTTGTTTACATCAATCTTTCCCATTCACCAATTAGTTCATTTAGTGTTTTGGTCACTGCCAGCTAAAACGTAGGCCTCAATTTTAATCGCCCTCACCCAATGTGAATGATGAATGGGAGGGGGATATGATCAAGCTGGTCTGGCACTGCCTGAGATTGCTGCATTCCTATTGTCATGTAAGAGTACCTTTAAGACATGGATGTTTAAGCAATGTACCTTTAAGTGAACAGTGATGTCAGAGAGTGGGTGGAGCTGGGATTTAGGTCAGCCATTTTGCAGGTTTTTAGTTTCAGTTTAAAAAGCAGCTTGTGTGTCTGTGTGTTTCCAGAGTTTTGCAGTATAAAAAAGCAGCTTGTGTGTGTCTGTGTGTTTCCAGAGTTTTGCAGTTTAAAAAAAGCAGCTTGTGTGTGTCTGTGTGTTTCCAGAGAGCTGCAGTTTCAGTTTTGAAAAAGAGCTGGTGTGTGTCTGTGTTTGCAGTGAGCTGGATCTCTGCCATGAAAGACTATCTCTGGATCATTTGGGTGATTTAAACTCATAATAGTAAAGCCTTTAACTTGATGTGATTTTGTTTAAAGGTGTTAAGTCTCCTGGAAGTTTGAAGGAACATTTCAAGGAATTATTTACTGTTGCAATATTTTCTGAGTTATCTTTGAAGAAAGGGGTGTTATGAGGTCCAATGTTTATTTAAGATGTTATGTTGAGTTGATGGAATAAACCTTGTTTTGTGTTTAAAAACCCACGTGTCCATAATTGTAATTCCACCCCTAGGGAGCAAGCCGTGTGCTAGGAAAAGCAACAAATACATTAAAGGAAGAGGTTGGTTGAACTCCATGATACATTTTGGGGTTCTGAAAATGCCTCGCCCATAACAATTGGGGGCTCGTCCGGGATAAAAGTCTATCTATTGGATTGGCTTTTGTGAACTTAAAGACAGTGAAGGATTGTTGCTTTTCCGGTGTGGTATTTTAGTTTAAGTGGGGAGAGTGTTGTGAACAATGGCTCTTTCAGAGGCTCAGAAGTTTTTTGGGGTGAAGAATGTCACACGTAGTACTTTACGGACAGAAACGAGAAGCAGACTTAGATTTGGCAAGAACATTGCAGTTAACATTACCTGACAAAATGCGAAAAGGTGAGGTAATTATGGTGGTAGTTAAGCATTTAAATTTGCCTGAGATAGAGTTTGACTCATTGGAAATGGCAAAAATTCAGTAGCAAATTAAACAAATGGAACATGAGAAAGAATTAAAGCGGCTTGAATATGAGAGTGAGAGAGAGGAAAAAGGAAAAGCAAAAGAGAGAGAGGAAAAAGAAAAGGATAGAGAAGAAAGGAGAAAAGAAAGAATAGCCCTAGAAGAACAAAAAGAAAAAGAAAGGGAGATACAGATCAGGGAAAAAGATAAAGAGAGGGTGTTTGAACTTCAGAAAATGGCCATGAAACATGACAATCAGTTAAAATTGGCAGACGTAAAGTGCAACGTACAATTGGATGATAGTGATGAGGATAGTGAGAAAGAGGGTCAGACTCGAAGGCTTGGTGGGAATCTATCTAAATATGTCCAAGCATTGCCAAGGTTTGACGAGAAGGAAGTTTTTCCTTTCATTTGAGAAGGTAGCTAAACAAATGAAATGGCCACAGGACATGTGGGTGTTACTGATTCAAACAAAGCTGGTAGGCAGAGCTAGTGAAGTGTTTGCATCACTACCAGAGGAGGTATCTGGGACGTATGACGAGGAGAAGAAATCCATCTAAAGTGCACATGAGCTAGTGCCTGAAGTTTACAGACAAAGGTTTAGAAATTTAAGGAAAGAATTTCGTCAAACATACATGGAGTTTGAAAGGCTCAAACAAAGTAATTTTGATAGGTGGATAAGGGCTCTGAAAATAGACCAAACGTATGAAACTCTCAGAGAAATTATACTTTTGGAGGAGTTTACGAATTCAATTCCTGATGTAGTGAGAACTCATGTGGAAGAACAGAGGGTTAAAACTGCGAGATTAGCAGCGGAAATGGCAGATGATTATGAATTAGTTCATAAATCAAAGATTGGTTTCCGACATCAGTTTCAGCCGGTAAGGGATAGAACCTGGGGACATGAGAAATACTCAAGTGGTAAAGGTAAAGGTGATCTGATGGGAGACAATAAAGAGAGTGTACCTCAGATTAAAAAAGAAATCCAGGAGGGTGGAAAAGAAATGAAAAGTTTCAGATGTTTTCACTGTAATAAACTCGGCCATGTAAAGTCACAGTGTTGGTGGTTGAAAAAAAGCACTGGGAAGGCTGATGTGGTAAAACAGGATAAGACAGTAGGGTTTGTTAGAGTGGTAAAGGAAAGCCCAAGGGAAATGAAGGAGGTGCAAACGATTGTACAGCCTGTTCAAGAAGTAATTGTTACGAAGGTGCCAGATGTCTTTAAAGAATTTACTTGTGTGGGTAAAGTTTACTCATGTGTATCAGGAGGAGCAGGTAAAGAAGTCACAATTTTAAGAGATACAGGGGCTAGTCAATCTTTAATGGTAAGAGATGAGGAATTCTGTAGTTTGGGAAGAATGTTGCCAGAAAAGGTGGCGATATGTGGAATTCAGGGTGAGAGGAGTAGCGTTCCATTGTATAAGGTAAGGTTGGAAAGTCCAGTGAAGAGTGGTGAAATGGTAGTAGGAGTAATAGATAAACTATCTTGTCCAGGAATACAGTTTATCTTAGGTAATGATATAGCTGGATCGCAGGTGGGAGTGATGCCTACTGTGGTTGATAAGCCAGTGGAAAATCAGTCAACTGAAGTGTTGAAGGACGAATATCCTGGGATTTTTCCGGATTGTATAGTAACAAGGTCGCAAAGTCACAGGTTAAGACAAGAGGAGAAATCAAAGAGTGAAAATGAAGCTGAAGTGTAATTATCAGAAACGATTTTTGATGAGATGGTTGAAAAAGAACAAGAACAGGTGGAGGATGAGACAGATATTTTTAGTTCAGGAAAATTGGCGGAGTTACACCAGAAAGATGTAGAAGTAAAACGGATATATCAGAAAGCATATACGGAAGAGGAATCTGAGAGTATACCAGAGTGTTATTACCGTAAAAATGATGTCTTGATGAGAAGATGGAGACCTGTACATATGCAGGCGGATGAAAAGCGGGCAGAAGTTCATCAAGTAGTATTGCCGGTAGGGTATAGAAAGGAGGTGTTGCGAATTGCACATGAGGTACCAGTGGGAGATCATTTGGGAATAAGGAAAACTTAAGCTAAAATCCAGAAACATTTTTATTGGCCTGGACTACAAAAAGATGTAGTTAAATTTTGTCAATCATGTCACGCATGTCAAGTGTTAGGGAAACCTCAAGCAGTGATAAAACCAGCACCCTTAATACCCATTCCAGCATTTGAGAATTTTTTTACGATGGTCCTAATCGATTGTGTAGGACCGCTTCCTAAAACAAAAAGACTATAATGGATGTGTCTACAAGGTTTCCAGAGGCCATTCCAGTGCGTAATATTACAGCTAAAAGGATTGTGGAGGAGTTACTTAAATTCTTTACTAGATATGGACTACCCACAGAAATTCAATCGGATCAGGGAACAAATTTTACTTCAAAGTTATTCAAAGAAGTTATGGATAGCTTAGGAATAAAACAATTTAAATCAACTGCGTACCATCCAGAATCGCAGGGAGCGTTAGAAAGGTGGCATCAGACATTAAAGACAATGTTGAGGGCGTATTGTCAAGATTATCCAGAGGATTGGTATAAAGGAATCCTATTCGTATTGTTTGCAATTAGGGATGCACCGAATGAGTCTACCAAATTTTGTCCTTTTGAACTAATTTTTGGTCATGAGGTAAGAGGACCACTTAAATTGATTGAGGAAAAATTGGTGGGTGAGAAATCGGAAATTACACTATTGGATTACGTGTCAAATTTTAGGGAATGATTAAATAGAGCAGCTGAATTGGCTAGACAACATTTGAAAGTTGCACAAAATGTGATGAAACGGGTAGCGGACAAGAAATCCAAAGTTCGTAGTTTTGTCAGTGGAGATAAAGTTTTAGTGTTGTTACCAGTGGTAGGTGAGCCTTTAAAAGCTAGGTTTTGTGGGCCATATCAGATTGAAAGGAAATTAAATGAGGTGAATTATGTGGTAAAAACACCAGATAGAAGGAAGACTCACCGAGTGTGTCATGTGAATATGCTTAAAAGGTACTTTGAAAGGGAAGGAGAGAAAAAGGAGGTTTTAATGATTCTAACTCAAAGTGACAAACCAAATCCTGATGACTGTGAATTTGACATACCTCAAATTAAATTGGAAAATGAGGATGTTCTTAAAAATTGGGATGAATTGTTAAATTACCTTCCAGAGGAAAAACAAACTGACCGGAAAGAGTTCTTGATACCACATGGACAAGTTTGTAGAGATAAATTGGGAAGTACTAAAATGGCTATACATGATGTAGATGTGGGCAATGCTGTTCCTATCAACCAACATCCATATAGACTTAATCCTTTAAAATTGGCACAGGTTAACAGAGAGATTGAGAGTATGCTGAAGAATGGCATAATTGAAGTGGATTGCCAATGGAGCTCACCCATAGTGATGGTACCTAAACCAGATGGTACCCAACGGTTGTGTGTGGACTAACGAAAGGTGATTGCAGTTACAAGAACGGACTCTTAACCTATCCCACGTTTGAAGATTGCATTGAGAAAGTGGGACAATCTGCTTTTATTTCCAACTTCCAGTCATGGAAAGAGCATTTAAAACATCGTATGGAGTTCTTCGATCAACTTCAGGTGGTGGGTTTGGTGATGAACCTAGCCGAAAGTGAATTTGGAGAAGCCCAAATCGCTTTCCTTGCGGAGTTTCCGATACCGTCAAGACAAAGGGAAATAATGCGATTTCTTAGCATGAGTGGATTTGATCGAACATTTGTGCAAACGTTTTGTGGCTCCACTGATGGACTTGCTAATGAAACGTCAAAAAATTCAATGGACAGCAGACTTTCAACAGGCATTTGACTGCCTGAAAGCTGTGATCACCAATGTTCCTGTATTGGAGAATTGCAAGGGACTCTGTGGTCAGATTGAACTAAAGTCTCTGATTCTAAAGAGAAATGCCGAGGAGTAGAGGAATGGATGGATCGTGCAGGGGCTTTGTTCAAAGAGACTGTCAATCGAGAAGGATTTTGGTTGGAGGAAGAAGAACAAAGAAAATGGACTATGTTATTATACCTGTTGTTTTCTTTAAATGAACATATATATTTACTGTGTGCGTTTCTTAGTGGATGGCGCAAAAGTGAAAAATGAAACCATGGGTTTTTTTTTCTTGGGGGCAGGTGTCATTTAAGACAGTACCTTTAAGACATGGATGTTTAAGCAATGTACCATTAAGAAAACAGTGATGTCAGAGAGTGGGTGGATCTGGGCTTTAGGTCAGCCATTTTGCAGGTTTTTAGTTTCAGTTTAAAAAGCAGCTTGTGTGTCTGTGTGTTTCCAGAGTTTTGCAGTTTAAAAAAAGTAGCTCATGTGCATCTGTGTGTTTCCAGAGAGCTGCAGTTTCAGTTTTGAAAAAGAGCTGGTGTGTGTCTGTGTTTGCAGTGAGCTGGATCTCTCCCATGAAAGACTATCTCTGGATCATTTGGGTATTTAAACTCATAATTGTAAAGCCTTTAACATGATGTGATTTTGTTTAAAGGTGTTAAGTCTCTTGGAAGTTTGAAGGAACATTTCAAGGAATTATTTACTGTTGCAATATTTTCTGAGTTATCTTTGAAGAAAGGGGTGTTAAGAGGTCCAATGTTTATTTAAGATGTTAAGTTGAGTTCATGGAATAAACCTTGTTTTGTGTTTAAAAACCCACGTGTCCATAATTGTAATTCCACCCCTAGGGCAGGAAAAGCAACAAATACATTAAAGGGAGAGGTTGGTTGAACTCCATGATACATTTTGGGGTTCTGAAAATGCCTCACCCATAACACTATCCAGTGCCCACCGTCAAGTCAGCCAAGGATCACAGTGCTGGTTTGGAAGAGGTCTACCACACATTCAAATGCCGCAGCTTGATGATATCATCTGAGGTGAAAAGTACTCTTAACTATAGACTAATAGATTGATGGAGCTCCATACTACCTGAGGCTTAACTAGAGAACCATTATGGGAAATGCTGAATGGGCAAATGAGGCCAGTTTAGGATTTTTATAATTACTTCCTACCAGAACTACTTGTGGTGCAGGTGTGCTCACTCCAAACCCTGCAAGGTGTCCTTGGACCCCCAAACCTCCAACTATCATTCTTGATTGAAATAAAATGTCCCACCCACCAATCGCCTACAGATTCCTCTTCCCACCACTTGCATGGGTCCCCACTGCAAACTCCTGACAATAAATCCCCACTCCTACACACGGAGCAACTAGTAGATCTGACTGAGTATCAGGGCAAGGCTCCCAGTAGTTTTATGTTAATGGAGCCTTCCCAATAAGATTAAGATCACCAAGACCACCATCTCCCAGCTTTGGGGTTCATGTACATTGTTCTTATCCGTCCTCTTTAATATGGAACCATAGAATACCTACAGTGCAGAAGGAGACCATTCGGGCCATCGAGTCCATACCGATCCTCCGAAAGAGCACCCTGCCTAGGCCCACTTCTCCCGCACTACCCCCATAACCCCCCCCTAACCTGCACAACTTTGGACACCAAGGGACAATTTAGCATGGCCAATCCACCTAACCTGCACATCTTTTAATTGTGGGAGGAAACCCACGCAGACATGGGGCGAACGTGCAAACTCCACACGGACAGTCACCCAAGGCCAGAATCGAGCTCGGGACCCTGGAGCTGTGAGGCAGCAGGGCTAACCACTGTGTCACCGTGCCGCCCCAATATCTGGGTATTATATATAAAACATTTGGTTTGTGTATATTCATAAGTATCACAGGAATCTATACAATAGATTTTGAAAATAAAGTAATTTCAAAGTGTCTACAATATCTCTCCTGATACATTAGACTAATATAATATTTATGAAGCTACAAATTTGATGGTACTATTTTGTCTGGTGCAGAACGTAATATGACAGAGAAGATAGTCACAGTCTTCATTTTCCATTTAATCAATCGCTACTGTCAACTGGAACAAATTAGCATAATGCTCTTCTTACAGAAGAGCAGTCTTTAAACATAACCAATCTGAAATTACTGCAAGTTACATGTGGGTACGGTGTTTATGTTACTAAACTGGTAATCCAGACACCTGGGCGAATGATTCAGAGACATGGGGCGAAATTCTCCGTTATCGGCGGAAAGTCCGCCGATCGGCGCATAAAACGGCGCAAATCCCACTTGCGTCACGTCATAAAAATAGGCCA